>NW_022060260.1:0-600000 GCF_007364275.1 Archocentrus centrarchus
GGCATGCAGACACAGGGATGCAGGGGTGGCTGCGGTTCAGGAGATAGAGCAGGTCAGGGGCACAGCTACTTACTTTCTGAGGCGTAGGAGGACCATTGTCCAAGTTTTAGTCAGTTTTAGTGGGGAAAAAAGAAGAAAGTATTAGTCTTTACAAATTAATTTGAATAATTAGTGGTAACAGTAGAATCAGTTACTCCAAAAATGCAGTAAAACAAAACCATTCTCACTTTGGCAATTGGGACTTATTTCTCAGAATTTGCTGAAGTGCAACGAACATACATGTGCCCAAAATATTAGCAATGGATGAGGAACACATGCTTAACTTGACCTTGTCTGCCAATATATTATATTTAGAAACAGACACCACACAACATCGGGCTATCTTTAACTAGTGCAAAATATCAGGGTGGAGAGCCTTCAGTGCTCTGCTTAAGATTTGTGGTGTTTTTTCCGACAAGTTTTAATCCACAGTTTACCCACCGTCTCCCTGGACAGTGCATCCAGTTTTCCTTTCAAATGTTTTATATTAAAAAATAAGTCCAGAGATCTTTTCTTGTTTTGCGTCCACAGAGACCCTTCGTCCAGCGTCCGCCATGGTCCATCAGTGATTTAAAGCACACGTCAGGACTCAAGGCCTGCGGGGAACATCCGGCCCACCGTATAATTTTATATGGCTTTATATAATTTACACAGGAGGCACAGGAGGAGGGGAGGTGAAGCAGCACAGGGGGGCCTTATCCGTTCCTCTGTTATTGATCATATCATATGCACAGCTATTAAATACAGAAAATGCCAACTAGAGAAAAAATGTCCCCGCATTGCTTTAGCGCCCCCCTCTTGTGTGGTGCCCCTATGCATTGCATATAGTACATACCCACTTTTTGCACCACAGGAGCAGGTCACCTACTAATCGAAAAGTTGGTGGTTTGATTCCTGGCTGCTCCAGTCTGCATGCCAAAATATACTTGGGCAAGATACTGAACCCCAGGTTGCTCTTTGACATAAGCGTTGGAGTGTGAATGTGTGAATGTGAATGTGTTGTATAAGCGCTTTGAGTGCTCAGAGTACTAAAGTGCTATATGAGAACTGGTCCATTTACACAACAGTGCCAGTTTACTTTATGAACTGTAATGAAAACTGAGGCTGTTTTGTTCTGACTTTTTAAATTTGTCTATTTTCTCCTAAAATTATGTTTAAGTATAAATATTATATTTACATCATTCTGAAGCCGTGCAGGTTCCACTTTTAAAAAGACCAGTTCATGATTCACGGTGCTCTTTCCTCCAACAGGAAATCCCTCAACACAGGAAGGTCCATCACGTTCAACAGAAGGTAAGACTTTGATAGTTTGTGTGAGGACACATAAATAAGGCAGAAACACATGAAGCCTGAGCTGACCAATCAGAGCTCTGGTTCTTTCCTTGTGGTGTCTCTGTAGCCTCAGTGTAACTCTGCAGTGCGACTAAAGTCTGAGCTCTACTGAATGAACAGCTCTTTGGTTTAATTATTTCTAATGTCACTGCCCTGGATACAGCATCAATTACCCGATATTTAAACTCTGGAGTCACATCCAGCTGTAGGTGGCTGTGTGGGGTGGGGGAGGTGGTCAACGGCCCACAGTCAAATCTATTGAAAAACAGATGCAGGCCGTTAGCCCACCCCCAGTCAGCAGGTTCTGTGTGTAGCACCCGACCCATGTAGCTAATAGGTAAACATCATTTAAAGACAGGGGTATTGTAGTACTATGGGCGGGGCCCTGGGTTCTTTAATTTATTGGCTTCCGTACTAACCTGTATTGATAAGAAATTTGGTGATCGGTGCCTCCACTTAGCAGAATACAACCCTTTGGCCTTTAATCCTACTAAGAATTGTTATCATCCAGTGTTGAAACACGTTTCTCTGGTTCAAATTTAATAAACAGGGGAAAATCCTTACACGAAAGAAATAACACACACAGGATTCTTAACCTCAAAAATATAGAATTTAGTAATCAAAATTAATATTTGCAACTTCAAATAAACACAATAAGAGTACAAAATAATTACTTCAATTAGGGTCTCTTCAAAACACCTGTAAATAAATCAAATTACTTGTGAAAACAATAGTCCTGCAGCTCACACACACACTCACACACTCAAGCTGCAACTCAATATCAGTCCTTTAAAATAAAATAAAACAAACGGTGCAGGCCTGTGTCGACGCTGGGGTGCGGTGTGGTCAGAAACTTTATGACCCTTTCACTTGCAGGCAAGCAGAACAAAACAATAAAATAATAAGCACGTGCAATTTGAGTACTCACAACCTCGAGCAGTCAGTCAGTCAGCAACCTGGTTAATGTTAGTCGCTGGTAACCTTTAGGGAATCATTCGTGAGGGCGACGAGGGCGTCCGGCAACGGCTTCGGTCTCCGACACAAAATCCAAGCAAGATGGCGACTCCTGGATACTTCTATGCTCCGTCACGTAGCAAGGGGGAAAAAAAGTCCAAGGATAGTCTCCTGGTCCTACACGTTAGCGAGCATATAAATATCTTAGTCTTGCTTTATAATCGCTCTCATTTAAACTACTAACAGCATCGGCACACATTAACAACTTAGCAACTTAGACAGCTACTATATTATACATGTGCGACACGGCTAGCAAGCTAATATGCTATCCGCGATTAGCATCTCCATTTTAACATACTGCATCTTACAGAAACAGTTCAATACAACTTTCAAAGGAATATTTACCTTCGGATGTTTCAAAGTCCTTAACACAGAATGGCAAACTCTGCATTCACCACGATGAAAGGCACTTATACTCCGATACGATCAGCGGTCAACACACACGTTTGATGTACGTCTGTGGCATCTCTGTACCTCTCGCGCACCTGCCCTCTACTAGGTCAACCTCACATCCCGCCCCCACAATCCCTTGATTGGTTACATAGGTCACAAACAACCAATACAAATAAACACAAGTCAAGACTGACATTCTGATGCTCAGTGGGGATAGGTTGTACACAACACAAAATGCGTGAAAGTGCAGTGAAACTAATTAAAGTGACATACTACTTTATTAACAAACAAAATGATTTGGTCCACTATTGTTTTAACACAACTCACTTATGAACTTTATAAAAACTGTACATGAACTATTAGTTATTTGAACATTTTAAAACTATTTACTCATGCCCATAATCATTATGGACTGGGCTACACCCTCCCTCTTCTAAAAAGGTAGATGTCCTCATCTAACCCTGGCTCTTCTGCCTGAGGTAGTTAAGGGTTTCCTTTCTTGTTTTGATGATCTCTTGAAAGGTGTAGACTCTCTGAATGGATTAATACCTTCGCCCTGTGAACCAAGGTTCAACTGAATAACCATCCCATGATGCACAATGGTTACAGGTTCCTCAGTAGGATGTCCAGGTTCATCATAAGTCAAGCGTATGACTGGCTTAACTTCGCGCTGAGATTTCCTAACTACTGGTGTCTCTTTGCATTTCACAGCTCTTTTCGAAACAGAAGGAGATTCCTGCGTCATCTCAGTTTCTGTAGGCTGGGACTGCAACTCTTCATCTTCCGATTCTTGAGAGCTAGTGTCATCCGACAACTCCTCTCTTTGTCTAACTGGGTCAGTTTCACTTTGCTCACTGTCTGATGCCTGTGAACTCTCATCAACAGAACTTGGGTATGGTTTCTCCAGATGGTGGGTGTGCAAAAGCTGTTGTTTCACCTCATCCATATCCAAGGATGAGTACTCACGCACACCTTCAAATTCCAAGTCTGATGAAGCAGAGTCGCTGGTTACTTGCTCAGACAACGAAGACTGTTTGGGGGTTTTCCTTACACTCTGCAGCCTTGTGACTGCTGGTTTTGTGACTTTTTTCTCGTTTTCCACTGAATGTGGCATTCTGACCAGGTAACCAATTGGCAAGAGATGATCTCTATGGAGGGTTTTAATGACTCCAGAGCCTTGTTCTGGCTTCACTTGATAAACAGGTAGATTGGGCAACTTCTTCACTACCACATAGGGAGTAGATCTCCAACGATCTTGAAGTTTGTGTTTCCCCTTCAGGCCAAGGTTTCTTAACAACACTCTGTCACCCTCTGCCAATGGTTGATCTCGGACATGTTGATCATAACGAGACTTGTTTCTCATGTGATTTTTGGTTGCGGCTTCCATTGCTAGTTTGTAAGCCTGTTGCAGATCTTGTCTCATCTGTTTGACATACTTAAGATGTGACACTTCACTTGTCCCATCCACAACTGTGCCAAAACAAATGTCAACTGGAAGTCTTGCTTCACGTCCAAACATTAAAAAGTAGGGAGAATGTCCTGTGGCATCATTTTTTGTGCAATTATATGCATGCACTAGATGACTGATGTATTGACTCCAGTTCCTTTTGTTTGCTGTGTCCAGCGTACCAAGCATGGACAAGAGTGTTCTGTTGAATCGTTCAGGTTGAGCATCACCTTGTGGGTGATATGGGGATGTGCGAGACTTTCGTATGCCAAGCATAGAGAGAAGCTCCTTTATCAAGCGACTCTCAAAGTCTCTGCCTTGATCCGAATGGATTCTTGCGGGAAGACCATAATGCACAAAGTATTTTTCCCACAATACTCTTGCAACAGTAGTAGCTTTTTGATTTTTTGTAGGGAACGCCTGTGCATATCTCGTGAAATGGTCTGTCACTACTAACACATTTGCAACCCCTCTACTGTCGGGTTCTATTTGCAAAAAGTCAATGCACACTAAATCTAAGGGACCATTGCTAGTCATCTGATTCAATGGAGTTGAATGCTGGGGAAGAGTCTTCCTGGAGACACATCTTCCACATGTTTTTATATATTGTTCAACTTCAGCGATCATGCGGGGCCAATAGAATCTGTCTCTGAGCAGCTCAGAGGTTTTGTCTATTCCCAAATGTCCACAATCATCATGTAGTGACCTGAGTACTACACTTCGGTATCGCTGTGGCAAAACAAGTTGATTTATCTCTCTATCTGATGGTGTTTGTCTGGTTCTATATAGAACTCCATCTTTTAGCTCCAACTTAGAGATTTCTCTGCTAAGCAAAGCAACATCGGGGGGATCATTCTGAGATTGAACATGCATCTTGCCAGCTTCAAGAGCTGTTTTCACTGGACCGATGACAGGATCCAAATCTTGTGCAGACTTAAGCTCTCTTGGGCTTAGCTGATCAATGGCATCTGAGCTCAAGTGCGTTGGATAAGCATACACATCAGGGATGACCGTCGGTGGGACACCAAGTTGGTCAGCCAATCTAGTAGGGACACTGGGTGTTTCAACAACACAAGCTCGCCTACAGATTGCTTTAATGCCTGATGGTGGAATGTCTGTCCAGTTTCTGACATCTTCAGTTGCGTACTGTCGGGAGAGCAAGTCAGCGTCAGTGTTCTGACGGCCAGGACGGTACTGGATGCTGAAGTCATAGGTAGCAAGGGCAGCTAACCAGCGATGTCCTGTGGCATTTAGCCGGGCTGAGGACAGCACATAGGTTAAGGGGTTATTATCAGTTCTTACAGTAAATTTAGCTCCATACAAATAGTCATGAAATTTATCTACCACTGCCCACTTCAGCGCTAAAAACTCTAGCTGATGGACAGGGTATCGCAGTTCAGAATGGCTAAGTTTTCGGCTCGCAAATGCTACAGGCCGTAGACCTTCTGGGTGTTCCTGATATAGCACTGCACCTAAACCACTCATACTGGCGTCAACATGCAGTATGTATGGTTTACTTGGGTCTGCAAATGCTAACACTGGAGCATTTATGAGACAGTCAATGATTTTTCTGAATGCATCTCGACAGGACTGGTCCCACCGTTCGCCAAAAGGTTCAGATGCTTTGAAATACACCTTAGAGGTGCCTGGGGCTTGTGCTTGTCTCCCTTTCTGAGCTGGGGGGTAGCCCTTTGTAAGTTCAGTCAGTGGGCGAACAATGCTGGAGTAGTTCGCAATGAATCTCCGATAGTAGCCACAGAAACCAAGGAAGGACTTCAAAGACTTGAGATCAGTGGGTTCCTTCCAGTCTTTTACCACGTTCACTTTCTCGGGATCAGTGGCAATACCAGATTCTGAGACAATGTGGCCCACATATTTAACACTTGGTTGACAAAACTGGCATTTGTCAATTGACACTTTTAGGCCAACCTCTTGCAAACGATCCAAAACTTTCAGCAATCGTTGTTCATGCTCCTCAAGAGTCTTTCCAAAGACAATAATGTCATCAAGATAGACAATGACTTGGAGAAGGTGCATATCACCCACGGCTTTCTCCATAAGCCGCTGAAAAGTGGCTGGGGCTCCAGTGATGCCCTGGGGCATCCTCTCAAATTGATAAAATCCGAGGAGACAGATGAATGCGGTCTTCTCCTTATCCTCTTCAGCCATGGCTATTTGATAATATCCACTCCGAAGATCCAGTACTGAGAACCATCGGCTGCCTGTGAGGCAATCCAAGGCATCATCAATGCGCGGCATTGTGTACTGATCCGGTATAGTGCGACTGTTCAGGGTCCGATAATCGATGCAGATCCTGATGGTTCCATTCTTTTTGCGCACTACCACAATGGGTGAGGCATAAGGACTTCGGGACTCTTTCAGAATGCCAGCAGCCAGTAGCTGCTGTATGTGTCGCCTTACATCGTCAATATCAGCTGGGGCTAAGCGACGTGATCGTTCTCTAAAAGGAGTGGGATCGCTGACACGTATTTGGTGCTCAACTCCTCGTGCCAAACCAACATCCCATTCATTGAGAGAGAAAGCATTTCGTCTCTCAGCAAGTTTTCGGCTAAGCCGTTTCTTCCACTCCTCAGGAACTGGTGAGTCTCCAAAATCAAAGAGCTCGGGGTCAAGGAGGTCAGTGGTTGAGTTGGAAGGCTGAGGTAAGGCTACAGTATCTACTGCATACATTTCTGCAATGACAGTGCCAACCTGAATAGACGTGGGTTTTTGTGATTCATTGTGCAAAAGGACAGTGAAACTATTGGAGTCAATGTCTCTGTTAGGGAGCACTCCGGGCTGTACAAATACACCAGCCGGAAGATGCTGCGTCACAGGAGCTTCAACAAGAATAATGTCTTGAGAAGAGAAAGTCGGTTTCTCCACTTTACAGGTGGCATAACACTTCTCACCAGGAGCTATAGACAGTAGGCCTGGGCCTTGCCATTTCACTTGCCCAACTGCCTCATCAATAGCTTTTGACTGGGGGTTCAGGGTTTGTGTCTGTAGCTTTTCATAGACTGCTTGTATTCTCAAAGAGTGTACTTTGTTCTGACTGCCACTTTCTTTTGAAAGCTCCCACAGTCTGCGGAAGAGAAAGGCATTAGTGCCTACAATGACAGGCACTTGGCTGCAATGTTGTGGCTCGGGACACACAAGAGCAAGAACAGTGATTGGCCCTTTTACTCCTGCCAAGTCCTCTGGGAACTCCATGTCCACTACCACATAACCTCTGTAAGGGTACTCTGAATCAGCGAGACCCCATATAGCTAGATGAGAAATAGGACGAATAGGGACATGTGACAGATGTTTCTTGTACCACTCTTCAAAGATAATGGTTACAGTGGAACCAGAATCCATGAGGGCATCACAAGGAAGTTCATTAACTTTTATTTTTACCACAGATGATGGACCTACCAGACCTTCAGGTAAGTTAGTGTCTGTCTCTGGAATATGGACTTTATTGACTCTAGCAATAGATTCATCGGAACCTTTGCTGGATTCTTTTGGTCCACAAGTTGCTCCGCGCACTTGGCGAATGAGCTTTTTTATGACCTTCTGTGTATTTGCTGGAGCTGTGCATTTTGATGCAATGTGCCCATTTTCACCACATCTATAGCAGAAATTTTCAGAAGACTCTGCTACAAACTGGCTTCTAGAAGTAGCACACTGTGGATTTGCAGCTGTTTTGTGGCTAGAATACTTCGCTGTTGCGGTTGAGCCTGATTTGGTTTTCACAGTCATCACACTTATCTGTTCCTTTAGAGCTTTCAGTTCTTTCTTTAAAGACTGTATTTCGGGGTTTGACTCAGCACTTACTTTCTTCTTATCCTTGGACTTTTTTGTAGTTTTATCATTTTCTGATTTAGACAATTTGTTCACTTGCTCACTCAGGGCGGATTTTAATTCTTCAATCTCAGCTCGAAGTTCAAGTTGCTGACTATTTGCCAACTCGTTTTCCTTTTCCACCTGCACTGCATGCACACGCTGGCGGTGCACAGGTTTGCTGAGACTGTGCCTGGCGGCTTCACGTTCTTCCTCCGCACGAATTTCTTTGAGCAAGGTTAGGAAAGCAGGAGGATCATGCCTCCTCTCTCGCAAGTTCAACTTAAGCAACATGAGATCAGACTCAGTTGCTCCTTTTATAAGCTGCTCAAGCCTAGCTTTGTTGGCTGCGCTAACTGGGAGACCACCTCTCTTAATTACTTTACAGAGGGATCTTTCAAGTCTGCGCAAAAACTCTGACAAGGGCTCACCAGACTCCTGGCGAAGAGACCTGAAAGACAAATAAAGGTCTTCTCCTGACTCTGAGGTTCCAAAAGTACTTTCTATTGCTTCTATGTACTCCAAATGACTAGCATCAGGATTCGACAAGCGTACAGCCTGAAGGATCTCCAAAGCCGGACCTTTGAGACTCTCAACTATCCTGCGTCTTTTCTCTTTTTCTGAACACTCATACTCTTCTACCATAAGCTTGGCCTGTTCAAGCCAGTTATCCAAACACTCCTCACCTAGTGGAACAGGGCTGATTCCAGAAAAAGTCCTTAAACGTCTATAGTTGTTGCTTTCAGTGGGTTTTGTGGTTTTATGCAACACTTCCCCTACAGCGCGAATAATAGACTCTGGAGTGCTATTCACTTCTGTGGCGGAACCACACATTGGATAAATGTCTTCCATTGTTTTTCCTTGTTCTTGGAGGAACTGTGCTAGTTTCTCTGAGAAATCATCTGCACTGCTCTCTTTGCGCTGAGCTACCACTATCTTCCAGCCATGCCCCCTGGCAGGCAAGAAGACTTCACATGGGACTCTAGAGGGATCGATTGGCTCACGACATTCGCAAAGCACGCTTAATGCCTGGTGTTTGGCGTCAAACATTTTTCCTCTTACCCTTACTTTTCCCAGTGCTTTTATGGTTTCCAGTGCTTCCTCAATGCAAGAGATGTCGTCATCTTCGGGGACTCCAAGTACCATAAGGGCATGTGTTAGCTCTATACCCTCCCCTCTACACCAGTTACTTAACTCCAACTGCGAGGAATTACTCAAACTTGCCATTATTTTGTCTTATGTGCTTGCAGGCTTGACCATGAGAAAGAGTCTCAACTACTTGACATTAAAATATATACCTTATTAGGGAAAATATCCCAGCGGTGCCTCCAATTTGTGTAGCACCCGACCCATGTAGCTAATAGGTAAACATCATTTAAAGACAGGGGTATTGTAGTACTATGGGCGGGGCCCTGGGTTCTTTAATTTATTGGCTTCCGTACTAACCTGTATTGATAAGAAATTTGGTGATTGGTGCCTCCACTTAGCAGAATACAACCCTTTGGCCTTTAATCCTACTAAGAATTGTTATCATCCAGTGTTGAAACACGTTTCTCTGGTTCAAATTTAATAAACAGGGGAAAATCCTTACACGAAAGAAATAACACACACAGGATTCTTAACCTCAAAAATATAGAATTTAGTAATCAAAATTAATATTTGCAACTTCAAATAAACACAATAAGAGTACAAAATAATTACTTCAATTAGGGTCTCTTCAAAACACCTGTAAATAAATCAAATTACTTGTGAAAACAATAGTCCTGCAGCTCACACACACACTCACACACTCAAGCTGCAACTCAATATCAGTCCTTTAAAATAAAATAAAACAAACGGTGCAGGCCTGTGTCGACGCTGGGGTGCGGTGTGGTCAGAAACTTTATGACCCTTTCACTTGCAGGCAAGCAGAACAAAACAATAAAATAATAAGCACGTGCAATTTGAGTACTCACAACCTCGAGCAGTCAGTCAGTCAGCAACCTGGTTAATGTTAGTCGCTGGTAACCTTTAGGGAATCATTCGTGAGGGCGACGAGGGCGTCCGGCAACGGCTTCGGTCTCCGACACAAAATCCAAGCAAGATGGCGACTCCTGGATACTTCTATGCTCCGTCACGTAGCAAGGGGGAAAAAAAAGTCCAAGGATAGTCTCCTGGTCCTACACGTTAGCGAGCATATAAAATATCTTAGTCTTGCTTTATAATCGCTCTCATTTAAACTACTAACAGCATCGGCACACATTAACAACTTAGCAACTTAGACAGCTACTATATTATACATGTGCGACACGGCTAGCAAGCTAATATGCTATCCGCGATTAGCATCTCCATTTTAACATACTGCATCTTACAGAAACAGTTCAATACAACTTTCAAAGGAATATTTACCTTCGGATGTTTCAAAGTCCTTAACACAGAATGGCAAACTCTGCATTCACCACGATGAAAGGCACTTATACTCCGATACGATCAGCGGTCAACACACACGTTTGATGTACGTCTGTGGCATCTCTGTACCTCTCGCGCACCTGCCCTCTACTAGGTCAACCTCACATCCCGCCCCCACAATCCCTTGATTGGTTACATAGGTCACAAACAACCAATACAAATAAACACAAGTCAAGACTGACATTCTGATGCTCAGTGGGGATAGGTTGTACACAACACAAAATGCGTGAAAGTGCAGTGAAACTAATTAAAGTGACATACTACTTTATTAACAAACAAAATGATTTGGTCCACTATTGTTTTAACACAACTCACTTATGAACTTTATAAAAACTGTACATGAACTATTAGTTATTTGAACATTTTAAAACTATTTACTCATGCCCATAATCATTATGGACTGGGCTACATGTGGCTCCTTCATTGTCCTTAAAGTGGCCAGAGATTTTATTCATGTTCCTCCAGACTTCTCAGACCTTGATTTGCTGGAGCTGTTCCTCCATCTTCCTGAAGCTTTATTTGCCTCTACAGATCTTGTACTTAACATCCTTTTGCACTCTCCTCAGTTCCTCTTTGTCTTCAGAGCTGAAGGCCCTCTTCTTCTTGTAACACTTCCACCTTTAACCCTTATGAGACAGGGATGACAGAGTGCTTCTCTCAACTTGGACCAGATCAGAAAAATTAGGTTCTCTCTCGGAGGACAAATGAACGTGGACAGAGATTTGGAAAAGGTAACACATAGAAGGAAAATTTATTAGCACTGTAACAAGTTGAAAAAAAACAAGGCTTCAGTAACGACTGAATTTCTCACTGTATAAAAAAAATACTACCAATTGGTAAACTTCTTGAAAAGAAACTGGGCCCAAAAAAAAAATAATTAAATAAAACAAACAGTCAAAAGTCGGGTCAATGTCAAATGTCTCTGTGTTAAATGTTCACAGGTCTCTCTGTGTAAAATGTTCACAGGTCTCTCTGTGTAAAATGTTCACAGGTCTCTCTCTCTCTCTACCCGGGTAGTTTGATTTCCTTTTTTTTTTTGTCTTATCTGGAATATTGCGATGGGCGTCCCCTTTCCTCAGACGAACAGCACAACAGGCCGCTGGCGTCACACCCTCCATGCGTGCAACCCCACGTCCCGCCTCTCCACTCGCTGATTCTCCCTCTGGCTCGCCATCTTCAGAATCCACCCAAAATGGGGGGGTGGGAAAAAACCAACCGGAGCTTTTCCACTTGACAATATATCGATCTGACGAGGCGATGTCCGTCAAAGCGGCTCACTCTCAAAATGAAAATCTTCAAACACTCGAAACACCATTCAAAAGAAAGTATAGTTCCACTGTTTATCCTGGACTTAACAGGCAGTAGAGCGAACGACACCCTTCCTCTCCGCCGTGTGTGCTCTGATCAGCCTAATTACCAGAAAAAAAGTAAACACGGAAAAGAAAAAAACGGGAGAACACAACGCTGCTGTCAGCATAGATGTGGGTGTATGCGCACCCTGCTGGCAAAAAATAAGAATTGCCTGAGGTTTTCACTAAACACTTAGGAACAGGAAAAATCCGGAGGTTTTCCTTATTAGTGCAACTAATGGGCGTTACATTCTCATTCAGCAGGGCCTTCAGCTCTGGGGTCACCCGTGGTTTATTGTTGGAGAAGCACCGAACCGTCTTGGTTGGCACAGTGTTCTCCACACAGAAGTTCATGTAGTCTGTGATGCAGTGGGCGAGGGTGTCACTGTCCTCGCCATGAGGCCTGCAGAGTTCCTGCCAGTCTGTACATTCAAAACAGTCTGTCAGGGCCTCACTGCAGTCCTCAGACCACAGCTTTATCATCTTCTTGGTGAGGGGTTTCCTCCTCACCGTGGGGATGTAGGTGGGGTGGAGAATGACCAGGTTGTGGTCTGTGATACCCCTTTTCCACCGCCGGTGTTCCGGTGCTAGTGCCGGTGCTGTTCCCAAAAGAACAGGCGAAAAGCTTAGGAACGGCCCGTGCTTTCCACCGTGCTTGCAAACCCCTCCTTTACGTATGAGTGTGGGCGGGTCCTCGTCTGGACACGGAAACCGAAAAGCGCGTGGGAGAACACGCTCCCCTCTCTTGTGCTGTGAACACATTTTACGGTCCAAACCAAAGTACTGCAGCATCTGTGTGCAGCAAAGAGGTAAACACAGACAGCGATTAGAGCAAGATGACAAGTACGCACTTTGTGTCCTTTTATCTGTGATATGAACTGATACAAAGCAGCAAGTTCAGCCTTAGAGCCCAACCTAATTCACAGCCGTGAAAATCGCTTCGCTTTTCTCATGTAATACACATGTAATATAGTAGAAAACTTGATGTTGGGACGGCAGAGTCACGCCCTTCTGCTGCTTTCGTCACGCGTTCTTGATTCGAGACCAGCTAGTTTGCGGGGCCGGAGTTGAACCCGTTTTTCGGCCGAGCACCGAGTGCGTTCATGGTGGAAAAACTGCCGAACGATTCAAATACTGGCACCAGCTCCGGAACCCTGTTGATGGGAAAGAGGCTTGAGTGGCCGAGTGGGGGGAGGGGTGATGAGCTGTAAGCCTCCTTTGTGTTGGCAAACAGCAGGTCTAAAGTTTTAATGTCCCTTGTGTGGCAGTCAACATACTGGGTGAAGTTTGGGAATGTGGAAGAAGCTGAGGCATGGTTGAAATCCCCAGAGATAATAATGAGGTACTGTTGTAACGCTAACAGATGAACGACACTCGTTAGGGTTATGATCAGGGGTGAAAGTAGTTTTAAATCCTTGCCGGTACTATGACAAGCACACACACAAACACACACAAACACACACACACACACACACACACACACACACACACACACATACATATATATTAGGGGTGGGACTTTAATGCGTTAATTTCGATTAATTAACCACTTAACTGGCGGCTAAAAAAAACAAAAAACGCCTGAAAAAGCATACCCAAATTAAATCAGCTGCTGTTCCTGAACTCTTTGGAGTACACACAAAAGTTTAGTGTCTTTGCGAAGCAGACAACCTATATTTTTCATTTATGTAGTCAAAAGCACTGTAACTGTAATGAGTTTGTAGCTATTAAGTTTGGAACACAGAAAAAGTAGACAATTTTTGCCTCGCCTAGATTTTTCCTGATTGTTATCATGTAACTACACACTGAATATAGAAGGTAACGACTGGAAAATACATTGGAGCTGTAGAATGAAGTCTTTTTGTCGTGCATTTCGAATTTCATCAAGATAGCACAAAAGCCTATTGTTTTGTAAAGGTTTTTGTGCATTGATGCCCTGGCGTGCTCTCTCATGTGCCATTTGGATAGTCCAAGTGCCGCATCTAAGCCCCCTTTGACATGCAAATTTTAAAGGGCTGTAACTCCTCAATGCTTCAACATACAGTCATCAATGAGGGCTCTAATCAAAGATACTGTCCTGAGGAATCCTGTACTACACACAAAATTACTGAATAAATCATAAATAAAGCCATATTAATCCAATAAAATATGAATGACACTATTGTACATTGTAAAAAAAAAATAGTCACAAAACAAATCACCATTTCTGTAAATGCTATTTTATTTTTCAGAGTAATGTAAAAAAAAAAACACAGCACAGCAAACTGCAACTATTTACAATTATTCTGCTCTACCCCCACCCCCCCTCACATGGAATTTTCAATGTGCCACTGGTTATAGCAGTCTCTGTTTGGGACAAAGCACAATGGCTTGTCACATGTGGTGCACTGGCCCTTCTGGCCTGTGCTGTAACAGGCATTAGATCCTCTTCATCAGATGAAGAAGCCTCTTCCACCATCTTCTCTTTGGCTGGCTGCCACTCATGATCAGAGGTTCCCCTAATTTGTAAAAGAAGGAAAATGTCAGGCCTTCATGCACCAAAAACCCAGTCATTTTTCAGTGATTCCCTTACACACACAAATAAATACATTGTATATCAAAAAAAGTTACAGTAAATGCAGACAGTGCATACACACATAAAATAAAAACCACACAATCCTCCCAGTAGTCCTTGTCTGATACAAAATGTACAACCTCCTCCCATACAATAACCCCCACCCCCAACTTGTAAAACTTTAGACACTTACTGGTCATCTCCATCGGAAAACAAATCTTCTTCTGATGTTGGATCATCAGTTGAACCCAAAAAGTCTGATGCTGAAATGTCGCTCTCTCTCCGTGTGAGCAATTCCACAACCTCCTGAGCGCTGAACTTGGTCTTGCCGGCGGCCCGCTGTGCCATTTCGCAAAACTCCAAAACAACGATGCGATCACGACGAATCTCAAATGAAGCTCTGAGACGTTGTCCACCTCACCTTGCCCTTTTATCGGGTGATGCTGACGTAATAGAGAAGCCCGCGAAACCCCCAATCGATACTTACAGTACACCTTTCCCTACCCCCAAACACCTGGCACATTTCAATACGTAAATCACACCACTATACAGCGCCCACGCAAACACACAATATAAGTGGCGCCACAGCGGCGCACGGTTATATTTTCTGTGTAATGGTGCATGCCAAGCTCAGCATTACATACATATTTACATCAGAACGGCATATAATACGAGGACGAGCTGAGAATAAAAACTTACCTTCTGCCTTCTGAGTAACAGGTGTTCATTTGCAGCGATAAAACTGGTCAAATCAGCGACGACATTCTCTAATACAAAATAATACACTCTCGTGAGTCATTTAGTCACTTCGTTGAATAAATGTAGTCTGTTTTTGATGCATTCTGACAATCCATTGCCGAGAGAAAACATTGTAAATACTGTTTATGCACGTCAGCGCATAGACTCCTACTTCCTGTTTGGTTTACGCATGGAGGACGCAGCAAATACGCACTGAATACGCAGGGAGTTTATGCCTTCATGTGAAAACACACCCCATAGTGCCATATACCCACGTGTCGGGAATTTTATTGGCTATCCATCTGTGGTTTTAGATTTCAGGTTAGAGTTGACCAATAAGAACGATTGGAGAACATTTGGGGGCATGTCCTTAAATGTCACATGACGCTCTCTGGATATTATTGGCTCTGGAAAATCCATTTCATAACATGATTGGCTAAATGAGGTGTCAATCGAATTCTGAGGGTCTAGTCTGTCATATAAAAGCATCGTGAGGGCGAACGGCAGCGTTACTGTGACGCTATGAGGCTTCAAAGTCGGAAATCGCTACAGAGGGCCCGGGGGCGGGCCCTTGCCAGTTAACAGGTTAATTACGGGAAAAATAAAGAATTAAAAATTTTAACGCATTTTAATCGCACTTTGCACTGTGGAACGTTTCTCGGTGCACGAGTTCCCGGCATACAGATTATATCGGCGCACAATGTCCAAATTCAGGGGCCGCATCCTTCGAAGGACCCGGCCAACGTGGTCCTTCGCAGCCCACGAAGACCGCAAAGGCCGGAAGTGAGCGGCTAGCCTTCATATCAGCATCACCTGCCCTCACCTCTGCGTAGCTCATGTCGCCTACTGTTGCAACCATGAGTGAATGAATGAATGAATGAATGAAGTTTTATTGCCATGTGGGTGAACAAGTTCACACATTGGAAATTGCAGTTACAGAACACCATCCAAATACACAAACACAACACACATAGGGGGATATGTGTCCTCGGGTCATGCAGCCGACTTGCAGCGCTACCTTTGGCAGGAGGAGAAAACAACACATCATGGGGAAGTTAGGTTAAAAAAAAAGTCATCTGGTACAGTGCTCAAAAGAGCACTATACCAGGGTCCAAAAAAACCACCTTAGCAAAGCAATTGCACATGTAAAGCAAGGACAGCGGCGGTAGGTGAGGTCAGGGCAGGAGGGGATGCAGAAGGAGACGAGAGGTGGGGGCATTGTGGAGCCAGATGCCAGGTTCCAGCCAAAACAGTTTGCTGATAGTGGTGGAATTTCATCAGCGGCCGTGATACACCAGACCCAGCTTCACAAATCACAACGCGGAGTGGGGGGGAGAGCAGCCGCACACAGTGCCCTGGAGAGAGATATGGTTGCCAACCCAAGGCCGGCAGGGGAGCCGAATTCCTGATAACAGAAGTTGTTTTGGAACAGGCTGCTTGTTTTTCCAACAGCCTTCAGTCTTACTGGGAAACCATTCAAAAATCCAATATTCCAAATTAGTTGATTGCCGTCCTCACTGTGCAGAACCGAACTATATCTCCTGATCTAACCCCTCTCGCCTGCGAGCTCGCTAATCTTGCGGCTCAGGTCCACCAGGCTTTGAGTCTGAGTTTGTGCGGCTCTGCTCAGCCCTTCCACCTGGATCGGCAGCCTCTGCAGATGTCGAACCGCCGTCCAGATTTTCTTAATTTGCCAGTAAAGCAGGTATCCACCGAGCCCAAACAGAGAAGATACTGCTACCAAAAAGCCGAATATGTAGGCGTCTTCCACGTCTTCCACTCCAAGGGCCGAGAAGCACACAGGTCTCCACGAGCTCCAAGAGTCGATGACGTATCCAACCGGGTCTGTTCCACTGGGACACCCAGGCTCCCCTGTCCCGGATCTCATAGTGGAAAAAATTCGATCAATGATGGAGAATGCCCAGTTTGCCAGATCCATGGTTCAATCTTGTTCTTATTCGGACAGTGTGTAAAAAGACGCTCTCACAGCAAGCAGCAAGCGGAGAGATGGGGAGGGCAGGGAGAGAGAGATAGTGCGACCGTCTCCGACAAGAGCAGGAAGAGAAGAGTGCGAAGCACAGCTGTGTAAAAACAGCTATATATATATATATATATATATATATATATATATATATATATATAAAAATCTCTGGTCCAGTGGCGGATGCTGGTCTTTCAAGGAGGGGAAGCTCAATTTCGGCCTACATCATAAAATGTGTCTGTTTATTTATATGTAAATTCTACCCTCCGTTCCTTTTCAAGAAAATGATCGATTTGTCGCTAGTCATTTTTAACAAAGAAAATGCCGCTAAGAGGATTAGGAAAGTCTCTGGTTCAACTCAGAACAGAATGAAAATTAAAAATGCTCCCACGGATATTTACACCAAAAGATCGCTGATTCGCTCATTTCGCTGTCAATCAAACAGGGATTCAGCCTCAGACAGATCATCCAATCATCATGCAGAAGCTGAGCGTCCGGGCCAGCCGAGGCCAGCCCATTGCCCCATAGACCCCCAGAGACGCTGAGCGTCCGATGGGCGGGCGGGACAAAGCCCAGCATTTATCCAATGACTCGTCTCGTTTCGCTGCACTCTTTGCTTTGCTATTGAACTCTGTGGATGCTCAGCGTCCATTAAAGCACTGTGAAGCTGCGGGAATAAGAGAGAGGAAAGCCGCGTCATTACCAGTGATAAGAAACTGATTCTGAACAAAAGTTGAGCGGGTTGTAGCGCATATTTAGTCAATGACATGTACACACAACAGTATATATTTGATCACTTATTTTTGTGACATTTTAGGGGAAGCTGAGCTTCTCTTGTAGTCTTAAAGCAATCGCCTCTGATCTGGTCATAAGCAGTGTTTTTGAGCTGTGCTGTGTTGTTGAAATTGAGCAGAATAACATGAAGCACAATTAGCTAATCTCTATTTGCTTTTAATTAAGATAGTTTGTAACAAGCAGACCGACATTAAACGTAGCAGTGAACGTTTTAACCTGTTAACTGGCCGAACCAAAATCACCTGAAAAACTTCGCCCTCTGGTTATTGTTGGCTCTGGAAAAACCATGTCGTTGCCCATTAACTGGCCGTGTCCTGTCCTCCGGGATGTAGTGCATTTTAGTTGAAAGGCTAAACCCTCCCATTTTGATTGACACCTCATTCGGCCAATCATATTAAGAAATGGATTATAGGTTTCCACACCGTGGAGCTCGGCTTGACGCTCGCTATAACTCCCTCGCAGTTATCCATATCTGTGTAAGAAGAAATCCACAGGAACACTTGTAAACATTTAAAAAGTTTACTTAAATTAAAAACACAAAAATGGTGGTACAGAACATTCACAAAATTGTTCGTTAATCTTCCATAAATCCAAAGCGTAAAACGAGAGAGAGTGAGACAGGTCAAAAAACCGTGTGGCTCCCCCTCACTGCACGGTCTGATGAGACTGACCTTATGGGCCTCAATTAAAGTTACAGCACCAAAAACCCCATCATCTCTTACATGCTCCCATACATTAGAAATACCACAGAAATTACATTTTTATCCCTCTTAAATCAAATGCCCTTTAAGAAATCAACTTATTACAATAACACACGAATAATCCAACATACCTATAAATAAGCCTCTTAATCCCTTCTAAATCAATTAACTTATACTACTGTGAACTTAAACTGTCCTTTTAAAAATAACTACTTATTTACTGGTTTTTATTGGCCTTTTTTTAACTAAATATCACAGAACTGCATTTAGGCTCCTACATGGGTTTTCCAGAGCCAATAATAACCAGGGGTGTCACGTAGCTTTTCGGTTGATCTTGGTGCAGCTAGTTACATGATTAGCTGAACGAGGTGTCAATCAAAATAGGAGGGTCTAGCCTGCCATATAAACTGCACTGCATCTGTCCCGTAAGCGGAAAGGATGCAGTGCATTTTATGTGACTGTCCTCGATCTCTGAGGGGAGAGAAGCTAGAGATTTGAGGTGCCAGCATAGCACAAACAGTCCAGAAACAATTTGAAATGAGAAAAAAAGAAGCAATTTATTAACTAATTAAGTCCTGTTTTAGACTGCTTTTTGGTAGCGGATTTGTTCTGACCCAAAGCCGTGACCGGTTCTGAACAGGGTTATTATAGTTAACGAAATAACGAAAACTGAAATTAAAAAAACATTGTCGTTAACTGAAATAAATAAAAACTAAAATTAAAAGGAAAAAACAATAACTAACTAAAACTGTATTGTGAGTTTAAAAACTAACTAAACTAACTAAAATTATAGATAAAATAACCTTCCTTTCCTTGTTTGTCATTTTATTTAAAAGCCTTGTGGATTGATCATTTTCCGTTAAGATGGGAGCGCCGTCGGCCAGCTGTGTGCGTGCGTGCGTGCGCGCGTTCACCACGCTGGTCCGAAAAGTAATGGCAGCGGTCTGCCAAGACAGCGGCAGAGTCCCATATGGAGTTCATTTGAGTCCGATAATACAGATAGAAGAGCGTCTTGTTGTGAAGGATGAAAAATGTATGGAACACGTCTCAGTGAGGAAAAAACACCAACATCAAAGTCCACCTGAGAAGCGCACACAAGGCAGCTACGGAACCGACAATCTGGCGTTCAACTCCGGAGAAATGTGACTACTCGTTGCTGCCACGCATCCGCAACATTGTGATGAACCTGTTCCGTCCTTGTGCATTTTCGGCCACTTTATCAGTGAGAGAATAATAATCAGGAACAATCAATACAAGGACTCACAAATGTCAGCAAATTCTTGGAGGGAGCTGCTAAAACTGTCGGAATGGACGCGAGGGAATGAAGAAAGTGAAAAAACAGGGACAAACATGTTTGCAGCCAAAAAACTGAGCACAAAGAGCGAGGACCAAAAGAAGTCCCAGCCGGCACCGCATATAAAACACCAGCACACGACCGTAAGGTAATGAACACACACAATCCAGCTACACAAGCAGAAATGCGACATGAGGTTGGCCACATATCGAGCATCTAACCAAGCTAGCTCCAAAACAGAAGCTGTTGTTAATGTGCTGCACTGACGCTGAACTTTATTGGGAGTTTATTGTAGAATTTATTGAGTTTGGGGAGTTCATGTTTTTCTTTGTTTCTCCCTGTTGATGTTCACGTGTGTTCTTAATATTACACACATTCAGCATGTAGTGCTTCTGTCTTGTGAACAGTTGGTTGTTGAATATATTTCTTTACGGTATGTTTTGTTGAGTTTTTATTACACAGGAGTTACTCTTGTACCTTGAATCTTGCACCTGACAAAGTATGAAAAACTAAAACTAATATTGAAACTAATGAAACTAAACTAAAACTAAGCAATAAATCAAAAATAAAAACGAGCAAAACCACTCTGAAAACTAATTAAAACTAACTGAATTAAAGAAAAAAAGTAAAAACTAACTAAAACTAAACGATAATGTAAAATCCAAAACTATTATAACCCTGGTTCTGAATGACAGCTTTAAAGCAGACAGCCACTCCAACTTTTGCCGGTACTCTGTACCGGCGCAGAATCTTTTAGTGGTACGCAGTACCAGACCGTACTGGCTTACTTTCACCCCTGGTTATGATTCAGGAGTGCTTCAGCAAACTTCGAGTAGCGCGATTTATAGTCAATCCTTTCTTGTGTTTTTGCTGTTTTATAATTGAGTGTTGTGTGCAGTAGCAATCCGACCTCATCGTCAGTCCACACAAAACCTCTCACATTGGCTGTTTTGTAAAATCTTTGCGGCACATCCTACGGAGTCCCACCATGCATGCTTGTGTTATGTAAACAAGCCTTGCAAAAAAAACCCCCAAAAAACAGCCAACTTGTGTCCTGGCAGTGGGAACTACATCACTTTCACCATTTCAAGTGTCTTTGTGTAGATGCAGTTCATTTCTGAAATGTATCCATGTAAACGGGAGGCCGAAACGCAGCAAAACACTAGAAACTAGTCATGTAAACGGGGCCTGAGAGACGGTGGTGTCCTCACAGGCTGCCGTAGCGTCCGCCAAGGTCATGATGTAAACAATTAACACAACATGTGAACTCCTGGGCCAGGTGGTATAGCCGAATGCTAACTGCTAACACTTCAATGTATTTGGTACAGCGCTGCTCCTTCACAGTCATGTATCCTGGGTTACACCATCTCTCATTAACGTACATCGCCAGTTTCCCGCCTCTCGTCTTACCCCACTCACTCGCACTCTGTTCTGCTCTTACCCATTGAAAGCCATCCAAAGCTACGATGGAGCCTGGTGTGTGGTCCGTGAGCCAAGTTTCCATGAATAGCAGGAGGCTGCTCTGCTGGTACTCCCACTGCAGTCTGGTTAGTGCCGTCAGCTCTTCCATCTTGTTGGCAAAAGATCTTACATTACTCATGAGAATAGATGGAATGCTTGGTTTGTACCGTCTCCTGGTACTTCGCTCCAGCTCTGCATCCCCCTCTTCCTTCGGAATCTCGGGTCACTCCTCTTGGAACAATAGAGTTTCTTACAGGTTCTGCAGATGGAGTACTGAAACATCCCAAAAAGAGTAGAAAGAATGCCACTACTCTAACGAAACTTTGCAGATCCATAACAACACAGAGAGTTGGAAAGAAAAGTTAAAACATAAAGAAAAACACACAAGAGAAGGAAATAAACTGGGAGCTGCAGTAACAGGCTGCCTATCGTGGCATCATATCTAAAAAAGACCAGTTTACTTTTCAGTTTATTAGTTTTTGAGATATTCATTTTCAAACATTTTTTTTTGTGTGAAAAGCTATCCTGGAAGTAGACAAACAGACCATTTTTCACAAAATCTTAAAGTATTTAAAAATGGAAAGTTTCATATGTGCCCAAACTTTGGACCATAATATTTTTAATGCAAATCAGAGCTGGTCAAACAGAAGGCCCATTTGGATTTGATTATTTCTCTTGACACTATAAAACCCATCCATCCATCCGCTTATCCTTTTTCAGGGTCACGGGGGGGCTGGAGCCTACCCCAGCTGTCATAGGGCGAGAGGCAGGGTACACCCTGAACAGGTTGCCAGCCTGTCACAGGGCTAACACAGAGAGACAAACGACCTTTCACATCATATTTACTGGTTGCCCACAAGTGCTCCGGGATATCACGAAGTTCTGGAGAGTCTGGGGTCAACTGGCATGGTTCCACCTGCTGGACATAAAGACAAGCTTTTGTTAGCAACTGCACAGTCCTCATAACACAAACTACTGCTCTCAGGTGCTTCTTAAACACCCCATTGCAGTGTTTTACTTCTGGAATGTCAGTTTCTTCCCATTGTTTATACTGTTGCACTCGTTTTAGCCATGGCCCCAAATCTTGCCAATCATCTTGCTCAGCTTTTGAAAGAGAAACATGTGGAGTGCTGTCATGGATTCTGTAAAAACTGTTTTGTTCATCTGTGAGAATAATTTTAGCTGCACATCTATCTTTTGTCCAAAACACACTGTCTATTCGTACCCTTTCAGTATTCTGCCTCTCTCTGTACCACTCTATCTCAAACTGCTCATCAGCTCCCTCACACACATGTGCTGTTACATGTAACGAGTCTGCTGCCCTGTAATCAGATGTGTGTGTGTGTGTGTTGTTGTGCAAGCTTTACCAGTTCATCACAAACAGGAAACAGCAGTCTGCTGGAGTCTCCACTCATATGCATACAGCAGCAGATCTGAATCACATTTAACCATCTGCAACATTCTGTTCACCCGTGTGATGTTCAAACCGTCTTTCCCTGACACAATGACAATCCCAAGTTTACACATCAAATCTCGACCCAACAAGTTGACAGGACAGCACGGTGACAGCAGGAATGCATGTTTAAAGAGCCCACTTTCAACATCTTCACATTGTAAATCTATTGTGTATTGTTCAATTATTAGAACACCTCCTGCTCCTACAGTTTTAATATATCTACCACTAAGTTTTGGTTTTGGGTTTAAATCTGCTTGTCTGATCACTGATTCAGTAGCACCAGAGTCTACCAGAAACACAACCTGTTGTCCTGTAACCTGGAGAGTTAGTTGTGGCAAGCGTTTGTAAGCAGTGGATGAGCTCAGCATTTGGTAAAAGGTGTGTCTGTTAGGCCTTTCAGCTTTAGCAGTGATGTGATGTATGGCCATATTTAGTGTAAGCTGGTCTTCTTTGCGTGTATGTTTGTGTGTGTGTGTGTGTGTGTGTCATTTTTATTGCATGTGTGTGTATGTATCTTGTTTTCATCCTTTACCTTTTGATGCGATGTCTGGGTACCCTTCTCTTTCTCAGCCTCCGCCCCGAGTCAGTCAGCCTCAGTTTCCTGCTTTTCAGGGCAACCTCTAACCCAATGTCCTGTAGCTCCACACTGAAAACAACTCTCTCTATTTCTCCCCTCCACTTCTTTCCCTCCAGCTCCTCTCTGCCATCCTCTGCCTCTCCCATGGCCTCTCCCACGTCCTGCAGTGCTCCGTGTTTGTGACTTGTACATTGTGAGCTGTGCCAACTGGAGTTTTTCTTTAGTTTTGACTTTCCTCTTGTTATCTTGCTCCATTTCTTCCCTTGCCATTTTTTTCTCCATAAATGGCAAATCTCTCAACCTCAGACAGTCTTGCCAAGTCCCACTGCACACAGTGTTTGTATACATACATTTGCACTTCAGGTCTTAATCCTTTCACAAAGCGATCTCTGAGATGCACTTCCCAGTTTGTGATTTGGGGTGCGTCTCTCCATCCTGCCGCCGGGGTGTCCAAACCGTTGTGTTTTGAATGTATTTCCATTAGACGGTTTAGATAATCCACAACTGTCTCATTGTCCTGCTGAACACAGGCAGATACCTTGGAAAGGTTTAATCTCCGTGGCCATGCAGTAGTGAAGTTGTCACACAGTGTAGTTATGGCATTGGTATATGCTGCTGGTCCCCCAGTTAAGTTTGGGGCGACATTGTTATCTGGCCAGCCGTTGCTGACTCTTGACCAGATGCTTTGTCCCCATTTTAAACTGATCAGTCTTTTTATCTCTGCTGTTGTTGGTTTAAACTCCACGAGAAAGGAATGGAATTGGGCCACGAAGTCCTCGCTGTCCTCTTTGGGGTCTGGAAGGTGTTTTGCAGCTTCTCTCATATCATTTTCAGGCCACGGTCGGTAAACCAAAGCTACATTTCCATCTCTACCCATAAGTTCAACCATGGGCATGGTCGTAATGCTGTCATCCAAACTGATAGCCTGTTCGCTCATTCCTGGATTAAATTTTGTTCCCGATCTGGTGACATGAGGGGACAGAGGTGGTGCAGTTGCTCCAGCAATCTCTTGTGTAGGCTGGGGGAGGTTGGTTAGCAGTGATGCTCGTTTTCCAGGGTCAGAGTAAGGCAGAGGTGAAGCTGCAGAGGATTCTCCCTGGTCTGATACTGGATAAGGTGATGTTGGTTGTGCTGGTCTGTTGTTTTGTTCTGGCCTCTGAGCTCGGGGAGGAGGTTGATCCAGGTCCGGGTCTACCCTGCTTTTGACACACTGAGACACTTTATTAGCAACATTTTTTGGCCCTGCCTGTCCACACTTTCTCTCCCTGAGTTTTGCTTAATCCAGCCACAAAAAAAAATGCTTTCCATTCTGCATGAAAAGGAACAAACTTCTTTTTTTCTTTCCTCTTCAATTGATTGACTTTTTCTCTGTCTTCACTTTCCTTTTTTTCTAGTGATTGTTTTAGTGCATTTAATTGCCTTATACTAAAGGACCCTTCTTCTGGAAACCCATGTTCATTTACCCACACATTTAATTGCTGCATAATTTCCTCACCATGTTTGTTTTTCATAAATTGGACATTTGGACTATTTTGGTTATACTTCATTTGTGCTGGCTTTTCTGTTTTGGATTTTGAGTTCCCCATTTAGTTCCTGGCGGTATACACTCTAATCTCAGAGAGCCACTCTCTAGATTTTCAAAGACATCCAATGCCTATTTGTGATTCGGCCCCAGTAAGTCGTCACTTATGTAACCCACAATGCTATTAACCTGTGTCTGCCTGGCAATCAGCGCAAACCAGCCTTAGTTTGTGTGTGCCCACAGCGATCAGCCCAAATTAACTATGTCATTTTGCGTCTGCTGGTGGCGATCAGCCCAAGTCAACAGTGTTGATCCCAGATCAACTGTGTTTACAGAACTTTTCTCTGAATGGCGAATCCTCTTACCAAACACAGAACAATTTCAAATTTTAATTAAATTATTTCTCCTTAAAATTATAGTACAGTCAGAAAATCAAGTTGGTCTCACCCACTCTCCACTCTGAGTTCTTTATCAATTGAGATTTCAGCGGTGATTCCCCCTGCTCTCAGTTGTCAGGTGCACGTCTCCTCAATAATGGGCTCGAAGGTAAGCACTTTTCAGACTGGTTGAGTCTACCTGCGCAGGTTTTCCTGGATTAACACAAAAGCAGAGAAGAAGTCACGCGAGAAATACCATCCTCGTCACCAAGATTGTGAGGGAAAAAAATAAGTTGAGCTCTGAAACCAAACTGATTTTTTGATGATTTATTGAAAGTAAAGAATTAACCTTTGCAAAGGGATCAATACAGCACGAACAGCCTTTGCACCAGCATTGACCAAACACTGAAGTAACACACATTCCTTTATACTATTGTGTTGATATAATCTTGTTCCACTTCTCCATGGGGAGTTCAGATTTCCCACCACCAAGTAGCATCTGCATGATAACAAATGCGCCATGGCCTTGGACACAGCCTACAGTCAACTTGTTTTTTTTTTCATTTTCACACACTCGGTCTTTGTGGTAGAAAATAACAATCACATACCAAAGAGGTACACAGAGGTTATTTGAGTTGAAAAACAAATTTTCCATTACAGTCCACCCTAGAAGTAATAAATGCATGAATGAGCTTTTCAGCATCACTCTGAGAAAGGATGTTTCTAATTTTAGAAATATTGCGCAAATGCAAAAAAGCGGTCCTACATATTTGTTTAATATGTGCATTGAAGGACATATCCTGGTCAAAAATGACTCCAAGATTTCTCACAGTGTTACTGGAGGCCAAAGTAATGCCATCCAGAGTAAGTATCTGGTTTGACACCATGTTTCTAAGATTTGTGGCAGAGAACAAGAATTTCAGTTTTATCTGAATTTAGAAGCAGGAAATTAGAGGTCATCCAGTCCTTTATGTCTTTAAGACATTCCTGCAGTTTAATTAATTGATGTGTGTCATCTGGATTCATTGATAGGTAAAGCTAAGTATCATCTGCATAACAATGAAAATTGATGCAGTGCTTTCTAATAATACTGCCTAAGGGAAGCATGTATAATGTAAATAAAATTGGTCCTAGCACAGAACCATGTGGAACTCCATAATTAACCTTACTCTGTGAAGAAGACTCCCCATTTACATGAACAAATTGGAGTCTATTAGATAAATATGATTCAAACCACTGCAGTGCAGTACTTTTAATACCTATAGTATGCTCTAATCTCTGTAATAAAATGTTATGATCAACAGTATCAAAGCTGCACTGAGGTCCAACAGGACAAGAACAGAGATGAGTCCACTGTCAGAGGCTCTAAGAAGATCATTGGTAACCTTCACTAATGCTGTTTCTGTACTGTGATGAATTCTGAAACCTGACTGAAACTCTTCAAATAAACCGTTCCTCTGCAGATGATCAGTTAGCTGTTTTACAACTACTCTTTCAAGAGTCTTTGAGAGAAAAGGAAGGTTGGAGATTGGCCTATAATTAGCTAAGACAGCTGGGTCAGTGATGGCTTTTTAAGTAGAGGTTTAATAACAGCCACCTTGAAGGTCTGTGGTACACAGCCAACTAATAAAGACTGATTGATCATTTTTAAGATTGAAGCATCAATAATTGGAAAGACTTCTTTGAACAGTCTAGTAGGAATGGGATCTAACAAACATGTTGCTGGTTTGGAGGAAGTAACTATTGAAGTTAACTCTGAAAGATCAACTGGAGCAAAAGAGTCTAAACAAATACCAGCAGTGCTGAAAGCAGCCGAACATGAAGATAAATCTTTGAGATGGTTATGAATAATTTTTTCTCTAATGTCTAAAATTTTATTTGTAAAGAAATCCATGAAGTCACTACTAGTTAAAGTGAAAGGAATACTCGGCTCTACAGAGCTCTGACTCTTTGTCAGCCTGGCTACAGTGCTGAAAACAAACCTGGGGTTGTTCTTATTTTCTTCAATTAATGATGAAGAGTAAGATGTCCTAGCTTTACGGAGGGCTTTTTTATAGAGCAACAAACTCTTTTTCCAGGCTAAATGAGCATCTTCTAATTTAGTGAGACGCCATTCCCTCTCCAGCTTACGGGTTATCTGCTTTAAGCTGTGCGTTTGTGAATTATACCACAGAGTCAGGCACTTCTGATTTGAAGCTTTCCTTTTCAGAGGTGCCACAGTATCCAAAGTTATACGCAGTGAGGATGTAAAACTATTGACGAGATAATCGACCTCACTGGGAGCAGAGTTTAGGTAGCTGCTCTGCACTGTGTTGGCACATGGCACTGAAGAGCATAATAATGAAGGAATTAGATCCTTAAACTTAGTTACAGCACTTTCACAAAGACTTCTACTGTAATAAAACTTATTCCCCACTGCTGTGTAATCCATTAAAGTAAATGTAAATGTTACTAAGAAATGATCAGACAGGAGGGGGCTTTCAGGGAATACTGTTAAGTCTTCAGTTTCTATGCCATATGTCAGGACAAGATCCAGAGTATGATTAAAGTGGTGGGTGGGCTCCTTTACATTTTGAAAGAAGCCAATTGAATCTAACAATAGATTAAATGCAGTGTTGAGGCTGTCATTCTCAGCATCTACATGGATGTTAAAATCACCCACTATAATGATTTTATCTGAACTGAGCACTAAATCAGATAAAAAGTCTGAGAAATCAGACAGAAACTCTGAGTAAGGACCAGGTGGACGATAGATAATAACAAATAAAACAGGTTTTTGATTTTCCCAATTAGGATGGACAAGACTAAGAGTCAGGCTTTCAAAAGAATGAAAACTTTGTCTGGGTCTTTGATTAATTAATAAGCTGGAATTGAAGATTGCAGCTAATCCTCCTCCTCGACCTGTGCTTCGAGCATTCTGACAGTTACTGTGACTCGGGGGTGTTGATTCATTTAAACTAACATATTCATCCTGCTGTAACCAGGTTTCTGTAAGGCAGAATAAATCAATACGTTGATCAATTATTAACACTGCACGAAAAGAAGCATATTCGTCCCCGTATACTGACGCGGGCGCCGCTAGTATACGGCAGCTTTCGTCAGCATACGGGGATGCGCATTTTCGTTCGCCTGAGACGGATATGGTCGTTTACGTACCACCAGAATCAGCGGGGGGTAAAGGTACTGGGGGAGCCGGCAGTTACGAGGTGTTAATGACTCCACTTTACATATGAATAGCAGAACTGCAAGCCGAAGCAGCGGTAACAGACCCACGTGGCTTCTCTGTCATTGGATGAAAAAAATGCCATCACAATTCAGCACTCACATGTGATTGGCTGGTAAATCTGTCCCCCATTGGCCTTTATAAAGACAGGCCTGGGTAAGCCCCTCCCTAATAAATAATAACCCGGTAATAAAAATTATTTTTAATTATTATTTCTGTGATATACCTTGTATGTTATGTTGTATTCATGCCATGCTAATAACCTCAACTAAAAGGAATTCAATTAAGAGAAACAAATTGTGAGGCACAAGTTTGAATTTCTTTTTTTTTTTATTTACAAAGCAATATGCACATACACACACACACACATCATATATAAGAATACAAAAACATTATGACATATAATGCTTTGCTACTTCTGGGCCATGTGGTGGTGGCTTTCTCTCAGAGCATGGTCCAGCATACAAACACTTCTGGTGCACAGTGTTGTATTTAGGGTGAGCTTCTAGTCTGTCTTGCAGTTTGGCTCAGAGGTCACTGAGCTCCTGGCTGGGGAAGCTTGGGGGTCTTAATCCAGCCCGACACGCCCTCTGAGACGCCATCCTCCTCATCCAACATGAGGTCAGTGGTGACACCGTCCCAGAAGGCAACCTCCTTCACTGCCAGGTCACTCGTCCTCACCTCCAGCAGCTGTTGACACAGAGCACACATTAAGTCATTATGAAACTATATGAAATATTGTGAAAAATCAGGAAACTACACTGAAAGTTTGAGTCTCTTGACTTTGAATGCACACATAGCAGATAAGACCCTGAATGCAAAAAAAAAAATTAATCAGCCCATCTTTGTCATCAGAAACAATGGTTATGTGACAAAGTACCAACTCCTGCATCCTGTGAATAAAAGACAAATGAACAAGTACTTTGAAAAAATGTAACACTGATAAAAGTACTTCAGTGATTTTGGTCATTAACCCTTGAGGCACCTTTAAACTGATTATACACTTTTTATCTTTTAGGTCCCAAAATGTTACAGCTGCTAAAACTATAAACATTCAGTGTTAATTATTTTCACCTTCACTGCATCACCTTTTTATATACATTTTGGGTTTTTCAAAAGAAGCCAGATTTTATACAAAGTTAAAAAAAACAATAAGTAATATTTTCCAAAAATAAAACTGCATTTCCAAGCTAACTACACAAATACAGCAGACCAACAAAACAATCCAACACGTCTTACTGGCTTCCTTCTTGCACGTCACCGGGCAGGATTTTTAATGGCTGCCTCCTTTTCCTGAACATGAGGCTGACTGTAGCAGAAGCTGCGGCGGACCGTCTGTAGGTTTAACAAGAAGCTGGAAAACATTTTTGTACATTGTAAATAAAGAGCATAAACACAGTGTATACATAAACATATTCAGGCAAAAAACACACAAACAAACAACACCAATAGATACTTACACACAATTATATCACGGTCCACGCATTAGGAACACTCACACTCGCGTTGTGAGGCGAACACAGTCTGTGGAAAATAAAGGTGAAAATAAATAAGAGTAAAAACATTTGAAGTTCTTCTCTCCTCCACACATTGAATACTGCTGCTTTGTTTCTGATTCTTACCTCTGCAGAGGATCATACCAGCTTTTATTGGATTCAGAGTTGTGCAGGAACTGCTTCCTATAAGATGAAACTGTAGGAGTCGGTGGAAGGAGACACGAGCAGGTATGTAGTCTCAGCTTTATTCCCTAAAACACACACAACTAGAACTCCAAATATATCTCCTCCAAAAGGAGGAGTCAAGCCCTTTTATCCCAGGCCTCTCTCTCCCGCCTTTTCCAGATCTATTCCCGTCTCTCTCTTCACAATAAGAGCTTGGGGCATTCTGGTGTGAAATGTGCATATATGTGGCCACCACACAGGCCCCCCCTGAACACACAGAATGGCAAACAATACAATAATAAAAACAGCAACCATTTTCAACACAACATAGCAAAAATAAAATACCACCTCAAGAGTATCTCCTAGGGGGTTTAACAAGGCGGCCGCTACGGCTGTGCTTGGCGACCACAGGTGGTGAAAACGAGGGAGGGGCATAGCCCCGACCACGGCGAGACTGCCCCCTGGCAGGGGAAAAAACAGCAGCTGGGGGCAGGTCCTCCGAGTGAGGCATAGAAACGGGAGGACGACCGCGGCGCGGAGGTTGGGCCAACTCAATAGGACCATCCGGAAACATGTGAGCAGGCTTAAGGCGATCCACCGAAACCCGCTCCTGACGACCTCCCAGCTCAACCAAAAAATCCTTAGGTCCCACCTCTAGCACACGGAATGGACCATCATAAGGAGGTCGAAGTGGAGAACGGTGCGCGTCATGGCGGATAAAAACGTACTTGGCAGACATCAGGTCCTTTGGCACATATGACTGTGGAAGGCAGTGATGCGCCGCTACTGGGGCCAAAAACCTATCATTCCCCGGGAAAACCGGCCCGCTCCTTTTGTCGGCCCCCGAAGCAGATGCACCAGGAAGGAATTCCCCTGGAACCCTCAAAGGCTGGCCCAGGACCAGCTCGGCTGAAGAAGACTGCAGGTCCTCCTTAGGTGTCGCACGCAGGCCCAGCAGGACCCAAGGAAGGCGGTCAACCCAGCTGCTGTCCACCAGCGCAGCCCGTAAGGCAGCCTTCATGGTACGGTGGAACCTCTCGCAAAGGCCATTGGCCTGCGGGTGGTACGCGGTAGTGCGATGGAGTCTGACGCCAAGGTTCTCCGCCACAGCAGTCCACAGCTCAGACGTGAACTGAGGACCCCTGTCAGATGTCAAGTCAAGCGGTACGCCAAACCGAGATACCCAGGAGGAGACGAACGCACGAGCAACATCTGCTGAGGTGGTTGACGCCAAAGGAACTGCTTCAGGCCACCGAGTCGTCCTGTCCACCATTGTCAGGAGATGGGTGAAACCCCGGGAAGGGGGAAATGGACCTACCAGGTCTACATGGACATGTTCGAACCTTCTCTGGGGTATGGGAAAGTGCTCCAGAGGGGATTTAGTGTGTCGTTGCACTTTGGCGCGCTGACAAGCAACACACGAGGAAGCCCACGCCCTGACCTCTTTCCGGAGGCCGGGCCACACAAACTTGGCCCCTACCAACTTAACTGAGGCTTTAACTCCTGGGTGCGAAAGAGAATGAACTGCCTCAAAAACCCGCCGACGCCAGCAAGCAGGAACCAAGGGGCGAGGCCTGCCCAATGAGACGTCGCAAAGTAGGGTTACGCCACTATCCTGAAATGAGACATCTTCCAAACGCAAACTGGACTCGGCCCTCTTAAAAGCCTGAATCTCCGTATCCGTAAGTTGGTCGGCAGCCATGGCAGAGTAGTCCACTCCCAAATGCACAGAACTAACCTGCGCCCTGGACAGACAGTCAGCCACCCGATTACACTTGCCGGCGACGTGCTGAATGTCAGTGGTAAACTCTGAAATAGCAGAAAGCTGCCGTTGCTGCCGTGCAGTCCATGGTTCTGAAACCTTTGCCATGGCAAATGTGAGAGTTTTGTGGTCTACAAAAGCGGTAAAGTCACGGCCCTCAAGCAGGAACCGGAAATGACGCGTCGCGAGAAAAAGGGCAAGGAGCTCCCTGTCAAACGTACTGTACTTTCTCTCCGCATCCCGAAGCTTCCTGCTAAAAAAGGCGAGGGGCTGCCAAGCACCACCCACCCATTGTTCGCACACGGCCCCGACTGCAAAATCGGAGGCATCGGTAGTAAGGGCAACAGGCGCCTCGGGAGACGGGTGGGCCAGCAGGGCAGCGTTGGCAAGAGCAGCTTTGGCACTGTCAAATGCCTGCACCCGCTCAGGTGTCCACTCTATCTCTTGGTTGCCCTTCTTGCCCTGAAGTGCACTGTACAGAGGGTGCATGAGGTGAGCAGCCCGGGGGATGAAACGGTTATAAAAGTTCACCATCCCCAAAAACTCCTGCAGGGGCTTCACTGAGGAAGGGCGCGGAAAAGCAGAAACTGCCTCCACCTTAGCGGGCAGGGGAAACGCCCCTTGGGGCGAAACGAGGTGTCCCAAAAACTCTATGGCCGGCAGACCGAACTGGCATTTAGCTGGATTCACAATCAAACCGTGCTCACTGAGACGCTCAAACAACTGGCGGAGGTGCACTAAATGCTCCGCGGCGGAAGGGCTGGCAACCAGTATGTCATCCAGATAGACGAACAAAAATGGCATACCACGCAAAACGGAGTCCATGAGGCGCTGAAACGTCTGTGCCGCGCCCTTCAGACCGAAGGGCATTCGCAAAAACTCGAAAAGGCCAAAAGGAGTGATAACCGCGGTCTTGGGCACATCACGCGGATGGACAGGAACCTGATGGTATCCCCTCACCAAATCCACCTTTGAAAAAATAGTTGCCCCCGCAAGATGAACCGAAAAATCTTGAATGTGGGGAACCGGGTACCTGTCATTAGTCGTCGCATTATTAAGGCGCCTAAAATCCCCACAAGGGCGCCACCCACCGTCAGCTTTAGGGACCATGTGCAACGGGGATGCCCACGGGCTGTTTGAGCGGCGCACAATACCAAGGCGCTCCATGTTTGCAAACTCCTCCCTGGCTATCGCTAACTTCGCGGCATCGAGACGGCGTGCACGCGCAAAAACCGGCGGACCCACAGTGGTAATGTAATGCTCCACACCATGTTTAGCTACGGCTGCAGAGAAGGTGGGAACCGTGAGGGTGGGAAACTCGGCAAGCAAACGCTGGTACTCATCACCTGTGGCAAGCATGTTAGCGAGGGGCAGGGGGCCAGGACTACCAAGTGTACAGGGGTAGGTATCAAAAGACACAGCATCTATCAAGCACCTATTAGCTACATCGACCAACAACCTGAAAGCACACAAGAAATCAGCGCCGAGTATAGGTACTGACACAGACGCTATCACAAAGTCCCAGTTAAACTGACGTCCCTTGAAACACACAGTCACCAACCTCATTCCATATGTGCGAATGGGGGTACCGTTCGCCGCGTCCAGCAGGGGTCCGTGACATTGTCCCAAGGCGTCCGCAGCTGAAGCCGGCATGATGCTACGCTGAGCACCCGAGTCCACAAGCAGACGGCGTCCCGAAGCAGTGTCCTCAATGAAGAGCAGCTTGTCCGAGCTGCCAGCGCACACAGCTGCTAGTGAGCACCGGCCCTCTCGTTTCCCTGGTGCTGGAAGGTACACGGCGGAATGCAGCGCTTCGCCTTCACTCCGAACCGGCGATGATAGAAGCAGAGCACGCTCTCCTTCCTCCGGCGCTCTGCGACGGCGGCCACAGCACCAGCTTCTCTCGTCTCCGCCCCTTGTAGAGCCGCACTCGGTAAAAGTGCATGCACACCGGAATGCCTGGATGCCAGCAAAATCTTGTCCGCCTCTTCAGCTAGCCCGCGGTAATCCTTGGCCCGTATCAGAGCGGAGCTGGCTAGCGCGGTGCGCACGGGAGGGGGGAGCTGGCGCAGGAACAGATGCGTAAAGAGAAACGAAGCGTCGCCCGGGCCGAGCAGAGCCAGCATGTGCTCCATCAGCTCGGAGGGTTTACCATCTCCCAAGCCATTCAGGGATAACAGGCGATCAGCCCGCTCTTCGTCTGAAAGCTGATAAATCCGCAGCAGATTCTCCTTCAGCGCTCCATACTTGTTAGCAGGCGGCGGGTCCCGGAGCAGTCCCATCAGCCGGCGGGTAGAAGCAGAGTCCAGCGCCGCGACGACATGGTAATACTTGGTGTCGTCTGAGGTGATCCCGCGGAGGTGAAACTGGGCCTCCACATGCTGGAACCAAGGCTCTGGATCGTGCTGCCAGAACTCCGGGAGCTTGACCGTGGCCGCAAAAATAGCGGGAGAAACGGCGGCGGCTGGTGAGGAAACAGCGGCCGCGGCCGTTGAGCTGTCGTCAGCAGACATGTTCTTTAGTCGGGGTCACCAATGTAGGAGTCGGTGGAAGGAGACACGAGCAGGTATGTAGTCTCAGCTTTATTCCCTAAAACACACACAACTAGAACTCCAAATATATCTCCTCCAAAAGGAGGAGTCAAGCCCTTTTATCCCAGGCCTCTCTCTCCCGCCTTTTCCAGATCTATTCCCGTCTCTCTCTTCACAATAAGAGCTTGGGGCATTCTGGTGTGAAATGTGCATATATGTGGCCACCACAAAACCAAATAAAACTAAGAAACCAAATCACAATACGTCTGTCAGCTTACTGTGACCATTCCTCCACTCTTAGTATTTATGTTTTAGAAACGACCAAGTCTTACCGCGGTTTTCGGATCGTGCTGCCGTCTTTTCCTCTTGAGTCCTTCTGTAGGTGAGGCTTTGTTAGAGCATGGAGTCTGTACACAATAGACGCCATCTTATCTTTCAGCTGCCCTAGTAGAAACTTGAGTAACTGAGGAGATAACCCACTCATTGCAGCCAGCAGCGTCTTCTCGTCTGCAGCGGGGCTGGTTGAAGCTGGCCGGTAGAGAGGCCCGCTTTCACGAGGAGCTTCTGGGGTGTTGAAAATATAGACGACCTCCATTGTTGTACCAGGAAAGCAGCGTAGACAAAGAACGCCATTCAGTTTGAATGGAAGAGAACAACCGCACTGGTTTCCTTTGGTCTTGCGAGATCCTGCACGTGATCTGTATTGTCCAATCACAGGCGAGGAAGCTGCCACACGGAATTCAATTCATTTCGTTTCAACTCAATTAAATTTTATTTATATAGCGCCAAATCACAACGAGCAGTCGCCTCAAGGCGCTTTGTATTGTGGGTAAAGACCCTACAATAATACAGAGAAAACCCAACAGTCAAAACGACCCCCTATGAGCTGGAAGACACACATCCACTGTCTGTTTTTTTTTGTTTTTTACATTTTTCTCATGAAGGTTTTGCTGATATCTCTTATGTACATCCATGTATAGCAAAATAAAAGTTTATACATTTTCGTATTCCATCTGCCTTGGTAGTCTTTAATGTCATTAATGCATGTGAACATTCACTGAACGTTTATAGCAGCGTTCATGGGATGTTGTCTGAAAGTTCAATGCTAGCTGGGAAGCCACTGCACAGGAGAGGATGATGGTGTGACAGACTTTTAGTTACAGTGAATTAGACTGAAAACTGAGTATGCTTTTCAATGAAAATAATGCTTGTAGTGTCACCAAAATCAAGTTATAGCCTTTGTTTATCTCCCTCAGTCCACTAAAGTTCAGGGTTCACAAAAAACTCGAAGACAGAAGCTCACAGACAGAAGCTCACAGACAGAAGCTCACAGACAGAAGCTCACAGCCTTATTGGAAAAAGGGACAAAAGCTGAAAACGTCCAAAAGTATATTTCTAACTAAATAATACTAATTTATAAAATAGAATGATTTCTTCTGAGTTTAGTCTTGTTTGAATGTTTCACTGTATAATAATTTATGTGTAGTCACATTGTAATGGAAAAAGGCTTAAAAGATGATAATGTAAATTTGATTACATATATCTCAAAATAAAAATATGTTGGTTACACCTGTTGGGAGGGGTAGACCACTAGTGAGTACTGGTGACCACTGGTGAGTACTTGATCTGCATTTGTATGACTCACAGAAACCTCCTTTACATATGAGAGCCTGCCCTAGACCTGAGGAGAGGGGGGGGAGCTGAGGGAGCACTGACACAGAGAGTCCACGGCAGTTTCCCTACAGTTTACTGTTCTGGCCAAAGCCTCCTGCTGAGAGCCCTAAAGCTCAAGGCGCGCCTCAGTATTACATACAAGAAACTGTAGAAAACCCCACTTTTCATGCAGTGTTGAGTGTGTCTTGCTATTTGCCAATAATTTCCGCCTGTTGTCTATTCCATTTGCACAACAGCATGTGAAATTGATTGTCAATCAGTGTTGCTTCCTAAGTGGACAGTTTGATTTACTTGGACTTATATTGTGTTGTTTAAGTGTTCCCTTTATTTTTTTGAGCAGTGTAGATACCAGCAATAATTTTGGGGGCAAATACAGGAAGTCACTGTTTGGAACAAGACTGGTTATTCAGATGACAAATCGCTCCACTGCCACTGTGTACAGTGTGGTGTGTACATTTTGCGTGCATGCAGTGCAGTACACATTCACAATGGGAGAAAAAAAAGAAATGTACTTTTGCGCACGCAAGCACGCGCGCGCGCACACACACACACAGCTTGAGCTTTTATTTTATGAATATATATGATATAGATAAATAGGTGTGTGTCCTCCATCACTGTGGTTCTTTATGAGCTGAGTGGCTGAGAGGAGAAGGGGGCGGGGCAGCTCTGTGTGCATTTGTGGGGATTGAGCAGTGATGGCGTGAGAGCAAGACCGTCAGTCAGGTTCATTTCTTCATGTCAGTACAGTTTTGGTTATGGCCAACAGGAACCACCGAATTATAAATTAAAGGCGACTTTTGCGGCAATCTCTCACCGATCCTTTCAACGTCCTGACGGACACTGCTGGATCAAGATTAACGTGGAAGCGCACGGCCTAAAATTAAAAGTTTTGCGAGGTGTCTCTTTCCTCTCATGTTTCTTTTTTCTTCCATGTCTCTTGCGGGGTTCTGTAGTTTTTAATACTTCCTATTATATTAAGATACCAAAGAACCAGGTGAAATTAAATGTCATCAAAAAAGATCAACATTTTCTTTGTACACTTTGGGGTGGGGTGGGGATTTGAAAAAGAGTACGCTTTATACACCTTGGAAAATGTTGATAATTGTGAATCATCCCTAAAGTATTTTTGTTAGTGCATTTTTATAATTCTATGTTATATTTTATGTATTTGGCATAACAATCATGTGTAAAGTTCAATCAACAACATGAATCCCCCTATCTTTAACTTTTCTCAAAGCACAAGTTCAAATGAAACATGGATCGAGTCCAGACAAAATCACTTTCAGTTGTGATGTGGACCTTTTACCACAGTGTGGCAGTAGAGACCTTCCGTAAGTAATGTCTGACCAACAGGGAAAGATTCAAAGACTACTGACCATTTTAGTGTTGCTAATAAAATGAATACTTGATTTCTTTCTTTAGTATCAGTCAGCAAACTGACCTTGACTGACACCTTTTTATGAATATAAGTAAACTAATTAGTAATAATAATATTTTTAGAAGCAAAGTGTGAGCTTGGAGCAAAGTAATAGATTTGATTATTAACTAAAATGTATTTTTTAAGTAGAGATGGAATATAAACTGTGGATGAGGTTCTTTTGTGATGATGACTGAATGCTTCAAGGGGGTGGAGAAAAAAGGAGAAAGTAGGAAGAATATATAAAACGGGGTTCAGTGGCGGTGTTGGGGGATATGCTGTTTTCTAGCAAATTGATGTGATCCATCTGAACCATGTGACTCCTGCAGCACACTCACTGAGTGACCAATGCCACGCCACACCCAAGGGCAACTGGAACTGCACTGAGCGCCTTTTTCTCTCTTTTTTTAAGGCAATAAGAGACGATGTATGTCCTCCATTTTACCACGAGAGTGAGCAAACAAAACAACAGCCTGTAGTTATATGTACCATAGTAGTTCTTCCCCTAAGAATATATGTTCCTCTAATCACACACACACACACACACACACACACACAGGTGGTCATGTGACTTGTTCCAGGTTGTTTTCTTTAGAGTTGTTGTTTTATTGCGCTGCTGATCCGATTTCTCTTCTTATCAGCTGCGATTTTTCTTTCCAAGCTAATCCGCGTTTCACTGAGAAGAAAAAATAACACGAGCACCTATAAAAACAACAGCATGGCATCATAATGCTTTCATTTGAAGAATGGGGAATAATTTATCTTCATGATCTACTTGGGCCACATGAAATACATCAATCATTTTATTAAACAGGAACCGGTGGGCACCAGGACTGAAGTCGGGTTGTGTATTTTGACCATAACTGCTCATGTTATATGAAGTACATTTTTCTGGGTGCTGCAACCTCTCTTCGATTCCTTTAAGTGCTGATCAAACAATAGTTAATCAGTAGTTACAGCATTATATGTTTTATTTTAAACATAAACCAACCAAAACTGTCCAACTGTCTCTTATAGCTCTGGCTTAGACAGACACATGACTGAAGCTGTGCTGAAGCACGTTGAAGGCTGTGATTATTTCAGAATATGAAACTCATTCTCTATTACATCATCTTCAGTCACACATGGATCATTTTCCTTTCAATATAAAACTAATTTTTTAAAGCAAATAAAATGTATTCCTCTTGGGAAAAAAATAGTTTATTTTGTTGTATGCTGTATTTTGTTTAGACTTATCAAATTTTTGTTCATATAACTTCAAGATTAATAACTGGATATAATTTATTTCCATAAGCCTGGAAAAAATGGTTATTGATTACAACCTTTAGGCATACAATGTATATTTATATACTAATATACAGGAGCATCCTGAAAGTGAGGGCACACTTCTTCAGTTTATCAACTAAGACACTGTATGTAGCTCCATAATGTCTATAATGCCCTTTAACTATGGATGCTGTTTATATAAAAATTCAACATGAAGTTTTGATAACATTAAGTTTAGATGATGGCTTAAGTGCTGATGACCCTCCTTCAGGATTTATGTTTTATGACGCCTTTTATTTATTTTTTCTTCTTTTTTTAAACACATAAAGTCAGAAAATGCTGAACTATATAAACTATACTGAGTTTCCCAGTGGTGAATGGAGTAGCAGTGGGATAAATGTAAAAATCATATTTTAATATTGAAATCAAATTATGATAATTAGAAGCAAAGATGTGAATTAAAAAAAATCTAAATCTTACCAATGAATTAAATGTACAATACAGTAACTGTGGCCTTGGCCTCTTTCCAAAAAAATGACTGTAATATTAGTATATTGTGAACATTAGCTCCTCTCTGAGTTAATTCTTTAGGTTTCAAACAAAAAGAAAAGTCTTTGGCAGGAGTCACATTAAATAAATTATAGGGTCTGTTTTCACTCAGCCAGGAAAATTAATTACTTATTGATCAAGCAAATGGGTTAATAAAATGAAGATAATTAATAAATAAGTAAATAGCTAGAGCAGAGCTGCCCATAGGTGGACTAGTACTTAACATTTCCAAACATCATGGTTGGAATACTCCATTTATTTTCCATTTCATTGCTATCAGAGGCGGATCTTTAGAGTTTGTATATATTTTTTATATAAATGCTTTTAAAATCAATCTGGGGATAGTTGCTGAGTGGAGATCACATGCTGATAATATATTGCATGAGTCATTGGATACAATTTGATATTTGACCAAAAAAAAAAAAAAAAAAAATCCAGCTGCAACCTATTATTAAATATTTAATTTGATAAAACAAAATTTCAAAAGGAAGAATCTGAATAATTTTCTTCTTTTAATGATTCTATTTTAGTTATTTGAATACCAATAAAAACTTTGTCTTTGCTTTTAATCAGTGGCGTTGAGACTGGAATGTTTTGCACCCACTGAAATCTCCCTCAAAACTTACTAAGTACACATCATTAGACCATAGTTGGAGCAGCATAGTCTGTTAATAAATAATTATTTATATCAAATTATTACCTAATGCATCAATTTAACAACATGCAGCAAGTGAAATTTATACAGCACATTTATTACTTTTACTTAAGCTATTCACCAGTGTACATTTGGCATAAAATTCTTTCTTTATAGACGGAGCTTTATGGCGGAATATGCGAGATTGAATGCGTGTTTTTGTTTTCTTAATTTATGGACTCTATAAAGTCAAATTTATTAGAATGGTGCAAATAATTAAATGGTTGAGTTTTAAGTGCAATATTCACCTAATGTAAAAACCTAACAGGGGGAAATATTGCCTCATAAAGCAGGAGTTATCTCCAAAGTCAAGGAGTCACAATATTTACATCGATAAATCTGTCCTGATCACCTCACAGCTAACAGGGTGGACAGCCTTACAGGAGCCTTCTGTAGCAGCAGCACTGCGATGAACGCTGGTGAGAGTTACTGCTGTTGTTTTTCACTGGTTCTAATCACCTTTTTACCCTCCAGCTTGAGGAGTTCAAGACAAACTGGAGGAAAAGTTTCTAGACTTGATGAACACACAAGAACTCACTGAATCAAATGAAAATTCAAAGGCACACACACAAAAAACACCCCACAGTTTCAATTTATTCCATTCTGCTGGAAATAACACAATTACACAGTGTCTGCCCACACAAAGTCACTGTGATACACACATCCATATGTAAATATGCATGCATGACAACACACACATATACATGTGAAGCACACAACCACGCAAACATTCACTGAACTAGGTCAAAGAATGTAGAGTCAGATTGATTCCTTAAGATATTCATAGTAATCTTAAAATTCCTGCTTGTTGGGTAATAAGACACTTTATCATCACAGGTTGTGACAGGGGACATTAGTCTTGACCTGCCACCGGGGACAAAAAAAGGATGCAGTTTGATCACCATAACAACCAGCTTATTGATTACAACTGTGTACAGCTGGGTCTTCCAGCCATCGATGATGCTGTTCATGCAGAGAGGAGGTGAGACGAGGCAAAATGGAGAGACAGAAGGGTCCAAAGAAAATGCAGTTTATTGTTTTTGCTTCAGTCAGAGCCTCAGAAATGTTTCCTTTCTGCACATCCAACAGATTCAAGCTGTTTCCAGCCTACATAGACCAGGTCCTCTGAAGACTGCGAAGGCTGGAAGTGAGCGGCTGTGAAATTGGCCTTCTAGCCTTCATATGTGCGTCACCTGCCCTTACCTCAGCATAGCTCCTGTCGGCTAGCAACCGTGACAGCGTGAAGCACAGCTGTGGAAAGTCAGCTGTTGAAATGGAGCCGAACTTTTGCTCTGTTTTCTTTTTTAAATTTAATGTAAACTTTCATTCAAAATAAGCTGTTAAAACAAATGTAACACATTCCTACATGAAGGACTAATGACGAGTGATTCATTTCCAAACATACTGACAGCTCTCCAGTAAGTTATTAAAGTTAAACTACCCAGTTTAATGTCAGCTGAACTGATTTGCTCAGGAACAAATGAAATATCAGCTGTCAGAGACCATCTGACTGAATTTTATCGGTTTTAACTTCCACTCAGCGGCGAAAGCCAGCGGGGGTTTGAAAAGGATGTGCTGGGAGTCGGGCCTTCTCTCCGGGTATACTGAGCCTCGACTGCCCGGTCAGCTGACCGGTGGCAAGGCGAGCTGGCTGGTAGAGCAACAGGATCAGAGATCTCTGAGAACACTGAAACACTTTTGTAATTAAGTGATATGTTGATAAACTGAGCAAATATTTGAGGTTTACACAGCTACATTCTTGCCTGAAAACATCATAAAAGCTTACTTTGTGTCACAGAAACAGTTATATTTCTCTATCAGGCTGCTCTCATTTGAGTTTTGCTGCACAATGAATCATGGGATAGGGTGGGCCACAAAGGATACACTGGACCCATTCTACAGATCCGGGGAAAAGAAATATGCATTTGTGGGACACATTAGTGCAGCCTTTGTCGCCTCGCTGTGCAGCCTTTGAAGGATGAATTTGGACACAGCCTCAGACAAACTTTTTACTGTACCTGAGAAGAATGAAATCATCCAGATGTCTTTAGTGGACTCAGCTCATCCAAAGTTATTATATATTCATATCAGGATATTGTTTTTTGGTATTAATGTAATGCAACATCATGCAATTGTATCACCTTTGGCTGCATCACCTCAGTCTACACAAAAAATTCAGCTTGCAGTGAATAAAGTCTTGCTTATTTCGACCAGTAGAAATGTTTTGGACACGTTAGAAAACAGGTTACACCATGAGGACAGAATTCACCATGTGATGGTACCTGTAGTTTGGTTTGGTCCCAAGCGCAGCATTCAGCAGACAGACGTAACTCAAATGCTTTATTGTTGAACTTATAAACAAACCTCCACAAGGCAGAACCAGAACAGGTAATCCAGAAACTTCAGGCAGAGGCAGGAACAGGAATGCAGACAACGCACCACCATGAGAGGACCTACTGACGTCAGCAACACAACAAAGAAGAAGATAGACAGTATATACACACCAGGGGCCTATTCCAAGAAGCAGGTTCAGCAAACTCTGAGTCTAAACGCAGACTCTGAGTTGACCAACTCTGAGATCGGCAAGTCTGAGTTTCCCGTTCCAGAACAGTTGATTATGATCACCCTGAGTTAGCCGTGTGTGAGTAAGGAAAGAAAGCATCATCAATGGAGCTCTGACACCAGGATTTACCATGGCAACGGGTAAATAAAGGGCGGAGCCTCCATTTTAATCCAATGGATTGAGGATCGCACGTGTCAGTGTGGAGCATGACGAGTCACTTTAATCAGCCTGACCCACTGTGACATCATCATAGACAGAATAAAAGTTTGTTATAAAATATATCATTTCTTTTATAATATCTGCTGTCATCATTTACACAACTTGAATCTCCATCAGATGAAGCTGAATCCTAATTTTACATTTAATTCATAAAATCTAATTATTGAGCCTGACGGACAAACTGCAGGAGACAGAAAGTGAAGATAAAACTGTGGAGAAACAGCTCAGACTGAGTTTACTGACCGACCTGTGTGTGAGAGACAGCAGCAGACCCCGGTGGAGCTGACCTCAGGCCAGTTTGTTACTCAATAAAAACTATTTTTGCTGCAGTTTATGACAGTTATGGCCATTTTAATTGTTTAAATAATCATACATTAAAAATGGAATCTGTTGATAGAATAACAACCTCACTTTATTCATTTTTTTTAAATGGAGAATTTCATTATTTCTGCCATTTCTGGATAAAAATGCTTCTGCTTTAATGTTTCTAATCTGATCTAAAATCAGCTTCACTGATAGATGGCGGCTCTGGCAGCCACAGCAGAGATGTTTCACTGAGTTAATGTTAAAGGTCGGAGGTCAGTCATAGCTTCATATTTAAATGGAAACATGCAGGGAATCCAAGTCTGTAATGAATGTAAAGTTTTACCAGTAAAGGCAAACATGTTATAATAAATGTCTCAGCTTTATAGGTTTGAAATATTTCAGTTTGGGAGGATGAGACAGTTTAATTAAAGAATGCAGATCGTGTCGGGAAAAGTAACTACAGTAAATGTTTCAGAGGAACTGACAGTCTGACAGCTGCAGCTGCCTCAGTATAAATCCGTGACATCATCGCTGTCTCCGTCCTTACAGCCTGTTGACGAGTGAACGACTGTAAAAGCTTCATGTTACAAAAATAACAAACTAACGTCTAACTGGGATTTCAGTGATCGTAGAAACATAAACAGATGAATTCGCTCCATCTGATCGCTTTCACTTTGAAATGAATCGGCCAGTTGTACAGGTGGTTCAGGTGCAGCAGGAGGGGAGGAGTCAGAGAGGTACTCAGAGTTTGTTGGATAAAACCTGCCAGGTTAGGTTCACAGAGTCTGTTACCATGGTAACTGACTCAGAGATGGAGTTAGCTCTTTGTGGAACAGAAATCCAGAGTTTCCTCATTTTCGGGTTAAAAAACTCAAAACCTGCTTTCTGGAATAGACCCCTGATGAACACAATCACACTAACAAGACCGGGGGACACAAAACTGAACACACTGCACAAGATACATGACACTACCAAAATAAGACAGGAAGTGAAAAACAGAGACCAAGACTAAGACACATGAACTTGACACACAGACCGGGAAATAAACAAACATGGAGAAGAAAGCACACAGAAGGACTTAGTAAAGGCAGAGCAAACTTAAAACCATAAGCACCAAAAGTAAATGCTCATAACAGAACATCCTAAGGAAAAATACAAAACTCAGAACACTGGGCAAAAGACCCAGGACCATGACAATTAGTGGAGAACTTGATACCGTTTGTTTTTTGGCTTGGCTGTTTCAAAGCTAAAGTCGAGTCATCGTCATAGCCTTGGCATTGGTGGCATCTGTTCCATAAAACCTAAGTTCTGTAACATTCAAGCTAGGCCACTCAAACTTTACACACTTGTTCTCTATCACAAAGGCTACATGCTGATCAGGGGCCAGAACTCTGTCATGCATTTATGCATATTGTCATACTTATTTATGTAATGGGGAAGACTTTAGGACCCAGGGGATAGAGGGGAGGGTATAAAAGCAAACAACACATCAGCTAAAAATGTTTACAGCTTACACTGTTTTAATCTTAAAAGTGTGAAAAGAGGCGGCTGGAGAATTTGGGTGCAATTTAAGTACCCTGGGAATACGCTGCCCCTTCTAGCAATTAAGGCACAAACTGAATCTTCCTAGCTCCTGTAGTTTTTACCCAGCATATAGTATAAGGGACAGATGTGATATTTATTGTATTTTATTTTTTAGTCATTGTAACAGGAAACTAAAATCACACTTTCTGGCAAGCCTGGCATTTCTGTGTAAAGCTTTGAGAAGAAATAAATGGCTCTAAGCATATTAGGGATGGCACGATACCACTTTTTTAGGAGGAAGAAAATGGATGGATGTTTGTATGGTTTTGATGCGTGTCATGAATTGTAGAGCAACAAGCATCGTTGATAATATGCGCAATGGCACAATGTGCCACACTTCAGTCACAATTTATTCATTTTTCAGATGTTATTTTCTCATTTTCAATGATGTGTGAACATTGTTTGCAGTAACATGCTTACATATATTTTTATATCAACTGATTTTTTGTTTTTATTCTTCGTTGTTTGGAGTATAACGTGCAGTGTTCATAATGCGCGTTGTTTGGTGCTGCACAGTTAAGCAGCATTTAAAGTGCGATTCATCATAGAAGAACGTGATTAATGGTTTCAAATGCCTTTGTTTAGACAGTTTTTGACATTGTCCATTAAACGGGCATAAAATTTAATTTGATATCTGAGTGTTTCTTAGTTTTAGACTAGTCAGTCTAATTTTTTCCTTGGTTAGGAACATAGTTTTAGAATGTAATGATTTGTTATGTAGTGTATAGTATATATATTGTAGTGTACCAAATATCCCTGTAGTGAGATACTTAGTGCATGTAATAAGTGTCCTTGTGGGACCATATTTGTAGTGGATTGGTTCATTAAAGCACTTTTAAGCCTCCTGCTGGAGGGATTGAGTTGTTGTTCTCAGGTGATTGCCACCAGACTGACATACTGCATCACTGATTAGTCTGTTTAGTCACTTCCAAGATTACGCCAGTGTTTACGGCGAGTGGTCTACCTAGCCTGTTCAGTTTGCTGTTTGTTGTTTTTGTATCCATTGGTTTTTTCTGCCAAGATGTTACAGCTTTGCTCGTTTATGATCGCCAGTCACTTCTTGACATCCGTAATTTCCAAGCGTCTCTGTCGATGTACAACTTTGACACCTGGTCAGCCAGCCGTCCACCGGACTTGCTTGACATACCTGTGTACTTGTGGCGTCGAACCTCTGCAGCTCCCCGTAGGAAGCGTCTCAGACGACAGGGGAAACGAGGAGGTGTGCGAGCTAGGATGAAGGCTCGTTCTCGCTGCTTATCGGCAGTGTGTTGGCGATGGCTCTGTCCAGTTGTGCCGAGTTCCTCGGGCTCATCTGGTGCCATTCCGCTGGTGCCATATTCTGCTCCTCCGCGGGGTCGAGGCCACAGACGCAGTACTGATAGATCTAATCTTCGCTCATTGGACCGGGCTGCATCTTTGGCTGGAGAGGACCGGCTTTTACACTTGGCATTGATCAATGCCAGATCACTGGCGAACAAAACTTTTATTTTGAAAGATTTTTTCACGTCACGCCAATTGGATTTTATGTTTCTAATGGAAACCTGGATTCAAGACGGTGAGACTGTGTTGTTTTCTGATCTTCTTCCCCCTTGCTGTGATTTCTTCAGCTCTCCGAGGGCCACCGGTAAAGGTGGGGGGCTAGCTTCAATTTTTAAATCCTTCTTCCACTGCCGTGAGGTACTGTTTGATAGCTGTGCCAGCTTTGAGCTGCAGCTTTTTGAGGCAAATTTCCCTATGACTGTCCTGTGTGCTGTTGTGTATCGTCCTCCAAGATTTAACAAAGACTTTGTTCAGGACTTTATGCATTTTGTCGCAGGAATTGCTCTTAAATATGACCATTTCTTAATTGTTGGTGACTTTAATATTCATGTTTATTGTGAGTCTAAACCTATGGTCAGAGAGTTTTTGGATCTCTTAGAGTCATTTAACTTGAGTCAATCGGTTGCTGGTCCCACACATGAAAAAGGACACACATTGGACCTTGTGCTGTCTTATGGCCTATGTGTGGATATCAGTGAAATCTGTCATTCCTGTATTTCAGACCACTTCCCTGTGTTGTTTACGGTCACGGTCAGATGCTGTGAGATTTTATCCCCTCCTGCACGCTGGCAACGCTCACTTAACCCTTCAACTGCCTCCAGGTTTTCTGCTGCTTTTAAAGACACTTGTTTGTATGCCCTGGATCACTGTGAATACAGTGTTGAGGAATTGTTCACTATGTTTGACTGCATGTTTGACTAAAGTTTTTTACTGACAAAATTTCTGGCCTTATGCATTCCACACTCGTTGCTGTAGAACCCTTAATATCCCGCTTGTGTCCTGCTGTTTTTGATGAGTTTGAGCCAATTACGTTCTCTTATTTTTCGGACATAGTCAATCAACTACGTCTTGGGAATTGCTCTACTGACAGTATCCCTGCTCCTTTATTTAATGATGTTTTTAGTACTATTGGATCCAGTATTTTAACTTTGGTCAACACCTCTCTCTGCTCAGGTGTTGTTCCAACTTCTTTTAAGCATGCTGTTGTACAGCCCCTCTTAAAAAGGAAGAATTTAGATCCATCTGTCCTTGGTAATTTTCGGCCCATTTCTAAGCTCCCTTTTTTATCAAAGGTCTTGGAGAGAGTTGTTTTTAACCAACTACAAGCCTTTTTAGCAGAATTTGACATTTATGAAAAATTTCAGTCTGGTTTTAAGTCCCACCATAGTACTGAAACTGCCCTTTTAAGAGTTCTTAATGATCTTCTCATAGCTGTCGATTCAGGAAGCCCTGCTATATTAATCCTTTCCTGTGGTGTGCCTCAAGGATCTATCTTGGGCCCATTACCGTTCTCTTTATATATCCTACCCCTGGGGTCAATTTTTAGGAAATATAACTTGTCTTTTCATTGTTTTGCTGATGACATTCAGATCTATTTTCCAATGAAATCTAATGCTCCAAATTCATTGCAGATTTTGTTGAACTGTCTTTCTGACCTGAAAAATTGGCTAAACATGAATTTTCTGTATCTTAATAAAAGCAAAACTGAGATTCTTTTGTTCGATTGTGCTGACCAGTTCAGGACCTCTGTTGCCTCTCTTGGACACTTAGGGTCATACATCCATCAATCTGTCAAAAATCTTGGTGTGATCATTGATGGCTCCCTTAACTTTGACAAACAAATTAGTTCTGTGGTGAAGACTAGTTTTTTCCAACTGAGATTGTTGGCCTAAGTAAAGCCCTATCTTTCTTATAAGGATTTTGAAAGAGTCATACACATTTTTATCATGTCTAGACTGGACTACTGTAATTCTTTATATGTAGGTTTATCTCAGTCATCTCTTCGTCGGCTCCAAATGGTCCACAATGCTGCTGCTCGACTTTTAACAGGGACCAGAAACCGTGAGCATATTACTCCAGTTTTAGCCTCACTTCATTGGCTTCCTGTTAATTTTAGAATTTATTTTAAGATTTTATTGATTGTTTTTAAGATTTTATCTGGGCAGGCACCTCTGTACTTGTCTGATCTTATTCATGTTCATACTCCTGTCAGAACATTAAGGTCTGCCAATCAGATGACCCTAAAAATTCCAAGGTCTGGACTTAAAAACAGAGGTGATCGAGCTTTTTCAGTTGTGGCGCCGAGTCTCTGGAATGCCTTGCCATCTCATATTAGATCAGCTCAGACTGTTGCTACATTTAAATCTTTGCAAAAGACGCATTTTTATGGTCTGGCTTTTAATTCGAGCAAATCTTGACATTTTGTATTTATTTAGTTATTATATTTTTGTCTGGATTTTTGTTTGTGTGTTGATGTTTTGTATTTTATGTATTGCCTGTGAAGCACTTTGGTCCATTCTGGTTTTTAAATGTGCTATATAAATAAATTTGACATTGACATTGACTGATACATATCTATCAAGTTCTGTATTTAAAAATATGGGAAATTTTCCGCTGCTGAAAATAGAGGTCACTATATGACGCCATTGCCTAATTTGCATAATTGTTCATTTGGATGTACTGTAGTTGCTATCGAGGCTGCTTTGCCTAGACCCACCAGGGTTATTATAGTTAACGAAAACGAACGAAATAACGAAAACTGAAATTGAAAAAACATTGTCGTTAACTGAAATAAATAAAAACTATAATTAAAAGGAAAAAACGATAACTAATTAAAACTGAATTGTGAGTTTACAAAACTAACTAAAACTAACTGAAATTATCGATAAACTGACTTTCATTTTAAGCCTTGTGGATTGATATGAAATCATTGTTTCCGCTCTCCGAGTTTAAGCTGGGAGCGCCACAGGACAACTGTGTGAGTGCGCATGTGCGTGCGCTCACCGCGCTGGTCCGCAAAGTAATGGCTGCGGTCTGCAGAGAAAGCGGCAGAGTCCCGTATGGAGGCTCTTTGAGTACAAACACCTGCACACGACCACAAGGTAATTAACACACACAATCCAGCTACACAAGCATAAATGTGGACATGAAGTCGACAACTTCTGTAGGTTGTGTACAGAGGCCGCAAAGACCCTGCAGGTTTAATTAGCAGCATCTAACCAAGCTAGCTCCAAAACAGAAGCAGCTTCAGGTGGTGAGAACATCAGGATGCAGCTGGATTTGAGCTTTGACTCCTTCAAGGAGTTTGTTTTTGTCAAACACCACATGTAGCTGTTATTAATCTGCTGCACTGATGCTGAACTTTATTGTGGAGTTTATTGTAGAATTTATTGAGTTTGGGAATTCATGTTTTTCTTTGTTTCTCCCTGTTGATGTTCATGTGTGTCCTTAATATTACACACATTTAGCATGTCTTGTGAACAGTTGGTTGTTGAATATATTTATTTAAACGGTATCTTTTGTCAAGTTTTCATTACACAATAGTCACTTTTGTGCCTTGAATCTTGCACCTGATTAGGTATGAAAATACTAAAACTAATACTGAAACTAACTGAAACTAACTAAAACTAAGCATGAAACCAAAAATAAAAACTAATAAAAACGAGAAAAACCACTCTGAAAACTAATTAAAACTGAGTTAGAGAAAAAAAAAGTAAAAACTAACTAAAACTAAACTATAATGTAAAATACAAAACTATTATAACCCTGAGACCCACATTACATAGATCAATTTTGTACTGTATTGTTTAATGTTAGAATATAATATTTAATGAAAACACGCCACTGCACTCCCCCCGACCCCCTCTGAAGGGCTCCGAGTGTTTGGGAGCCGGAGACAGTGACAGGAGTCAGAAACTCTCTGAATGAGGTAAAACGGTCTGTGGGGAATGTTACCATGAATATGGCTGTTTGTCAGTTTACTTTCATACATAGAATAAAGTTTACTTACTGGACAAGAAGTCAATTTGAATGAATTTCAAATGAAAGGCGGAAAAATCATTTTGGCTCTTCTGCTTAGACCAATGTTTTTAACCTTTTGTTTGGCTGAATGCAGGGCTGTAAAGAGGCACACAGCTTGTCTATTAAATGTGAGAGGTATCACTTTTATTTATTTCTTTTGGTTATTATTATTTTTATTGATATTTATTTTGATTTATTAGATTAGAGTTTCAAACTGAATAAGCATATTTTAATAGCTGTTTTTTAACTTAAAAAGTGAATAATTAGTTCATTACATTATCTGTGAGGATTCTTTCATGCTAGAACGTTGTTTAATTAAAGAACCAGTTCTGTTGCCAATCAGCCTACATAAATGCATTTTTGACCATTAATAAATGTTTTCAACCAATAAAACATATCAAACTTTGCACTTCTGTGCGTTACTAAATTGTTTTTGTGCTACTGAAATATTTAGCTTGCTAGTATATGAAGGAGTGTGAGGGCCACATTGAGAAAAAAAGAAATAATTTTGTGCATTTTGAGAATAAAGTCAAAATAGTCAAAGTCGTCATTTCAAGTCAAATAACGGCCACAGCTGCTACACTCTACAAAATGCCTTTGGGTAGAAACAGCTTGATCAGCTGTGTTATTGTGTCTTGTGGTTCTACATGTCCCCTCTGTGCTGTACGAAGGTGCAGCCGTCCTTCCATCTAACCGTTGCAGATGCAGCTTTCTGCACTCTCTCTTTAACGTCCTCATACTTATCACTACATCGTGTTCATGTACTAAAAGAGAAATCATTTCCTTGTTACTAAAACCGATTCTAAAGTGTAGTTTCACTAACTCATAATACAAGACATCCTGGAGGGGATGACAGACGTGCTGTGGCAGTTGTTTGACTTGAAGAGACTTTAATCTGCACATTTCTACTTTTTTCTCAAAATTTTGAATTTATTCTCAAAATGCACAATTTATTTTTTTCTCAATGTGTCCCTAATACTCCTTTGTACTAGTACCAGTGCGGCCAGCTGATAAAGTAAGCCCTACAGCCTGGAATGACATGGTCATTATGCTTCATAAAAGACTCAAGCCATTTTGTTTGGTGGTTTGTCCATGTCTTATGATTATAAAACATATATATGTAAATTATACATGCAATAATATAGGTGTACACAACACTATTTTTCCAAAAAACATTTGAAAAAGAAAAAAGTAAAAGATTAAATGGCATTTTTATGCTTTGCTTCGAGTATTTAACGATCTGTCAGGTTTCCGATATGTGTCCCCCCCAATAGTAAACTCCTTCCTACGCCCTTGACCTGGTGACAATTATGTTTGAAGCGGCACAGGAATGCTTTAAAAAAAAATTGAAAATTGAAAACTGAAAATACGGGAAAATAAAAATACGGGATGACGGTGGGACAGAGGGATAAAATATGAGAATTTCCCAGCCAAAACAGGAGACTTGACAGGTATGCTCATAGTATTTGTGTAAGTTGTCAGTACACCTGGAGATGGAGCTTTTCCCTTCTATGGGTTAATTTTACTACAAACCTTTGTAATAATAAAACTTATATATTTGCTGAACCTGACCTCTTGTCTCGTTTATTCCGGACTCATTCCTGCAAAACTGTAGTTCAGGGTTGCGCCAGTAGAGTCAAGGCTTTATTACCCACAGTGCCCACTAAAACTTTAATGGACTTAGTAAATCCACAATAACTTTGATGTTGGCCATAACTTATAACCATTTTTATCATTGCCTTTAATTTTTCTTTTTCTAAACATTTATTTCCATACTTGAATGCAATCTACTTTACAGTATTACTTCTCAAATGAGGAACTTGCTACCTTGATCTTCAAATGATCCTGACCTTCTACAGTAATTTTTAAAAAATTAACTTTAACATCAGCCATTACTTTTTCTATACTGACTTTACTATAACAGCACTTTGACACCCCCCCTCCCTCACCCCTGCCCCTCCCCCGCATTACAAATCCAAAACAGCCAAGCATTGGCACCACTCAGGAGTGCTCTTATTATAACACATACTGCATAAAAAACTGACAACCCAGCATCTGTGTGTGTGTGTGTGTGTGTGTGTGTGTGTGTGTGTGTGTGTGCGCGCGCGTGCGCGCATTCATGGCACACACTGTGCTCAATGTATACACCAGCCACAGAGGCTGAGCTATGGCCTAATAGGATAATGAATTCAGTGCGTGGAGGCAGTGCAAGGACTGAGTGTGAGTGTGTGTGTGTGTGTGTGTGTGTGTGTGTGTGTGTGTGTGTGTGTGTGTGTGTGTGTAGGGCAGCAGTGGGGGTTAATACAACATGATAAATATTTGATTTCTACTGGGGTCGGTCTCCACCTACAGAATGGGAAATGGCTGTAATGTGATTCAGAACAGATTGTCCTTTGGGAGGGCCTTGTGTATTTGGCTTATTTGGTGTGTGTGAGTGTTTGTGTGCGTTTGAGTGTACAGGCCATGCATTTGTATGGCCAGGGGAAATAAAGGAACAAATCGGCTTACAAATCACCAAACCACCATGGCACTGCAGCGAGCAATGGCCCCTGTCTGACTATCACCACCAGCAATGACCCTGAACACAACAATCAAGTTGCTGTGGACTCTGGCGTTATATGCAGGTTCAGGAGGAAGGAACATCATGCAGTCAACAAGGATGCACCAGCTGTTCTAAATGTTCTCTGCACATCTGAAGTTACCAAAAAAAAAAAAAAAAACAGTCAACCAAACATGGCATAGATTATTTTGAGTCACAAAACCAGTTGGGTTGGTATGCACTGTCTGAGGGGGTGGGGTTAGCTGAACTCTCTGATGGTTAACCTACTGTGGGGAGTTAGGGTTAGAGTTTATTCATTCAGACAAGTAGCAACTTTGTAAATATAGTTCAAAAGGATATTTACAATATTTTGTGGTGCGTGACTTTTATACACAATATTCTACTGGTCTACCAAACACTCACTGTCTCTGAGAAGCTCTAACAAATCTTTTAAAGAACCCCAGACACACTCCCAACAGGTTCAAACTCCAGCCCCTAACATGCACATGCACAGAAAGAAAAGAAAAACTCAAATTCAATCCTGCAGGGAACAACCCATCTGATATATTTATAGACAAGTGTGCTACACAATCAAGAAGCAGTTTGTCCTCAAGTGGGGGAAATATGGTTTTGGTGATACTGGGTGGCACAGCAGTGAGGGTAATGATTGATTATACCCAGACAGAACTCTTGTTGCTAATTTAATCATTGCTGAAAAATGACAAGAACAGTTCTGCCACAAACACACAAACCCAGGCACACTCCCACTCCCTCTTCCTTTCTTTTCCTGTGGTGCAATTGTCAGAGCAAATTAATGCAATTAACATGGCCTTGGGCAGCAAATGACAGGTTTAAAGTTTTCCACACTGCAATTCTGTTATCTTGAGATGAAAAAGGGGAAAAAAAATACAATCATATTTCTTTGGATTGGACTATTTTTTTTCTGTATTTCAGAGGAGCTATCATCTTTGGTGTGTGTGCTGTCATCACGTCTTTCCTCATTTGGGATGAGACAGAGACATTGGCGTCAGCTCCACTGAAAACACTCTTAATGTGTCCTAATGAGTCAGCCGTGCTGACGTACACACTGGCCACTTAGACTCATGTCTAGACACACCATGCATGCGCACACACACACACACACACACACACACACACACACACACACACACACACACACACACACACACACACAGACACACACACACACACGTGTACATGCAGCATATGAATCCACACATTGTAATTATTACATGATTGATAATGTTTGAATAAAGAAGGAGGGATATCTCATTTCTGTGGATAATCTTTGCACTGGTTGGATAATATCGCTAGCATCTGAAAGTAAATATTGAAGGAATTTACTTTTATACTTTTATGTTTCTACCAGTTTACCATTTGTATTGTTTATTTGCAAAGACTGTCAAGGGTAGTGAAGGCTGAGGACTCCAAAGGCAGGCTCTTAGGTATGCAGGGACCAAATGAAAACTATCTTTTATTGAAGGCAAAATACAATCCATGAAAACACACACAGAGATGCTGGGGAAACACTGGGAGCGAGGAAACTAAAGTGTACACAGGAAACGTACGGAACAGGAAACTGAATGACGTGCCAAAGAACTAAGACAAACTGAGGGAATAAATATATGAGATGATGAGAGCAAACGGGAGACACCTTGGAATACACACCGCTGATCTAAATCTAAAGTAATTATAAACAAGGCATAAGGACACATTACTAACAAAATAACACAGGGAGATCTAAATAAGGGAACATCCCTGACAGAAACTAAACTATAGTGTATATGGAAGCATGGTAAACTGAAAGAAGGAATATGATAAATACAACAGTAACTGTAACAGATGCACCAGGCTGAACACACCATAAAAAAAACTAAGAAGCAAACTGAAGAAAATAGTCAGTGGAACTCAAGAGTCCAAAGGAAAAAAAAACAAAAAACCTTGGGTCAACAAACCCAGGGCCATGACAAAGACAACCTGACCCTTGACCTTGAATGCTTCTACAATGCAACACTTCTATAGAGTACTGTTCTCTTAAATGCCTTCTTAAAAGTCAGTATTTCACATTTGTCAGGTGACACAAAGTCAATATTTCCCAGTTTGTATTACATGATGTACAGCATGTATATAGTTGAAATTGATGACGATAAATGCTGAAGCTCTGTACTGGTGAAGGTTTTATCACAGCTGTGACAGCATACTCTCACTAATGTTGGCACTGACCCAGACATGCAGAGCTGACCCTATTAGTGTTGTTTATGACATGTTTAAGACTAGTAAACAGAGCAGTAAATACTCCATTAGGTTTCAGAAAAAAATACATGTATGCAACTCTGCAGCTACCCCAAGCCAGTACTTTTACACTAATCCTGTAACTAAATGTTCCTCTGTGCAGCCTGTTCATAAAGACTGAACTATCTCTTCACCCCCATTCAAGACATGTCCCCATCACACCCATTTATCTGTAAATCTGTGATTTAGTATAAGCAATAAGGGCTTCAGATGGAGTGTGTAGCTATTTTTTTGTTGGTCATCATACAGAAATGTGAAATATATATTTGATTTTTCAAGGCACTGTGAAAGCTAGGGGTGGACCCATAGGGGTGCAGGTCAGGGGCTGAGGCTTTTATGTTGGGAGCTAGACAACAATTTTTGAATGAATGATCTAATAAGACTGTATGATTTTATGTCACAAGTTCAAAAACTGAAGAACTAAAAGGTCCTTACTTTGATTAGAACTATTTATCAGATCCCACAAAAAATAATTTATCTTTCTGCATACAAGACATATACTTTTTCCCACTGGATAAATTGTGGAAAACTATTTGCGTTGGTTACATTTACAGTATGTGTACTTCTAAATAAGCTGGCTAGTTTTATCCAGAAATTAATAATAACTAATGATTAAATGCAGAGTGGGGTATAAATGGATCAAAAAGTGGTGAATGAAAAGAAACACTCAGTGCATCATGTGAACCCCCCCCCAGCAGCCTAGGCCTATAGCAGCATAACTAAGGGAGGGTTCAGGGTCACCTGATCCAGCCCTAACTATAAGCTTGATCATAAAGGAAAGTTTTAAGCCTAATCTTAAAAATAGAGAGGGTGTCTGTCTCCTGAATCCAAGCTGGGAGCTGGTTCCACAGAAGAGGGGCCTGAAAGCTGAAGCTGAAGGTTCGTACGGGTTCTGGAAATCCTTGAAAATGCTTGGCTTTTAATGGTGTTTTCAGGGTTTGAAAAGTGCTTGGATTTTGGATATAGTGCTTGAAACTGCTTGAAATTGTAACTGTTTGAACTATTCAATCAAAAATAATTATTTGATTGAATAGTTCGCTTCTGAGATGGAGGACGAGAGTCGGAAAGTCTAAAATGAAAATTTTCCGCCTCAACCTGGCCTGCACATCTGCATGTGACCTTCCAGTCTGTTTGTTACTTTTGGGCGGAGCCTATAGAGCCTAATGTGATTGGTCACTTTGAAGGATAGATCAGGTTCCTGCATTAGACCAAGTTACACTGTGGCAGCAACACAGGAGCTGTTTTAATCTGGATTAGCCCTGGAGAAGAAAGTTTAATAAAGTGACTTATTGCATAATGCGGTCTTTTAATGTGATTTTAAAAATGTGAAATCATTTTTAGTATGTTTGTATGTGTATGAATATGTATCCCAGTGTTAATATTAAGGATGCGCCGATCCGATATTCAGTATCGGTATCGGTCCGATACTGGCCTAAATTACTGGATCGGATATCGGAAAGAAATAAAAAAATGTAATCCGATACATTAAACAACGTTTCGCTCACATTAGCTGCATTACAGGGCTCAGTTGTCTTCTTGTTCTTGTGGGTTTGCGGTTGACCAAACCAGTTTAGAGCTGCATTACCGCCACCTACTGGAATGGAGTGGGGGATCAGGAGTTAGAAAACAACCCCCTCAGATCCTCCGTCACTGCGACGGATTCCCTTTGACACTGAGCGATCATCGCTGACATGTTTTTCCGCCTCCACCGCTCTCTGCCTTGTTTGTGTGTTGTGCTCGCTGTGCTGAGAATCAGCTGTTATTTTTTTCTCTACTTCAGCTCTCGGACATACTGCTAGCGAGCGCAGCTATTAGCACTGGTGACCATCCGGTACAGAAGGACCCCTTCCCCGTCAAAATATTTTTGATACTTTAATCCCTGATTTGTGACTAAATATAGACCTGCAGTAGAAACGTATTTAGGAGAATGCTTGTAAATATAAAGCATTACAAGATTGCGCTCATGCACCCCTAGTTTTTCACGTGAACACTGATGACGCAATAGCAGCAGTCAGCTGATTTACGTGCAGTCTGTCTGCACAAGCGGAAAGAGGCGGAGCCGGTGAGCTCAGATGGAGCAGAAGGAAATGTTTTTCTAGTGTCCAAAAGAAGCCTTTTCGTCCCTGTAACCTCCATTAAACCTTTACTGGGAAACAGCTGGAGGTCCTTCATCAACCACCTGATCAGTAAGTAAAGAAAAGAGAACTTTGTAGCTGCTCCATCCACCCTGTTTGTTTCACACAGGGAAAAACTGCAGTACGGAAGTTAAAATATGCAGATGAACTGTTAATATGAAAAAAAGTGTTTCTTATCCAGTTACTCGGGTAATCAATATAAATAGAATACACAATTGCTAAAATAATCGATAGTTGCAACCCTAATGAAATTTGCAACATGCTTTTCACACAGAAGCAACAGGATTCAGGTGATAGTTATTGTTGTAAGTAAAGTTTATTTATATAGTGTTTTTCACAGACAGAAAAGCGCTGTACAATAATTAAAACACAATATCATCCCCCACCTCCAGAAAACACTATATTAAAAACATAATAACATTACCATATAAAAGAAAAAGAATAAAAATAAAGCCAGAAACCAGAAAGCCTGGTTAAACAGAAAAGTTTTCAACTATTTTTTAAATGATGCCACAGAGTCAGATAAATGGAGCTGGAGTGGTAAACAGTTCCAGAGCTTTGGTGCCACTGCCTAAAAAGCTCTGCCCGCCCTGGTCCTTAGTCTTGTATGTGAGACAACTAAAAGACTTTGATTTTGTTGTGTGAGAGACTGTTGACTTCTTTTTTTAAAAAAATTTTTTTTAATGTATTTAAATGCCTGGATCAATTTTAAATATCGGATTTATATCGGTATCGGCCGATATCCAAATGTAAAATATCTGTATCGTTATCGGACATAAAAAAGTGGTATCGTGCCATCCCTAGTTAATATGCTAGAAAATCGTGAAAACTGACCTTGAAAGTGCTTAAAAAATGCTTGAATTTGACCCTTGAAAAGGTTTATGAAACCTGGCTCTGCCTCATATTCTACCCTTAAGTATCCTAGCAACCACAAGTAATTCAGCAGTCTGAGAGTGAAGTGCTCTGTTGGGGTGATACGGTACTATGAGGTCTTTAAGGTAGGAATAGAAAAAAAAAATCCCTTTATTAGTCCAATGATGGTTAAATTCTGTATAGCAGCAAAGATATAATACAGAGCATAAACACTAACTAAGATACAATAAAATAGAGTATAAGTGTCACGGGGGATGCTGCTGGTGTATTTTTTCCTGAGCTGTTTCCCTGCAGGCTTGTTGCCCTCTTGGTAGGTGGCGTTTGGGTTTCCTGCTCCTCAGCCGCACTCACCTGTTCATCATTCACCTCATCGACTCCATTGTTAAAAGAACAGCGGTGCCATCCAGTCTGTGTCTCCCAGTTTTAGTACTCACCTGCCTGCCCACCCTCCAACTATAAACCAGCTCGGACTACATCATGCTTTGCAGTCATGGGAAGTTCAGCGTTTTTCAGAGAGCTGGCTCTTTTGGCTCGGCTCCCAAAGAAGAGCCGGCTCTTTCGGCTCCCAAATGGCTCCTCAGATTGTAGTTAAATAAATGTGTAAAATGAATTACTTTGCCTCACCATTCCTGCATGTAGCCTCTATGCAAAGCACAACTTCCTCTTGCGCTTTCCGGTCTTTGCAGGAGACGCTCCCTCTGTGTTTGATCTTTGTGGACTCACTGTGTGATGTGTCTCTGTCCTCCGCCCCGCCCCGCTGCTCCATGTAGACATGCAGATTCTACCACACATCTTAACCAATCACGTGCTCACTTCAAAGAGCCGGCTCTTAGAGCCGGATCGTTCGCGACTGACCCATCACTACTGCTTTGCTTAAACCAAGTAAGCCAGAGACTCTAAGATTAACCTTCGGCACCTGCCTTGTGGTTGACTCTTCTGGTTCTGCATTTAGGTCCATTTAGCTACCTGACTTACTAGTTTGACAATAAGAAAAAAAGAATAGCAAGTACAAGAATAAAGATAGAAAGTAGAATGATAAAAATATCACTATAAACAATATGTACATAATGGTGGACAGAATACATTAGATGACAGATTATGTTACAAAATAGATTATCACACCCATTTATTGCACAAATACTTAACCCCTTAACTGGCAAGGGCCCGGTGACGGGCCGTTTGTAGTCCCTTTTATATGGCAGGCTAGACCCTCCCATTTTTATTGACACGTCATTCGGCCAATCATGTAACTGGCTGCACCAAATCACCTGACAAAGCTACGTGACGCCCTCTGAGTATTATTGGCTCTGGGAAACCCATTTCTTAACATGATTGGCCGAATGAGGTGTCAGTCAAAATGGGCGGGTCTAGCCTGCCATATAAATGCACTTCATTCGGCCCGCGGACCAGACGCAGCCGATTAATAGGCTATGAAATGGGTTGTTCAGAGCCAATAATAACCAGAGGGTGTTATGTAGTTGTTTCAGGTGATTTTATTTGCTGCCATTTAAGGGGTTAATATGTGCATTGAAGGACATATCCTGGTCAAAAATGACTCCAAGGTTTCTCACAGTGTTACTGGAGGCCAAAGTAATGCCATCCAGAGTAAGTATCTGGTTAGACACCATGTTTCTAAGATTTGTGGGGCCGAGAACAAGAACTTCAGTTTGATCTGAATTTAGAAGCAGGAAATTAGAGGTTATCCAGGCTCTTTAAGACATTCCTGCAGCCTAACTCATTGATGTGTGTCATCTGGCTTCATGGATAGATTAAGCTGGGTATCATCTGCATAATAATGAAAATGTTTGCAATGCTTTCTAATAATACTGCCTAAGGGAAGCATGTATAATGTAAATAGAATTGGTCCTAGCACAGAACCCTGTGCTAGGACCACTGCATTGTGTTGGCACATAGTGTCATGGTGCTGTGTGGCTGGAGGGGTTAGACCCAAAATGCAGGACTCAGCAGAGGGTAAACTTAAAGTGGTTCATTTGGATGATGAAACAGAAAACAAAAACAAACCTACACTGGGACAGAAGCTAGACCAAACTGGGGAGGAACAGGGAGACACACAGAATAGGGAGCAATGACGACAAAGGATAGATGAAAACTGAGGGCTTAAATACACAATAGGTAATGAGGGCAAGAGGAAACAGCAGGGCACAGCAGGTGAAGCAAATGAGACTAACAACACAGGGGAAGCGAAACTAAACACAAAGCACAGGGAACACAAGACTGGCAAAATAAAACAGGAAGTGACTAACCAAGGTACATGCAGACTACATACGGGGGACTGGCACACAGACACGGGACAGAGATGCAGACTAGTCACAAGACTAGGAATAAAACTCAACATGAAAACACAGGAGATCAGGGTCAAGACAAAATGACAAAACAGACAAGACCATGGAAGCAGGGGAGACAGGGACAAAGGGAACAAAAGTATCAAAAAAAACTGGGAAATAACAAAACTCAGGGAAAATAAAACTAAACACAAAACGCTGGGCAGACGGCCCAGGACATAGCATTGAAGAAGATAATTATGAAGGAATAATATCCTTTAACTTACTTACAGACAGACACCCTCTCTATTTCTAAGATTAGGATTAAAACTTTCCTTTATGATCAAGCTTATAGTTAGAGCTGGATCAGGTGACCCTGAACCCTCCCTTAGTTATGCTGCTATAGGCCTAGGCTGCTGGGGGGTTCCCATGATGCACTGAGTGTTTCTTTTCATTCACCTCTTTTTTACTCTGATGTGGACACTGCACCGATCAGTTCACTCTTTAACACAAATAAAGCAACAGATATTGCACAAAGTCAGGGAGTGAGAGACTGATGTCCAGAGGGCCGATGATCCTCTAAGACGATAAGGTCGATTCACAATATTTTGAATATAATGTGAATAAAGTAATCCAAATGTCTGTTTTACTTGAGCTCCTTGTAGTCAGGGTAGGGCAGGTAAGTGGAGAACTGATTCTGGAGAGTGGTCCGACTGGGTAGGCAGGTAACAGTGAATGCAATGAAGACACTGGGAGTGGAGACGTGACATTCTTGACCCTTAAATACTGCAGCTGGATGATTAGGATGAGGAACAGGTGCCTACAGCCAAAGAGCGAGATACTGAAAATTCCACCCATCCGGGAGGAGCCTGCCTATGGGAATAACTCACAAAGTAGAAGGACTCCAGCAACATCCCACTTCATGGCACCTATGACCACAAGCTCTGTGTAGTGACCAAAGGAATGACATTCACTGCACGAAAAGAGGCATATCTGTCCCCGTATACTGACGTGGGCGCACCTAGTTATCGTCAGCTTTCGTCAGCATACGGGGCAGCGCATATTCGTTCGCCTGAGACGGATATGGTCGTTTACGTACCACTAGAATCAGCGGGGGGTAGAGGTACGGGGGGAGCCGGCAGGCGCGAGGTGTTAACGACTCCACTTTACATATGAATAGCAGAGCCTCAAGCCGAAGCAGCGGCAAGAGACCCACGTGGCTTCTCAGTCATTGGATGATAAAAATGACATCACAATTCAGTATTCACATGTGATTGGTTGGTAGATCTCTCCCCCATTGGCCTTTACAAAGACAGGCCTGGGTAAGCCCCTCCCTAATAAATAATAACCCAGTAATAAAAATTATTTTTAGCTATTATTTCTGTGATATACCTTGTATGTTATGTTGTATTCATGCCATGCTAATAACCTCAACTAAAAGGAATTCAATTAAGAGAAACAAATTGTGAGGCACAAGTTTGAATTTAGTTATTTTTTTTATTTACAAAGCAATATGCACATACACACACACACACACATCATATAATCTATATATATAAAGAAAACAAAAACATTATGACATATAATGCTTTGCTACTTCTGGGCCATGTGGTGGTGGCTTTCTCTCAGAGCATGGTCCAGCATACAAACACTTCTGGTGCACAGTGTTGTATTTAGGGTGAGCTTCTAGTCTGTCTTGCAGTTTGGCTCAGAGGTCACTGAGCTCCTGGCTGGGGAAGCTTGGGGGTCTTAATCCAGCCCGACACGCCCTCTGAGACGCCATCCTCCTCATCCAACATGAGGTCAGTGGTGACACCGTCCCAGAAGGCAACCTCCTTCACTGCCAGGTCACTCGCCCTCGCCTCCAGCAGCTGTTGACACAGAGCACACATTAAGTCATTATGAAACTATATGAAATATTGTGAAAAATCAGGAAACTACACTTAAAGTTTGAGTCTCTTGACTTTGAATGCACACATAGCAGATAAGACCCTGAATGCAAAAAAAAAAATTAATCAGCCCATCTTTGTCATCAGAAACAATGGTTATGTGACAAAGTACCAACTCCTGCATCCTGTGAATAAAAGACAAATGAACAAGTACTTTGAAAACATTTAACATTGATAAAAGTACTTCAGTGATTTTGGTCATTAACCCTTGAGGCACCTTTAAACTGATTATACACTTTTTATCTTTTAGGTCCCAAAATGTTACAGCTGCTGAAACTATAAACATTCAATGTTAATTATTTTCACCTTCACTGCATCACCTTTTTATTAAAAAGGTGATGCAGTGCAGTGGTGGGCCATCAGGGCCTGCAAGGCCTCTGCTGGCCTAAAAATATCTGAATCACAGACTGATGTTAATTATATCCTGTCCATCAATACTTGTTAAATTATTCCAAATGGTTTGTACGGTTCCTTTCACAGCTTTTCCTGTGGTCGCGCTGTTTCCAGATGTGTATTTTCATATTAAAGCATTTAACCAATCACATTTCAGCCATCATTTGTTGCCAGGGTCAAAGAAATCTGCCTGGAGGCCTTCATAATCAGTTCTGCGGGCCCCGTAGTACAAAAATAAGTGTCGATCAAACAGTTTGATCAACCAATCAGATTATGAGTTGGCAACACGGAGCTAGCAAACTGCATCTGTAGCCAGCTGCACAAGCAAAAATATGGTTGTGTTGATTTTATATCTGTTTGTCAACCCACAATGGCTGAAGGAGGAGAAGAAATGGATTTGGTTGCAGATTTATTGCCAAAGCCAAGACGGACTTTTCAAGAAAAGCTGGACATCATTAAGAAAGGTCGGGCAACTCCGAAGCTAGCAAGCCTGTCACAACCGGGAAAAGGATGTGTCCACCACTTTCAGTCCACTAATTACGAGCGGTACCACTGGCTCACAGGCCCCGAGGAACACTGCAGATTGTATTGCTGGGAGTGCTTGTTGTTTGCCACTGATCGACATGGTGTTTGGAGCCACACTGGGTTTGTAAATTTGACTTGCCTAACCAAGGCAGCAACGAGACACCAAAGCACTGCCGGACACTTACAAGCAAAACATTCGGGGACACCAGAGCGGATCAGCTGAGCGAGCAAGTGCGCAGGGAAGCGGAGCTCCACGACGTAAAGGTGAAGAATAATAGGGAAATCTTAAAGAGACTGTTAGATTGGCTTTTTGGGGGGGGGGGGCAAGCAGGAACTTTCATTTCGGGGTCACGATGACTAAAATGTTTCTCTCTTAATAATAATTTTAGGAGGTTGTTATCAATGCATTTTTATGTGTTGCAGCTGTAGCGGCAGTAAAAGCAGACTTGTGCACCTTGGGTTTGTTTCTTCGGTAAATGCTTTTATTCTGGCTACATGAGCTCTCAATCTGCGATGCAACAGCTCTTTCTACTGCATTTCTGCATAAAAAGATGTTTTTATTGCCATAAAATAGTTCTTGAGGGTGGAGTGATTCAGGCGGATCACTACTGAAGGCCTAGGTGTGTAATGCACGGCCGCCACTGCTTTTTATATACATTTTGGGTTGTTCAAAAGAAGCCAGATTTTATATAAAGTTAAAAAAAACAACAAGTAATATTTCCCAAAAATAAAACTGCATTTCCAAGCTAACTACACAAATACAGCAGACGAACAAAACAATCCAATACGTCTTACCGGCTTCCTTCTTGCACAACACCGGGCAGAGTTTTTAATGGCTGCCGCCTTTTCCGGACCGTGAGGCTGACTGTAGCGGAAGCTGCGGCGGACCGTCTGTAGGTTTTTCAAGAAACTGAAAAACATTTTTGTACATTGTAAATAAACACAGTGTAAACACAGTGCATACATAAACAATATTCAGGCAAAAAAACACACACACAAACATACAACACCAATAGATACTTACACACAATTATATCACTGTCCACGCATTAGAAACCCACTCGCGTTGCGAGGCGAACAGTCTGTGGAAAAAAACGTGAAAATAAATAAAAGTAAAAACATTTGAAGTTCTTTTCTCCTCCACACATTGAATACTGCTGCTTTGTTTCTGATTCTTACCTCTGCAGAGGATCATACCGGCTTTTATTGGATTCAGAGTTGTGCAGGAACTGCTTCCTAAGATAAGATAAGATAAGATAAGATAAAACTTTAATGATCCCACGACGGGGAAATTTGCGCATTACAGCAGCTCAGTACAGAAAACTAAAAATAGAATAGAATAAAATAGAGAAACACTATACACATATACAAAAAGCACTATATACAGAAAATATATAGTCAATACACACATATACACACACATCAAAACACTATATACAGATATCAAAATATTATATACATTTGTAGCAGGTAAGGTACACAGCATACACGGTATGCATTATATGGGTGAGTGTAATAAATAAAATGTATCTGGACTGTAAGGATAAAGTGATGGCAGAGGAGGTAAAGTGTCCAAGTGACTCAAGACATTATGAAGTGTTGTACAGTCTAACTGCTGTTGGGATGAATGACCTGCGAAAGCGCTCCTTCCTGCAGCGAGGATGTGTCAGTCTCTGACTGAAGGAGCTGCTCAGCTCACCCACGGTCTCATGCAGAGGGTGATGGGGGTTGTTCATGATGGATGTCAGCTTTGCTAACATCCTCCTCTCACCCATCACCATCACAGACTCCAGAGGACATCCCATCCAGAGGACATTTCCTATAAGATGAAATAAAAATAAGAAACCAAATCACAACACGTCTGTCAGCTTACTGTGACCATTCCTCCACTCTTAGTATTTATGTTTTAGAAACGACCAAGTCTTACCGCAGTTTTCGGATCGTGCTGCCGTCTTTTCCTCGAGTCCTTCTGTAGGTGAGGCTTTGTTAGAGTCCAGAGCATCGAGTCTCTACACAATAGACGCCATGTTGTCTTTCAGTCGCGCTCGTACAAACTTGAGTAACTGAGTCGATAACCCACTCACTGCAGCCAGCAGCATCTTCTCGTCTGCAGCGGGGCTGGTTGAAGCTGGCCGGTAGAGAGGCCCGCTTTCACCGGGAGCTTCTGGGGTGTTGAAATATAGACGACGTCCTCCATTGTCGTACCGGGAAAGCAGCGTAGACAAAAACCGCCATTCAGTTTGAACGGAAGAGAAGGAAGGCACTGATTGGTCCTACAGACCTTCAGCGTGATCCCGCACGTGATCTGTATTGTCCAATCACAGGCGAGGAAGCTGCCACATGGAAATTAAATTCATTTCATTTCAAGTGAATTCAATTTTATTTATATAGCAGCAAATCACAACAAACAGTCACCTCAAGGCGCTTTGTATTGTGGATAAAGACCCTACAATAATACAGAGAAAACCCAACAGTCAAAATGACCCCCTATGAGCTGGAAGATGTGTTGTTCACACATCCACTGTCTGTTTAAGCAGGACAACTGAGAAGGTGACTGTTGCATTAAAATTTTCCTTATTTTTTTTTTTATTTACCTTTTTACATTTACATTTTTCTCATGAAGGTTTTGCTGATATCTCTTATGTACATCCATGTATAGCAAAATAAATGTTTATACATTTTCGTATTCCATCTGCCTTGGTAGTCTTTAATGTCATTAATGCATGTGAACATTCACTGAACGTTTATAGCAGCGTTCATGGGATGTTGTCTGAATGTTCAACGCTAGCTGGGAAGCCACTGCACAGGAGAGGATGATGGTGTGACAGACTTTTAGTTACAGTGAATTAGACTGAAAACTGAGTTTGCTTTTCAATGAAAATAATGCTTGTAGTGTCACCAAAATCAAGTTATAGCCTTTGTTTATCTCCCTCAGTCCACTAAAGTTCAGGGTTCACAAAAAACTCCATGACAAAGGCTCACAGACAGAAGCTCACAGACAGAAGCTCACAGACAGAAGCTCACAGCCATATTGGAAAAAGGGACAAAAGCTGAAAACTTCCAAAAATATATTTCCAACTAGATAATTCAAATTTATAAATTAGAATGATTTCTTGTGAGATTAGTCTTGTTTGAATGTTTCGCTGTAGAAATAAAAATATGTTGGTTACAACTGTTGGGAGGGGTAGACCACTGGTGAGTACTTGATTTGCATTTGTATGACTCACAGAAACCTCCTTTACATATGAGAGCCTGCCCTAGACCTGAGGAGAGGGGGGAGCTGAGGGAGCACTGACACAGAGAGTCCACGGCAGTTTCCCTACAGTTTACTGTTCTGGCCAAAGCCTCCTGCTGAGAGCCCTAAAGCTCAAGGCGCGCGTCAGTATTACATACAAGAAACTGTAGAAAACCCCACTTTTCATGCAGTGATTATGGATACAAGTGGCTCAAATAAGCCTCTTGCAAAGCGTGGATGCGCCCAGCCTTAAAGATAGGGTGAGGAGCTCAGTCATTTAGTAGACGCTCAGAGTATAGCCACTACATCTCTACATTGAAAAGAGCCAGTTGAGGTGGTTTGGTATCTGACAAGGATGCCTCCTGGGCATCTCCTGGCTGACACGTTCCAGGTATGTCCTACCAGGAGGAGACCCAGAGGCAGACCCAGGACATGCTGGAGAGATTACATCTCTTGGCTGGCTTGGAAATGTGCTGGTGTCCTCCCAGAAGACCTGGAAAAGGTAGCCAGAGAGTGGGAGGTCAGGGTCTCTGCTTGAACCACTGTCCACACAACCTGGACCTGGATAAGTGTCAGAAAATGGATGGACTTACAAAACCTACCAAAAAACATCCATCTGTCTATGAATTGGATGCAGAGGCAGTCTCCCAGCCATTAACAAAAAAGAACAAAAGCATAACATTGGGGGGTGCATGCTGCCTTTTATGGCCTAGTCTTTAATCGATCAAACCATTTTATTGATAAAAAAAAACATAAATGAAAAAACAAAAATACAAAGACAAGATTTAAATTACTTTAAAGTTGAATACAACGCTGCCATGCAAGATAAAGCAGCATTCAAAAGGTAAGAATTAGTCATGAGTTTGGAGAGCATCAAAATTCAGTCTTCATTTTACCACCAGAGTCTTCAGTTTGGTACATTTTCAGAAAACTGGAAATTATTTTGAAAACAATAGTTTGACTAGAAAATTAGGTTATCTGTTCTCTCACATAAAATCCCTCATCCTTGGTTAGGGGGTGTAACCCTTTGAGAATTTAGTAGTCCAGAATGCCTAAGTACCTATTGGTCTGGTTTGTTGGAACAGCCAACAAAATAATTCAATAAATGAACCATCTCTAGAAAATGGACTTTCTACTTCCACATATTAATGTTACTAGCCAGTTAACAATATAATTTTGTCAGAATAGTAATAACAGTAATCCAGAGCTCAATCAAATCACCCATGGAAGCTAGGCACGTGTTGAACTCACAGTGACACCCAAAAAAAGTTACAACCATGTGGCTGCGCTAGCTTTCATTCCACAGGGCTAACACAGCTCACAACTCATCAGCAGCCCATAGCTTCCACGTTTCACACAACAGCATATCCTGACTGTTTTTTTTTTTAAAACTAATAACGAACTCCAATCTGCACCATGTTCACACAGGTTCAACACAAATGCACACTGTAAGTAAATGTGCTGACTTACCAGGAAATTCTTCATAACTTAATCCACCCATAGTGGTATTTACACATCACTGGACCAACCATATTACTTCTGTGCTTACAAAATGACGACTGAATTTCTCAAATCTCTAAGTTTCAAAGCCGTTCTGCTGGTCCAACCGTGGGCCAAAAATAAGTGTTTGTTTGGGTGTGCGCCCGGTCAGGAGTGATAAACAGGAAACGGGGGCTTGGAAGGGACAAACTACCTATCACTCGTCTTTTGCTTTATTAAAGGGCGCCGAGAGATAATCAATGAGTTTCACTCGGAAAGAAAGTCAAGCCCAAATAAGCAACTCCACGTTAAAAAAAAGCCCCAAAAACCGCAACCCGCAACTCACCAGATTTGCTTTTTGTGTAAGAGTTTCTTCTTTGAAAAGAGGATGGACACTTTAGTAGCTGTTAAACAGTGTAAATTTGTGAAGATTACTTACCATTCAGTGTTACCTCCTTTCTTTTCTAGTGTTGATGTCCTGTAACTGAAACAAAGCAAGCCCTGCAGTTCTCGGCAGGTGGGAGGGATCAGAGTCTGCTGGTTTCGTCAGCGCTAACCAATAGGGACACGTGTTACATCGTTCATCTTTAGGCCCCGCCCCAGGATGTTCACGTTCCGAGAGTTCAAAAAACACTCACCTGAACCAAAAAAAGAGCGCATCAAAACCAAAAGTTAGAGAATCGTAACCAAAGATTTCTGACATGTGCAAATAAAAGTTTAGGTTTTGCAAATAACTTTTATTTTCATGAGAAAAAAATGAGTCACTTGAATAAAAAAATAGTTTTAAGATAAAACTTTTGTAATTATAATTTAAAAAAAATAGTCTTACAAAAAATATATTTCATTACAATTCTGAAAGTTTTGACCACAATTTTTTTTTTTGATTGAGATTAGTTTTTTTTGTTTGAATAATATTGAGACAAATTTAATCCCATAGGTATCCTGCACAGAGGGGAACAGAACGTCAGTAGTGATTTCAGAACTCAAACAGACAAACACGATTCCACTATTTCCAATGCAACAATCAGGTGTTGAGCAGGTGACTCCCTCCAGCTTAAATAGGGAGCTGCAGATCACACAGCTACACAGTTAATCATCCCAGGTACTTGAAGCTGGAAGGAGGAAGGCCGGCTTCTGAAAAAAAGGCATGGTTCTCACACACAAAGGCGCACTTACAGTGTCAGCCAGGAGGACTGGAGGACCGTGGCATTCCCAAGGATATCCTGGAGCGACACAAAATCCTGTTCCAAGCTCTCAACCAGTTAGTTTAAACATGACCACATGGGGTTTGTCATATGAAAGTACAGGATATTGTGAAAAATATTCATCCACCCCTCCAAATCATTGAATTCAGGTGTTCCGATCACTTCTATGGCTACAGGTGTATAAACCAAGCACCTAGGCAAGCAGACTGCTTCTACAAACATTAGAGTACAACAGTAAATCCCAGCATGGTACCGTGATAGGATGCCACCCCTGCAACAAGATCAGTTGTGAAATTTCCTCTCTATATTATATTCCACCATCAAGTTCAAATGCAGTGTGAAGGGAGATGAGCAAATACATCTGGCAATATAGCGTACATTGAGTTGGTTCCACGGAAAAGAGGCTAAAAATTGCTAACTGGTTAAATGACTGACAATATCTGATTGTAAGTCAATGAATATCTATTCACAGTAAACCCATATTGTGAATGGATATTCACAATATGGGTTTATGTTTGATGTTAGAACAAAAAAATGTAATCTTTAGAAGCTGCCTATGCTGCCTCACCACATGAACATATCATTAGCAACCCGAGGAAAGCAAATTGGAAGTAAATGAAATATTTGATAAGTAGGCACAAATTCTGGTGCAAAGGCTGCATTTGGAGAACATGCCAATAAATCTGGAAAATTCCTTGCTAAACAGTTAACGCTAAATAAAGATAAAACAACTTTTTATTCTATTAAAAACTCGACTGGGAGCATTGCTCAGGATTCAAAACAAAAATAATATAAATAATAATAAATAATGTAATAAATAATAATAATAAATAATGTAAGTACTTTTATGAAGCTGTTTACTCATCACAGATCCATCTGTTGCTACCATTAAAGAATTTCTTAAGAATCTAAATCTACCAAAACTAAATAACAGACCTCGGGTGTGGCAATGCTCTGGGGTGCCCCTCCCCACTGGTTGCTGCTGCCCCCAGGGTGTGAGTGCTTCAGGGTTCCGGGGCATGGCCGGATGTTCTGGCGTGGCTGATGGCCTGCTCCCTGGGGCTTGTGGTCCGGGGTGCCTTCGGTCTCGTCTGTGCCTGTGTGTGTTGGGGGGTGCAGAGGACACGGAAGGAAAAAGGCAGCCCCTAGAAGAAGAGAGCCAGTTGTTAACTTGGCGCTTGGGCCTAACCCGCCTGGGGGGGTGTGCGCGGGGCTGGCTTCGCATTGCCTCAGGCTCTCTGGGGCTCTTGCCCCTCAGCTGGGGAGCTCTGTCTGGGGCCTCCCTCTCCCTTCTACTGGGGTGGGCATGCAGTTGTAATTGGAATGTGTGGCCATGGGTCTTCAGTGCTCTTGGTGGGATGTGGGCAGCCAGTGTCTTTTTCTATCTGCCTCTGACTCCCGGCTTGCGTTGCCGTGGCTTTCCACCCTCATTAAGGATATTTCATGACATTCACACTCTTACTCACACAACTCAACAAAATTGTTGGTTTGTGGACTCATGCTTTGTTTTTGTTTTGTTTATTTTTTCCGCATATTTTGTTTTTTGTATGTTTTCTTCTTCTTCTTCTTCTTTTTTTTTTTTTACAGGTGCAGCAAATGAACCAATGTCATTTTCTACTTGTAATCTGTCCTCTCTGACCCCTTTTCTATTTTCTACCCCTTTCTCTCTCTTCTTTCTTGCTTTTTCCAAGCCTGTCAACTCCAGAAATCTTACAAAATATACATTTCTGTAAAAAATACCACAAATATATAAAATAAAAATAAAAACACTAACAAGAGGAGCCTATAGAGAATCTATAGGCTCCTCTTGGAAGAGCAAATATGTTTGGCACAACAGAGCAATCAGAACATGATTCTACTTGCTAAAGCTGCCAAACAGGAAAAGAAAATTAAAAAAACAAAAAACAAAACAAACCCTCAACATTGTTGCATGTCTTAATCAGTCTATGTAAAAGTGACACAACAGGTTCAGTGTAGTTGTTAATATTGCAGATCAGGTCTAAAATCTGTTTTCAGAGAATAAACCCTGAAAATGTGTAAAGGCAGCAAAACTGAATGTCACGCAGGCAATAATACAGACAAATTGCCCTGAACCAAATCAGTCTGGAGACTCAGCCCTGCTGCTAATTAGAGCTGGAGTTACTGCTGAAGAACGGGCGGGGGTGGGGTTCAATTCAATCTTTAGCTTTAATGGTAATGTTTAATTTGTCATAAGGAAGGTGATGTTTCATAAAGGGCATCTAAAGCTCATGTTTAATTGGGGTGAACTAGAAGGCTGGTAATGAGTAGGAGGCACTGAAATGGTTTGATTTTTATTTGCCATAAAATAGTGAGTCATCAGGTGTGATCAAACTGGAGGTAAATAATTTAATACATAATAGGAGTGGAACAGAGGAAACATTGTTTAGGTGGATAGATGAGAATTTTTTTCTGCTAACATGCTTTAAGCCGAGAACTTTAAAAAGCTTCACAAAAACATTTTTATACTAAAGTTAAATAAAATCTGTCAAATTAAATTAAATTATGTGGTGTAGTATCACAGTGAGTTTGATGGTGATCTTTCAATTTCAATTGAACTGTTTATCTTAGTGGTGCAGTGGTTAGCACCATCAACTCCCAGCAAGAAAGTTCTGGTGTAAATCTACAGGCTGGCTGGCTTCCTTCTTTGTGGAGTTTGCATATTCTGCCTGTGTGGGTTTTCTCCAGGTCCACAATGCTTCCTCTCATAGTTCAAAATGCATGTTAGGTTAACTGGTTCAGAACTAGCCATAGGTGTGGATGTGAATGAATGCTTGTCACTTTCCTTGGCAAGCTGTCAAGGTGTACCCTACCTTTCTCCCCTATGATAGACTTCAGTGCTCCCATGACCCTGATTTGGACAAGCAGTTAATAAAACAAATGGATGTTTATTATCTGATGTAGAACTTTGCTTTCACACAAAACCGCGTTTAGGTATACAGATAGATATGAGCTTTACTTTAGAAGAGACTCCAATTCAATTTAGGTGCAAATAAATTTTATTTATATAGCACCAAATCACGACAAACAGTCAACTCAAGGCTTTCTCTGTATTATTGTAAGGACCCTACAATAATACAGAGAAAACCCAACAGTCAAAACAAACCCCTACTGTATGAGCAAGCACTTGGCAAGAGTGGGAAGGAAAAACTCTTTTATTAGGAAGAAACCTCTGGCAGAACCGGGCTCAGTCAGGGGCAGACATTTTTTTTTATAGAGCAACAAATTCTTTTTTCAGGCTAAATGATGAAGATTTTCTAAATTATTGAGACATCATTTCCTCTCCAGCTTACGGGTTATCTGCTTTAAGCCGCACATTTGTAAGTTACACCAGAGAGTCAGGCACTTCTGATTTTTGACCTCTGTGGGAGTAGAGTTTAGGTAGCTTCTCTGCACTGTGTTGGCACACAGTATTGAAGAAGATAATAATGGATGAATTATTTCCTTAAACTTAGTCACATCACTTTCAGATCTTTCCATGTGTCACTTTGTCAGATGTACTATAATGATACTCATGTTTATACTAGGGGTGGGACTTTAACGGTTAATTTCCATCTATCCATCCATCCATTCGCTTCCGCGCATCCTGTTAAGGGTCGTGGAGGGGGGCTGGAGCCTATCCCAGCTGTCATAGGGCGAGAGGCAGGGTACACCCTGAACAGGTCGCCAGCCTGTTGCAGGGCCAACACAGAGTGACAGACAACCTTTCACTCTCACATTCATGCTCTCATTCACACCTATGGGCAATTTAGATTAGCCAATTAACCTAACCCCAGTAAGTGCATGTCTTTGGAATGTGGGAGGAAACCGGAGTACCCGGAGGAAACCCACGCAAGCACGGGGAGAACATGCAAACTCCACACAGAGATGGAGAGGCCTGGGCCAAGGTGGAAACGAACCCAGGCCTTCCAGATGGTATTCTAACTGTGAGGCAGCAGTGCTAACCACTACGCCACCGTGCTGCTCTAAAAAGCATTTCGATTAATTAATTACGGGGAAAATAACGAATTAAAAATTTTAACACATTTTAATCACACTTAGCACCGTGGAACGTTTCTCAGTGCAGGAGTTCCAGGCATGCTGATTATATCGACGCACAATGTCAAAAATTCAGGGGCCGCATCCCAGCCCACGTAGACCGGGTCCTTCGCAGCCCAGGAAGACCGCAAAGGCCGGAAGTGAGCGGCCAGCTTTCATATCAGCTGCCCTCACCTCTGCGTAGCTCATGTCGCCTAGCAACCGTGAGTGCGAAGCACAGCTGTGTAAAAGCAGCTGTTAAATGGAGAACGAACTTTTTCTCCTTTTTGTGGTTTAATTTTAAGTCTTTATTCAAAATAAGCTGTTAGAACAAGCATGACACATTTCAACATCAAGGAATACAGCTGAGCGAATGATTAATTTCTAACTATATTAATTAAGTGAGACATTAATTTTGAATAAAATTATCCAGTTATGATGCTTAAATTTAATTTCAGGAGTTTGCTTATCACAGGAGCACTTCTGCCCTTCGTTGGTCTGTGTAGTAGACTGGTGGGAAAATAAACAAAATTTTGAAGTTTATAAAGCTTATGTATATTGATTCATTCATCAACCAAACTTAAATTAATATTTATCATATTAAATATTTAAACGTGATTAAAATGCAATTAATTTTGATTAATTAATTACAAAGCTTAATTAGATTTTTTTTTATTGAGTCCCAACCCTAGTTTATACATTTATTTGTTTGTTTATACATTTCTGTAAATTTAATTGAGGCCATCTGACTCTAATAATAGATTAAATGCAGGGTTGATGCCGTCATTTTCAGCATCTACATGGATGTTAAAACTCTGTCTGGGTCTTTGATTAATTAATAAGCTGGAATTGAAGATTGCAGCTACTCCTCCTCCTCGACCTGTGCTTCGAGCATTCTGACAGTTACTGTGACTCGGGGGTGTTGATTCATTTAAACTAACATATTCATCCTGCTGTAACCAGGTTTCTGTAAGGCAGAATAAATCAATATGTCGATCAATTATTAAATCATTTACTAACAGGGACTTGGAAGAGAGAGAATTAATGATTAATAGTCCACATTTAACTGTTTCACTCTTTGGTGCAGTTGAGGATGCTTTATTGTTGTCTGATTTTAGCTTTGTTTTTTGGTGGTCTGGGAGCAGGCACGACTCTATGGGGATGGGGTTTTGGGGGGATGGCAGGAAGAGAGAAGCTGCAGAGAGGCCTGTAAGACTGCAACTCTGCTTCCTGATTTCGATCCTGGGCAGTCAGGTTTTAGTAGGTTTAATAAATTATTCTAGAAAATAAATCCCCAGTTTTCTAGAAATGAAAGTGGCTCCATCCAAAGTGAGATGGATGCCAGATTTTCTAACAAAACCTGTTTTTTTCCAGAAAGTTTACCAATTAGTTTTAGCCTTAAATTTTGATTTTATAATTTCATCTGCTCTATCATATTACATATGGCAGACAGACTCTTTTGAACATTGGAATACAGCACTCTGGCTGTATTCTGAGACCTTTTTCTCCCGACCCGGCTTAGCCCTGGGACATCCTGTACCAGTGGGCCAGCTCAGACAAAGGAGGTGCAGGGCTCACAGGTCATGCACAAGGCCCTGAGGGAAAAGAGCTGGCATAAGAAAGAGGCTGAGGTGTAGAGCGCACTAAATGCCACTGCCGAGCATCTTGCTGCCTAATGCCCAGTCACTGGATAACAAGTTGGTTGAACTCAGGGCCAGGATACAGTTCCAGAGGGACATACAGGACTCTAACATCATCTGTCTCATGGAGACGTGGCTAACCCCCCCCCCGTACCTGACTACACCGTACAGCCACCGGAGTTCTTCAGAGTTCATCGCATGAACAGGACGAGTGAGTCTGGGAAATCAAGAGGAGGAGGTGTGTGCCTAATGATTAATAACAACTGGTGTGATAGTAGGAATGTTGTCCCTCTGAAACAATCCCGTTCACCTAACCTGGAGCTCCTAACCCTGAAATGCCGCCCCCACTACCTGCCCTGTGAGTTCACTTTGGTCATCTTCAGTGTCGTCCCACCCCAGACGGACACAAACACTGCACTATCCGAGCTACATGAGGCTATTTCCTCCTATCAGGCTAACCAGCGTGATGCGGGTCTCATCGTAGCCGGGGACTTTAACAATGCAAACTTGAAAAAGGTGATACCGGAGTTTATTCAACACATAGACTGCCTCACCAGAGCAGAGAGGACTCTAGGGTGCCGTTTACACGAGACCGTTTTCATTTTGAAACGGTGTCGTTTTGATGCGTTTCGGCCTTGCGTTTACACGACAACGGTGTCGTTTTGATGCGTTTCGCCCTTCTGTTTACACGACAACAGAGTGAAAACGATGTGTTTCAGAAACGGGGTCCAGAGTGGAGCGTTTCAGAAACGCACCGGCTTGCGTTTTCGTGTAAACACTTGAAACCGGGGTGATTTGAAAACGCTCGACTCGCACATGCGCACTATGGTTGCGACGGCCAGTTTTTCGCGCACGCGCAAACTGATAAACAGTACTCGCGGATTCACGAGTGCTTCTTATGCTTTTCCTGTGTTTTTACCGTTTTGTAATTCAGCGTTGTGTGCAGCAGCGATCCAACCTCATCATCTGTCCACACAAAACCTCTCACATTGGCCGTTTTGTAAGTAATGAACAATTTGCCGCACTACCTACTGTGTCACTCCACGCATGCGCGTCTTGCGTAAACAAACTGCAAAGAGAAAACCAACGCCAACTTGTGGCCTGGCATGGGAACTACATCGTTTTCATCGTTTCACATGTCCTCGTGTAAACGCGGATCGTTTCTGAAATGCCATCGTGTAAACGAAAGGCTGAAACGCATCAAAACGACACCGTTTCCAGTGAAAACGGCTTCGTGTAAACGGCACCTAGACCACTGCTACTCTCCATTCAAAGAGGCCTACAAAGCAAAGCCTCTTCCGCGCTTTGGGAAGTCAGATCACACCTCTGTCCTTCTCATGCCAAAATACAAACAAAGGCTCAGGCAGGAACCCCCTGCTGTTGATGACACTTCTTAGGAGTGAGACTTCCTTAGTTCTTAGGAGGACCATCACGACTTTTCCCAACCAAAAGCCATGGTTGGATAAATCTGTCCGCGATGCTCTGAAGTCCTGTATTGCTGCCTACAACTTTGGCCTCACCTCTGGGAACATGGAGGACTACAAGGCTGCGTCATACAACATACAACTAAAAAGCACTACACACACCCCTGGTGAGTGCCGATGCTTCTCTGGCTGATGAACTCAACAACTTCTTTGTGCGCTTCAAATGGGGAAGCCGACAGCCCGCTGTGCTCCCAGCCAGAGGGGCGAAGACACTCACTGTGACGGAGCGTGATGTGAGGAGGGTGTTTAGAAGTGTAAACACCAGGAAACCGGCTGGACCAGATGGTATTAGTGGACTTGTTATTAAGACCTGCATTGAAGGCTGGCACCTGTGTTTACAGTGATATTCAACCTCTCACTGAAACTGTGTGTGATTCCCACCTGCTTTAAAAAGTCCATTATAGTCCCCAAGAAACCACACCCCAGCAGCCGCAATGACTTCAGGCCCATAGCGCTCACCTCTGTGGTGATGAAATGTTTTGACAGACTCATCAAGACATTCATCACTCCTCACTGCCCGCCACCCTCGACCCACTACAGTTCGCATACCAGCCAGACAGATCCACAGACAACGCCATAACCTTCCCCTTCCATAAGACCCTTACCCACGTAGACACCTATGGGGGCCCTAAACACCATTGATCGAATTTTCTCCACTATGAGATCGGGGAAAAGGGAGCCTGCGTGTCCAAGTGGAACAGACCCCGTTGGATACTTCATCGATTCTTGGAGCTCGTGGAGACCTGTGTGCCTCTCAGCTCTGGAGGTTGAGGGCGTGGAAGATGTTTACATATTCGGCTATTTGGTAGCGGTATCTCTTCTGTTTGGGCTCGGAGGATACCTGATTCACTGGGAAATTAAGAAAACCTGGGCAGCAGTTCGACATTTGCCGAGGCTGCAGACCCAGATGGATGGGCTGTGCAGAGCCGTACAAACTCAGACTCAAAGCCTGTTGGACCTGAGCCGTAAAGCGGACCGGTAGTGCAGCTGAGAACGTGCTCGCAGGCAAGAGGGATTAGATCTGGAGATAAGGCTCAGTTCTGCACGGTGAGGACGGTAACTAATGAATTGGGATTATTGGATTTACTGAATGGGTTCCCCAGTGAAACTGAAGGCTGTTGGGAAAAAAAATCTAGCAGCCTGTTCCAAAGCAACATCTGCATTATCAGGAATTCGGCTCCCTAGCCGGCCTTGGGGTAGTAATCATATCTCTCCCGGACAATGTGTGATGGTCGCTCTTCCCCTCAGCCCTCTCTGTGATTTGTGAAGCTGGATCTGGTGTACCACGGCCACTGATGAACTTCCATCACTATAAGTGAACTGTTTTGGCTGGGAGCTGGACCTTCTAGCTGTGAGGCAGCAGTGCTAACCACCACTCTGCCGTGCTGGTTTGGCTGTTTAGCTGCACTGCTCTTGCACAACTCTGCACACACTCACTCATGCTGCTGTCATTTGCAGCTATAAAGCTGCAAATGACCAAAGAGTTGTGCAAGAGCAGTGCAGCTACACAGCCCCACCAGAGTTCACCACTCTTAAAGTTTCAGAGAAGAAGCTGTTACTCATTCTGGTGGCCCTGCTATTAATTCTCCCCAGCTTCCTACCTGAAGGGAGTGGAACAAAAAGTGTGTGTAGTGGGTGTGTGGGGTCCTTCAGGATGCCGGTGGCCTTTTTTCTGTATCTGGCGGTGTAAATGTCCATGGTGGTGGAGAAGCTGACTCCAACAGTCTTGCCTCTTGGTACCTGCCTGGTGCAGCTTTCACCACCCTCTGCAAGTGGTACAATACTGCAGTGAATGTTACAGTCCTGGGCCTATTGTTTTTATAATTGAAGACAGGCCTGGGTAAGCCCCTACCTAATAAATAATAACCCAGTAATAAAAATTATTTTTAATTATTATTTCTGTGATATACCTTGTATGTTATGTTGTATTCATGCCATGCTAATAACCTCAACTAAAAGGAATTCAATTAAGAGAAACAAATTGTGAGGCACAAGTTTGAATTTAGTTATTTTTTTTATTTACAAAGCAATATGCACATACACACACACACACACACACACACACACATCATATAATCTATATATATAAAGAAAACAAAAACATTATGACATATAATGCTTTGCTACTTCTGGGCCATGTGGTGGTGGCTTTCTCTCAGAGCATGGTCCAGCATACAAACACTTCTGGTGCACAGTGTTGTATTTAGGGTGAGCTTCTAGTCTGTCTTGCAGTTTGGCTCAGAGGTCACTGAGCTCCTGGCTGGGGAAGCTTGGGGGTCTTAATCCAGCCCGACACGCCCTCTGAGATGCCATCCTCCTCATCCAACATGAGGTCAGTGGTGACACCGTCCCAGAAGGCAACCTCCTTCACTGCCAGGTCACTCGTCCTCACCTCCAGCAGCTGTTGACACAGAGCACACATTAAGTCATTATGAAACTATATGAAATATTGTGAAAAATCAGGAAACTACACTTAAAGTTTGAGTCTCTTGACTTTGAATGTACACATAGCAGATAAGACCCTGAACGCAAAAAAAAAAAAATGTCATCAGCCCATCTTTGTCATCAAAAACAATGGTTATGTGACAAAGTACCAACTCCTGCATCCTGTGAATAAAAGACAAATGAACAAGTGCTTTGAAAAAATGTAACATTGATAAAAGTACTTCAGTGATTTTGGTCATTAACCCTTGGGTCACAAACCCTCTGTCAGCTTACTGTGACCATTCCTCCACTCTTAGTATTTATGTTTTAGAAACGACCAAGTCTTACCGCAGTTTTCGGATCGTGCTGCCGTCTTTTCCTCGAGTCCTTCTGTAGGTGAGGCTTTGTTAGAGTCCAGAGCATCGAGTCTCTACACAATAGACGCCATGTTGTCTTTCAGTCGCGCTCGTACAAACTTGAGTAACTGAGTCGATAACCCACTCACTGCAGCCAGCAGCATCTTCTCGTCTGCAGCGGGGCTGGTTGAAGCTGGCCGGTAGAGAGGCCCGCTTTCACGAGGAGCTTCTGGGGTCTTGAAAATATAGACGACCTCCATTGTCGTACCAGGAAAGCAGCGTAGACAAAGAACGCCATTCAGTTTGAACAGAAGAGAACGACCGCACTGGTTTCCTTTGGTCTTGCAGACCTTCAGCGTGATCCCGCACGTGATCAGAATGCTCGAAGCACAGGTCGAGGAGGAGGATTAGCTGCAATCTTCAATTCCAGCTTATTAATTAATCAAAGACCCAGACAAAGTTTTCATTCTTTTGAAAGCCTGACTCTTAGTCTTGTCCATCCTAATTGGGAAAATCAAAAACCTGTTTTATTTGTTATTATCTATCGTCCACCTGGTCCTTACTCAGAGTTTCTGTCTGATTTCTCAGACTTTTTATCTGATTTAGTGCTCAGTTCAGATAAAATAATTATAGTGGGTGATTTTAACATCCATGTAGATGCTGAGAATGACAGCCTCAACACTGCATTTAATCTATTGTTAGATTCAATTGGCTTCTCTCAAAATGTAAAGGAGCCCACCCACCACTTTAATCATACTCTGGATCTTGTCCTAACATATGGCATAGAAACTGAAGACTTAACAGTATTCCCTGAAAGCCCCCTCCTGTCTGATCATTTCTTAGTAACATTTACATTTACTTTAATGGATTACACAGCAGTGGGGAATAAGTTTTATTACAGTAGAAGTCTTTCTGAAAGTGCTGTAACTAAGTTTAAGCTGCTATAGGCCTAGTCTGCTGGGGGGTTCACATAATGCACTGTTTCTCATTCACCTTATTTACTTTGTTTATACTCCACTCTGCATTTAATCATTAATTGATATTAATCTCTGGCTCTCTTCCACAGCATGTCTTTCTCTCCCCTCAGCCCAACCGGTCGCGGCAGATGACTGCCCCTCCCTGAGCCTGGTTCTGCTGGAGGTTTCTTCCTGTTAAAAGGGAGTTTTTCCTTTCCACTGTCACCAAGTGCTGCTCATAGGGGGTCGTTTTGACTGTTGGGTTTTCTCTGTATTATTGTGGGGTCTTTACCCACAATACAAAGCGCCTTGAGGTGACAGTTTGTTGTGATTTGGTGCTATATAAATAAAATTGAATTGAATTGAATTGAATTGAATCTGTATTGTCCAATCACAGGCGAGGAAGCTGCCAGATAGAATTCAGTTCAATTCAGTTCAATTCAATTCAATTTTATTTATATAGCACCAAATCACAACAAACTGTCGCCTCAAGGCGCTTTGTATTGTGGGTAAAGACCCCACAATAATACAGAGAAAACCCAACAGTCAAAATGACCTCCTGTGAGCTGGAAGACACACATCCACTGTCTGTTTAAGCAGGACAACTGAGAAGGTGACTGTTGTACTGCCACTCTGCACAGTGGTTGAGATCTAGATGTAGTATGGGGCAGCGCCCCAAGAAATGAGGGGAGTCTTCATTTAAGTCTTTAAAATATCAAACTTAGTAAATGACTTCATGCTTTTTGTCTGGCATAATTTTCAAATATTAAAGATTTTCTGTGAATTGTTTTATTGTAAAAGTCTTATTCCAAAACCTTTTTTGTATGTAACCTATTTGTATGACTCACAGAAACCTCCTTTACATATGAGAGCCTGCCCTAGACCTGAGGAGAGGGGGGAGCTGAGGGAGCACTGACACAGAGAGTTCACGGCAGTTTCCCTACAGTTTACTGTTCTGGCCAAAGCCTCCTGCTGAGAGCCCTAAAGCTCAAGGCGCGCAGCAATATTACATACAAGAAACTGTCGAAAACCCCACTTTTCATGCAGTGTGAGAGCCAATGGTAGCGCCGGTCTCTGGCTGCATGGCCGCAGATGCTCGTCTCTGGATGAGTGATCTGGAACAATCATTGTGCCTTGTGCACACAATGACAATGAGTTGAATCTAACATCTAACATCAAGTGGAGGTGCAACCAATTTCCTTATCTGTAGGTAGTTTTTAATTAGGGCCCGAGCACAACGTGTGTGAAGGCCCTATTGTAATTGCTTTCAGGCAAATGAAGTGCTTTTTTTAAGGGCCTAAACATGCTCAAAAACTCATGAAATTTTGCACACGTCAGGTCTGGTGAAAATTTAGGTATGTTAATGGTTTCAGGCATGGCCCTTTCAAAATGGCTCTACAGCGCCACCTTTAGTTCAATTCCCACTGCTGTGTTTCACGTACATGTATGAAATTTGGTACATATATGTAACATGTCCAGACGAACAAAAAGACCACAGGGTCCAATGGCCTAAACCCAACAGGAAGTCCGCCATTTTGAATTAAATGGCTGATTTTAGATATTTCCTGTCCTTATACTTTCTCTAAGAACTCTGAGGTTTTGGATGTTATCAACTTCATATTTGTTTTGTCTTATCTACACATCAGGGGGAATCTAAATTTCAAAAACGGTGAGTTTTCACCAAAGGGCGTGGCTGTGACACCACAGTGAATTTCAATCATTTCCCAGGAAAATTTGATTGCCTCTCATTCAAACATGCATTATCCAATCCCGGATCAAACTTCTTCAGCAGGATGACGGTCTGCCCCTGAACCCATACATATGATAATATTTACTGACAGTCACAGCGCCACCTAGTGGGTACAGGAAATGTCATGTTTGACACTTTGAGGTACAGCTCCAAGGTGGTTGAGCAGAACCATCTCAAATTTCCCCTAGAAAGCCTTCAGGAGTCAGCCGTGCACTGTTTTCAAAACTGTGAGTTTTCACCAAAGAGCATGACCCTGGCGGGAATTTCGATGTTTCGCCATGAAGACAAAAATGGCAGTAACTCAAAGCCACATTACCCAATCTGCATCAAACTTTAATGGTTTGATAAGCCTCCTGCCCTGAACACAATGATATACATAAAGTCCCTAAACGTCAGAGCGCCACCTAGTGGGACCTGGAAGTATCAACAAATACCATGTTTTTTGCGTAGCCCTGGAGCTACATTTTATCTACATATCTGAAATTGTGCAGGCTCGTGTAACATCCTAAGATGTACAAAAAAGTCTCTTGGACCCATACCCGAAACCCTACAGGAAGTCAGCCATTTTCAATTGAAGGTGTCAATTTTTGCCATTTTCAGGCCTGCTATTTAAATCATCTCCTCCTAAGGCATTTCACCCAGTGAGACCAAAGTGGATCCAGATCATCTACACAAGTAGCCCATCATTCATGGTTTTGTAGAATATTCAATGGCCTTGTCACGCCAGGCCGTTGAATTTGGCCTTCATTTTTCGCCCATGCCACAAAAATGTTTGGGCACTCGTTTGCACATGCTTTGCCCGATCAGCCTTCAAACTCAGGCTGAACCCATAACTACGGATTCAAGTCTATAGGTGCAATAGCGCCCCCTACAGAAGCAAATGAAAATTTGTATGAGGGTCCACAGAATTAATTTCTCTGAATTTAGTTTCTCTGAAATGCATGAAAATTTTTTTCAACATTCCTGACATCATCCTGATCAAAAAGGTCAATCAGACCCATGCCCTATTTTACATTCTGGAGCCATGACCACACCCCAAATACTGCATTGGGTTTATATGGAGAGCAAAAGATATAGTTTCCCATAAATGAATGAAACTTGTAGCAGACCTTTGGTACACCATCACAATCAAAAAACCTCAGAGCTTGCAGTTTTAATTATCCCTGTAATGCCCAGTGTATCATATCATTTAATACATAAGCTTTTCTGAGTTTTGAGACCTCTAGATCATCAGTGTGACCCCCCCACCCCCTGATTAGGGCGATTGATTATTGCCTGAAAACAAGATTTTAAAGAGATTCATCCCCTGCAAATTGTACATCTGCCACCAACTTTACTGTGGGGGAATTGTCACATACATTTTAGTTAAGAGTTTTTTTTAAGTAGGATGTCTCTCTCTGAAAATCTACAGTGGACGCCTTTTCTTTAGATGTAAATCACATAATACTGACAATCATTGGATAGTTTGTTATACATAAAAATAAGGTTAAAATAATCTTTCCAATGAAAATACATTTAGAAATCTGATAGTTTGATAATTTACTCTGACAATTAGTCCTTTTTCATCTCACCTCTCATGACAAACTTTACTCTTTTGCTGTAGTTCCAGTGCTGGTAAGGCTCCAAAACTAATGCAGTCATCAGTATTTTGACTGATTTTCCTAAAGTCTAAAGTGCTTGAGTAGAATCTAAGTGGACTTTATTTTGGTTCTTGGAGATGTTTCTTTCTTTCTCTTCATTCATTTTTAGTTTATACCTTTAGTTGTCTCCAATTCTGCTCTTCTTTTTCTTCTTTCCTGTTTTGATAATTTTTTCATTACCATTCTTGTCCTTTTGTTCCTTCTTTTATCAGATCTGTCTATATTTCCTGCCTCTCACCCACACACACACACACACACACACACACACACACACACACACACACACACACACACACACAGTTTTAATGTTCAGAGAATGAAGGTTTTCGGTGCAGTTTTTCTTAATGTCCTTGTACCTCCTATAGATGGTGCTGTTAACCATGATTAAACCTTAATATCTCCTTGGTTGAAATCTCTTTTATGCTTTTCATCTGCTGTAGAAGAAAAGCATTGCTGATTGATTTTTTCAGAACTATAACTAAACTATTGATCACTGACGGCTGATCAAGCTTTTTTTTCACCCACAAAATTCCTGAGAATATTGAGTCTTAAAAATGAAAAAAAAAAGAATTATGATATGTTTTCATGTTTTGACATGGCAATTCTCAAAGTCAGTCCAGGGTGAACAATGAAATCTTTTCAGTTAGTAATTTTGAGTGTATTGTGAGTTGTGTTGCACTGAGGGCTTCCACAGCATCAGGCTGCTCATGATCCTTCTTTGTGGTACAAAAAGAAAACAAAGGCTGCCCACAAACGCTCTTTTAAAATAAAAGGGTCTATGATAATTTGGTATTAAAGGGCTTTTACTTTTGTTATAGAAGGACCAAAATAAGAGAATATTGTCATTTTCCACAACACATTTAGAAACTATATTTCAAATATAAAATACAGAAAGATTTAGTGGTCCTTAACAGGTAAGACAATTATGATCTTTCCTGTACTTGACAAATAAATTAAACCTGAGAAACAGCAAAAACAAACATACAAAAAACTCTGTGTCAGTCAGTGAAGAATGTTAAACACCGAGAAAAAAATGACCATTGGTATATATTTACTATTGACAGCATACTAAAACATCTCCACATATTAATGCATTTAAATAATGAGAACATGATTAAATCATTAATTTATAATTGCACAGCTGTGTGTCAGAGAGTGAGTAAGAAGAAAACAGAGAAACATAAACATCCCAAAAAAATTTCACAAATCTGTAGCTATAAATAACCTTTTTAAGTTTAAGTGCATCACATAGAGGAGATCAAATAAGTCAAGGCTTTTCCTGACCAAACCCCAAACACAGTCATTTCTATGCCACACATGGAACCCAGAACCCATTTTACCTGCTGCTTGGCAAATGGATAAGAGGTTCCTGCATATTCATAAGTGCAGATAACAGCAACCATTCAGCTCCCTTTAATTGAGAATGATGTAGAGGAAAGGAGAAATGGGGGGGAATGGGGAACGATAACCCAGTGCTTGCCTTGATGCATTAATTGAACATATTAGAGGAAGGGATGGATGGATGGAGGTGGTGGCGGTGGGTGGGTGGTGCTGGCATACCACAGAAATGCCAACAGTGCCAATAAATCACTCACCAGCCAGTGACTGACTCTGAAAATGTTGTCTGGAAAAGGTCGGAATAGTTGGAAAGAATCAATCAAGACACTCCAAAAAGGGGGAAACCGAGGTGCTGTCAACTGTGAGGGAGAAACTGTCGACTTTGGAAAGAATGGATTTTGTTCCAATAAGAAGGAACTCAGTTTTATCACTGTTTAATTTAAGAAAGTTTGAGGTGAACCAAAATTTGATTTCAGACAAGCAGGTGGTGAGGGAGGAGGGTGGGAGTGGCGAGTTAGCTTTGTTGGATAAATAGAGCTGGGTGTCATCTGTGAAGTGGTGAAAATTAATCCAAAATTTACAAAAAGATATTGCCAAGGGGAAGAAGATGAATAATAAAGAGGAGGGGCCCTAGGACAGAACCCTGAGGCACACCTGTGGTAACAGGGGAGAGGTGGGATTTGAAAGACTTAAGTCAGATGAACTGAGTGCGGCCTGTGAGATAATATCGCAGCCACTCAAGAGGAGTGTGGGTGACGCCAATAGAAGATCATCTGTAGAGGAGGATGTTTTGGGAGATGGTGTCAAAGGCAGCACTCAGATCAAGGAGGATTCAGATTCAGAAAAATTTATTCATCCCTGAGGGGCAATTGAGGGCACACAGAGCACCAATGACATAATAAATATGAAATCTAACTAAGAGTAAGCTATAAATAACCAATAATGCAATAAATATATGTCACATCTGTATATTACAACCCAGGTGGCATACAATGCAAGTGAGTGGTACAAATAAGATATAAGTGACTGAGCACTAGAGGCATATACAAGTACTAGGTGATAAAATGAACTGAGCATTGGAGGTATGTGGGGGGGGGGGGGGGGGGGGGGGGGGCAAATTGCAGCGAGATAGTTGATGCAATATGAATGTATATATGTGTATGTGTGTGTGTAGTGTGAAAGTAGTAGAGTCTGCCACAGACCATCTGATGTTATGGAGTAATATTAGAATGGGGGAACTATGAGTTGAGGAGCTGGACGGCTCTGGGTACAAAGGTCGCGCTTCTCCTCTGTGTCTTGCATGCCAGACAATGAAGCAGATGACCTGAGGAAAGCCAGTCAAACGCTAAATAAAGAACGTGAGAGGGGTCCTGGATGATATGGTGTGCTAACCTACGTGTTAAATGTTCATACACTAAAGACAAATTCCTGAGTGGTAGTCTAATGATTTTTCCGTGATGTTCCTCTGCAGGCGGTTCCTATTCTGAAGACTGGTTGAATGGAACCAGCAGGTGATGGAGAGGGTAGTGGTACTCTCAATGAATGAGTAATAAAATATCCACATGATGTTTTTACTCACACTGAAGGAGTTGAGCTTCCTGAGGAGATACTGTCTCTGATGACATTTCCTGAAAATCTCCATATTGGCTGAGAATTTCAAGTGACTGTCAAAGATGGTACCCAGATATTTGTACTCCCCCACCAGTTCAACAGGCATGCCATAGATTGAGGTGGTGACAGATGAAGCCAGCCCCAGCTGCTTGTTGGAGAAGGTTACCACCATCTCCTTGGTTTTGCTGACATTCAGCTCAAGGCACAAGTTATCACACCAATCCACAAACTCCTGGAAGGCTGTACCGTGGGACTGTGATGCACCCGGCAACATGGACAGAAGAACTGTGTCGTCGGCATACTTGACCAGGAGGGAACTGCAGTCGTCGGTGTATAAAAAACAGCGGCGAGAGGAAACAGCCCTGAGGAGAGCCAGTGGATGTGTGTCGTAGGTCAGAACAGGAGCGCAGCTATATACTTTCTGACGTGTATGCAGACACATTTTTGGAACACCCTTCATCCCGCGGCACCCCCCCCCCCCCCCCCCCCCCCGCCCTCATACACACACACACACACACACACACACAAAACGCATCCTCTCAATATAAGTTATATTGTAATTACAGCACACAGTTGAAGAACAGTGACCTGTTATTTTACTACTAGGAACTTAAGCTAAAATCCTCCTCTTGATACAAATGAAAACGATCGCGATCAAGCACGTTCTCGAAAGCGCACTGAGCACGTTTTGTGTTTGTGTGTGTGTGTGTTTGGGGGGGGGGGGGGGGGGGGGGGTAAGCAGCACGGGGGTGCTTAATCAGCACCGTGACCCTGTTATTGATCGAAGCATATGCACAGCTGTTAAATACAGAAAATGCCGACTACAGAAATAATTTCCCCGCATCGCTTTGGTGCCCCCCCCCCCCCCCCCCCCCCCCCCCCCCCCCCCCCCCCCCCTTGTGCGGCACCCCTATGCATTGCATATAGTGCATACCCACTTTCTGTGCCACTGGGTCAGAATAGGCCTTATTGAACAGCACTCTCTGTGATCTATGGGTTACAAAGTCCAGTAACCACAGAATGAGCTGATCTTCCAGGTGAAAGTGTGAAGAGAGTTTGTGGGCCAAGATGTGAGGCTTAAGGGTGTTAAAAGCCAAAGAAAATTTTCCAAACAGGAGTCTGGCTGAAGTGTTTGGATGTTCCATATGTTTGTGAATTGTGTCCATGATGAATATCTTTGCATCATCAACACCTCTGTTCATGCGATAAGCAAACTGGAGATGGTCCATCGGTGAGTTGGTAACTCCGATGATGTGGCGTTTAACAATCTTCTCCAACGTCTTCAAGAAACAAAAAGAAGTCCAGTCGCCTTTTTCAAGCTCCAGAGACTACTATGACCTGGATAACTGAGAATCTACACAGACAATCTTCTCCATAGCTTTCATCACGAGGGAGGTGAGAGCCACAGGTCTGAAATCACTGAGTAACTTGGCTTTACTTTTCTTAAGGATAGGAATAATTATCAAGTGTTTCCATAGCTGTGGGACTGTGTAGCTGTCAAAGGAGCTTTGGAACAGGGTCTAAAAAACACCACCAAACTGTTCCGTGCAGTGCTTTAACCCCTTAACTGGCAGCAAAAAAATCACCTGACAAAAACTACATAACACCCTCTGGTTATTATTGGCTCTGAACAACCCATTTCATAGCCTATTAACTGGCTGCGTCTGGTCCGCCGGCCGAATGAAGTGCATTTATATGGCAGGCTAGACCCGCCCATTTTGACTGACACCTCACTCGGCCAATCATGTTAAGAAATGGGTTTCCCAGAGCCAATAATACTCAGAGGGCGTCACGTAGCTTTGTCAGGTGATTTGGTGCAGCCAGTTACATGATTGGCCGAATGACGTGTCAATAAAAATGGGAGGGTCTAGCCTGCCATATAAAAGGGACTACAAACGGCCCGTCACCGGGCCCTTGCCAGTTAAGGGGTTAACACACGACTACTGATGTTGTAGGGTGAATGTATACCAGGATGAAAAATAGCTGTGTGGAGTTCCCTGGGGAGATAGTAGGGGCGGAGAGAGATGGCCAAGAGTTCGATGTATGTGGGTAGTTTTTACCTCACCATAACCATCAAGCACCAATATGTGTTTACATACAGGCAGACACCGCTGCCATGTTGTTTTCCAGATACAGATGCAGCCACCTAATGTTGCCGCATCCAGCCAGACGTCGGCCAGCTGAAGTCCAGCTCCCAGCTGGCCGACGTCCGGCTGTCGTCGGGCTGGAAGTCCCCCTCCTTCTCCTGGGCGTATCTACTTTACAGCATGAACACACCCCTTTCCCTCAATTGTAGACTGTCACCAAAAGGTGGCGCCTTCTTAACAAAAACGTTGAGTTCTGTGATTCAAAAAAGTTTTGGTGAAGTATCAAGTTTTGAAAACCTAAAATAGATGCCTAAAATTTTTGTCAGTATGACCTTTCACACATTTCCATTGCGAATCACCAAAAGATTCCTTTGTTTCACTTCATCTTTTAACTAAATAAGTAAATAAATACAGTAGGTTAAAAAAGAAGCGGTGCTGCGCTGAGCCAACTCGGTCTCACGGCAGTTCGTGCAGTAGTCACGAAATTTAATCTATTGATTCGTGCTCATGAACACGAATTCCCTCTTTTTTTTGTGTTACTCGGCACGACTTCTAACCTGCCTGAAATGCAGTGGGATAAAGTTCGTGCCTCTGAGCATGGCTTCTAAGCTGCAGTATAGTTTTTTTTTTTTTTTTGCCCCTGTCCCCTTTTTTCCCCCCCTTTTCTTTTGAACTGGAAGCTCAGAAGCTGAATTATGCCTTTAATTGCGATCCTTAAGCGCCACTTTTCCTTTTGACATGAATTTCTCCTTGTTTCATTTAATGTGGGGTGCTGCTTATGGTTGTAACGATGACATTTGTGGGGCTTTTTAGGTCTAAATTTATATTTACGTGTTTATGGTTAGTGCTATATTCGGTGTCCAATTTTTTCTTTGAGTTCCGTGGTCTGAAGCCGTTTTCCCTCTGTGTTAAATCCATGAACCAACGATGAATAAATAAATGAACTACAGTACCCATCACCCCATCGGCCGTAACCATGGTCACGCGTATTCCCGTTGCTGTCCAGCTAATTGCATTAGTTCACCCGCTTCGGATGTTATCAGGTAATTACTGACTTTATTAGCGGTTTTCAGGCCTGTAGATATGGGCCAGCAAGGGCCGTCTGCACCTCGTAGTCAGTCGAGAAGGCAGTTATCGTTCTAACGGAGGATCACTGACTGACTACAGACGAAGGACTACAGAAGCCATGCTCGCTGACTTCCGGCGGATGCTGCAGTGTTCAGGTAAGAGGATTTCAATGGACAGCGTTTATATAGTGATATTATTACGGCAGTGAGTTCAATAAGCACTTGAAATTAGATTAATGTGGTGTAAGAGAGCGCTGATATCCCAACTCTGAGATGCATTTGTAGAGATTATTGCGGGTTTTGCCGTCTTTGAGACGCTAGCTTAAATTTTCTGTGCAAATGTTAGCGGATATCGTAGGAAAGCGTTCACTATTTACACAATGTTATGACAGAAATATGAGCTTCTGGACTTACTAGTTAAGTAAAATGATTATTTTCAGCCACAGATTCCAAATAAATATCCTGATGAGCTTCAGTGCATCCATATTCAATATCTGCGAGTACAGTGCTTCATTTAATCTGCATTGAACTGACCCAGGGTTATCACAATGTAAAATAAAATGATACTGGTCTGAACACAGTTTCTGGATCAGGTGACCCTGAAGCCTCTCTTAGTTATGCTGCTATAGGCCTAGACTGCTGGGAAGGTTCCCGTGATTTGTTTATATTCACTGTAAACAAACCTTATATTAGCAAGTTTCTTATATTCACTATTTAAACAAAGAGCAGTCTGTTTATACTTCAGACTGCTGGCTTCCTTGTGGTTCCTATGATACTTAAGAGTAGAATGGGATGCAGAGCCTTCAGCTCTTCTGTGGAAAGAGCCTTGAGGTGACTGTTGTGATTTGGCACTATACACATAAAACTGAAAGTCTGGCTGCCTTTAATCCTCTGTGACAAACCTGAGGATCCATGAAACCTGCCAGCACCTGAGAATGAGCTGAAACTTACAGTGTATTAGCTTCCAGACTCTGGGAATCCTGTCAGTGAGCAGGGACTGATTCACTGTCCTCAGCTTTAAACAAACCCAGTCTCCATCTCAGGTTTTGACTCAGCCTGCTTTGGAGTCACTAATCTAGAAGCATCAGGCTACTTACTTTCAACACCATAATTTTGTTACTGATTCATTAATATGTTTTACATTGTTGTTGTTTATCAGTGGAGGGAGCAGATTTGAGAACAGCAAAAAGAACCACTAAATCTTTTTTTTTTTTTTTTGTGGAAGAGGAGGTTCATCTTTAATATTCAGGCTATATCAGCTACCAGTTTGTAAACCTGTTTAGTGCTGCAGCAACAATCAAACATTTCCGCTTCATACATCATTGTATTTTGTGTCTTTACTCTTTCAGAACTGAATTGGAAATCCAAAGGTGCTGGAAAGCTTCTTCTCCAACCCTCAAAGCCAAACTTCACCCATGAGAGCTGACAGCATGCAATCATTTTGAGAAGTGACATTCTCATAAATAAAGGTGAGCAATGATACTTAATGTGTACTTTTTGATTATCATGTTTAAAGGTTTGTCATTGCTCACAGTGGCCTTGTATTGATTAGGCATTTCCAGAATAGTATCCAGCAGTTTCTTGTGAGCTGAGCTGAATCATTTTTCTTTTAATACATGTTTAACATTCACTTGAGTATTACTTGTTGTACATAACTGTGGCTCTGAAAGAAAGGCTCTCCTGAAGGAGAAGAAGAGAGCCTTTAGATCAGGAAATAAGGAGGAGCTGAGAGCTGTGCAGAAGGATCACAGAAGGAAAATCAGGGATGGAAAAAACACCTACAGAAAGAAGATGGAGGACCAGCTACTGCAGAGCAACACCAGTGGAGTTTGAAGAAGCTTGAACTCAAGTTCAGGCCACAAACCAAGCCCACTCTGAGACTTAGAGTAGAGTGGGTGAACAACTTGGACCACTAGAACTACCAGCATTTTCACACTACTCCTTTTTCTACCAAGCGCCTCCAAATGGCAGTTTACATCTCATTAGGCCACCTTTTGTTATGTACACGGGGCCAGTAGATCGGAATGTGTGGGATGGGTGTGGGGGTGGGGATGGGTTACCAATGATGACCCAGGGTTGCCAGGTGTATAAAAAGCCAGGTCACAACACATATTTCACCTTTAATAAGAACAAATTTGTAATTGAGATCCCAGATTTGGAAGAGATGTTTTGTGTTCTCCGTGCTTCAGGTTCACAGCAGATGGAAGGAAACTCAAACAGCCACTAATGTAGCCGTTGTGCTGACTGTAGACTGAGGGATCTCTTCAAATTGTTGTATTCCTCCTCTTCCTCGTCACCCACTGCTTCAGATCTTGCTGACACCATCAGACTGCAGCAGTTATGTTATTTAGCCATGAAACATGTCGTCACCCTCCCAAAATTATGGTCTACTTTATTTTTTCAGGCTTTTCAGAAAACACAAAAAACTGAACCGAATGTTGAAAATTTAATTTAGACAAAAATAAAATTTTAAAAATGTCTTTGACCATTTTTTTAGGAGGGTGATGATATATAACCTTGTTCAGCCTGTTTAGGAATGCACTGAGATCAATAACCTAATTTCCAACGCAGATCTGGAGAAACAGCAAAAACCAACGGGACCCTACACAGCCACAGATGATGCTCCAGAACTAAAAGTTCTAAACCATAAACACCAACCTGGGAAACTTGCTAAGTGTGACAGGTCCAGCATAACCCCAGATACAGCCCAGCCACAGGGTGAACCAAATCTTTCAGATAATGACAACAGAGAACCAAACGCACCTCCCTCCTAAACTCACCAGCCTGCACCAACCTGACATTTCTCCTCCCTGAGTTAAATAGATGAATGGAAGTTAAGTGGTTACAAACATAAAAACCACGGGTCCACAGACAGGAGCAGTGAGCTGAAATCAACACAAAGCTACCCGAGAGGCTGTATTGAACTACTATATATAATTTAATCATTTGTCTTGACTGGTTTCACCTCAGATGTTCTTTCTCCTTTTGGTAGATTTCTCCCTCCTCTGTTTTGATGCCAAGAAGAAGAAGAAGAAGAAGAAGAAGAAGAAGAAGAAGCTGCTTCAGAGAAGTGGGCTTCATGGTCTCAGTGCACAGGCTGCCAGTCACACTCACACAGCAACATGTGTTTTCACTGCCACAATCAAAACATTGAACAAAATCTATGTATTGTTGTTTGGAAATGTGTCACATTACTACATGCTAAGGTGTGTTATTAAAGAAAAAAATGAGTTCTATTTTTCTGGTTTGATGATATCCCAAGCTTTTGTTTCAAAACGATTATTTTCCAGTGGACAAAATATTTACTGTTGCACATTTATTTCTCATAGGGATTTTTTTTTTCTTTCCATATTTCAGTCTCTGGTTCTTGAGAGTCATGGCTCTGTCTGGTCTCTGACAGAGATCCTTAAAAATATTATTGGAAAGTACCTATTAATTTTACTTTCAAACAGCTTTATGTGAATGTTATCTTTTCATTTATAATTTTTAATATATTGATCACAGTGTAGTGTACCGTAGAGGCATCCAAAAATGATGAGACTGGGCTGCTTGTGTGTGATTTGGAAGGTTTGTGTCTGTCTGTGACTCTGCAGAGGTTAAAGCTGTGATCCAATCTCAGTCTCTGACTGAAGGTTGCTGAGACTCTGATTAGATACACAATGTGAAGTTCACAATTCTCTAAACAAATAAAATGGTAATGACAAACATGAACATCTGTACTTATTTCAGAGACATGAATGTTTACAAACATAATATTTATTTTAAGGATTGGACTTCATAAAGCGCACTGATGTTAGAGTGTGTGTTCATATTGAAATCATTTTGTAGGCTGAAATTGTAACGGTGGACCTGAGATGGTCCAGAGAAAGTAAACACATGTTAATTAGAGTAATATCAACAACAGACTGAGACAGACAGCTGTGAAATGCGCACACAATGACGTCACCTCATTCACTGCTAGCTACACTGCTAGCTACATCATATCATTCATGATCATCTATGTAAACAACGTTTAAAGAAGCCGCCACAGCTCTGCAGCTGTAACTGTTTCAAATCATATATTTTTGTTCGTTTGAACTCTGAGGATGTTTTTAAAACGGTCTTAAAAGGCTGTTTCTATGGTGGTTGTCACGGACGCCTCCGTAGCTTCTTAGGCTAACCTGGCGCGTCCGGTTCCTGCTGCTAGCTGTCTGCCGCAGGAAGGCTGCGTCCCATTTCAAGGAGCCGCCGCTCCGCCGTAACTGTGGCTCAAACACCACTTTATCCTTTAAGAAAAGGACTTTTATAGCCACTGATGGCACACACACACTAATGCACGTCACTGTCACAGTGTGACTTCATGAAAACCTCTAAAGTATTGTTTATAAAATGGAAAATGAACCGGGCAGGGCTCTGATGATGGAGACTGGGGCTCTGCAGCTGACGTTTCACAATCCTGATTGACTCGCTGTACATTCATATAATTAATCAGAGCAGAGTTTAGACTGCACAGTGCGCTGCGCTCACTGTTACTGTGTCAGCTGCTGCCTTCATATATGTTTACTGCTGAGGTTTGATGAAGCAGGTGGAGGAGAGTCTAAGAATGCTTTGTTAGATTCAGCAAAGGTAATATGGATGACATTTAGTCTGAATTACTAACCCTAACCCTAGCTCAGCATACAATGACGACTGCCAGTATTATTAGTTTGAGAAGCAGAGTCATTTTGGTCGCAGTTTTGATTATAAAATAAAAGCGAAAATATAAACAAACAAAAAGCTTAACATTGTGAAGACTTGGAAGAACAATGTGACACTGATGAGAGGATTAGGCTTCCCAGGTCATTCCCAGGCCAAACCAGCTGGTGATCAGAATTATTATATTTATTTTTTTACCCAGTTTCGCTGGCGGTGCAGCGCTCACAGCCTGTCCGAGGTCCCGGGCTGAACTTCAAGCACAGCCCGTCCCTCCAGACAATACTCACCGCTCCACTATAATGACCGCTTTAATCTCATCTTTCTATTCTTTTTAATGGACAGTTCCGCTTACAATTACAGTTCAATGATGTGAGGATCCTTGGTACAGTATACAGCGGACTGTAAATGAATGCGCTTCCACTATTACTGCTCCTCCTGGTGGATAAACAAGACATTACCACCATTTTCCCCAAATGCTGCTTAGGGGCGTTCCCACCAGTGGCCGGAATTCCTACGTCATTAGCGGGGGATTACGTTTAGGCCAAGGTTCGGCCACGAATCGGCCAAGGACCGGCCAAGGTCGCGTCACGGATCGGCCGGAAATTTTCAGTGGCTGCATCTGTATCTCTCCGTCTCTATCTAGCCTCACGGGGGAGGGGGCAAAGCCATCTATGTGCAATGTCCTGTTACAATCGCTCTTATTAAGCCAAGTCTCTGTGAAAGTGAGAATAGAGGCAGTCCTATATTCACGCAGATGGTGGATGTTAGCTTGTAGCTCACCTAACTTATTACGGGGTGAGTGCACATTGGCTAGAACAACAGGAGGTCGCGACCGTTGTTTACATGTCTCACGCTTTAGTCTAGCTCTGATTCCACCTTTTTTCTTACCCCTTCTGGTTGCATTCTGTTTATGTTGAGTTACTATGGTGGGATGAGTCCCCATGGAGTATTTCCTCAGGAAACGAGTCTATGTTGATGGCAAGTTGATTGTTTGTGCCGAACTGCAGCGGGAAGTCTCTGGAGTAGTCAATCTGTAGGTCGATGGAGAAATATAATCCACTGATGGAGATGACCCTCCATGAGAGTAAAGTATACAGCAGTAGTAATGTCCAGAAAAGTCTGCACATCCATATCGAACTTAAAAGCACTAAAAAGCACTAAAAACTCTAAAGAGATTGCTCTGCAAGCCAGCCGGATGAGGACGGAGAGTAGTTCATAATCAGCTGCCAGGAGAAGGTCATTAGTTTCTGTGCTATGGTGGGGTGGAAACCAGACTGGAATTGTTCATACAGACAGTTTTGGGTTAAATGGGAGTGAAGTTGAATAGCAATGTTTTTTTTTCAAGTATTTTGGAACTGAAAGGTAAATTAGAAATGGGGCAAAGATTACTGTAATTATTTGGATCAGAACCAGGCTTTTTCAGAATTGGGGTGACAGCTACAGTTTTGAAAGGAGTGGGAACAATTCCAGTGGTAAGAGATAAGTGAATAATGGCAGATATAAAGGGGAGGAGAGAGGGGAGGCAGGATTTAACCAGAGCTGTAGGAAGTGTATCAAGGAGACATGTGGAGGGCTTGGATTTACGGATGAGGTCAGTGATTTGACTTTGATAGTGAGTTGGTAGTTGCAAACTGGAAAATTACTGACAGAGGGGGGAGAATTCAGATGGGGGGAAGGGCAGAGAAACACAGCAGAGGTGCTGGTGGATTTTGTTTTCATTGAAAAATATCATAAAGGAGTTGCGAATTACAGCTGAATAAAAATGGGAGGAAAATGAGTCAGGGGGTTGAAGAACACTATTTAACAGGGTCTTGGCGTTACCTTCATTTGAGGCCAGAAAAGTAGACAGACTTGGTATGAGTGATTGAATCCTTATATTGTAATACATGAGATAAATACATGCCCTTGTTGATAGTGAAACCAGTTTTTTATTTGTTTATTTTTTTAATAGAGATGCTCCAGTTGTCGCCCTTTAGATAAAAAAGTCTTTGGTGAGAGGAAGATCAATATTGTCAGCATGAATATTGAAGTACCCCAATAATATTACATTAGGTGAGAGAGCAGACAAATGAGAGAGGAAAGCATTAAAATCATCCAGGAAGTCACTGTTTGGCTTGGGGGTCCAGACAGTTTACAGACAATACACTTGAATGAGCTGATGTTGGGAATGGACATAGGGAGGACTTTCCACTTCTCACAATGAATTATCGTGAGACCACCTCCGCGATCTGAGCCATGGGGTTGAGATGTACACAAAGCCAGGTGGAATGGAGTTGTTAAGTTGTGACAAGTCCATTAGTTGTTGCCAGGTTTCAGTCAAACAGAGAAAATCAAACTTACAGTCAGTGAGGAGATCCTGGGTGAGATGTCCTTTGTTTGTGAGTGAACGGACATGAAATGGGGGAAAAATGTGGGGGAAGACATGTGGGCAAATTGGCGACAGGCCAGGACTTGAGACTGCGTCGCCCACACCGTATCGCAGCATACACATGCGGTCGCCTGCTCCACCACTGAGCCACCCAGGTGTCCCAGCAACAATTAATTTCTAAAGCTCTGGTGGGAGCCACAGGAGCCCATTGTGAGTAGTGTTGTAGTACTCGAGATCAGTCTTGGGTTCTAGCAAGAAATATTTTTCAGCCCAGCACTAATGCTGATTAGTAAGCTAATGCTAACCGCTAAATGCTGCTCCCACTTGTTAATTGAGTGACCGGGCCAACGATGTAACTGGAAAGCACCTCTGAAGCCTACGCAGTAATCACAGTCTTTGTGGACATGTAGTTACATTTCTCGAGGTGCATGTCAGGTTAGGTTCAGAGAGGATTTTCCATACGTACGTAGGACCAAGACAGAACTCTAAATCAGGACATATTAGATCGATGGAGTAATAATTTTTGCATATAATCCGGAAGAGTTACACTTATATATCATGCATTTAATGTGTCCCAGAGAAATCACATAAAAAACATACACAACAAAAACATAATCCAGATATTTTAACGATCAGCTGCTAAAAGCATTTCCTAAGTTGGAATATCAGCCACCACGTTTTGAGCATAAATTATCACGATTTTAATGCAACAACAGGAAGTGACATCATCTTGCTAGGAACTAGTTTTTTATTCTTGAAGGCCTTTCATAGCTCTGCTGGTGCTGAAAACTAATGTTTGACTATGGCTTTCTGAATACAAGTAGGGCTGCAACTATCGATTATTTTAGTAATCGAGTATTCTATTGATTACTCCGTCAATTAATTGGATAAGAAATAATTTTTCATTATAACAGTTCATCTGCATATTTTAACTTCCATACTGCAGATGTTTCTCTGTGTGAAACAAACAGGCTGGATGGAGCAGCTACAAAGATCTCTGTTCTTCATATTGCTGATCAGGTGGTTGATGAAGGACCTCCAGCTGTTTCCCAGTAAAGGTTTTAAGGTGGTTACAGGAACAAGAGCTCCTTTCGGTCCACCTGAGCTCACTGTCTCTGTAACAGCAGCGCCTCTTTGTGCTTGCTGCGCGTGTGCAGACTGTACGTAAAACAGCTGCTGCTGCGTTTTTGTTGAACAACTGGGTGCTTCATGGGCTTAATGCTGTAATGCTTTTTATTAATAAGCATCCTCCAAACCTTCTACTGCAGGTCTATTTTTAATCGCTAATTAGGGATTAAAGAGGGAAACCCTCAGTACTGAAGGGGGTGGAGGGGGGGCTTCCGGTACGAAACGATTGCTAGTGCAAATGCCCCCCCATCCAAGCGAACCGTGGTTATAGCCAAGGGCAAAGGAACGAGTTTACTATGGGGGAGGGGGGGAGCACATATTGGAAACCTGACAAATCGTTAAATACTCTGAGCAAAGCATAAAAAAATGCTATTTGATCTTTTCTTTTTTAAATGTTTCTTGGGAAAACAGTGTTGTGTACACCTCTATTATTGCATGTATAATTTGCATATGTATATGTTTTATAATTGTAAGACGTAGGCAAACCACCAAACAAAATGGCTTGAGTCTTTCAAGCATAATGACCATGTCATTACAGGGCTGTACGCTTACTTTATCAGGTGGCTCCACTGGCACTAACAAGATAAATATTTCAGAAGCGCAAAAATAATTTAGTAGCACACACAAGTGCAAAGTTTGATATGTTTTATTGGTTGACAACATTTAATACTGCCCAAAAATGCATTTATGTAGGCTGACTGGCAATAGAACTGGTTCTTTAATTACACAATGTTCTGACATGAAAGAACCCTCACAGATAATGTAATGAACAAATTTACTTTTTAATATCAACCTTAAGTAAAAAAAAAAGCTATTAAAATATGCCTATTCAGTTTGAAATGCTGTTTGTTTGGCCAACAAGAACAAAATCTAATAAATATTAATAAATATCAATAAAAACAATAATAAGATATTATTATTTTTTTCTATATATGAAAGTAAACTGACAACAAGACATGATAAAGAAGCCATACTCATGGAAACGTTTTACCTCATTCAAAGAGTTTCTGAATCCTGCCGCTATGGAGGACCAAAACTGACATAATTAGAAATAAAAGCAGAAATATATATATATATATATATATATATATATATATATATATATATATATATATATATATATATATTTTTTTTTTTTTTTTTTTTTTTTTTTTTCCTTTTCCTTATACAAGCCTTTGTTCTTTTTACATTTCCTCATCTCTGCTTTTCTTTTGCTGTATGTATTTATGCCTCATTATGCAAATGAGGAGGGCTGCCTTCTTGCTCCAGCTCCTCTTCTATTGGTCAATACACAGGAAGGAGCAGGATCCATGTGCAGGTCGATTGTGCATGCCTGCACCTTTGGCCATATGTCTATGGCCATGGAGTTTGCGCATTCTAATACGGTTTTAGGATATACTATGACACTAACACTAACAACACGTTCACAACTGGACAAAGGCTACAAATTCTTCATTGAACATTATGGAGGTATGTGTTTTTGTCTTTTCTAGCTGTTAATTAATACACTAGGATAGCATTAGTCAATTTGTTAGCTAGCTAACATTACGTGACCTTTCTGTTTTGCAAATAGAACGTCTTTAGGCTCTAATCTTGATTAGATCCTTATAGTATAGACTAGGGTTCCCGCCGTCACGAAAAATACGCAATCGTTTGTTATTTGGAAGTTAAATGTGGTTTCCTGGTGCTGCCTGAGCGTGCTGCAGTTTCAGTTGCCTATAGACACACCTAACACAGCTGCGCCTTTTTTTACTGTCCACCCGCTACTGCATCATGTCTTAAGAAATTAAAGTCTTGCAAAGATACAGATGCGAGTAGGAAGACGCTCAACCCAGGCTGAACAGCTTCAGCGAGGATGAAAGGCGCACGGTGAGCCGTCTGATGTCAGGAGATAAACACTGCAGACAAACAAGAACCTAGGGGATGAGGAGCTTATCCTCTCAATGAGACAGAGACTGGATCATTTCTATCATGACATCTACATGGATGTCTTCTCAAGTTGTAAACCCTGAGGAATTTAGTTTAATGTTAAAATGCAATTGATATGCCTTTCGTAAATATATTTTCTCTGCCAATGCAAAATGGACCTAAATTGTGTATGTACTAATATATATATATTTTTACCAACACTGCTCCATGTACAGTGTTTAATATAATTAATAAATGTTTGCAAGAAACTGCAACAAACCTTGTTTCTTTGTTCCACAATGGAAGCTTTAATTTGAGCATTTTTCTCCTCCATGTGCTACATTGCCAAATGTGTAAAATGTACAAAAATATGCAATTTAAATGTAAAAGATGTACATGTGCATATCACTCAAGACAAGCTACTTACAAAACATTTTACAGAATTCTTCACATCAATTCATTGATTAATAGCTATTTAAAAAAAGCACAGGTTAGATGTACACAGAGATTTGATTTCCAACACAGCTGCTTGCAGTAATGAATGTTTATCCATGAAGTGTGAGTTGTAGGGAGGCTCTGACCTGGTTTGTCTCCTTTCAGACACTGTCACACACTGTCCTCCTCCACAAAGGATTTTAAAACTTGGCCCTCATCTCTCCTGATCGCTCTCCCTCAACAGACACGCATTTCTGCGTCCACTAGAAAATCGTGGAGTTTTTTGTTCATTATTGGAACAGCATGGCACACTGCAGCAACATCTTGATGACTGACATGCTTGTTAGGTGGGCTGCTGCTGAGAAAGATGGACACAAGAAGAAAGCAAGAAGAAAATTATGAATCACATCAGAACGTGGAAATGGTTTGGCATATAGCTTTCAGGTCAATATTTAAAACACTATTCTAAACAACAGTGTTGGAAGATGTCACTGATTTTTACATTAATATAGAAAGTAAACCTTTTAACATTACAGCACTGACAGGCAGCAGTATATATTTTAGCCACCTGTGGCTAAAGTTGATGCTAGTGAGCTTACTTTCCAATCGGAGATTGTTTCTTTTATACGCAGATACAGAATGATAAAATAACAATGGTGGATAACGTTACCACGGCTAACTAACACGTAAATACTGTTATTGTTAACCTTACCTTTCGCTATATCATAAAGTTGATGAGAATCTGTGAATTTTCCAGGCAGGTCTGACAATTCCAAAAGAATTAAGTCACCTTGCTAGCTTAGCTGAAAGCAATACTGTCAGTGATGACTGTTCATTGTTTCGTGTAGATATTCTGAATGAGAGGCTACTCCATTTAGCTGCAGACACAGATAATGAAGCTGACCCATTAGTTCTCCAGATTTTGGGGGAGGTGGCGTGCCGCTTGCACAAGTCTGTGTACCACACAAGAACTGCTGGGAGACCTGGATATTTGCTGCCCGCTGATGCCTTGGAATCGTTTTTGCTTGTGGGTGTGTCAGTTACTGCCGGATACTGCCAAACTTTTCAGGGCTGCTAAACTGAAGTAAAGGTGCAGGCATGCACAATCGACCTGCACATGGATCCTTCTCCTTCCTGTTTATCGACCAATAGTGGAGGAGCTGGAGCAAGAAGGCAGCCCTCCTCATTTGCATAATGAGGCTGAAATGTATACGGTAAAGGAAAAGCGGAGACGAGGAAATGTAAAAAGAACAAAGGCTTGTATAAAGGAAAAGGCAAAACAAAATATATACAATATATATATATTTCTGCTTTTATTTCTAATTATGTCAGTTTTGGTCCTCCATATGCCGCTGTCTCTGCCTCCCAAACAGTCAGAGCCGTTCAGAGGGGGGCCGGGGGAGCGCAGTGACATGATGCTATGTTGCAATTTCAAAATAAAAGCAAGCGAGTTAAAGATTTCAAAATCAAGTATTTTTCTCCTCTGCTGTGCAATTTTGTTTGGGATAAATGTGCCTGTCTCCAATATTGGAGGGACATGTCCAGTACCTTTTGCATCCAATAAAAGCACGGATGTTAAACAAAAGACTGGACAATATTCTGGCATTTTAGTGATATTTCCACAGCTGACAAGTGGTTGAGGCTCCCTATCCCCACAGAGAATATCTTACTCTGGGCATATATTTTTTAAGATCCCCACATTCTTTTGCCACTGAGTGAAAGTTAAACTCAGATGTTATCTAATGGTTAATGCCTGGTTTATTTCAGTGTTTCATTTGTTTCTGTGCAAATCCGTTTGGCTGAGATTAAAGCTTCATAACTGGATAGTTTTATTTGGCTCTAATGTCTTACTGGAGAGTTTTCAGTATATTTGGTATATTTGGTATATTTAGTATATTTGGAAAAGAATCATTCAGACATGTTTATTTCTTGATGTAATGACAGAAAAGCTGACAGAAAAAATGAGACAAATTCATAATGTATCAGCATTTCCAAAAGACATGCATATGTAAATTCCATAATTAACCTTAGTGTGTGAAGAAGACTCCCCATTTACATGAATAAATTGGAGTCTATGAGATAAATATGATTCAAACCACTGCAGTGCAGTACCTTTAATACCTATAGCAAGCTCTAATCTCTGTAATAAAATGTTATGGTCAACAGTATCAAAAGCTGCACTGAGGTCCAACAGGACAAGAACAGAGATGAGTCCACTGTCAGAGGCTGTAAGAAGATCATTGGTAACCTTCACTAATGCTGTTTCTGTACTGTGATGAATTCTGAAACCTGACTGAAACTCTTCAAATAAACCGTTCCTCTGCAGATGATCAGTTAGCTGTTTTACAACTACTCTTTCAAGAATTTGTTAGGGATTATTTTTTTTACTCAATGAATAAAGGACAAATGTTTAAAGGTAAACTCCAGTAAATTAATTAATAAACTGTGGATCAACCAAATAATAAACAGTTAAATAATACATTAGACAGAGAGCAACAGATCAGAAAGTTCTAGACTAACTTCTCTCTTTCAGTGCATCTTATCTTGAGAACCGGCCACAGAACGTACAATTAGAACATCACCAACGTCACCATGTTCTGTTATTAATCTGGACAAGATTTCTCTGTATTGATTAAATTACAACATCAGGAAGAAGATGTGATCATGACTGAGAAGAATCTGGGTCATGAAAAACCAGCTTGAATAAGACTGAATGACGAAGGTCAACTCATAGCACCCAGAGATTGTTTATGTATTGATAACAGGAGGCTGACAGGATAAAGATGTTTTGGTTAGACAGGAACACGGGCTCAGAGGGAGAGAGAGGGAGCACACTCTTACTCTGAGTCCCCACATGGCCATGTGTGTATATTTTCTGATTCTTTAATACATTAAATGAACTATTTTAATTAAAGTGTTTCAGGTGTCTTCCTTCATAAAAAACCTGGTTACCTGTCAGATTTTTGAGAGAAAAGGAAGGTTGGAGATTGGCCTATAATTAGCTAAGACAGCTGGGTCAGTGATGGCTTTTTAAGTAGCGGTTTAATTACAGCCACCTTGAAGGTCTGTGGTACACAGCCAACCAATAAAGACTGATTGATCATTTTTAAGATTGAAGCATCAATAAATGGAAAGACTTCTTTGAACAGTCTAGTAGGAATGGGATCTAACAAACATGTTGCTGGTTTGGAGGAAGTAACTATTGAAGTTAACTCTGAAAGATCAACTGGAGCAAAAGAGTCTAAACAAATACCAGCAGTGCTGAAAGCAGCCGAACATGAAGAATAATCTTTGAGATGGTTATGAATAATTTTTTCTCTAATGTCTAAAATTTTATTTGTAAAGAAATCCATGAAGTCACTACTAGTTAAAGTGAAAGGAATACTCGGCTCTACAGAGCTCTGACTCTTTGTCAGCCTGGCTACAGTGCTGAAAACAAACCTGGGGTTGTTCTTATTTTCTTCAATTAATGATGAATAGTAAGATGTCCTAGCTTTACGGAGGGCTTTTTTATAGAGCAACAAACTCTTTTTCCAGGCTAAATGAGCATCTTCTAATTTAGTGAGACGCCATTCCCTCTCCAGCTTTCGGGTTATCTGTTTTAAGCTGTGCGTTTGTGAATTATACCACAGAGTCAGGCACTTCTGATTTGAAGCTTTCCTTTTCAGAGGAGCCACAGTATCCAAAGTTATACGCAGTGAGGATGTAAAACTATTGACGAGATAATCGACCTCACTGGGAGCAGAGTTTAGGTAGCTGCTCTGCACTGTGTTGGCGCTGAAGAGCATAACAATGAAGGAATTAGATCCTTAAACTTAGTTACAGCACTTTCAGAAAGACTTCTACTGTAATAAAACTTATTCCCCGCTGCTGTGTAATCCATTAAAGTAAATGTAAATGTTCTGTTTGATGTTGTCTTCCTGTTGTCTTTGCTGAGAAATTTGGTGTTTATAAGTTTTTCATGTTCCTTTGCTGCCATCTACTGCGGAACAAGGGTAGTGTTTTTATGCTTGCGGCATCGACTGATGACGTCATGAGCAGTGGACATTGTTGTGCGGGAAAACAAGCTTGATGCGCGATTTCTGTCTGTTGAGTCTCAAGTCAGCCCTTGAAGGCATCGTCGGTATGTTGTATTAATTATATGCATATAAAACAAGATAAATGTTAATCCACCTAGTTTAGAGCCCTGCTAACCTTTAGTAGAGTTCTATATTTGTTATTTGTTGATTAAGCTAATCTAGCTTCTAAGCTATTTTCTATAGCACTGTCAAATCGCCCTCTGAATGGAATTGTATTTTGTTTCACAGTTTTACCCTACTTCAACTTACCATAAAGAGTTAACTGGAACCTGTCATCTGTGTGGTTTGTTGGAGAGGAGTTAACCAGCTGTCGACCCTGGCAAGGCGTTGGGGCAGGACAGTACAGTAAAACGACGTCTTCTGGCGGGCTGATTTTCGCAACTGGAGGACAGAACGACACCGTGTGAGTGACGGACCTGACAGAATCACAGTAACTGGATTGTCTTTTCAAGCAAGTACGATTAAAATCAGCGTCAAGATGTCGGAAAAAGCTTCGACCACACGATCCATAAAAACCAGATCAGATGCAGCCTGCTCATCTAAAAGGTCTTCAAGCTCCTCTGCTAGCAAGTTAGCTGCTGCTCAGGCGCGGGCAGAAGCAGAGGCTGCAAGGACTGAAGTGGCATTTGCTGCAAAAGAGAATGAACTGAAATTAAAGCAAGCAGAATTGGAATTAGAAAATAAGCGTTTGGAAATGACACTGAATAGAGTCCGCCTCGAAAAACAAGCTGCAGCTACAGCGGCCAAAGCAGACGTCCTAGAGGCAGCAGTGCAAGAAGAATTCAAGCAGGTTTTCAGCGACATTGATGTGCCAACCGAGAATTCAAAGGTACGCACAAAGGACTATGTTGAGGGAGCAGATAAATACTCTCCAGCAGAGCTATTAGAAAGCACTCCCGCCAGCATCCCAGACATTCAGACCCCTGAATATGCCCATCCCATTGCCTCTTACCACACCGCGAGTGAATTACCCCATCAGCAGAACCACATAATGCCACAATCACAGCACACTGACTATGTGCCTAAAACGACACCTCGCCCTGAAATAATGCAGAAGCCTTTAGGAAATGACTACAGTGACACTGCATATAACCAACCATTAGACAATTCCCACTTACTACCCAGTGTTGCTCACCAACAAAGAAGCCCTGTACATGCTCAGTTTGATGAAAACAGAGGAATATCAGACCTTGTCAGATTTATGGCCCGGCGTGAGCTTATCTCCACTGGGCTTGTGCAGTTTAATGACCGTCCTGAATGCTTTAGAGCTTGGAAAGCATCCTTTATGAATTCTATCAGAGACCTCAGCCTCTCAGCTAGTGAGCAGCTTGACCTTCTTGTAAAATGGTTAGGCAAGGACTCATCCGAACATGCTAGACGCATAAGAACTGTTCACGTGAATCACCCAGAACATGGACTCAGGGCTGTATGGAATCGGCTCAATGAGTACTATGGTGCACCTGAGGTAATTGAAAACTCCTTGTTCAAAAGGCTGGAAAGCTTTCCCAAAGTGCAGAACAAGAATGAGCTCAAACTAAGAGAGCTGGGGGACTTACTGATGGAAATACAGGCAGCAAAGGCTGATGGGGACCTGTTCGGCCTCAGTTATCTAGACACACCCCGCGGGATTAACCCTATTGTGCAGAAACTGCCATTCTACCTGCAAGAGAAGTGGCTCACATTAGGTTTTAATTATAAGGAACAACATAGGGTCACCTATCCCCCATTCAGCTTCTTTGTGAACTTTGTGTGCCTGCAGGCAAGGATGCGAAATGATCCTGGCTTCATGCTGGCAGCATCCAGCAACGAACAGTCTGGTTATCACAAGCCTGCATCAAAGTTAGAGAGCCAGAGGGCAGTAGCTGTTCTCAAGACAGGAGTGTCTCCTGATACCTCACTAACACCTTCTGACTCCCCATCTGCAAGTAAGTCCACCAGCAGAGAGGACCCAGCGAAACGTTGTCTCTTGCACAACAAGCCCCACCCTCTCCACAAATGCCGTGGATTTAGAGATAAGCCCATAGAGGAAAGAAAGGCACTCTTAAAGAAACATGGAGTGTGCTACAAGTGCTGCAAAGCCATACACTTGGCAAGAAACTGCAACGATGAGGTAAGCTGCACAGAATGTGGAAGCAACATGCATGTTGCAGCGCTACACCCTGGCCCAGCACTGAAAGGCAGCAGCTCAGAGAACCCTGCACCTGAGAATGGCGGGGAGACTCCTGTCTCGGCCACATGCACCAAGGTGTGTGGAAAGGACATCTCAGGCCGCTCCTGTTCGAAAATATGTCTGGTAAAGGTATACCCAGCCAACCACTCTTATGCTGCAGTCCGTATGTATGCCATCTTAGATGATCAAAGTAACCGATCACTTGTACGAACAGAGTTTTTCAGTATTTTCAATATTTCAGGACAGCCCTCACCATACTCCCTGAAAACATGTGCGGGAACAATAGAGACTGAAGGTAGACAGGCATGTGGCTTCATGGTGGAACCTGTGGATGGCAGCATTGTGCTGTCACTGCCACCATTGATTGAATGCAACGAAATCCCAAACAATCGGAGGGAAATTCCCTCACCCGAGGTCGCCTCCAGCCACACCCATTTGAGACATCTCGCAAAGCACATCCCCAATCTCGACCCACAAGCCCCCATTTTGCTGTTGTTGGGCAGGGACATAATCAGAGCCCACAAGGTGAGAAGACAGGTGAACGGCCCACACAATGCACCCTACGCCCAAAAACTGGATCTGGGTTGGGTGATTGTGGGTGATGTGTGTATTGGGGACATGCACAAGCCGCCGCTTGTCCACTCCTACTACACCAATGTGCTGAGAAACGGACGCCCTTCTCTCTTTCAGCCATGCCCAAACAGCTACACGGTGAAGGAGAGATACTGTGTCACTGAACCCTTCTCACACTTCATTTTGCATGGAGGCAGTCATGCAAAGGCAATACAGAACACTTTGGACAGTGATGCGTTTCAGACAACAAAGGATGATGACACAGAGGCACCGTCCATAGAGGACATGCAGTTTCTGAGCATCATGGACCATGGAGTCTACAAGGACGAGGGAAACAGCTGGGTGGCTCCTCTTCCTTTCAGAGCTCCCCGACCACGGCTGCCCAACAACCGTGCCCAGGCGCTGGAACGCCTCAATTCGCTGCAGCGCTCATTCAAAAGGAGACCTGAAATGAAACAGCAGTTCATTACGTTCATGGAAAGGATCTTTCAGAGCGGGCACGCGGAAGAAGCTCCCCTACCGAAACCCGGAGAGGAACACTGGTACCTACCGTGCTTTGGAGTTTATCACCCGAAAAAGCCTTCTCAGATAAGAGTCGTGTTTGACTCCAGCGCACAGCACAATGGCCTGTCTCTAAACCAAGTGCTCCTAACCGGACCAGATCTCAACAACAGCCTGGTGGGCGTTAAGTGTTTCAGGAAAGACAAGAATAGCGAACAGTGTCAGGGATGGCATCCTTGCTGCACACCTGCAACAGTGGATGTTCTCAACCAGAGCACAACAGTCATCATTAGAACAGTCCAGCAGGAGACCTTTGAGAGAGAACTAGAGTGCCTCTCATCCAACACAAACATTCCAAAGGGCAGTCTTCTCTGGTCCTTGGATCCCTTTCTTGACCAAGCAGGCTCGCTGAGAGTCGGAGGACGTCTCACAGCTGCCGATCTAGAACCCAGTGAGAAGAGACCGCTGATCTTGCCTGGAGGTCACCATGTAGCCACCCTCATTGTGCGTCACTTTCATGAACAGTCACAACACCAAGGACGCCACTTTACTGAGGGCGCCATCCGATCTGCTGGCTATTGGATACTGGGTGCCAAAAGAGTCGTAAACAAAGTAATTTTTGAATGCTTTGTCTGCCGCAAACTCAGAGGAAAATGTGAAGTTCAAAAGATGGCTGACCTGCCACCTGACAGACTCAGCACTGAGCCACCTTTTACTAATGTTGGCATGGACGTGTTCGGGCCCTGGGCTGTTGCTGCACGTCGCACAAGGGGAGGACACGCTGAGAGCAAGAGGTGGGCAGTTCTCTTTACTTGCTTATCTGTCAGAGCCATTCACATCGAGGTCATCGAGTCTTTAGATTCATCCAGCTTCATTAATGCACTCAGAAGGTTCCAGGCCATACGGGGGCCAGTGAAACACCTACGCTCAGACAGGGGCACAAATTTCATCTGCGCCTCCAAAGACCTCAAAATCCCTTCAAATGCTGATGAAAAGACACTGGAGAGATTCCTCTCTGAGCAGGGCTGCAGTTGGACCTTCAATGCCCCACACTCCTCTCATATGGGAGGGGTGTGGGAAAGAATGATCGGTGTCACACGCCGCATCTTGGATTCAATGCTCATGCAAATAAGATCTAAGCTCACACACGAGGTGCTCACAACCCTTTTGGCTGAGGTCACGGCCATTGTGAATAACCGCCCACTTGTGCCTGGGTCTACTGACCCAACAGATCCTTTTATCCTCACACCCGCATCACTGCTGACTCAAAAGGTAGGCCCCTGCCCACCTCCAGCTGGCGAGTTTGACCACAAGGACTTACACAAGCAGCAGTGGCGCAGAGTTCAAAGCCTGTCTAACACTTTCTGGGACAGGTGGCGCACGCAGTACCTGGCGACACTACAGCCCCGCAGGAAGTGGTCATCCGACCACCCCAATCTCAAAGAAGGAAGTGTAGTGCTTCTCAAGGACATTCACTGCAAAAAGAATGACTGGCCTCTTGGCATCATCACAGAGGTGTACCCCAGCAAAGATGGACGAGTACGCAAGGTTCAGCTGAGAATCGTCAGGAAGGACGGAACCAAACTGCTTCTCAGACCTGTTAATGAACTGGTCCTGCTGATTTCCCCAGATTAATAAGTGTGCAATGTTTCAAGTGTTAAGTAAAGAGAAGGTTTCTTAAGGTTAAATGAATGCATAACTGAGCCTATTTTGATATTTAACATAACGTAGGTAAAGGAAAGAAAAGTGTGAAACCCCCTGGGTATCAGGCGGGGAGTGTTCTGTTTGATGTTGTCTTCCTGTTGTCTTTGCTGAGAAATTTGGTGTTTATAAGTTTTTCATGTTCCTTTGCTGCCATCTACTGCGGAACAACGGTAGTGTTTTTATGCTTGCGGCATCGACTGATGACGTCATGAGCAGTGGACATTGTTGTGCGGGAAAACAAGCTTGATGCGCGATTTCTGTCTGTTGAGTCTCAAGTCAGCCCTTGAAGGCATCGTTGGTATGTTGTATTAATTATATGCATATAAAACAAGATAAATGTTAATCCACCTAGTTTAGAGCCCTGCTAACCTTTAGTAGAGTTCTATATTTGTTATTTGTTGATTAAGCTAATCTAGCTTCTAAGCTATTTTCTATAGCACTGTCAAATCGCCCTCTGAATGGAATTGTATTTTGTTTCACAGTTTTACCCTACTTCAACTTACCATAAAGAGTTAACTGGAACCTGTCATCTGTGTGGTTTGTTGGAGAGGAGTTAACCAGCTGTCGACCCTGGCAAGGCGTTGGGGCAGGACAGTACAGTAAATGTTACTAAGAAATGATCAGACAGGAGGGGGCTTTCAGGGAATACTGTTAAGTCTTCAGTTTCTATGCCATATGTCAGGACAAGATCCAGAGTATGATTAAAGTGGTGAGTGGGCTCCTTTACATTTTGAGAGAAGCCAATTGAATCTAACAATAGATTAAATGCAGTGTTGAGGCTGTCATTCTCAGCATCTACATGGATGTTGAAATCACCCACTATAATGATTTTATCTGAACTGAGCACTAAATCAGATAAAAAGTCTGAGAAATCAGACAGAAACTCTGAGTAGGGACCAGGTGGACGATAGATAATAACAAATAAAACAGCTTTTTGATTTTCCCAATTAGGATGGACAAGACTAAGAGTCAGGCTTTCAAAAGAATGAAAACTTTGTCTGGGTCTTTGATTAATTAATAAGCTGGAATTGAAGATTGCAGCTAATCCTCCTCCTCGACCTGTGCTTCGAGCATTCTGACAGTTACTGTGACTCGGGGGTGTTGATTCATTTAAACTAACATATTCATCCTGCTGTAACCAGGTTTCTGTAAGGCAGAATAAATCAATACGTTGATCAATTATTAAATCATTTACTAATAGGGACTTGGAAGAGAGAGACCTAATGTTTAACAATCCACATTTAATTGTTTTATTTTTTGGTGCAGTTGATGAAGCTGTATTATTTATTGTTTTTGAATTTTTATGCTTAAATAGCTTTTTGCTGATTTTAGCTTTGGTGTTTGGTGGTCTGGGAGCAGGCACCGACTCTATGGGGATGGGGTTTTGGGGGGATGGCAGGAGGAGAGAAGCTGCAGAGAGGCGTGTAAGACTGCAACTCTGCTTCCTGGTCTCAACCCTGGGTAGTCAGTTTTTAGGAGGGTTAATAAATTTGGCCATATTTCTAGAAATGAGAGCTGCTCCATCCAAAGTGGGATGGATGCCGTCTCTCCTAACAAGACCAGGTTTTCCCCAGAAACTTTGCCAGTTATCTATGAAGCCCACGTCATTTTTTGGACACCACTCAGACAGCCAGCGATTCAAGGAGAACATGCGGCTAAACATGTTGCTCCTAGTCTGATTGGGGAGGGGCCCAGAGAAAACTACAGAGTCCGACATCGTTTTTGCAAAGTTACACACCGAGTCAATATTAATTTTAGTGACCTCCGATTGGCGTAACCGGGTGTCATTACTGCTGACGCGAATAACGATCTTACCAAATCTACGATTAGCCTTAGCCAGCAGTTTCAAATTTCCATGAATGTCGCCTGCTCTGGCCCCTGGAAGACATTTGACTATGGTCGGAGTTTGTTCCTCGGCGGGTGTGTCGCCGAGTGGAGAAAAACGGTTAGAGACGTGAACAGGTTGGTGGTGTACCCGGGGCTTCTGCTTAGGACTACGCTTCCTCCTCACCGTCACCCAGCTGGCCTGTTTTCCCTGCTGCTCAGGATCTGCTGGGGGGGAGCTAACGGCGCTTAAGCTTCCATGGTCCGCACCCGCTACAGGGGCCTGGCTAGATACAGGATTTTCCAGGGTGCGGAGCCGAGTCTCCAATTCAGAAAGCCTGGCCTCCAGAGCTACAAACAGACTACATTTATTACAAGTACCGTTACTGCTAAAGGAGGCCGAGGAGTAACTAAACATGTGACACCCAGAGCAGGAAAGTGCAGGAGAGACAGGAGAAGAAGCCATGCTGGTAGTCAGTCGGCTAAGGGCTAAGCTACTAGCTGAGCTAAGCTGGGGAATTTCTAAAAACAAACTTGAAAGTCGTTATACAAATCTAAGTCTTTCTTCTTCTTCATAAAGTATAACAGTTTAAACTATTGTCTTTAAAGTCTGAATTATAAAAAATAAATCCAACAAACGTTATCCATTATTATTTTTCCATGTACCGGGTGGAAAGTCAGAGGTCAGCAGATATGACGTTATGGGACTTTGGGGTTTGACAGACCTGATTTACTTATGATGGGCCTCCATGGTAGAATCTGTCTCCAGCACCTCTGCTATGTGAGTGTGTGTGTGTGTGTGTGTGTGTGTGTGTGTGTGTGTGTGTGTGTGTGTGTGTGTGTGTGTGTGTGTGTGTGTGTGTGTGTGTGTGTGTGAGAGAGAGAGAGAGAGACATGCTATTGTTTGTCCTCTGGAGGTTTCATTAAGGCTCAGTATCCAGAGGTAAAAAGTCATTCATCTCCCTGGGTGTGAAGTGGCAGCTTTGCTCTTCATTGCCTGACTCCCTCTTTTACCCTTCTTCTTTTCTATCCTCCCATCTTATTCTTTTCTTTTCCTCCCTTTCCATTTTGTTCCAACATGTCTTCTGAGTGTAAACCCTAACAAAAGGAGTGTTTGATGTCTTTCACACAAACTGGCCCGTCTAATGAATCCTTCATCAGTCTACTATGAGATCAGCTCATCTTCTTCTCCTGTTTTTTTTCCCCCTTTTTGCCTCCATGCACATTAATTAGAGCTGTCAAAAGTTAAGTCTCTTCCTTTTCTCTTTCTTTCCCTTTTTATTTTGTTCCTTCAAGTGGCTGAATGGGATACCGTTAATTAAAAAGATATCAGATCATGGCGGCCCCCAGAGCACTGCGACCGTCTGGGCCCTTGCTTTCCCGACAACTCCAGACGTCTTTTTTTTATGGTCCCTTTTGTCCGGGAGTTAGAGCGATGATTGAAGTTCACAAGGTTTGTGTGTGTGTGTGTGTGTGTGTGTGTGTGTGTTGTTAAAAGAATCTTTTCTGTGTTTAATTGCATCTCAGCATTATGAAAGCGTGGACTTCTCCTCTGATGAGAACTTCTGAAGGTTCACTGTTTTAAGTGGCATATCTTTACTGACAGAGCAAAGTGCCGAATGAAAAACACTATGTGTGTATGTGTGTGATGAGCTGCTGTTTCTATAGTTTTTTGTTTTGTTTTAAGTTTCCTTTTCCAGCACATTAAAAAATGTTTAGAGACTGATAAATTTCCATGAAATGGTTGGACTGTTAGCAGGAATTTGACCTTTGACAGATCTTGGGTGAGAATGTGAAGTTCGGTTTGGTTTGACAGTGTTTTGACAGTTGATCCAAACCACATTCCCTGTCTGAAAGTGTGAGGTTTGTCTTTGTTTGTTTGGAAGAAATGTGCTGATTTCAGTGAGAAATGTTTTGTCCATTTGGCCTACAAGTGTTTATTTGTTCTTCCTGTAACTTTTTAGTCATTTTAAACCTAAAACCATCTTTTAAAATTACCAATACTAATTTTAAAAGATGGTTTTCTCTCTGTCACGCGTGCGCGCACGCACACACACACACACACACACACACACACACACACACACACACACACACACACACACACACACACACACACACACACACACACACACACACAAATAAATGCTTGGAGAACTGCTATAGTCATAAATCTAATATGCTGCTCTGATACCATATTGCATTGTAAGTTTGTATGAGTCAGCCTTGGTGTTTGTTTTAAAAGCTGTGTCTCTTTAAGAAAACCCATTAGCCCTCAGAAATGAAGGAAATTAAAGAATCTGATTACAGCTTTGTCTTATGTGTCACAATTTCCTGTTTTTTAATCACTACAGTAGAACCATGCAGCCTGAGGACAGTGTTTTAATTCCTTTGTGTTACTAGCAAATATAGGGAGAAAAATCTAAGACTAATAATTGTTTAGCCAGGATCTAATAACAAGCAATAAAAACCAGCCAACCAGAATGTGGAGTGCTATTATTAGGCTTTGTTCTGCTGTTTTCCTCTTATTTTCAGCCTCTTTTAGGACCATTTTACATTTCACAAGCAAATGTCACATGAACAGAAAATGATTCGTTATTCATGTTTCAAATTTCTCAATTCTCTCTACTGACGGGCTGTGTAAATATATATATATATATATATCAGGAACACAATTCAGCTGATCAACTAATTTTTTCCCTAAGGGTTAAAACCATTTTTACACATGAACTCCTGACAGTTTCAGGTGACCCAGGTTGGATATTTTGCACCAACGATCCTTCTCATATCATCACTCTCCTTAAATAATGGCGAAAATCTTTTTTTTCAGATTTTTTTAGAAACCAGAAAAAACTAAACCAAATTGAAAATATGATGGTTTTGGCAAAGATAACATTTTTGTTAAAAAAAAAAAAAAAAAAAAAAAGCCTTAGGGCATTATTTTAAGAGGGTGACGAAATGTAACTCACAGCAGAAAAGACTCCACACTGGGAATACACTCACCCAAGTGTTTCAGTTCCAATACAACATCAATACCTTTACTTCAGGTATCAACTGGTATTGAGTATTGTTCTGATAAGCATTAATAATCTGAATTCCTTACTGTAAGAAAGAGACTGGGAATTATTCTTATGGGTGAAACAACATCCCACTTAAATACAGCTTTAATAACTTTCCAAAATAAAATGTGACAGTTCTATATATATTATAAATTAACTGAATTTATGGATAAAATAATAAATTAAAGCAGGACCAAGATAAATAAAATGAAAAAATACATTTATCTTGTTTATGTCACTGGTTTCATTACACCTCAGTGTGAGTCTTTACTGCTGTTACTTACATCATGCTAGTTTCTCAGTGACCAGCTGAACCTTGGCTTCCTCAATGCTGTGTTAGCTCTCCTGCTACTGTAATCACAGAACATAGAACTTGAGTGAAAAGCTCACCATCACAGAGCCACCTGTTTTCACTTTTTGAATCAGAATCAACCAACATGGTAAATGGACCGGTTCTTATATAGCACATTTCTATTCTATTCAACATGCCTCGCCCACCCATTCATACAAGTACTTCTTTCTGCAGCTAAGTGCTTTCTGTCTAACATTCATACTCCGACAGTTGCACTGGAGAGCAACTTGGTTCAGTATCTTGCACAAGGATACTTTGGCATTTAAACTGGAACAGCAAGGTATCAAACCACCAACCTTCTAATACATGGGGCACCTGCTCTACCTCCTGAGCCACAGTCACCCCTATATCAACAGCTCATCCAAATATCAGTTTGCTGCATCCCTGATTCTCATTACTGCTTTAGGTGGGTGGTGGAGCTCAGATAGAGCATGCAGGAACCAGAACACTTGATGACTAGAGTGAATTCACTGACAGCTGCTTTGTTCTGACATCAAAGTAATCTGATATCTTCCAGTTTGTGAGAGGGAGACTTAATGTCCAATCAGACTCAGTCCATTGAAGCATTAAAAGACTCTCTCACTCGGAGTGCTTCTTTATTATTAATGATTTTTTTTGGCCCCACTTAGAAAAAGGGGCAAAACAAAAAAAAAAGATATGATATGATATGCTGCAGCAAATTCTGACAAGCCACACAGTACCTGATCCATCAGCCTCTGAAATGTTACAGGTATTCCAATCCATGTAATTCAAAAGGCAGAACGGTGAATTGGAAGAGACTCCATGGTGTCTGAAAGGCAGTCAATTCTCTGAAGCGTTGAGCAAGTGGTACTGGCCAGTAGCCTTTGCAAAGATCTATTGTTGTGAGATACCTGACTTTTCCCTGGTACTCAATCAAATCATCAATTCTAGGTGTAGGATAGAATCAAATTTTGCAATGACATTCAAATACCTGAAGCCAATATAAAAACGTATGCTGCCATCCTTCTTTGGGACCAAGACCACTGGGTTGCACCATTACTCTTGGATGGTTCAATGATCTTCAGAGACAACATTAGGTCCACTTCCTTCCTCAGAGACGTCAACAGCCATTTGGGAATCCTGTAACTCAAATGTCTCACAGAAGCCCCAGCCTTTAACACAATGCCATGGTCAACCTCATTTGTCCTACCAGGGTTCTCCTGGAAGACCTCAGAGCTATATAACTCTCTCACCTGGAATTGGTTTTCTGGAAGGTGATTAAGTCCAGAGGAGTAGCTGAAGGCAGATACTGCTCATCCATATCTTCATCCTGTTGAATCTTCCTTATCAATAAGACTTCTGCCCTCTTAGGTCTTTCTACCAACTCCTTCAAGAGGTTTACATGCAAAACTCCACTGGATCAAGGTTGATGTGGAGCTCCAAATCTCACTGGATTTCAAAGGGTCCTTGCCGTTTCGCTAGCAGCTTGCTGTCACTGCTAGGGAGGAGTACAAGTACCTTTTGCCCCAGATTAAATGACCTCTGTTGGGCTGACCAATCATACCAGACTTTCTGATGTTGCTAGGTGTCTGCCATGTGAGCTTGGGCTAGCTCAGTCATCTTCTCCAGTTGCTCTCTCATCTGCACAACATAAGAGATGACATTAGAAGCCCATGCCCCCCTCTGGTCACCATCTTATATGTCTTTTAGTAAGGAGAGTGGGCCCTTTACTTCATGACCATACAACAGTTTGGAGAGAGAAAAGCCAGTAGAAGCTTGGGGTACTTCTCTATATGCAAAGAAGAGGTAAGGGAGCCACTGGTCCCAGTCTGTACCTGTGTCGCTCACAAATTTGCATAACATCTGCTTCATGGTTTGGTTAAAGTGCTCCATCAGGCCATCCGTTTGAGGGTGGTACGGAGTTGTCCTTAGGCTTTTAATACCAAGAAGCTTGTACACCTGTTTCAATAAATTTGACATGAAATTAGTTCCATGGTCTGTCAGGATCTCACGAGGGAATCCAACCCTTGCAAACAGTTGTACTAGACAGAACGCTACAGATTTTGTTTTTGTGGGCTTGAGAGGAAAAACCTTAAGATATTATGTGGCATAGTCTTTTACTACCAGCATATAATAGTTGCCTGCCTTGCTTTTATCGACTGTTCTGACAATGTCCATTCGCAGTCATTCAAATGGAGAACTAATTACAGAAAGCCAAGGAGCAGAAATCCTTGGCTTTCTGTGAAAATAAAAAGGTGCCAGTGCTGGATCATTTTTCAAGTCTTTTCTGCATGCAGGACTTGCACAACTTCCCAGGTACTGTCTCCAGCTCCGCATCATACAAGAGCAGAGCACTAAGGGTCTGAGGAGGATCCTCTGGCTTCATAGCTTGAGCCCTAGTCACTGCAACATTATATGTATGATACAGTCCAATAAATCAAATAGCACAGGCAAATCTTGGCCCAGTATTGGAAAGGGCAGATTATCAGCAACCCCAATGTTCAGGAGATAAAACTGTCCTTGCACCTTAATATACACATCTGCTGTTGGGTAGGGCTTCTCATCTCCATGAACACAACAGACAGGAATTGTCTCACTTGTTTTGACTCTAAGAGTTACCTGAGTCAGTGAGTGAATTCAGTGTATTGCCATTAATTTCAACTGGAGTCATTTTTAATCCTCTGTCTTCGAGGCAGGTTCGAGGAACAATGCACATTTGAGTTATCTTTGCTGAGTTTTCAAGACACATAGGTTTTGTATGGCTTTCCATTCCACAAAAGTAACACACTAAGCTTTTGGCAGGGGGCTTTGAAGACTCATCAGCTGGACAGCTGTCAGGAATCTTACTCACACTTGCAGCTGGTCTTTGAGGTACTGGTCTTCGAATGTCATTTGCTTTCCATGCCATGAAGCTCCAAGGCTGTCCCTTTTTCTGTGCTACCATGAACACATCAGCCACCTTTGTAGCCTCTGTAGCAGAAGGTGGATTGTGCTCTTTCATCTACACCTGCAACTCAGGAGACAGCATTCTCAAATATTGCTCAAGGATTATGATTTCCCCAATTTACTGGACTGTTTTACCTTTAGGGTGGATCCACTTTCCATATAGCTCCTTTAGCCATGCATACAACTCTTCAACAGAGTTTACCTCAAGAGAGCGGAATTTCTTTGTTGATGGTTCAGGGTTAATTTCATATTTATAAAAAATGGCTGCCTTAATCTTATCCTAATCCAAAGAGTCATCAACATCCATATGTACATATGCACCTCTTACTTGTCCAGTAAGTAGTGGTACAAGGTGAAAAACCCAGTCACTCTTCTGCCATTGACAAGCCAGTGCCATGCGTTCAAAGGTAATCAAAGCATGTTAAATATCATCCCCATCTGTACGTTTTTTGTAATTTAAGCTCAAGGAAATTAGACTGGCCTGATGTGTTAATTGATATACTGGAACCAGCTTGGGGAGAAGAGTCAACATCCAGTGGTAATGGATCAGGTGTTTCAGCGGCCTAACATTCAGGTGGTCCTTTAAAAAAAAAGTGTAAGCAGGGAGCCCTCACTGTCAAAGGGCAAGAGCCCAGAGAGCCAGAGGTAATGAGCAGCCCCGTAGGCCAGCACCCCCAGCACGAACCTAGAACGCGGCCCCGAGGCTCCAGGTGCCCGAGAACCGCCCGACACCCAGCAGAGACCCCCACTCCAAAGAGGTCTGAGCCACCCCCAGGCCACATCTGCCAAGGGAGTGGGCCAAAAGCCACGCCAAGACATTCGGCCACGCACCCTGGGACCCACAGGCACCCAGACCTCAGGGGTGGCAGTGACAATCAGTGGGGAGCAGTAGGGAGGGGTGACTCTCGCCCTCCTCAGCCATGTCCCATAGGAGCCAAGGCTCAGCAAGCCACAGACCTAGGACCAATTGCAGGGTTAATACAGGAATCCTAGAGTTCAATTTATTACTTTTTACTAGCTATTTTACTACCTCTACAATATTTTTACTACCAGCACAAAATTGAGCAGCAGCCTTTTTGGGGGTAGCGGTGAATTCACAGCACTAACCCATGTAAGATGTTAGCCCATCTCTCACTGAAGACAAAACTTTATCCCACTTACTTGAAGGTGTAACTGTGACTTTATCGTGACTAAGACCTCATTCACATTAATATTCCAAACGCATTTCAATAAGACTCAGGAAGTTTGTTTTTTTAAGAATATAAACAAAATGCAATGAAATTCAAGTATCACAAGCTGATGATTTATTTTCCAATAGAATATTGGAATACTGGTTTGCTGCTGAGGTGTGACGGCAATACTTGTGCTTGTAGCTCATCTTGAGGTTGCAGTTGTAGTGCTTTGTGTGGCACCAAAAAACAAAATAGGGATCTGCTCCCTGTGCACGTGAATGGTGAATGGTGGATGCTCGGTGTGATTTGATCACCATCACACCGTTCCAGGTCAAATTTATACTTTTTCTGCACACTTCACAAAATGCATCTCAATCATTCCCCATGACTGGCTTAAGCCACTCTTTGAATGCCGGGTCATTGAGCCAAAGTTGTGAAAACCACTAGGCAGTCCCTACCCCAAGCAGGGTGCATGAAACTGGGGTGTGGGAAGACTTGCCCACCCCCTCCTCCCACTCAACGTGTTTGGGGTGATGTGTTGAGCGTATGTGAGTGTGCATGGTGGGAAGAATGTGTATGACTATGTGAATGCTACTGTGTATATTTAAAAAAAAAAGCCCAGCTCGCCCCTACGGGCGGTCTATTTTGCCCTCCAAGCTCGGGTCCTCTACCAGAGGCCTGGGAGCTTGAGGGTCCTGCGCAGTATCTTAGCTGTTCCCAGTATTGCGCTCTTCTGGACAGAGATCTGGGATGTCGTTCCAGGAATCTGCTGGAGCCACTCTTCCAGTTTGGGGGTCACTGCCCCGAGTGTTCCGATAACCACGGGGACCACTGTTACCTTCATCTTCCACAACTTTTCCAGCTGCTCTCTGAGCCCTTGGTGTTTGTCAAGCTTCTCGTGTTCCTTCTTCTTGATGTTCCCGTCACTTGGCATTGCAACATCTATCACCACGACTTTCTTCCTTTGTTTGTCCACCACTACGATGTCCGGTTGGTTAGCCACCACAAGTTTGTCTGTCTGTATCTGGAAGTCCCACAGGATCTTAGCTCTGTTGTTCTCAACCACCCTTGGGGGCATGTCCCATTTTGACCTCGGGACTTCCAGGTCATACTCGGCACAGATGTTCCTGTATACTATGCCGGCCACTTGGTTATGGCGTTCCATGTATGCCCTGCCTGCTAGCATCTTGCACCCTGCTGTTATGTGCTGGATTGTCTCAGGAGCATCTCTGCACAGCCTGCACCTGGGGTCCTGCCTGGTGTGGTACACCCCAGCCTCTATTGATCTTGTACTTAGAGCTTGCTCTTGTGCTGCCATGATTAGTGCCTCTGTGCTGTCTGTCAGTCCAGGTTTGTCCAGCCATTGGTAGGATTTCTCTATGTCAGCCACTTCTTCTATCTGTCGGTGGTACATGCCGTGCAGAGGCCTGTCCTTCCATGATGGTTCCTGTTTTTCGTCCTCTTCTTTCTCAGGTTTCTGCTCCCTGAGGTACTCACTAAGCATATGATCCTTTGTGGCCATCTTCCTGATGTATTCATTGATCTTCATTGTTTCATCTAGGACAGTGGTTCTGACACTCACTAGTCCTCGGCCACCTTCCTTCCGCTTAGCGTACAGTCTCAGGGTGCTGGATTTGGGGTGAAACCCTCCATGCATGGTAAGGAGCTTTCTTGTCTTAACATCAGTGGCTTCCATTTCCTCCTTTGGCCAGCTTATTATCCCAGCAGGGAATCTGACAGCTGGCAGGGCATAGGTGTTGATAGCCCGGATCTTGTTCTTCCCATTCAGCTGACTCTTCAGGACTTGCCTTACTCTCTGCAGGTACTTGGAGGTTGCAGCTTTCCTAGCGGCCTCTTCATGGTTCCCATTTGCCTGTGGGATTCCAAGGTACTTGTAGCTGTCCTCAATGTCTGCAATGTTGCCTTCTGGTAGTGTAATACCCTCAGTTCTGACTACTTTTTCTCTCTTAGTTACCATCCGACTTCACTTCTCCAGTCCGAATTACATTCCGATATCATTGTTGTAGATCCTGGTGGTATGGATTGGTGAATCGATATCTCTTTCACTCTTAGCATACAGCTTGATGTCATCCATGTACAGGCGGTGCACATATTGGTCAGCCGGGTCTTACAGTCTCGAGTGACTGCTCTATCTACTAGTACCTGTTTTGCTCCCCTGGTTTCTCTGCCTATCCCTTTCTGGGCCTCGCTCATGTATTGTGCCACATGCCTACTCATCTTAGCTGCTATGATGCCTGACAGGAGTTTCCATGTTGTACTGAGGCAGGTTATGGCCCGATAGTTGGATGGGACTGGTCCCTTCTGGGGGTCCTTGGGGATCAGGACCGTCCGGCTCTCAGTCAGCCATTCTGGGTGTGTCTTAGCCTCTAGCAGCTGGTTCATTTGTGCTGCCAGGCGCTTGTGGAGTGCAGTTAGCTTCTTTAGCCAGTAGGTGTGAATCATATCAGGGCCTGGTGCTGTCCAGCTCTTCATGTGTGAGACTCTTTCTTGGATGTCTGCCACTGTGATGGTTACTGGAGCCTGTTCTGGGAGGTTGCTGTGGTCTGCTCTTAGATCCACTAGCCATTGAGCATTGGTGTTGTGTGTTGCTTCCTTCTCCCATATGCTCTTCCAGTATTGCTCTGTCTCCAGCCTTGGTGGGGGTGCTGTTCTCATATTTTTCCCCTCCAAGAGTATACCTTGGATGGTTCGGTGGAGAACATCCGGTTTATTTTCCTGGCTTCTATCTCTCTGGTATACCTCTTCAGGTGGTTAGCCAAGGCTGTGAGCCTCTGCTTGGCAGTCTCTAAGGCCTCAGGTATGGACAGCCCCTTGTACTTCTTACTAGTTAGTACTTCTTTCTTCTTCATCCCAATTCTGCAATTCTGAGAGCTGGCTAACTTCCCTCTGTGCTGCCTTGATCTTAGCCTCCAATTGTCACTTCCATGGAGGGTACTGCTCCTTATTGCTGTTCATCTTATAGCCAAACATCTCAAGGATCACTGCTGCCATGTTATACATCAACTGATTGGTTTCAGTGATGGTACTGCTAGGGATTGTCCGTAGTGCTGCATTTGCATCTTCTAGTAGGTCTTCAGAGAGTACTTCACATATTCTTGGTAGTCGGTCCAGTTTGCCTTCTTAGTCTTTCAGGTTTACTTGTTATTATTATTGGGGCTTGAGTCTTTCAGGTGTACTTGTTATTAATATTGGGGCTTGGTACCCAATCTTGGAGTGTGGGGATGATGAAATCTCCCCCCTGACCTGTCGTCCTGGCTCCCCCTTGCCGTAGCATTTGTGTTGTACCTCATTAATCTCTAGCTGCGATAGCTCTTCATGTAACCCCTCTCGCTGGGATTACATGTATAGTAGCATTCCAACAGTTCCCGGTTCTCATCTCGTGTCCACTTATGCCGTAACCTTCTAGTTCCAGTAGCCCACTTATCGTCAGAATGGCATCACCAGAATGGCATCGTCAGAATGCCCTGGTTCCTCAACATCTGACGCGGACCTTGTCAATCCAGGCAACGTCCGAGCTGGTATGGCTTGAATCATGTATCTCTTGGCTTGGTTAGCATAGGGGGTCTAGTTCGCACTGGTTGGGATTCGAACCCTCGACCTCCTGCTCCAAAGACCGTAATGTGCATATTTATATATATATATATATACATATATATATATATATATACATATATATATATTTTAGTGATGTTCCTGGCGAACAATTTATTAGTCGACTAAACAACAAAAAAAATTAGACTGACTAGTCTAAAACTAATAAACACTCAGATATCAAATTGATGTCAAAAGCTGTCTAAACAATGGCATTTGAAACATTAATCACGTTCTTCTATGATGAATCGCACTTTAAATGCTGCTCAACTGTGCAGCACCAAACATCGCGCATTATGAACACTGCATGTTATACTCCAAACAATGAAGAATAAAAACATAAAATCAATTGATATAAAAATATATGAAAGCATGTTACTGCAAACGATGTTCCTGAATATGAGAAAATAACATCCGAAAAACGAATAAATTGTGACTTAAGTGTGGCGCATTGTGCCGTGCATTTTTCTTTATTCACAAACCTTTAAGACAGATACATGTGCACAACACCACGCCTGTAAGATTTGTAAAAAGGAGATAACTCCCAAGAAGCTGCTTTAGCTTATACAGGGACCCCAGGAACAAAAAACATTACATTACAAGAACAATAGTTTTTCCATACCCCCACACTAAAATCAAGTCAAAACATTATTGTTATTTCACATCCTCCACATACGCTTGTACATTCCATTACCTGGTATCACACATTGTTATTGTTTGAATATGATATTACACTTATCAAACCTTATCACATTGATCATTTTCATACTTCTTACAGCCGTACTCACAAAGCACAAAAAAAAAAAAAAAAAAAGAAACATCAGTGTATTCGAGGTGACGGATTCTTATACTTTCTATCCAGATATTATTAGGAAATTAAATTAGACATAATAATTAGATGATAATGCATTTACATAAATTTATAAATATATACTGATTTTTATATCTGGTTTTACTGTTTGTTATGTAGCCATTTGAGTTTGTTTAAGTATAATGTTATAAGAGTTCATCTTTCAAAAGGCGCATATCACTTTCTTCTGCAAAGCAAGTAGTTTATCAAGATAGCTTGGATAGGTGTTACACCATATGATATTGCAGTAATTCAAATGTGGTTCGAATAAGGTATGATACAACGTTATGAGAGCTTCAAGAGGGAGATAATGTCGAAGTCTATAAAACAAGCCAACCTGTTTAGATAATTTAGTTGTCAATTCATCAATATGCTTTTTGAAATTTAAGAAATCATCAATATATATTCCTAGAAATTTTGTGTGTTGAACTCTTTCAAGGATCCTTCCGTTAATCTTGATATGTACATTTTCAATATTTTTAGGATTTTTTATGGAACGGAATATAATACAGTGGGTTTTATTAATGTTTAATGATAATTTATTGCATTTAAGCCAGACATCTACTTTAGTTAATTCTTCATTAATTATATTTTGGAGATAATCCATATTTTTTTGAGAAAAAAATAAGTTTGTGTCATCTGCAAAAATAATTTTGTGTAGTATATCTGATGAATTTATAAAGTCATTAAAGTAAATAATAAAAAGAAGAGGACCTAATATAGATCCTTGTGGTACACCACATTTAATTGTTTTTAATTGTGATTTGCTGCTGTGTATTTGAACGTAGTGCACCCTTTAAAGTAGATAGCTTCTGAACCAGTTAAGCACAATGCCTCTAACACCATAATGCTCAAGTTTTCCCAACAAAATTTCAAAATCTATAGTATCAAATGCTCTCGATAAATCAAGGAAAATACCCACTCCACATTCACCATTTACGACAGCATTATTTACTTTCTCAATGAGATCAACAATTGCCATGCACGTTGTACTCTTTTTCCTGAAGCCATACTGTGATGGAGTAAGTATGTCCAGCTTATCCAAGTACCCATACAGCCTATTATAAACAATTTTCTCAAATACTTTGGAGAGAGTAGGCAGTATAGATATTGGACGGTCATTTTGCATGTTATTTTTATCCCCAGTTTTAAATATTGGAATGATTTTTGCAGTCTTCATTTTTTAGGCACAACACCATGTATTATAGAAAGATTTATACAATAAGCAAGTGGTTCATTAATTTCAAGCGCAATAAATTTGATTATTTTACTGCAAATACCATCCACCCCTTCTGTACAGGAGCTTTTCATACCCAATATGGTTTTAAGCACTTCCGCTCCATCAGTTGGCCTCAGGAAAATTAATTTAGTATAATTACCTTTTAAGTATTGTTGATATACAGCCCCCCCTGGTGGCTTTATGGTCTTTGATAATAATTGTCCTATATAATTGAAGTGGTTGTTAAAACTGTTGGCAAGGTCTTCATCTCCTTGTTTGCATTTAGTGTCCAGAAGGACAGTTGTTTTTTTAACCCGGCTGAGAACTTTATTTAGTACTTTCCAGCATTGCTTTTGGTCACCATGGGCAGCCTTTAAATCTCAGTGTACTTTGGTTTCTCTTAGTAACTCTTATTAAATTAGTCAATTTATTTTTATATTTGAGATATTTGTCTTTATTTTCATTTGTTGGATTCTTAATAAAGAGTTTGTAAAGCCTGTTTTTCATTTTAATAGATTTCAGGATGCCCTTGGTGAGCCATTTTTCCTGTTTACCAGAGGCCGTTTTGGTTACTTTTTCAGGTATGGTGTGGCTTATACTGTTAGATATCTCTTGTAGAAAAGCATTATAGGCGTCATCTGGAATATTACAGTGATAAACATGATACCATGTTTTTGCTTTAAGATGTTTTTTAAGCAAGCTTAAGTTTTTTTCAGATAATATTTTGGTTTCTGTCTTTTGAGGTGCTTCATTTAATCGTCTTGCAAAATCAGCAAAAAGTACAATGGGAAAGTGATCTGTGAAATCTGACAGTATAACACCAGAGTCAAACCGAGTGTCTTGTATATTTGTAATGATATTATCAATAGAGGTTTTGCTAGTTTCTGTTTCCCTAGTGTATAGATTGATTGTAGGGAAGAAGGATGAAGCATACAGACAATTCAAAAACTCTGCTTTTGTATTATTTTCTATGGCAAGATTGATTTTAAAGTCTCCTTGAATAAAACAATTTTTATTACAATTATTAAGTCTATTAAGAAGTTTTGCCAGGTTGTTTAAAAATAAATTTAGATCTGAATCTGGAGGTCGATAAATTACTCCAACAATGATGTTTTTTCCGTCTTTTATGTCCAGCTCAATAAACAAAAAATCAGAAAATCCATCATCTATGGATAAATCATCTCGAACTATTACAGAGTCATTTATATTGGCATATATGCAAACACCCCCACCTTGTCTACCAGTTCTATTTCTATTGTACATAGCATAGCCATCTAGGTTAAGTGTGTCCAGATATGTTCTTTCATTAGCCCAGGTTTCAGTACATCCAATAATATTAAAATTATGGTCAAGACCAGCTAATAGGGAGAGTAACTCATCATGGTGCTTAACTAGGCTTCTTATATTGAGGTGTAACAATGAGAATGGATAGTTTTTAAATGATGATAAGTTATCAGGTGTGACCCTCCTGCAGTTTATTTTTTCAAAGCAATGCTGTTCAAGTACTTCATTAGATTCAAATATCAAGTCATCATACCCCATAAAATGAAGAATTGTATATTGTGAAGGGTATATTCATTTTGTTCACGTAGAGAACAGGTGCAGTACTCATGACTATATATGCAATACCGAAAGCGAATAAGGAGTGCTTTGGGTGGACAATGAAACAACAACAATAATATGAAGACATAACTAATCTAAACAAATTAAATTAAGTGAAGTTCAAAGTTAATTTTTCCCCATTACCAATCGTTGCACATTAACCTACTACCTAATTGCAATCCACTATACCTAACCCCTGCACTAATTTTAAGAATTATGCAGACACACACACTCACACCACATGTACACACACACAATCACACAAAGAGAAAACCCTGAAAAAGATCTGGTTTTGGTTCAAATGCTAGATCTAACCAACAACCTACAATTACTCACATACAATGGTGATTTTATGATCCTTATTTAATGTAGATTCAGCTTTTTGGCATCAGACAATTTGGAGATGATATGCCGCTGATTTCCTCTGGTGAGCAAGTAGAGTCGCCCGTCCTGAGTCCAGCTAGCCGTCAACTTATCTTTATGTCTCTTGCGTAACTTGTCCAGTGTTCTTGCCCTCTTCGCTGTTAGGCTCTCCAAGATATGCATCTTTGGTGTTGTCCCCTTGGGCCGTTTTTTCGCCTTATTAGCCATGTCTCTGATGTTATAATGAGTGAACTTGATGATGATTCCTCTTGGTTTATCCCTTCTGTTAGATTTAGGTCCAAGGCGATGGCACCTATCAATGTCCCCAGGCCTCACGTCGATGCTAAGATTATTTTTAATAATGCCCATTACAACGTCGTTTGTGTTTTCATGGTCATTTTCTGGAACACCATAAATTACAAGGCAGTTTCTTCTAGAGTACTGCTCTTGCTCATCTAAAACGTCCTCAATATCATTATATTTATTTTGTAATTCGTTTATTTTATCGTCCATGTCTTTCCATTCATGTCTCAAAGAGTATCTGACAGATTCCACAATGGAATCTGTGATCACACGCTTTATGGGTTCAATCAGAGAGTCAACCAGAAGTTGACTGATTTTGCGAATGAAGCTACAATCCTGAAATAGTGCGTCAATTTGTCTGCTTACTGTGTCCTTTATGGCATCACCAGGCTCCAGCTGTTGTAGTCCTTTCACTGCATCATGTTTTGTCTTACTTTTGTCCTGTTGCACCCTGAATTGCTTGTCAGGGCGATCCACCACGCCACACGTTGGATAAATAAGGCCGTCCTCCCAAATGGTAAATCCAAAAAAGCAGCACAGCAAGCCAACAAAAGTTTTACTCTCCTTTGGTACACAGCAGAGACGTAAGAATAAATCGAGGTGTGTTTAATGGACCATAATGTTGTTGGTTGATCTGGTTGATCTGAGCAGAGATTTGCTACATGCGTCTCATCTTGATGATGTCATCAAAATCTAAAGCCGTGTGTCATTGTCTAAAGCCGTGTGACACGCATAAAAAAAAATACAAACATCCATCCGTTTTCTTCCTCCTATTTGGGGCGACATCCTGAGCAGGGGAGCCCAGAACTCCCTCACCCCCAGCCTCCTCCTCCAGCTTACCCCAATTCAGACTTCAGCCGCTACGATGTAAGTGGCTGATGTTGTTGCCGGCGTGTATACCTGGTTCAGGTCCATTGCACATGTTAATTACCTTTCGGTCGTGTCCCGGTGTTTTATATGCGGTGTCGGCCGACAGAAACATAAAATGCTGGCAAATCTTTCCCTCCTGGGTCCTACTCTTTGCTGTGGTCAGTTTTTTTTTAAGGCACAAACACATTTGTCCCACTAGTTTTTACACTTTTTTGTACAAACCGGAAATGCAGGGAAAGAAGGGTGTTTCTATGGAGGTGCGCTTAAGTTATTACATTTTTCTATAAAGATGTTAAGGGCTGCAGTCCCATCTGGTGGCAGATGGCTGCATAACATTTAGGACAAACATTTCCCAGCAGTGGGTTAATTAAAACCTTAATAAATAGGCTAACCGATTTGTACGTCTGGTATCGACTAGTAACAATAACTAGTCGTCTAGTCGAGTGTGCACACATGTGATACCTTGACATAGGAGTTTAATTTGTTCTGTGACTTAGCTGGTAACTTAACTTGATCATGTGTCAAATCAGATTTTCCCATAGAAATGAATTGAAATGTCAATCTGTTCCCGCCCCCCTCAAAAACCACAACATTTTTTTTACGTTTATTAATAAGAAACTGCCTTTATAAACAAAAAATGTATAAACAAAAAATGTAGAAAAATAATACTGTATACAGTATAACAATGTAAAGAATGAAGAAATGTAAAGAAATAAACTGGTTTTAAGTGAAAGACAAAGATGTTGGCAGAGATGGAAGTGGAGGAGATCGCTAAACTTAATGCTCCTTTTTTTCACTTCACGTAATCTTCTCTTCCTTCTTTTGCCTTTTTTGGCACACTCTTAGGGGCTCGACACATGGGGAGCGACGTCACTCGCTCTCCATTCATTTCCTATGGAGCTTGTGCGATGAGGTGGCAATCGCTTGCCCTCCTCCAGCTAAGCGACCAGCGACATTCGTGCATGTGAATACACGTAGATGTGCACACGCGACCAGGCGAAGCGACACAACAAAGTTAAAAAATGTTCTACTTTTGTTGCTGTGGCGTGGCACTAAACCAATCAGCGAGGATTTAATTGACTGACCAATGAGCAGAGAGTATGCTACACACTGCAGTCTGCAACCACTTTCAACATGAAAGTTTTAGCTGTGTTTGACTTTCCTATATTATATGACACTTCACGCAGTGATTATTGAGTTACACATAAAAGGCAGCCGTATGGGAACATGCTGGCACCAGACTGACCGTAAACCGAAGGATAGAAAAGACTTTTGTGATAATATAGGATGAACCCAAGGTTGAATTTTTCTTTTGTAGAGGAAACTTAACAGCAAGATCTCTGTCAGTTCCAGTAAAATCTTCTGACTCCTCGTCTTTATTGCCGTGTCTGACTGCTTTAAAAATGTCTAAATCCCTCCAATTTCATAACCAATCAAATCTCTTGGAGACAAGTGACATGAGAGAGTGATTCGTAATGCTGTCGTCACTATCACGTCCCGTGTGTTCGGTTTCACCCCGGTGGCGACGTGGCCCATTTGTCGCTGTTGTTTGTCGCTCCCCGTGTGTCGAGGCCATTACCCTCACCAAGACAGCAACACGCACACCTGTTTCTCGATAATTTTATGTTTTATATTCATGGTCATCATCCTTTTCAGCACTGATCTTGGCATTCGATTTCTTTGAACCCATGGTTTAAAAAAAGGAAATGTTCCAAAATAAATGCGAAAAATAATCAAACACATCAACAACCATCGAGAAAAACGAGTGCACAGCAAGAGAAAAAAAAAACAAATGGAACGTGTGGATGGTGTATTTTCACTCGCTCATAACTGAGATATTAGCTTGCAACATAAAGCAAAAATTTGACCAAGTGACTGATCCTATCGCAAAAAACTCATTAGTTGGGACACTTGCAAATCAAGGTACCACTGTGTATATATATATCAGAATCAGAATCAGAATCAGAAACTTTATTGTCATTGTACACAGAAGTTGCACAACGAAATTTAAAATGCATTCCTTTCTAGGTGCCTCAGACAATAAATAATAAAATAATAAAAATATGAGTGATAAAAATGATTACTAAAATACAGTGCACAATAGTAAATTAAGACGAATCTAGCCCCAATACACACACCAACGCACGCACACAGTCAGCACTACCACCCCACATCACTGTCCAAACCACACAGAGTTCAGTTCAATGATAGCCCTGGCATAAAAGCTGTTCCTCAGTCTGTTTGTTCTGGCCTTCATTGTCCTGAAACGTCTGCCTGATGGCAGTAGCTGAAACAAGGAGTGTCCAGGGTGTGAGGGGTCCTGGAGGATGTTCTGTGCCCTCCTCTGGCAGCGGGCATTGAACAGTTCCTGGAGGGAGGGCAGGGGACACCCTATGATCTTTTGAGCCGTGTTGATGATTCGCTGGAGTGTTTTCCTGTCTGCTGCTGTGCAGCTGTTGAACCACACGCACAGACAGTAGGTCAGGATGCTCTCTACACAGCAACGGTAGAAGGACACCAGCAGATTCTGGGTCAGATAGTTGCTCCTAAGAACCCTCAGCAAATGCAGTCTCTGTTGGGCCTTCCTGACAATGCTGGTCGTATTGATACTCCAGGTCAAATCATCCTGCAGATGTACTCCCAGGAACCTAAAATCTGAAACCAGCTCCACTTCATCCCCCTCGATGAACAGAGGTTGAATGACATGTGTTGTCCTCCTAAAGTCTACTACCATCTCCTTTGTCTTAGTGGTGTTCAGGATCAAGTTATTCTCACTGCACCACCTTGACAGCCGCTGCACCTCGTCCCGGTATGCTGACTCATCCCCACCTGATATGAGCCCCACCACAGTGGTGTCATCCGCAAACTTAATGATGCAGTTACTGGCATGTATGGAGGTGCAGTCATGTGTGTAGAGGGTGAAGAGTAGGGGACTCAGCACACAGCCCTGTGGAGAGCCGGTGCTGAGGCTGATGGCTGAAGAGAGGTGGGGACCTACTCTTACCCTCTATATATATATATATATATATATATATATATATATATATATATGGCAGCCAATGGGAGATGCCACTGAGCAAGGACTCATGGGACTGTTATGTTGATGTTTGGGTGTTATTAGTTATTCGTGTTCATTAGTTAGCCAGTGATGCTGTGTTGGTCTTACTGTGCGTTTTGGTTCATGATGTCAGTTACACATGGTTGTTGAAAGTGGCTGATAACTGGCCACCATGACTGAGATGGCTATGGCGGCCGATGACCTCGGGCCAGGGCTGGACTGGGACAAAAAATCAGCCCTGGCATTTTTGGTTTAGACCGGCCCGCAACTATGTCTTAGAAGCATTTGACACTGTCTGACTCTTATTCAGTGTGGGCATACCTGTTGCTAATAATATTTTATACCTTTTTTTTAACTTACTTTAGTAATGCTTAAATTGCAAAGCTTTGACGTATCATTTAGTTTTTTAAAATCTGTTATTTCACCTGCTTGAGGGCTTTTTAAAACATGTTTAACCAGCACAGAGGCTACAAATTCAAACTACTGTGCAGCCTTTCAACACACCTTTAACCTAAATATCTAAAATGCTATGATGCAGCCTAAAATGGACACTTGCTGCTCATCCAACACTTCTCGGCCTTGACCGTTTGCTATTTTATCAGATTAAGGTGCCGTGGCTGCCAGATTTGGGGAAGTATGCAAATGTAAATAAATATTGATATTAATCAATCGCCATTGCTCATCACACTGCTGCTGTCTTCACCTACAGCAGAGTCAGCCCAAGCCTTGAAGGGGACCTAAGCAATATTTGATTTGGTGCCCCCTTCATACCACTTCATTGTCCCCTGAACTTAATTGTTATTAATGCTGGAGGGTTAAAGTTGATTTTTTTTTTCTTAGGATATATTACAGTTTCAGCCTTTTCAATTCAATCACATTTTATTTATACAGTGCCAACTCACAGCAAACAGGCTTCTCAAGGCACTTTATAGTGTAAGGTAAAGACCCCACAGTAATTACAGAGAAAACCCATCGTTCATCCTAATCTTAGAAATAGAGAGGGTGTCTGTCTCCTGAATCCAAGCTGGGAGCTGGTTCCACAGAAGAGGGGCCTGAAAGCTGAAGGCTCTGCCTCCCATTCTACTCTTAAGTATCCGAGGAACCACAAGTAAGCCAGCAGTCTGAGAGTGAAGTGCTCTGTTGGAGTGATACGGTACTATGAGCCAATGAAAAGAAGCCAATATGGGAGAAATCTGCTCTCTCTTTCTAGTCCCTGTCAGTACTCTAGCTGCAGCATTTTGGATCAGCTGAAGGCTTTTCAGGGAGCTTTTAGGACAGCCTGATAATAATGAATTACAATAGTCCAGCCTAGAAGTAATAAATGCATGAATTAGCTTTTTAGCATCAGTCTGAGACAGAAATATTAGAGTGTAGCCTACTCATTAAATTAGTGTTGTTGCAAGTGTACAAATCTGGACAGTTAGAATAGTCTCTTCTTTCTTTTAGGAAAGTGGCATTTGTAAAAAATTAAAACAAACCAAAAAAGTTTCATGACAAATGTGGGCAAGCTTGGGGGGGCCCCTGGTGGTCAGGGGCCCTATGCAGCCGCATATGTCGCCTATGCCTCTGGCCGGCTCTGCCTACAGCTGCTGTTGCTGCAGCATTACTGTTACAGAGGACGTGGAGGCTACAGCAGCAAACATGTCTGTGATCTTTACACATTTTGTAGCATCTACAGCGACACTCTAAAATTTCTTCACACGTAACTTCTCTGCACCTCCTTTCTGGTTTCTCCATATTGCCTCTCCTTTAACACACGCGCTCAACACTGAAACTTCTAGCGGGAGTAGGTTCAGTGTTCTGCACCACGCAGAGAAAGGGTGGGGCCGCTTTCATCCTATATCCTGATTGGTTCTGTCCACTGTCTATATTGAAGATGGGCCAATGGGCAGCCCCCTCTAAATTGTGGGCCGGTGTCTTAGAAAACAAAAAGAGAAGAAAAAAAAAATCCAACGGCATCGGCCCCTGAGGACTGTCGGCCTACCGGGCAAATGCCCGGTATGCCCGATTACCAGTCCAGCCCTGCCTCGGGCTCTCTTTCCTGTATGGTTGTTCTGGCTTTGTGGTAATAAAAGTGCAGTTCCTGTGGGCAACCAGTTGGTGGCTACAGGTAGTGATGAGAAAATGAAGCTTTTGTGAAGCACTGAACCACTTGAACCAATTGTTTAGAAAATATGTTCATTACTCGAAGCTTCAATTATAGCGCCCTCTCCTGGAAAAGTGCAGTGTTTTCATCTACACACCTGCATGCACACACTCACACACCTCAATGATCTGAAGCATCTTTGCATTGTTTGAGGCGCACACGTTATCACCGAACATCATGATATCAGGTTCCATTTACAAATAAAGATGGATGAATGTGTGTGTTGTTACTGAGCAGAGTGCTGGGAAAACATGGCATTAACTGGATGTGATTGTGTAACTACCACTTTTGTGTTAATCTTGATACGACAGCGTCCGTCATCGTGTTGAAAGGACGAGCCAGCAAAGGTTGTCTTTAATTCATAACTCAGCAGTAACTGTTGGCCATAACAACACTAAAACTGTGCGAGTATGAACCTGGCTGACTGTCTCACGCTTGCTCCTTCACTCGTAACCAGCGAATCACCTGAACCAGCCAGGTGAGTCATTCTGAGAACGAAGCAGTTGCTGCTCCGTACGTCATATGTCACGTGATTTTTTTCGCTCTGAAGCAAGCTTCGAAGCAGTGGTTCTCTGGAGCTATAAGCCCGGGGTTTCGAAGCACGTATCGAAGCTTCGGTTTCAAACGCTCATCACTAGTTACAGGAATAGCTCACCACAATATATATATATATATATATATATATATATATATATATATATATATATATATATATATACACACACCCCAGCTGCAATAACTGACATGGATATGAAGGTGAATAACCCAAAAGGATGTTATAAATGAGAGTAAACCAGTGAATATTACTGTGAGTATGTAAGGAGGGCCATTTAACCTGAGAATAAAGTTGACAATGATGCATTGAAAAAGAAGCATTTGTGACAAAGCAAACAGCAAAATATGTGTGGTGAGAAGAGTCCACATCTTGGTGAGAAGAGTCCACATCTATTTACTCTGAAAGAGGCTGTACAGCTTTGTGAAAGGAGTCCAAAACATGTCAATGAGTTAGTGAAGCTCATTTCTGTCCAATGACAGTGATCCTGAGTTGAGTTGTTAAGGATATCTTGAACTTTTCTGTTGGTAAGCACTAGTGTTTTTGCCACTTTTAGCAGGTATTAGTGAAACTCTTTAAAATGGATTTGTCATTATGGAACTTCACCACTCATACAATATGAGAATGTAATCAAACTGTTTATCAGAGGGAAAGTGTGATTTTTAGAACACTCAATCATAACATTAGCTGGCATAATGTTAGCTTATAACCAGCTACTGTTGTTGTAGTTGACAACAAGCTACTATGAATGAATCCAAACTGGATCTGGGTCTGATGAGCTAGTAGTACAGGAATGGATCAGAATCAGATCCAGACTGGACGAGCTGGTACATGAATGGTTCCGAAACGGTCTCGGACCAGATCTGAAACTGATCCAGACCAGATGAGCTGGGAAATGACAGAATCTGAATCGGCTCTGTTATCCTGATCTGTTTCAGATCCATCCTTCTGCACAAGTGGACTCTGATCAGAACCCAGTTTGCAGATCCGTTACGGAGTCTGTGTTACATCCAGGGTCGATCCAGTCTGGATGTTATATCCTTTTATTGTGGGGGTTCTAGCGAGAGAGATCCATTAAGTCAGGATCTCATGCTCCTATGAACCTAGTTACCTCCAACTGCTCCAGCAAATTATGGGGTCAATTACATTTCAAAACAGAAGTCACACAGTGCATTTCAATATAAAACTATCTATTACTACTACAAGAACATCAAAATAAAAATGTCCTCAGAAAAATTCAACATATAAGCACCAAAGAAATCCAGAGTCCCACAAAAAAAAAAAGAAAAGGCTCTTCCCAGGGATGCAAAACAAACCAGTATTTAGCCAGGTAAGTTCAGTTCAGTTCAATCTAATTAAATTTAGTTCCAATTCAATTCAGTGATATAGTTCAGTTCAACTAGTGAAACAGCCAAACAAATAAAACCGTTTTCTTTGGCCAACACACAAAATCACCCACCTGAGAAAGTCTTCCCTTAAATAAAATAATAGAGCATCTTTGCATCGTTGCACTGGCAGGCAGAGAAACCCAGACCTCCATCTCCTCAACCACCTCCTCCAGCGTATCCAAGGGAACACCAAGGTGTTCTCAGGCCGACTAAGAGCTATGTCTTCAGCATGTTCTGGTTCTACTCCAGGGCCTCCTCCTTGTAGGACATGCCCAGAACACATCACCCAGGAGGCACCAAGGAAGCATCCTAGTCAGATGCCCTAACCACCTCAACTGGCTCCTTTCGATGTGGAGGAGTAGCTTCTTTTCTCTGAGCCCCTCTCAAATGATTGCAGTCTTAACCCTATTTCAAAGGAAGAGGCCAGTTACCCTTAGGGAAGAAGCTCGTTTATGACGCTTGCATCTATGATCTTGTTCTTTTTGTCAGTACCCAAAGTTTGCGACCATATAGGAGAGGGTAGGGACATAGACTGACTGTTAAATCAATAGCTTCGATTTTATGCTCAGCTCTCTCTTCTCCATGACTGACTGGTGCAGTATCCGCAGCACTGCCCCAGTTCTCATTCCTGCCATGTCACACTTGGCTGTGAACCGCTGAAGTGTGAGCTGGAGGCCACCAACCACATTATCTGCAAAAAGCAGAGATGAAATTCTGAGGCCACCAAGCCAGAAGCCTTCCACCACTTGGCTATGCTTAGTAATTCTTTCCATAACAGAATCAATGACAAAGGGAAGCCTTGGCAGGGTCCAATATTCACCAGAAAGGCAATGGGACTAAGCTCTTGCTACAGTTGTACAGAGACTGAGTGGCTCATAACAACAGGCCAGACACCCCGCAGCATCCATCCACAGGATACCCTATGGAATGTGGTTGAATGCCTTCTCCAAGTCCACAAAATGCACATAGACTGGCTGGACAAACTCCCACATACACTGAAATATTCTCCTGAGGATAAGGAGCTGCTCCAGCATTCTGCAGCCAGGATAAAAACCACATTGTTCCTCTTGAATCAAAGATTTGACAAATGGACAGATTCTCCTTTCCAGCACCCTGGCATACACCTTGCGAGGGAGGCTGGCGAGTGTGATCCCCGATAGCTGGAGCACACCCTCTGGTTTCCCTTATTGAAGATGGGACTCCCCCAGATCCCCACACAACATTGCAGCGATTTGTCAACCAAGACAGCCCTTCAAACATCCAGAGCCTTCAGAAAGTCAGGGTGAATTTCTGCAAGGCTGATCCAGTGATCCCAGTGGGCTGAGGCCTGGGCAGTGAGGAAGGCTATTTTGCTGTGTATATTATAGCTGAGGATCAGTCAAGGATAAGCGCTAAGGTAACTGTGGGACTGAGGTACTCTCCTCCACATCAGGCTGCCATGTTGCCTGTTTGCCACACTATATTTGAAATAAGGAGAGAAGCAAGACTCGGGAATCTCATTGGCTGACAAGAAGGTATGATGGGGCTGAACAGTTATTTATAAGAAAAAACATTAATGAAAAGCAGATCACCAGAAACTGATTGGGGTGTGAACAGCTTTAAAGTAGATCAGCTGGTGAACATGGTTTGAGGTTAATGAAAAATTGATGTGGATAATGTAAAGATGAGGTATGAAACCCTGCCCAGTTTGACCGTTGATTTTGATATCCACCACAAACGATTTTACTTCTTGATCCCCTCTTACATCTCAACATTTTACAGAAGAGAGTCCTTACTTCACAGGTTCCCACCAGAATATTTTTCAGAAGGAAGAAAACTTGAAAACCTCAACCTTTCTACTGTGTGTGGTGGTGGTGGTGGTGGTGGGGTCCATCTGGAAATGCTCAGCCTTGCCTCTTTGTAGTTGCTGCCATCATTTCTCACAGTATTTCACTGCTTTATGGACACGGGTAGCTCTGCAACTTCTCTGGAAACATCAGCCTGTGTTTTATTTATGGCCTCGGAGCCCAGCCTGCTCCCTGCCTCACCCCACTGTGATCCAAGCAGATCAGTTCACACATTTAAAGAAAAGTAGAAATGCATGTGTAGTTTCTGTGCCCACAAATCTTTCCGCATAGCACACACATAAACTCCGCTATTTCCAGTTTTACATTTTCTGTTTCTGGAGCTTTTTGTGTTGTGTTGTTGTGACTTGAAATATCAGTAACTGAAATTTGACTCAGTTATTTGTTATTGCTACAGTATGTTGCAAAGACCATTCCTGTTAAAGTTTTTTCCTCCTTGATACTCTTCTTAATGTTGATTCAAAAGTGAGACCTGATGCTGTCAAATGCAATGGTGCGGGATGTGATTTGTACAGAAAATACTTACTGAGAGCAAGACATGCTGCCTCAAAAAAGCGTACCTTTTATTTCACTATCACTGCAATAGGAAAAGCTGTTCAGAAAACATGGAGATGCTACTTATCCATTGTATTGGTTGTAATTTGATTACATGAACCCATTTCATTCCTGAACATACATCAGGCCTTGTATGTCTAATATGCTTATGAAAATCTACCTGTATGTGCAGTGAATGTCATATACATAGACATAGACAAACTTTATTGTCATTCAAAATTGCACCAATCAGTGCGCATTAGAATGAGATTTCGTTGCTATAGGCTCGGATTAAATTTGGAGGAACTGCAGCAGTTATGTACAAATAAGACTACCAGAAGGAAAAAAAATAAGAGAAAATTACTAAATAAATAATCTAGTTAAAAATAGAGTATATGTATGTACATACACACACATATACATATATACACACACACATATTTACATATTTATGTATAAATCTATCTATATATATATATATATATATATATATATATATATATATATATATACTATACACATATACATACTATAATATATAGATAGAGATACACACACTCACACATACACCTATATATATATATATATATATATATATATATATTAGGGGTGGGACTCAATTAAAAAAATTAATCAAATTAATTACAAGCTTTGTAATTAATTAATCGAAATTAATCGCATTTTAATCGCATTTCAATATTTGAAATGAGAAATATTAATTTAAGTTTAGTTGATGAATAAATCAATATACATGAGCTTAAACTTCAAAATTTTGTTCATTTTCCCACCAGTCTACTACACAGACCAATGAAGGGTGGAAGTGCTCCTGTGATAAGCAAACTCCTGAAACTAAAGTTAAGCATCATAACTGGATAGTTTTATTCAACATTAATGTCTCACTTGTTATAGTTGGAAATTAATCATTCTCTCAGCTGTATTCCTTGATGTTGAAATGTGTTATGCTTGTTTTAACAGCTTATTTTGAATTAAAGACTTAAAATTAAACCACAAAAAGGAGAAAAAGTTCGTTCTCCGTTTAACAGCTGCTTTTACACAGCTGTGCTTCGCACTCACGGTTGCTAGGCGACATGAGCTACGCAGAGGTGACGGCAGCTGATATGAAGGCTAGCTGCTCACTTCTGGCCTTTGTGGTGTTCGTGGGCTGCGAAAGACGTGGGCCGGGTCCTTCGCAGGATGCGGCCCCTAATTTGGACATTGTGCGTCGATATAATCTGTATGCCTGGAACTCGTGCACTGAGAAACTTTCCAGGGTGCAAAGTGCGATTAAAATGCGTTAAAATTTTTAACGCGTTAATTTTCCCGAAATTAACGCGTTAAAGTCCCAGCCCTAATATATATATATATATATATATATATATATATATATATATATATATATATATATATATATATATATATATATACACATATACGCATACATACACACATGTCCAACACCTGACATGCCCAGATATTCCTGTAGACATAGTATAAATATATATGTGGTGATAATATATAAAATATAAGATATAAGATATGTTGCATAAGAAAGTGTTTCACTGGAGCTCCGTAGAATAGAGCCACCAGGAAGATTGGAGCAGCATTTTAATTTGAGTTCAACAGTCTGATGGCATACAGGAAGAAGCTCTTTTTAAATCTGGCTGTTCTGCTTTGAAGACTGCGGAGCCTTCTTCCAGAGGCCAGCAGGGAGAACAGCCCATGGTGGGGGTGTTGTGATGTATGAACCTAGAGATGTCCTACCAGTACGTACCACAGGGGGGCAGACCGCCACTAGGGCATACAGGGGTTCTGATAGCAACAGTAGCATAATAAACAAATGAGTGAACCAGCAAGAAGTTGTCCTCCATGCTCTGTGTGTCGAGTAATAATGTTTACTTAGTGACACTATAAGGGAGCAACATAACATAAATTGGCGACGAGTCGTGTATTTCGGAATACTTTTCATCGACTGGCTGTGAACGTTAAGTCAGCTTTGTGCAAGTTTTTGGACCGAAATGAACACCCGCGTTTTTGGATAGCTGATGTGCTGATCAACTATGAGCCAACCATCATCGGAGGGCCCGAGTGCAGCTAGTGTTACATCTGCGGATACAAGGACATCGAGTGCTTCGAGTTCATCTACAGTGCACGTAATCCCAGAAAGACGTATGATGACTGGAATATATGGACATATGGACATTTTCGATCTCCTCCGTGAATCGCCACCTTATCGTGGTGGAGGGGTTTGTGTGTCCCAGTGATCCCAGGAGCTATGTTGTCTGGGGGCTTGTCCCCCTGGCAGGGTCTCCCATGGCAAACTGGTCCTGGGTGAGGGTCCAGACAAAGAGCGGTTCAGAAGACCCTTATGAGTGAAAAAACAAGGGAACAGTTTACCCTGCCCGGGATAGGGTTACCGGGGCCCCACCCTGGAGCCAGGCCTGGGGAGGGAGCTCGAGGGAGAGCGTCTGGTGGCCAGGCATTAGCCCGTGGTGCTTGGCCGGGCGCAGCCCGAAGAGGTTACATGGGCCCGCCCTCCTGCAGGCCCACCACCCGCAGGAGGTGTCGTAGGGGTCGGGTGCAATGTGTGTCGGGCGGTGGCCGAGGGCGGAGGCCCTGGCGGACCGATCCCCGGCTATCGAAACTGGCTGTTGGGACATGGAATGTCACCTCTCTGGTGGGGAAGGAGCCTGAGCTAGTGCGTGAGGTTGAGAGATACCAGCTAGACATAGTTGGGCTCACCTCAACGCATGGCCTGGGCTCTGGAACCAGTCTCCTGGAGAAGGGCTGGACTCTGTTCCAGTCTGGAGTTGCCCTCGGTGAGAGGCGGCGAGCTGGGGTGGGTATTCTTGTATCCCCCCGGCTTGCTGCCTGTACGTCGGAGTTTTCACCGGTGGACGAGAGGGTAGTTTCCCTGCGCCTTCGGGCTGGGGAACGGGTCCTGACTGTTGTTTGCGCTTATGCGCCGAATGACAGTTCAGGGTACCCACCCTTTTTGGAGCTGCTGGGTGGGGTGCTGGAGAGTGCTCCATCTGGTGACTCCATAGTCTTGCTGGGAGACTTCAACGCTCACGTGGGCAATGACAGTGAGACCTGGAGGGGCGTGATTGGGAGGAACGGCCTGCCCGATCTGAACCCGAATGGTGTTTTGTTATTGGACTTCTGTGCAAACCACAGTTTGTCCATAACAAACACCGTGTTCGAACACAAGGATGTCCATAAGTGCACATGGCACCAGGACACCCTAGGTCGCAGGTCGATGATCGATTTTGTAATCGTATCATCAGATCTGCGGCCGTATGTTCTGGACACTCGGGTGAAGAGAGGAGCTGAGCTGTCAACTGATCACCACCTGGTGGTGAGTTGGATCAGGTGGCGGGGGAAGATGCTGGACAGACCTGGCACACCTAAACGTATTGTGAGGGTGTGCTGGGAACGCCTGGCAGAAGCCCCAGTCCGGGAGATCTTCAACTCCCACCTCCGGCAGAACTTCGACAGCATTCCGAGGGAGGCTGAGGACATTGAGTCCGAATGGACCATGTTCCGCACCTCCATTGTTGAGGCTGCTGCTCAGAGCTGTGGCTGCAAGGTGGTTGGTGCCTGTCGTGGTGGTAACCCCCGAACCAGATGGTGGTCACCGGAGGTGAAGGGAGCCATCAAGCTGAAGAAAGAGTCCTATCGGGCTTGGTTAGCCTGTGGGACTCCGGAGGCAGCTGACAGGTATCGACAGGCCAAGCGGAATGCAGCTCGGGTAGTGGCCAAAGCAAAAACTCGGGTGTGGGAGGAGTTCGGTGAGGCTATGGAAAAAGACTTTCGGACGGCATCGAAGCGATTCTGGCAAACCGTCAGGCGACTCAGGAGGGGAAAGCAGTGCTTCACTCACACTGTTTATAGTGCGGGGGGGGGGCTGCTGACTTCAACTGAGGCTATAGTCGGACGGTGGAAGGAATACTTCGAGGACCTTCTGAATCCCACTGACACGCCTTCTGTAGTGGAAGCAGAGTCTGGGGATGAGGGGGATGACTTGACCATCACTGGGGGTGAGGTCACTGAGGTAGTTAAACAACTCCTTGGTGGCAGAGCCCCTGGGGTGGACGAGATTCGCCCTGAGTTCCTGAAGGCTCTGGATGTTGTAGGGCTGTCTTGGTTGACACGCCTCTGCAACATCGCGTGGAGATCTGGGGCAGTGCCATTGGATTGGCAGACCGGGGTGGTGGTCCCCATCTTTAAGAAGGGAGACCGGAGGGTGTGCTCCAACTTTCGGGGGATCACACTCCTCAGCCTCCCCGGTAAGGTCTATGCCAGGGTGCTGGAAAGGAGGGTGCGTCCGTTAGTCGAACCTCGGATTCAGGAGGAACAATGCGGTTTTCGTCCTGGTCGTGGAACGCTGGACCAGCTCTTTATCCTCTCAAGGATATTCGAGTGTGCGTGGGAGTTTGCCCAACCAGTCTACATGTGCTTTGTGGACTTGGAGAAGGCATTCGACCGTGTTCCTCGGGGTGTTCTTTGGGAGGTTCTGCGGGAGTATGGGGTGTCTGGCCCATTGTTGCGGGCCATTCAGTCCTTGTACAACCACAGTGAGAGCTTGGTCCGTATAGCCGGTAATAAGTCGGATTTGTTTCCTGTGGGTGTTGGACTCCGTCAGGGCTGCCCTTTGTCACCGATTCTGTTCATAATTTTTATGGACAGAATTTCTAGGCGTAGCCAGGTGGCGGAAGGCTTCTTCCTTGGTGGCCTCAGAGTCTCATCTCTGCTTTTTGCAGATGATGCGGTTCTGTTGGCTTCATCAGGGGGGGGCCTCCAGCTCGCAGTGGAACGGTTCGCAGCCGAGTGTGAAGCGGCTGGCATGAGAATCAGCACCTCTAAGTCTGAGGCCATGGTCCTCAGCCGGAAAAGGGTGGAGTGCCATCTCCGGCTCAGGAACGAGTTCTTGCCTCAAGTGGAGGAGTTTAAGTATCTCGGGGTCTTGTTCACGAGTGATGGGCGAAGGGAACGGGAGATCGACAGGCGGATCGGGGCTGCTTCTGCAGTGATGCGGACGCTGCACCGGTCCGTCGTGGTGAAGAGGGAGCTTAGCGTAAAAGCGAAGCTCTCGATTTACCGGTCGATCTACGTTCCTACCCTCACCTATGGTCACGAGCTTTGGGTAGTGACCGAAAGAATAAGATCGCGAATACAAGCGGCAGAAATGAGTTTCCTTCGAAGGGTGGCTGGCCTCTCCCTTAGAGATAAGGTGAGGAGTGCGGCCATCCGGGAGGGGCTCAGAGTAGAGCCGCTGCTCCTCCACATCGAAAGGAGCCAGTTGAGGTGGCTCGGGCATCTGATTAGGATGCCTCCTGGCCGCCTCCTGGGTGAGGTGTTCCGGGCATGTCCCACCGGGAAGAGGCCCCGTGGTAGACCCAGGACACGCTGGAGAGATTATGTATCTCGGCTGGCCTGGGAACGCCTTGGGGTCCCTCCGGATGAGCTGGAGGAGGTGGCTGGGGAGAGGGAAGCTTGGGCTTCTCTGCTTAGGCTTCTGCCCCCGCGACCCGGCCCCGGATAAGCGGAAGAAAATGGATGGATGGATGGATGGACATTTTCGATGAGTCTGGTGAGCAATGGGCAACGTATATTGAACGTTTTGAGCATTACGTGGTGGCTAATGACATTCATGAGGCTAAGAAAGTTTCAGTACTGTTCAGTGTGATGGGACCTAAAACGTATGGACTGCTTCGTAGCTTAGTAGCTCCCGTGGCACCTGGCACAATGACTTACAAACAGGCTGTGACTGTGCTTAAAGATCACTTCACACCGAAACCGCTCGTTATAGCCGAGAGGTTCAGGTTCCACAAGCGAAATCAGGGGGAAGGAGAAACGGTAGCACAGTATGTAGCAGTGCTCAAGAAGCTATCGGAACACTGTGAGTTCGGGGCTTACCTAGAGGACGCTCTGAGGGACAGATTTGTTTGCGGATTGAAATGCGAAGCTGTGCAGAAACGCCTTCTGACTGAGGAAAACCTCACGTTCAAGAAAGCTGTTGAACATGCAGTGTCAGCAGAGACAGCAGCACGCGACGTACAGCAGTTAAGTAATTCCCTGAAAGTAAACGCAGTGTTTTCGCAAGGTGAAAAATGCCGCCGCTGTGGGAAGGGAAATCATAGTGATGATGACTGCTGGTACAAAGACCGCGAATGTCACCAGTGCGGGAGGAAGGGCCACACGAAACGAATGTGCAGGAGTAAATCAAAAAGCAGTCATGAAAGAGAACATAAACACAAAGATATTAAGCCTGAACAGAAAAGCCATGCACACAAACGCAGCGTGAAAGATTGAAAGAAAAAGATCCATCACGTCGAGGCGAATGAAAGTGAAAGTGAAGGAACGAAATCGGATAGTGACAGTGACTTGGGACTGTATGCAGTGTCTCAGAAAGGGAAATATTCACGCATATCAGTAGTGCCAACTGTTAACGGAAAGAAAATGGAGATGGAATTGGATACAGGGGCTGCAGTGTCATTGATTCCTTGGGAACTGTACAAACGAAAGCTGCATAAGTTTCCTCTGCAACCCACTGATATCATACTAAAGACATACACAGGAGAGCCTTTGGCACCTGAAGGAGTTGTTAAAGTGCAAGTGGCATTGAACAAGCAACACGCTGTCTTGCCACTGTATGTGGTGAAGGCGGATGCTCCACCATTATTTGGCAGGGAGTGGCTGAGAGCCATTCAACTAAATTGGAGAGACTTAAAGACTGTACATGCAATTGAGTACAGACAGACAGACAGCTTAGAGACAGTGTTAAAGAGACACTCCGCTGTTTTCTCCGATAAGTTAGGCACCATGAGAGGAGTGAAAGCCAGGCTCACTCTAAGACCAAACAGTGTACCCAAATTCTGCCCACCACGCAATGTGCCATATGCTCTTCGACCGCGAGTGGAAGCTGAGCTGACACGCCTCACTGAGCTTGGCGTCATCTCACCTGTGGCGCATAGTGACTGGGCTACGCCAGTGGTGCCCGTGAACAAGAAGGACGGCGCCGTGAGACTCTGCGGGGACTTCAAAGTCACCATCAACCCAGCTCTCTGCATCGACAAGTACCCAATTCCACGTATTGAGGACTTGTTTGCTTCTCTCGCTGGAGGTCAACGCTTCAGTAAACTGGATCTATCTAATGCATATCTACAGATGGAAGTAGAAGAGAGCTCCAAGAAGTTGCTGACCATCTCAACACAGAAAGGACTGTTCTGCTTCAACCGCTTGCCGTTTGGTGTAGCGTCATCGCCCGCCTTGTTCCAGAAGGCAATGGACCAGGTGCTCCTCGGACTGCCACACACTCACTGCTACCTGGACGACATACTGGTCAGTGGTCCTGACAAGCAGACACACCTGAAAACGCTAGATGCAGTACTCAGCAGGCTAGAGGAATACGGCCTGCACCTCAAGCAAGAGAAATGTCTCTTCTTCCAGGAATCCGTGGAATACCTGGGCCACATCATCGATGCTGCTGGGCTCCACAAGTCACCGGAGAAGGTACGTGCCATCGTGGAAGCACCAGCACCAGGCGATGTAAGTAAACTTCGATCTTTCCTAGGAATGCTAAACTATTATGGACGCTTTATCCCTGATCTGGCCACTGTGCTAAAGCCGTTGAATGAACTGCTGAACAAAGAAAAGAAATGGCAGTGGACGTCAGCCTGTGCATCAGCGTTCCAGAAAGCCAAAGCACTCCTGGTATCACAAGAGGTGCTCACACACTACAACCCTGAGTTGCCGCTCCGTCTCGCTTGCGATGCTTCACCCTATGGGGTCGGAGCTGTTCTCTCGCATGTCATGCCGGATGGCGATGAAAAACCCATCGCCTATGCATCCAGAACTCTCAGCAAAGCAGAACAAAACTACGCTCAGATTGAGAGGGAGGCGTTAGCGATAGTCTTTGGAGTACGCAAGTTCCACCAGTACCTGTATGGCAATACATTCACGCTACTCACTGACCATCGCCCGCTTACAACCATCTTCAGTCCAGTGAAAAGCACACCATCCATGGCTGCAGCTCGCATGCAACGCTGGGCGCTCATGCTTTCCGCTCACAATTACACCATTGAGTACCGAAAGGGGGCCCTACATGCCAACGCTGATGGACTGTCAAGGTTACCGCTCCCTCATGCCCCCAGTGAGAAACAAGGTGCAGTGGAGGTGTTCTACACGTCACAGTTGGACACATTGCCAGTCAGCAACGCCGAGATCAAGCGTAACACCATGTCGGATTCCACCCTGTCCCGTGTCATGGAAATGGTCACAACTGGTCGTTTTCCAGCTGCAAAGGACGCAGGTGAGCTGTCTCCCTATCTCCAGCGCCGCCATGATCTCACTGTGCAGCACGGATGCCTTATGTGGGGGTTGAGAGTGATTGTGCCACCCAAACTGCGCCCCCGGGTGCTGACAGAGCTACACTCAGCACACCCAGGTGTAGTAAGGATGAAGAGCTTAGCTCGTAGCTACGTTTGGTGGCCCAGCATCGACTCCCAGATCGAGCACCAAGCAAAATCATGCCACTCATGTCAACGAGTGCAGAAAGACCCTGGCCTAGCACCCTTACACCCGTGGATGTGGCCATCCAGTCCTTGGGAACGGATACATGTGGACTTTGCAGGTCCATTTGAAGGGCACATGTACCTGGTCATAGTGGACGCACACTCCAAATGGCCCGAGGTGCACATCATGGATAGCACCACATCCAGCAAAACCATCCAAGTGCTTAGGGGACTTTTTAGTCGCTATGGCATTCCACACAGTCTTGTAAGCGACAACGGCCCTCAGTTCTGCTCTGAAGAATTCAGCACGTTTCTGAAAGCCAATGGAGTCAAACACATTCGCTCAGCACCATACCACCCTGCCTCCAATGGCTTGGCAGAGCGATTTGTGCAAACCTTCAAGCACGCTCTGAAATCTTCCAGAGGAGCTACACCAGTGCAGCAGCGTCTGGATACGTTCCTCCTGACCTACCGTAACACCCCCCATGCAACAACCAAGGAAAGCCCTGCAATGCTGTTCATCGGACGCAAGCTGCGTTCTCGACTGGATTTCCTGAAACCAAGTATGGCTGGAACAGTGCACCAGCCACAAGAGGCTCAACAGCAACGACGCCAGCTACACTCTAAACAGAGACAGTTTGAACTTGGTGAGCCAGTGCTCGTGCGTGATTATAGGAGGGGGGAGGATAAGTGGACGCAAGCTGTGGTGATCGAGAAGACCGGACCAGTGTCCTACAAGGTACATGTGGGAACACAAGGGGTCTGGAAGCGTCATGTGGACCAGATGCTGACTCGGCCCGAGTCAGACCCACCAGAGACTGCAGGGAGTTTTCCTGTGAGTTGTCCACTGTCACTTCCTCAGACAACCACACCTGACCCAAATACACCTCAATAGAAGGAGGATACTGATACAGTGCCACACACACCACATGCACCACCAAAAACACTCAAGACACCACAGTCCACAGAAATGACACACACAGAACATTCAGAGACAACAGGGACTGTACGACGATATCCTGTGATGATCACACGTCCGCCGGTACGTTACAGGGATCAGTAAACTTAACAACCACAAAAAAAAAAAAAAAAAAAAGAAAAGAAAAAGTTGAAGAATGTTTAAGAATGTTTGCTTTTGTAGAATGTTGTTAAATGGTTCTGAGTTTTGATATTTGAAGTGATTATAAGCTGTGACATAACTCTCCTATTTTCTGGTAATGTTGTGGAGAAGTAAAGAAAGAAATAATCTCATGTAGTTTAAAAGGGGATATAATGTCTTACGTTTGTTTCCGAAGAAATGTTTTTGTTACTGACAACAAATCTTAGTGGGGAGGAGATATGTGATGTATGAACCTAGAGATGTCCTACCAATACGTACCACAGGGGGGCAGACCGCCACTAGGGCATACAGGGGTTCTGATAGCAACAGTAGCATAATAAACAAATGAGTGAACCAGCAAGAAGTTGTCCTCCATGCTCTGTGTGTCGAGTAATAATGTTTACTTAGTGACACTATAAGGGAGCAACATAACAGGTGTGAGGGGTCTTTGTAAATGTTTTGAGCTCTGGACAGGCAGCGGCTTTTAGCAATGTCTTGTATTGGGAGGAGGGGGGTCCCGATGATTTTCTCTGCTGTCCTCACCACCCTCTGCAGGGACTTCCAGTCTGAGGTGCTGCAGGCACCTGCCCAGACAGAGATGCAGCTGGTCAGTAGGCTCTCTATCGTGCTCCTGCAGAAAGTGGTGAGGATCGGAGGGAGACGTGCCCTTCTCAACCGCCGAAGGAAGTGCATGCGCTGCTGAGCTCTTTTGACCAGAGCTTCAATGTGGGTGGACCAGGGCAAAGAGTCTGTTATCTGTACCCCCAGGAACCTGGTTGTTGACTCTTTCAACTGCAGTGTGATTGATGAGAAGCAATGCATGGTTTGGCCGGCTCCTCCTGAAGTCTATGATGATCTCCTTGGTTTTATTTACATTCAGGGCCAGGTTGTTGGTGTGACACCAGCTGACAAGGTGGTTCACCTCAGTTCTGTAGTCCATGTCATTGTCATTCTGGATAAGGCCCACTACCGTTGTGTCATCTGCAAATTTCACAATGTGAGTGGTAGTGGACCTGGCAGAGCAGTCATGGGTCATCAGGGTGAACAACAGTGGGCTCAGGACGCAGCCCTGAGGGGAGCCAGTGCTCAGGGATATGACGCTGGAGATGTTATTGCCCACCCGTACCGACTGAGGTCTATTTGTGAGGAAGTCCAGCAGCCAGTTACACAGGGGGGTGCTGAAGCCAAGGGGGGCTAGTTTGCTCACTAGGTGCTGTGGAATGATGGTATTAAATGCTGAGCTGAAGTCCAGGAATAGCATTCTCACATGTGCATTTTTCCTCTCCAGATGTTCTAAGCTCAGGTGGACTGCAGAGGAGATAGCATCCACTGTGGAGCGATTTGGGCGGTAGGCAAACTGGTATGGGTCAAATGTGGGAGGGAGCCTGGAGGTAATGTGGTCCTTTACCAGCCTCTCAAAGCACTTCATTATGATTGGGGTGAGTGCTACAGGCCGGTAATCATCGAGGGAGGAGATTGTGGGCTTTTTGGGCACTGGTATGATTGTGGCGGTCTTCAGGCATGTTGGTACCACAGCCTGATTCAGCTATGTGTTAAAGATGTCTGTGAAAACCTCCGCCAGCTGATCAGCACATTCCTTTAGTACCCGTCCTGGTATGTTGTCGGGGCCTGCTGCTTTCTGTGTGTTCACTCTCCTCAATGTTCTCCGGACATCTGCTGTGTGTAGACAGAGTGTCTTCTCATTGGGCAGAGGAGTAGACTTCCTCACAGGGGTGGCATTGAGTGCTTCAAACCTCCCAAAGTGGTTGTTCAGTTCATTGAGAAAGTTTATGTTGCTCTCACAGGGGGGTGGAGTAGCTTTGTAGTCTGTGATTTTCTGGATATTTAGGTATACAGGTATACAGGTAGATTTACTAGTGTAAATCTATACACTGTGAATATATGGTATTTTAGTTTGTTTATTTACAGTATGTGTATTACATAGATTTAAGGTATGCTAAATTGAAGATATAAGGTACCAAATACATATTTGGTACGTAAATACGTATTTGGACAATTATAATGCTTTTGTAATTACAGTGGATTTTAAATTTGGATTCTTTGCACTTTTAAAATCTATTTTAATTTTTCAGCTTTAATTCAAGGGGACTTACAAAAGTTTTAAATTAATTATTCAGGAGTTAAAGTCATTTTAACAATATTGTCCCCATTTCCAGATGAGAACTTACTGACGAGCAGTTTTATGGTCTGGAGAGGCCTGTTCCTTTATTTGATCACAAATTAAGTAGGTAAAAGATCTAGAGTTGACTCCAAGTGTTTACCTTGTATTTGGTGTTCATTGGAGCCTTCAATATGATTCCCAAAGAGATGTTGGCGCTAATCACTGGTGTTTACTGGTGATGTGTCTACTGATAGAAGCAGTAGGATGAACTGTGAGGTGTACAGATTCAAACAAATGCTGCAAAACTGATCAGAGCTTCACGGTGCAAATGGATAATGACCCCAAAGCCAACTGCAAAAGCAACATGAGTTTCTTATGGTAAGGAAATGGGATATTCTTCAATGGCCAAGTCAGTCATCTGATCTCAGCACAACAGAGCAGCTTTTCAGTTATTAAAAACAAAACTTAAGGCAGAAAGACCCACAAACACTCAGCAAGAGTACATAGATGGCGCCGGTGAGGTCAGCAGCCGTCGTACCTGCTCCTACGCTTTGTTTGTTTATATTAGGTTTAGCTCTAATTTTGGACTTTATAATTCCGCCTGCTCTGTGTCATATCACGTATGACAGACAGACTCTTTTTAATATCAGAATACAGCACTCTGGCTGTATTCTGAAACCTTTTTCTCCCGACCCGACTTGGCCTCAGGAAATACTGCGTTTCCAATGGGCCAGCTCAAACAAAGGACCCAGGTCACGGACAAGGCCCCGAGGGAAAAGAGCCGGCGTAAGAGAGAGGCTGAGGCGCAGAGCGCACCAAACGCCACTGCCGAGCATCCTGTTGGCTAATGTCCAGTCACTGGATAACAAGCTGGACGAACTCAGGGCCAGGATACAGTTTCAGAGGGACATAAGGGACTGCAACATCATCTGTCTCACGGAGACATGGCTGACCCCCCTCATACCGGACCACGCCGTACAGCCGTCGGAGTTCTTCAGTGTTCATCGCACGGACAGAACGAGTGAGTCTGGAAAATCAAGAGGAGGAGGTGTGTGCCTAATGATTAATAACAACTGGTGTGACAGTAGGAATGTTGTCCCTCTGAAACAATCATGTTCCCCTAACCTGGAGCTCCTAACCCTGAAATGCCGTCCCCACTACCTGCCCCGCGAGTTCACTTCGGTCATCTTCAGCGCCATCTATATTCCACCTCAGGCGGACACAAACACTGCACTATCCGAGCTACATGAGGCTATTTCCACCTATCAGGCTAACCAGCGTGATGCGGCTCTCATCGTAGCCGGGGACTTTAACAGTGCAAACTTGAAAAAGCTGATACCGGAATTGATTCAACACATCGACTGCCCCACCAGAGGAGAGAGGACCCTAGACCACTGCTACTCTCCATTCAAAGATGGCTACAAAGCAAAGTCTCTTCCGCCTTTTGGGAAGTCTGACCACACCTCTGTACTTCTCATGCCGAAATACAAACAACGGCTCAGGCAGGAACCCCCTGCTGTGAGAGAAGTGACACGGTGGTCTGATCAAACAGAGGCCGCTCTGCAGGGTGCGTTGGATTCAACCGACTGGGACATGTTTCGCAGCAGCGCGGGCGGAGACATCGAGGAGTTTACGGAAACTGTTGTGGGATTTATTGGGAAAGTTGTTGAAGACACTTCACTTAGGAGGACCATCAGGACTTTTCCCAACCAGAAGCCGTGGGTGGATAAATCTGTCCGCGACGCCCTGAGGTCCCGCACCGCTGCCTACAACTCCGGCCTCGCCTCTGGGAACATGGAGGACTACAAGGTTGCATCATACAACGTCCGCAGAGCGGTGAAAGAGGCTAAACATCGCTACGGCCGCAGACTGGAACAGCAACTACAACAGTCTGACTCCAGGGGACTGTGGCAGGGACTACGCACCATCACGGACTACAAAGCACCACACACACACCCGGTGAGTGCTGACGCTTCTCTGGCTGATGAACTCAACATCTTTGCGCGCTTTGAGTCGGGAAGCCAACAGCCCGTTGCGCTCCCGGCCGGAGGGGCGGAGACACTCACTGTGACGGAGCGCGACGTGAGGAGGACGTTTAGACGTGTAAACACCAGGAAAGCGGCTGGACCAGACGGTATTAGTGGACGTGTCCTTAAGACCTGCGCTGACCAGCTGGCACCTGTGTTTACACTGATATTCAACCTCTCACTGAAACTGTGTGTGATTCCCACCTGCTTTAAAAAGTCCATCATAGTCCCTGTCCCAAAGAAACCACACCCCAGCAGCCCCTATGACTTCAGGCCCATAGCACTCACCTCTGTGGTGATGAAGTGTTTTGAGAGACTCATCAAGACATTCATCACCTCCTCACTGCCCACCACCCTCGACCCACTACAGTTTGCATACCGGCCAGACAGATCCACAGATGACGCCATATCCTTCCTCCTCCACAAGACCCTTTCACACATAGACACTGGTAAGGGGAACTATGTGAGAGTGCTGTTTGTAGATTACAGCTCAGCATTCAACACCATAGTTCCCTCCAGGCTGGTCTCTAAGCTGCTGGACCTGGGCCTGGGCCCATCCCTCTGCAGGTGGGTTCACAGCTTCCTGACCAGCAGACCACAGGTGGTACGCGTGGGTCACCTCACCTCATCCTCCCTCACCCTCAACACTGGATCCCCCCAAGGCTGTGTGCTCAGCCCTCTGCTGTACTCACTGTACACCCATGACTGCGAGGCCACGTCAGAGTCCAACGTCATCATCAAGTTTGCTGACGACACTGCTGTTGTGGGACTAATCTCTCACAATGAGGAGACAGCCTACAGGAGAGAGGTCTCCCGCCTGGAGAACTGGTGCCAGGAGAACCACCTCCTGCTCAACGTCAGCAAAACAAAGGAACTGATCGTGGACTTCAGCAGGAAGCAGCAGAGGGACTACCATCCACTTGTCATCAGTGGTGCTGAGGTGGAAAGAGTGGACACTTTCAAATACCTGGGAGTGACCATCTCACAGGACCTGTCCTGGACTCATCACATAAACATCACTGTGAAGAAGGCCAGACAGCGTCTCTACCTCCTCAGGCGGCTGAGAGACTTCAAGCTCCCACTCAAGGTGCTCAGGAACTTTTACACCTGCACCATCAAGAGCATCATGCGTGGGAGCATCACCACCTGGATGGGAAACTGCACCAAGCAGGACTTCATGGCCCTAAAAAGGGTGGTTCGTTCAGCTGAACGGACCATCAGAACCACCCTCCCCAACCTGCAGGACATTTACACCAAGCAGTGCAGGCTGAGGGCCATGAAGATCCTAAAACAGCCCAGCCACCCCGGACACTCTCTCTTCTCCCTGCTCCCATCAGGCCGGCATTACCGCTGCCTGAGGGCTAAGACTGAAAGGTTGAAGAAGAGTTTTTACCCACAAGCCATCCGTCTGCTCAACTCTGAGCCCTAACTGGACCATTATTGCACAATGTAAATATTATAATTTATAAAAGTGTGTATAGTGTATAGTATATAGAGTATAGTGTATAGTGTGAATTACTTTTTTTTTTTTTTTTATTCTTCTTATTTATATGTGTGTGTATATATGGTTGCAGGTACAAAATACATTTCACTGTGCATTGTACTGTGTATAACTGTGCATGTGACAAATAAACACTATCTTAATCTTAATCTTAATCTTATAAATCCTATCTTAGAGTTGGACAGCATACTGTATATTGGTTTATTGTGCACAACATGCAAGGTGTCCATGTAGAAGCATGTTATTTGTGCCAATGTATGTGTGTTTTTCAGCTGGCAACACTTCACTCTCTGTGTGTGTGTGTGCCTGTGTGTGTGTCTGTGTGTGTGTGTGAGTGAGAGAGAGAGAGAGAGAGGGACATGCCATCAGCCCCACCAGCTAACAGACCACTGTACGATTATAAAGGCACTTTACTGGTATTAATATTAATGCCACTCCATTTTCTTCAGGATGTCTGCCTGCCACTCTGATCAGACTGCACTTTACCACTTTAAACGGCGTGTGTGTTTCACTGGACGTGTGTGTGTGTGTAAAGTGATTCATGTGTTTTTCTCTGACATAAATACAGCTGTCAAAGAATTCTTGTAGTCCATTAGCACTGGGTCAGTTTTAAACTTAACCCCCTTTTTAATAAAATTAGCTTAATTTCCCATTCTTTTTCCTCAGTTGTGTGACTTTTACTAAAACAGAATATTTAAAAAATGAAACAGGGTTTATTCTCATGCAAAAATATGCAGTGTGAAAAGGAAGAAGCCACTGCTCACTGACAAAAACCCAACAGAAACAAAAAAAAATTGTTTTTGGTAGAATGCATGTGGTTCATGCTCTGAATTTAATATTTGACTGACAATATTTTCACTCTGTGTCAGTTTATCAAGTTTATCGAAGAGATACGCAAATGGAACAGAAATAGAAAAACGACGTCAGTTCTAAAAAAATTGAGTCACTGTAAAATGTAAGAAATAAAAACAAAATGCAATGATTTGCAAAGCTCCTAAATGTGTATTTTTTTTGACAGTGGAACATATCAAATGTTAAAATGAGAAAATGTACCATTTCAAGAAAAATATGAGCTCATTTTGAATTTCATGCCGGCAACACGTCTCATTAAATCTGAGACAGGAACATTTTTCCCACTGAGCAGCATCCCCTCTGCTTTTAACAACAGTCCATAAACATCTGGGAACTGCAGAGAGCTGCTGTTGGACTTTTGGAAGAGGAAGGCTGTTCCATTCTTGTCTGATAAAGGATTCTCCCTGATCAACAGTCCTGGGTCTTCTTTGCCCTATTTTTGATTTCATGATGCTCCAAATGTTTTCAGGTGATATGATTTGGGGTTGTAGTGAATGCTAATGTCTTCCATGCCAACAAGTCCTAATTTAAAAAAATAAAATAAAATAAAAATAAATAAATAAATAATGTCTGTACATCAACCATATTATTTCAGGACTTATGGGCTCACCTCACCACACATCCTGGGCTGTGGAACCAGTTTCCTGGAGAGGGACTGGGCTCTGTTCCAGACTTGGAGTTGTGGTGGGCAGGGGTGGGTCTTTGTGTCCCCTCTCCTTGTTTCCTGAATGTTGGGGCTTTTAAGGGTGGAAGAGAGGGTTGTTTCCCTGTGCCTTCGGGTCAGGGAATGAGTCCTGACTATCGTGTGCACTTACATACTAAACGAAAGTTCAGAGTACCCAGCCTCCTTGGAGTCACTGGGTGGGGTCCACGAGGGCGGTCCATGTGGTGACTCCCTCATCTTACTGGAAGACTTCAGCACTCACATGATTAATGACAGTGAAACCTGGAGAGGCCTGATGGGGACGAACAATCTGCCTGATCTGAATTCAATTCAATTCAATTCAGTTCAATTTTATTTATATAGCATCAAATCACAACAGTCATCTCAAGGTGCTTCATATTGTAGGTAAAGACCCTACAATAGTACAGAGAAAACCCAACAGTCAAAACGACCCCCTATGAGCAGCACTTGGTGACAGTGGGAAGGAAAAACTCCCTTTAACAGGAAGAAACCTCCAGCAGAACCAGGCTCAGGGAGGGGGGTCATCTGCTGAGGGGGGAGAGAGACAGAACAAAAGACACACTGTGGAAGAGAGCCAGAGATTAATAATATAAACACAGAGTGAGAAAACGGTGAGTGAAAAAGAAATACTCAGAGCATCATGGGGACACCCCCCAGCAGCCTAGGCTTATTGCACTGTAACTAAAGGAGGGTTCAGGGTCACCTGATCCAGCCCTAACTATAAATTTGATCAAAAAGGAAGGTTTTTAGCCTAATCTTAAAAATAGAGAGGGTGTATGTTATCTACTTTAAACTGCATGTTTCTTTATTTTTCAAAGACGTCACAGTATCCAGAGTGGTACTGCATTAGGATGTAAAACTATTGACGAGATGATTGACCTCACTGGGAGCAGTGTTTAGGTAGCTTACATCCTTATCCTACAGCACTTTCATAAAGACTTCTGCTGTAATTATATTTATTCTCCACTGCTGTATAATCAATAATTGTAAATTTAAATGTTATTAGGAAATGATCAGATAGAAAGGGGTTTTCAGGGAATATTGTGAAATCAGTTTCTATGCCATATGTCCGATCAGGATCCAGAGTGTGATAAAATTTTTTGGTGGGCTCCTTTACATTTTAAGAAGCATGTTGTGATTTATTAAATGCAGCACTGAAGCTGTCATTTTCAGCATCTACATGGATGTTAAAATCACCCACTATAATTATTTTATCTGAACTGAGCACTAAATGAGATAAAAAGTCTGAGAAATCAGACAGAAACTCTGAGTAAGGACCAGGTGGATGATAGACAGTAACAGATAAAGCAGGTTTTTGAATTTTCCACTTACCATGGACAAGACTAAGAGTCAGGCTTTCAAAAGAATTAAAACTTTGTCTGGGTCTTTGATTAATTACTAAGCTGGAATTGAAGATTGCTGCTACTCCTCCTCCTCGACCTGTGCTTCGAGCATTCTGACAGTTACTGTGACTCGGGGGTGTTGATTCATTTAAACTAACATATTCATCCTGCTGTAACCAAGTTTCTATAAGGCAGAATAGAAGCTGCAGTGAGGCATTTAAGATTGCCTGGCTTCCTGGCTGCTTGGGACAATCTGCCGGGGGAAAGCTAACAGCGGTAAAGCTACCTTGGTTGGCACTGACTACAGGGGCATTACGAGCTACAGGATTTCCCAGGGTGCAGAGCCGGGTTCAGTTCACTGAACCTAATCTCCAAGGCTACAAACAGTCTACATTTATTACACGTTCACTTTCACACCGAAAAAATCCATCATCCTTCAGCGCTACACAAGGCGTTGAACCGGAGTAAGTGTATGATATAGACATATTATTATCACAAATAAAATGATACAATCATATAATGCTTCTTTATATATGTATCTACAGAGACCGACCGTTAGCAAGAGGAGGAGGAGAGATCAGAGGCCAGGCCTATCATAAATCCTCTGAACCCCGAATACCTGAGCGGAATATCACGGACCATGATGGATTCATTGGATTAAACGCATACATACGGAAACTAGAAACAACGGGTGAAGAAGAAGAAGACCAAATAAACCAAATAACAATGCTGAAAATGGTGATGTAAACAGTGATTTTTTTATAGTCCCATTCTCCACAGTACGCCTGCCAACACAGACACATGCAACGATAGTGTTTTACATACAATACCCACATGCATGAGAATAGATGAATGCTCAAACAAGTACGATGAAATATCAGACGGTGAGCTTGCAGATGCTTATGATGCCTGCATGGGGAGTTTCATGAACGATCTCACTATTTCTGAAGCTTTATCATATGTTTGAAAACCTATTGAGCACAAATTCACTAGTCCTGAAACAACACTAGCTGAACTAAAAGCTCTTAGTGCATTTATAGCACAAATTCTGTCTTGTGTTTTGGAGTCACTAATTTTAAGAATCTGTCAGGAAGAAAATAACATCATGCACAGCTGCTAACACAACCACATTTTAATTTACAAATGGAACCTCCTAAGACAAAATTTAAAGAAAACTCTGACCGGGTGATTAATAATGATCTTTCATATCTTTGTTTTTAAACAGTGGGGTGAACTTATGATTAATAAATATTGAGATCTAAACAAACGTACACACCCCGCACACCACGGTGTCACACATTGACATTCACAACCTCGGCTTTGACACAGCAGGCCCATGCTCCCCAATTGTTACTCAAACACCACCCACACACTCATTTTCTGGCATGTTTTATATTAATGTTGTTGCTGCTTGCGATGTTCTTAAAGACACTGAATCACACACATTATTACTGATGCTGATTTTCCTATAGCTGGTTGTAATGGTGATTTTCCTATCACTACATGTTATGGTGCTGATTTTCCTATTGCTGGTTCTGATGCTGACGCTGTTTGTGATGCTCCAAATCATTCTGAATCACACACAGATGTTAGGACCTTTGTTTCAACACACAACACTGATGATGATGCATTCTACTTTGACATTTTCCTCGATTCATTGCTCAAATTTTACAACGTCGATGATGATACTCCACATATACCTGATATTATAGATGAATTGTGTGGTTTTAATGGTGATATAGCGGCACAGTATGATAGTGTACCTTCACCTAATCCTAATGGTTTTTGTGTTGGTGATTCTCTGATCCAATTTCCTCCTCCTCACGCTGTGTCATGTGTCCCAGAACGCCCTTGCGCGACTACCCCCACACATCATGCTGCCGATGAGATGTGTGTTATTAGTGGTGATAGAGCTCCCCCTAGTTAATGACTGTTGTCATTTTCACATATTTCTTCTAATGAAGAGGCTGATATTGTTCAGCACGGTGGCAGATTGATTAGGGAGATCCCCTTTTTCAATGCTCGAGCCTGTTGATTTCAGAAATATAGGTCTCAGTAATCCTGAAGAGGTGCCTGCTAGGGTAAGGGAGAGGTTGAGTAATGTAATCGATCATGCTGTTGAGGGGTCCCAGCCGGGGAGTGTTTTGAGAGGTCCTTCATTAGCCAATGATGTACAAGCTGTTTTAAATTCACACAAGGATTACAACGCAGACATGTTTCCGGTCAGAGCTCTGTAGAGCCGAGTATTCCTTTCACTTTAACTAGTAGTGACTTCATGGATTTCTTTACAAATAAAATTTTAGACATTAGAGAAAAAATTATTGGTAACCATCTCAAATCTTGATCTTCATGTTCGGCTGCTTTCAGCACTGCTGGTATTTGTTTTGACTCTTTGGCTCCAGTTGATCTTTCAGAGTTAACTTCAATAGTTACTTCCTCCAAACCAGAAACATGTTTATTAGATCCCATTCCTATTAGACTGTTCAAACAAGTCTTTCCATTTATTGATGCTTCTATCTTAAAAATGATCAATCTGTCTTTATTGGTTGGCTATGTACCACAGGCCTTCAAGGTGGCTGTAATTAAACCTCTGCTTAAAAAGCCATCACTGACCCAGCTGTCTTAGCTAATTATAGGCCAATCTCCAACCTTCCTTTTCTCTCAAAGATTCTTGAAAGAGTAGTTGTAAAACAGCTCACTGATTGTCTGCAGAGGAACGGTTTATTTGAAGAGTTTCAGTCACGTTTCAGAATTCATCACAGTACAGAAACGGCATTAGTGAAGGTTACCAATGATCTTCTTACAGCCTCTGACAGTGGACTCATCTCTGTGCTTGTCCTGTTGGACCTCAGTGCATATTCATGGACTTCTGCAACAGTGTCAGTGGAATGACCATAATCACCATGTTTGTCTGTGAAGCACAATTTCCCATTTTATTTTGTGCATTGGTAATTATGGTAATGCAAAGTGTGTTAGCACAAATGTGTCTGCAGTGATACATGACGATATGCTCGCTGTTGAAGGGTTAAAGATATAAAGATTTGGATGACCTCTAAGTGTTGATCAGTGCTTCTCTCTCTCTCTCCTCCTTCTCTGTTTGTATGTATGTGCAGTGGCAGTTCCTGATATGGGCGACACGGGCAGCCGCCCAGGGTGGCTTCTCATCTAAGGTGGCATGACCCCACCCCCATGACCCCAATCGCATTGCGACTGCAGCAGCAGCACCTAACGCACTACTCCACTTGTGGGGTAATGGGCGCCCTCTGCCTGCTGTGTGGTGCATGTAGCTTTCTTCCATGGTCTGACAGACAGGTTATAACAGAAGGAAAGGGGCAGGTGGGGGATTCTCTCATCTCGGTTGCTGAGCCTACAATGAATCTGTGCATTTAATAAATTTAGATGCACACAATTGATACAACACAAAGCACATTTCATTTATGATACTGTAAATATGGTCATTAATTCACAGTATTTGTGTGAACCTGAATCCTGATGAAAAAAAATAACATCTAGACAGTTCAGACAAATGTTGGTGGATGGCGCAGTGTTGCCAGATTAGGCAGCTTGTGAACACATTGGGCTAGATATATCTATATAATTATAAAATTATATAGATATATAATTTTCCAATAAAAACCTACCAAATATGGTTAACAACCCATGCTCGGAAACCATCAAACCTGACTGAACTGGAGATGTTTTGAAAAGAAGAATGGTCCAAAATACCTTCAACCAGAATCCAATCCAATCCAGCTGATCCAAAATGCTGCAGCTAGAGTACTGACAGGGACTAGAAAGAGAGAGCAGATTTCTCCCATATTGGCTTCTTCATTGGCTCTCTGTTAAATCTAGAATAGAATTTAAAATCCTTCTCCTCACCTACAAGGTCTTGAATAATCAGGCCCCATCTTATCTCAAAGACCTCATAGTACCATATCACCCCAACAGAGCACTTCGCTCTCAGACTGCTGGCTTACTTGTGGTTCCTAGGATACTTAAGAGTAGAATGGGAGGCAGAGCCTTCAGCTTTCAGGCTTTTCCACAGTGTGTCTTTTTATCCTGTCTCTCTCTCCCCTCACCCCCAACGGATTGTGGCAGGTGGTTGCCTGGTTCTGCCAGAGCTTTCTTCCTGTTAAAAAGGAGTTTTTCCTTCTCACTGTTGTTAAGTGCTTGCTCACATCGTGTCGTCAGATTGTTGGGGTTCACTCTGTATTATTGTATGGTCTTTTCCTTACAGTATAAAGCTTCTTGACACGACTGTTACTGTGATTTGGCACTATATAAATAAAATTGGAGCCTATCCCAGCAAACATAGAGCGAGAGGCAAATATGTAACAGTAAATATTTTTTATTGTTCTAAGTTATATTTTGCCTGCTACATTTGATTGTAGCTTAACCAATAAAATAAAATTTTAAAAAGGTCTCTCCAGGAGATGATTTTTAACAAGAAACTAAAACTAAAACTAAAAATGTATGGTAGTAATAAAATTGATCACCTGATTTCATTATAAGGGCTAATATACAAGTAATTATGGGGAAGTGCTGTGCTGGAATGATTTTGGTACACTTGACTCCTTAAAGTAAAGACTCAATGCAGGTCAATGCAAACAGGCCTCTACACCATCATCCAAACACTGAATAGTAATATTTTTAGAAGAACCTTGTTCATCTCTCCAGCAGAGTTCAGAAAATTGATACAGAGGAGCTCTGAAGCTGATCTAGACGCATGAGATGGATCAACACCTTTAGTCTGTCACATTTGTATGTGTAGTGACTCTGGTTGTAGCAATGAGTGACACTTTCATTAGAAAAAATCTTGATTTACAGGTACCGGTTGATGTTGCCTCTGGAAGAACAGACAGCCTTTTGAGCCCAAAAAACATTTGTATATAAAACTGAAATCTTAGGCTACTTTCACACTGCAGCCCAAAGTGACCCAAATCCGATTTTTTTCGCCCTCATGCGACCTGTATCCGATCTTTTCATGCCAGTCTGAACAACACAAATCCGGTCTTTTCAAATGCGACCTGAGTGTGTATGGCCAGGTCGCATTTATCCAACCTGCACGTCATTGATACTCAACAAACGTCACTATTCTGCGTTCCGCTACACGATGGGGGAAGGAAAACGTGTGACTTCCACAAACATTGAGCACGCTCACTGCATGCGGGACACTTTCAGGTTTGTCTGCTGTTCACACACAGATCACATCCAAGTCGCATATATTTGGAAAAGTGAACGACCGCGCAAAAAAATCGGATTTCACAAAAAATCGGAATTGGGTCACTTCAGGCTGCAGTGTGAAAGTAGCCTATGTTGCATCTTTCAAAAATATCTGAATTAATGTTTGATAGCTGGGATTTTTGCCTTCATTCACACTGTGCAGAGGACGAACTGTAGATTTTGCTGGTTTTGCCTAAAAGCAAAATATTAATTATTAAAAAGTACATAAATAACTTTGTAACATTTTTGAAAGAAGGGACCTCAACATTGCCTATAAAATAAAATTACTAAAATTTACCATAAGAAAAAAGAGAAATAGAGAGAAAAAAATCTCTTTCAAAAGGAAAAATGTCTGGGCAGATTTAGAGGGTTTTGCATTTGAACTCATTGAAAAAAAAAAAAAAATCTAAAAATTAAAACCACAAGCGGTGATTATTGAGCCCTCGCACCCGGCATGCTTCAACCCTTGGTCCACTCGACCCGTGGCACGCTTGGAGATTGTCACGCACGGGAGAATAGCGGGCTCACCCAGATGGTGTCAGCCCAGCAGGCTACCCATACCTTGGGTCGTTCGGTCACCAAACATCTCCCGCATCCACTAGGTGGCATGGGTGAGTGCCCACTAATTAAACTGTCATGATGCTGTATGTAATGCCTGCACCCAATCAATGAAATTGTAATGATCATAGGATGATGACTATCAGTGCACTGCTGATTTCCTGTCGCCACTAGGTGGCGTTATGAGTGTGAAACAAAGAAGGTATATGGCTGTGTTCTGTGTCACTCATCCTCTCGTGAAGCATGTGACGTTTGAATAACTTTTGATGGGCTACTTGTGTAGATGATCTGGAGACATTTTTGTGTCACTGAATTAAATCCTCTAGGAAAAGATGATTCAAATAGCAGGCATGAAAACGGCAAAAAATGCTGCAAAAATGACACCTTAATTTGAAGATACTTGGCTTCCTGTTACGTTTCGGGTATGGGTCCAAGAGACTTTTTTGTACATCTTAGGATGTTACTTGAGCCTGCAAAATTTCAGATACACAGAGCAAGCATAGCCCTGGGGCTGTTGTTTTTAAACTGTCTGGGGCTTGATATTGAAAAAAGTCCAAATTCAGAGGGTTGCCATGGCAACCCTCTTCGAGATTTTATAAAACCTTACATAACTTTTGATGGGCTACTTGTGTAGATGATCTGGAGCCATTTTGGTCTCACTGGGTCAAATGCCTTAGGAGCAGTTGATTCCAGTAGCAGGCCTGAAAATGGCAAAAACTGACACCTTAAATTGAAGATGGCCGACTTCCTGTAGGGTTTGGAGTATGGTTCCACAAGACTTTTTTGTACGTCTTAGGATGTTACATGAGCCTGCAAAATTTCACAGATGTAGATAAAATGTAGCTCCGGAGATACTCAGAAAACCTTGTATTTTATGATATTTCCAGGTCCCACTAGGTGACGCTCTAACGTTTAGGGCAGGAGGCCTGTCAAACTGATAAGGATTATCTCAGGAATGTTGAAACATATTTTCATGCAGAGAAACTAATTCTGTGGACGATCATACAAATTTTCATTTGCTTCTGTGGGGGGAGCTATTACACCTACAGCCTTGAATCTGTAGTTATGGATTCAGCCTGGGTCTGTACATGATTACATTTTTAAGCTGATTGGGTAAAGCATGTGCAAACAAGTGCACAAACAATTTTGGTGGCAAGGGAAAAAAACGAAGGCCAAATTCAAGGGCCTGGTGTGACAAGGCCATTGAATATTTTGTAAAACCTTGCAAAATTTTTGATGGTCTACTTGTCTAGATGATCTAGAGCCAATTTGGTCTCACTGGGTGAAATGCCGTAGGAGGAGTTGATTCAAATAGCAGGCCTGAAAATGGCAAAAATTGACAACTTCAGTTGAAGATGGCTGACTTCCTGTAGGGTTTTGGGTATGGTTTCAAGAGACTTTTTTGTATATATTAGGATGCTACATGAACCTGTACAATTTCAGATATGTAGATAAAATGTACCTCCGGGGCTACTCAAAAAACATGCTATTTCATGATATTTTGAGCTGCCACTAGGTGGCGTCCTAACGTTTATGGACTTGATGCATAACAATGTGTTGATGGTAGAACGCTTATCAAACCACTGAAGTTTGAGGCAGATTGGGCAAGTTGACTTTGAATTACAGCCATTTTTGTCTTCTTGGCGAAACATTGACCTTTGCCATCCCGCCAGGTCCTTAGATTTCCCAGATTTCCCCTGGAAAGTCCTTAAGGCTTTCCAGGGGAAATCTGAGATGGTTCTGCTCAACCACCTGGGAGCTGGACCTCAAAGTGTAAAACATGACATTTCCTGTTACCACTAGGTGGCCCTGCGATTACTATAAAATATAGCAATATGTATGTGTTCAGGGGCGGATGCTCATCCTACTGAAGATGTTTGATCCAGATTGGATAATATAAACATGAATGAGAGCCAATCAAATTTTCACGGCAAATGATAAAATTTCACAGGGGGCATAAGGGCCATGCCCCTTTGGCAAAAACTCAAATTTTTTTTTATTATTATTACCTCCGCCAAGGAGGTTATGTTTTTGGTCGCGTTGGTTTGTTTGTTTGTCTGTTTGTTTGTCAGCAGGATTACTCCAAAAGTTATGAACGGATTTCGATGAAATATTGTGGAGTGGTTGGAAATGACAAGAGGAAGAAGTGATTAAATTTTGGCGGTGATCTGGATCACGATCTGGATCCAGGAATTTTTTTAAGGATTCTTCACTATTGCGGGATAGGCGGTTATTGTTGTCTGGGAAAGATGAAAGATTATTTCACAGTATTTAGATACATGTATTACAGCATCAGTGACCCTATGGTCTTGGCGGAGGTTTGTGCTCTCTGAGTGCTTCTAGTTTAAATGTAGATTAACCTTGGTGTGTAGATTGCACACACCAAATATGAAGTTGATAATATCCAAAACCTTTGAGTTATTACAGAAAGTCTGAAGGGTGCAAATCGCCAAATTTGCATGTTTAATTAAAAATGGCAGACTTCTTGTTGGGTTTAGAGCATGGCTCCAAGAGGATTTTTTTGTGCGTCTGGATATGATACATATGTGTATCAAGTTTTATACATGTACATAAAACACAGTGGTGGGGCTCAACTTTAGGGGGCGCTAGAGAGGAATTTTGGCTGGCCCTTCCCTGAACTCATTAAAATACATACATTTTCACCAGGTGTGATGAATGTGCAAAGTTTCATGAGTTTTTGAGCATGTTAAAGCCAACAATAAGCCAATTTATTTGCCTGAATAATAATAATAAACGGAGCAATTACAGTAGGGCCTTTGCACATTTTGTGCTCGGGCCCTAAAAATAACGCCTTCTGAAAAGTAGAGTACGCAGAGATAAAGTCGTTGCTCTCATGTAACATTTTATTGTCTCCAGTCTCATATCTACGATGAGCACAACAGCACACAATTGTGCTGTCTCCACCATCAACATAACTGAGAAGAGCATGTACATGCAAGACTTGCACATCACATCATTAAAAATAGTACAAATTTAAAAGGAAAATGTATATATAAAATTATAATATATTACTTAGGATACAATATTCCTTTTATTTTAACTTACAAGAGCATCTGGCCCTCATAGTGTTTGCCAAAAAAAAATTCCGGCTCTCAGACAAACGTAGCTGATGACCCCTGCTGTAAAGGGACCACTGTAGTTTGTATTTATTTTTGAAGTAGCAAGAGGTAAAAGTGCAAAGATGTGATCTCCAGGACTGAACTGGTATCCCACAGCCTGCCTGCCATAAATCTTGATCTTTTCACATGAGCTACAACTTCTCTCCAGCCATTTCACCTGCTTTATACTACCTAAACCTGTAGTTTAGGTAGTATAAAGCTAGTTTACGTAATTTTGACCAATAGTCAAAAAGGTTTTGAGGCAGCTCCTCTGGTAAATACCCATCTTTCAAGACTGCAAGAGGGCCACATACTTTGTGTCCAAACAATGAAATCTGTGCGTTCCTGACATCTTCCCAAGCAGCCAGCAACAACCAGGGTAACCCATCCTCCCAGTCTCCCGATAACTCAGTGCAATCCGGTTGTTAAGTGGTGACGTAGAATTCCATTTCCAGGTCCAAACTGTCCTGTGTTCAATATGCCCCAATGCTGTGTCCCTCGTTGTTTTAACCAATCTGAATAAAAACACAAAACAAAACAAAAATACACTCAGCTGTCATTTTACCAATGAGAAAGAAAAGAGGAAATGGCCGCAGTTGGTAAGGTATGTTACAATCTTCTATAATAGTGAACAGTCCCTGATTCTGCAACTGCTATTTATTTAGGAGCATTTGGACCTGGAAATGACGTCGGACTTAAAGACTGGATAGGCACACAAAGATTTTAGTGTTTGGTGGAATTTTTTCCAATGCCCCCTGGCTCTGAGCATGGCACACATTATACATTATGTTTGACATGCAACTGTTTAAGCACCTGGGCAAACTGGAACCTTGATCAGATTGAATAGTCTTCGGAATACCAAAAATGGAAATGAACTGAGTTAAAGCTCTTACCATTGCCTTAGTCTTGATAACACACAGTGGCTATATATATATATATATATATATATATATATATATATATATATATATATATATATATATATATATATAGTCACCTGACATATCACTGTCAGTAAATAACAGTGTCCTGATTTTGCCAAAGGATCCAGACCTACACCATCAATTATAAGATGTTCAAAGGGTTGTCCAACTGCTGCAATAGGGCACATGAGAGCTGGCTTAATCACTTGATTAGGCTTACCTTTCAACTGACATGTCTGACATGTTCAAATGTCGTGAGCAACACCCTGTTTTAAATGCAGCCAGAAGAAATGTTGCAACACATGCTTATAAGTCCTCCAGACACCCAGGTGACCTTTCTCGCCCCCCATGGGGTACCTGAAGCACTTTATTTTGTAAAGATGCTGGAACAACTCTCCAAAACACTGGTCATTATGTAGTACCTACTTTCTAACAGAGCCCATCAAGGACAAAATAGAGCTGAGCAGAACTCCTCACTGCTGATGCTGGAACAGCTTGCTTGAATAAGTGAGGCAATGTGAGATCTGCCTTCTGCACTACTGCCAACACAGATTTAGATGCAGCCAGCTGGTCTATGTGCAACAGAACTGGTGAAACCATTGAGAATATGCCTCAGGCACCAGCTCATACACCTTTAAGACTGCTGACTTTAGTTTCATATACACTATCTGCTATGCTGAAGTCTGAATAGGCCTCTTGAGTCTTACCAGTCAAAATACAATGCAGCAGAATTGTCCTGTCAGAATCTGGCCAACCCTTGGTGTTAGCAACTCAGACAGAAAAGAAAGTATCAGGGTCTGACTCACTAAACATAGGAAGCAAATGAAGGTTCTTTAAGTCAAAATCTGTCCCAGTTCTCTGCCTAGCCACCTTTCACTAGAACCCACTCTACTCACTTCCCCTGCTTAATTAGCTCTAACTAATATTGTTCCAGTTAAAATTTGGATTGGTCCAGCTTATGCTTCATTTTTTCCAGCTTGACTTCTCTCGCTGCTTCAGCAACAACAACTGGTGCTTCAACTGTAACTACTAATTCCTTCTGTTGTTCAAATGTAAAACTTCCAGGAGTTGTGAAGAGACATTTCTGGGCTACCAACAGGCTGCTCACTAAGCAATTCAGCCCTAACCAACCCTAGCTTTAAAGAAGTTTCAAAGCCTCCTTATGCTTTTTATCAGGCATTTCTATCTCAGTGTTCACCAAGTTGAAGAAGTTGCTCCTTGGTGCACTGCTCTAATACTGACCCAGAAGGAGCCTGAAAGACTTTTTAATAGTTTACATCATAGTTACAAACAACCAGACAACATGGCTTACTAATACAGTGCAGGGGAAACTAGCACATAGGAGACCCACCACTTCCTAGCCAACTAGCTAGGTCAGTCCTAGTCTTCATGCAGCAAGTTGTGGGGGGTATTTAGACACTCCTAACCAGTGGGGGGAAGAGCGCAACCAGTGATCTGGCAGCCCACACAGCCACAGAGGTGCTTCTGAGTTAAAAGCACTACCCATGTTCACCGCCACATAGACAGAAACACCATGAGTTCCCTACTGAAACTCACTACCAAGCCTAACAGTGGATAGGGCCTCCTGCCCAGAATGACACCATAGGTCCTCCATCAATAACTCAGGCACAAAGCAAAATGACCAATTTAGCTAACAAGAAGAAACCAAATATACCTCCCCCCTAACTCATTCAATGACAGTCTACACAAACCTGACATCTATGACAAAAGATTGCTACAAAACACACCAAATCCATGCGAAGCACATCAAGCCAACAAGACACTCTTTCCAAGACAGGAGGGCGAACAATATCCAACTGAACAATAAACCTAAGCCAAAAGACAAAGCAAACTGTCTCCAACCATTAGATCCTAAATGAGCCCCTACTTTTCACAAGCCAGCCTTCAGTCAGTGACAAAGAGGGGAGACAAAACCGGTTGTGTTGCCAATCATTTTATTTACCACAAAGGAAAATAACAAATATGAGGTAGGAGAAACAAACCAAGTGTCATTCATAGGCGGTAGGAAAAAAAAGATCATTAGCTCAGGCCTACTTAAGACATATGGTAGGCCCAACACAGGTGTAACCCAGACAACCTAATGACCCTCTACACCACTGAACCTCTGCAGGAGAAAACTCTGCAGAGTGTACAAAAAGAGGAGGGGCCATAACACTTTGTTGTGTATAATCCTAAATGTTGTTGTGCTTACTTAAATTTGTGATGTAGCCACCATGTAAAACACCCCTTTGTTTCTGATTGACTAAATTAGCAGTAAAATTGGAAGAAATCCTGCATATGTCTCTGTATGTTCTTGTTCTTGAAACCACCACTGTTTGTATGTAGGACTCAAATACAGGTTTGTGTGCTGTAAGTTGCTCCTGCTAGAAGGTCCTCAAGCCTGAAACATGTTTGGTGGGAGGTTTGCAAGATGCAGCTGGGATTCAGGTTGAAGCCTGGGGTGAGTATTTCCTCTGAATATAAAAGTATGATGAGAACCAAAGTCACATTTATCATTTTCAAACAGCTAATGTCTCTGGATCAAACAGAAACAATGATGACCCCACACGACTGTTACAGCTAAAATCACAGGGTGGAAATGCGAGGATTAACATTTAGGAGACAGACAGGCTCAGACAGAGAGACAGAAATAGACAGGCAGAGTGGTTTGATGTGTTTTAAGAAGCCCTCCTGACCTGCATGCTCTCAGCTGAATCTTTGTTTTAATGGACTTCACAGCACAGTTTTAAAATGTGCTTTGTGTAGCAGATTTTCAAACACTATTTCATTTCAGGCAATGCACATGCTCATCACACATTTTCTCTCTGACTCACACACAGTAACAAATTTATGACACATATGCACGTACACACACACACACACACACACACACACACACACACACACACACACACACACACACACACACACACACACACACACACACTTATTGAGGCTGCATAGGGCATTGGTATCAGCCTGTAGGTTTCTGGCAAGGTCCTATGGGTAATTCCCATTCACCTTGTCCAGGTGAACCGAGTGTGTGTCTGTGTGTGTGTGTGTGTGTTATGGATGTATGTGTGTCCGTGTTTCATTGGCTGTATCTGTGTGATCTGACTCATTTTTATGAGGCTGAGAAAAGGAAAACAGAAGTAGTTTTGGAGGTCACAAACAAATTACAGTCTCTAGCCTGTAGTGTGTGTGTGTGTGTGTGTGTGTGTGTGTGTGTGTGTGTGTGTGTGTGTGTGTGTGTGTGTGTGTGTGTGTGAGTGAGTGAGTGAGTGAGTGAGTGAGTGAGTGAGAGAGAGAGAGAGAGAGAGCGAGAGAGAGAGAGAGAAAGAGAGAGAGAGAGAGGTAAATTGAGGGGCACATGATGTGACTACAGGTATTTGTGAAGACTGTCTATATGCAAATGTTAAAAGGATGTGAACATAAAGACAGCGGCTCTTGGCTGTTTGGAATAACGTGGAGACGTCAGGAAAACCTCATCAGGCTGAAGACTGTGAGGAAAGTATGTCTGTTCAGGTCCTCTGTGGTTGTTTGTGTGAAAACACTTAAAGCGTGTACTGTAAGTAATAAAGCTAGAGAAATATTCAGTCTGAATATGTTTTGAAACAAATTGAACCTTCTTGGCAGCTGTTAGTTTCACTTCATTTCAACAAAGATTTCACTTTGAAGCTTATTACTAATGTTCAATTCATTCTTCATTGTTTAGACATAAAATATTTCCCAAAGACTAATCCAGTGACTCCTGCCATAGTCCATTTTGGAATGAATTTGGAATGCTGAAGCATCCAGAGGTCACCAACTTTCTGCAATCACTACAGATCTCCAACCTGTCTGACTGCATTGTGCCAAGTGTAATGTTTGGTGGTGGTGGTGGTGGTGGGAGTATGGTGTGGGGGTGTTTTTCAGGAGATTGGCTTGGCCCCTTAGTTCCTGTCATGTAACGCTGTGTAGCAGGCAGGATAGGAGGATAGGACCTCATTGCAGGACTCACAAGACAGCATTGAACTCAAAAACTCGGCTTTATTCTGCTGTTAAACTCAGGGAAAATATGGACTATATTCTGGGGCTGGTCAGGAGCCAGAATATACAAACTAATAGTGATGGGTCAGTCACGAATGATCCGGCTCTAAGATCCGGGTCCTGATAGTGAGCAGTTTCTTTATTCTTTTTTTTTTTTTGTGGAAGCCACATGTGATTGGTTAAAATGTGTGGCGGAATCTGCAAGTCTACACGTAGCAACAGGGTGGGGAGGGAGGGCAGAGACACACGCACACACACACACACACACACACACACACACACACACACACACACACACACACACACACACACACACACACACAGTGAGTCCACATAAATCAAACACAGAGGGAGTGTCTGCTGCAAAATTTGCTCAGAGACCGGAAAGAGCAAAAGGAAGTTGTGCTTTGCATAGAGGCTACATGCAGGAATGGTGAGGAAAAGTAATTCATTTTACACATTTTTTTAACTAGAATCTGAGGAGCCATTTGGAAGCCAAAAGAGCCGGCTCTCTGAAAAGAGCTGAACTTCCCATCACGGGGACGAAAGGGACGAAACACAGAAATGTGGGGCGCAGGAATAAACAACATGGGAACCACTGACACAGACGCAACAGAACTAAGCGGAAATGCAGACAATATATAAGCATCATGGCAATCAGGGAAATTAGACACATCGGGGAGCACAGCTGAACAGATTCACACTAACAAGACAGAAGAAACAAAACCAGAAACAATGCACACAGGACAAAGGCTGTCAAATTAAAACAGGAAGTGTGTCAACAGGGAAACAGAAACACAGACTACACACTGGGATGCAAACACACTGAGGAAAAATCCACAAAGAATGAACAGAAACTAAATACTCAAAACTGAAACACAAAGGAAAATTACACAACAGCAATACCTACAATAACTCAAAACACTTGGCAAAAAGGTCAGGACCATGACAGTTCCAGTGAAAGGAACATTTAATGTTTCAGCATACCATGACATGTTGGACAGTTCATGCTCCCAACTTTGTGGGAATAGTTTGGGGAATGCTCATTCATGTTCTAATAATACGATGTAAAAAGGTCCATAAAGACACAGATGAATGAGTTTGGTGTGGAAGAACTTGACTGGCCTGCACAGAGTCCTGACCTCAGCCTGATAGATCACCTTTGGGATGAATTAGAGCGGAGACTGTGAGCCAGGCCTTCTCATCAAACATCTATGTCCAACCTCATAAATGCGCTTCTGGAGGAATTCCTATAAACACACACCTAAGCCTTGTGAAAAGCCTTCCCAGAAAAGTTCAAGCTGTTATAACTGCAGGGGGTGGGCTGACATCATATTAAACCCTATGGATTAAGAATATAATGTCACTGAAGTTCATATGCGTGTGAAGGCAGATATAATACTTTTGGCGCTGTAGTGCAGTTCCTCCTCTTCCCCGATCTTTTTGGTACTGAAAAGACTGTTATGACCCAGGTCATAATTTGTAGGGTGTGTTGTTGCTTTCATTCCCTCCTGCCTGAGGGTGGTGCTCCTCATGTAAGCTTTATTTGGCAGTTGGTCAATGACTGAATACTCGGGGTGCCCCCCCATTTTTTTTTTTAACCTGTTCGGCAGCTTACACAAGCAAATGTATTGTTTGCAGGGTCTGTTGTGCCAAACGCCTTTGCTGTGCGAAGAGGAGCTCTATACACTCAAATCAATCAAAGTTTATTTGTCACATACATGGTCATACAAGGTATAACTAGCAGTAAACTCAGCAGACCTCACAATGATGGTAGAGCTGGAAGTGGCCGTGCAGTCATAGGTGTATAGTGAGAAAAGCAGGGGGCTCAGGATGCAGCCCTGAGGGGCACCAGTGCTGAGAGTAAGGGTGGATGAGGCATGATTGGCTACCTGCACTATTTGTGGTCTGTCTGTTAGGAAACTGGAGATCCAGTCATGCAGGGATGAATGGAGTCCCAGATCCTCCAACTTGGTGGTGAGTATGGAGGGGTAATAGTGTTAAAAGCTGAACTGTAGTCGACAAACAGCATTTTAACATGAATACTCCTCCTGATGTCCATGTGGGGTCAGTGTGGTGTGAAGCACATGTATAATTGCATAGTCGGTGGAGCGGTTGTGACAATATGCAGACTGCATTGGGTCCATGGTGTCTGGCAACGAAGTGATGAAGTGTCTGACCAGCTTTTCAAAGCAATTCATCATGACTGATTCGATTCAATTCTATTCAGTTTTATTTATATAGCGCCAAATCACAACAAACAGTCGCCTCAAGGCACTTTGTATTGTGGGTAAAGACCCTACAATAATACAGAGAAAATCCAACAATCAAAACGACCCCCTATGAGCAGCACTTGGTGACAGTGGGAAGGAAAAACTCCCTTTAACAGGAAGAAACCTCCAGCAGAACCAGGCTCAGGGAGGGGGGGTCATCCGCTGAGGGGGGGCTGAGGGGAGAGAGACAAAAGAGAGCCAGAGAGTAATAATAACTAATGATTAAATGCAGAGTGGTGATACATAAGGCGTGCCTATCTTTTTTTCTCCATTCAGATGTTTCCAGTGAACATTAACTAAAATGCTGCAATATTCTATAAATAAATACATGATAAGTGGAGAACTGCATGAATAAGCACGTGCAATGCTTATAAAATGCTTGGTGAATGTGTATTATTGAATGCAAGAAAATAATTATTTAATGGCCTCAAGATCACTGCGTGATAGTGCAATGATGACACACACATGAATGTGTTTAAAGTTTTTCTGCCTCCACCAACCAAACCATAAGTCCACCACTGTGATCTAATTTGGAAGTGTACAGTGAGCAGACGGGTGGACTGTGTCCTATTATGTCCTATTATGAAGCACCACCATCAGTCATCAGGAGTTTTTCCTTCCCACTGTCACCAGTACAGTTAACAGTTTCAGGGTGAGGGTAGCCAATTCTCGCGATACCTAATGCAAAGTGGAGCTCAAAGCAAAGGCTACACATGCGAACAAACACTCAAAAACCATATTGACATTCCCTACTACTACTACCCTACTACTGATGTGAGGGCAACAGGGCGATAGTCATTGAGACAGGTTGGCTGAAATTACTTTGGGACAGTAATGATGGTGGATTTCCTGAAACATGATGGGACGATGCCATGGGTCAGGGAGAGATTAAAGATGTCTGGGAATACTGGATCCAGCTGATCTGGATCCAGGCTTTGAGCATTCTGCCACAGATTCTGTCTGGTCTTGCCACCTTTCTGGTATTCACCCTCTTGAACACTCTCCTCATGTCTTCCTCTGTGATGGTGAAGGAGCACTGCCCTCTGGTGTGCTCTGCATGTTCCTTGGCTACACTGACAGCGCTATTAGCACTGTTAGCACCAGTGCTACCATTAGCGGTGGCACTAGCACACTTTAGCACCGCCGGTTGAGGCATCAAAGGGAGCATAGAAGTTAAGTACGTTCACCAGAGACTCATCAGTCTGGAGGGTGTGCTCTTGCAATCTGTGATCATCCATAGTACCTGTCACAGAGATCTGGAGTCACTCTGTTGAAACTGTGTCTCTAGTTAATTCCCGTAGCACTGTTTCGCCTCCCTCACCACTCTGCACACTCTGTATGTTGCAGCTTTGTACCTCTCCATGTTGCCACTGATAAGCCGACAGGTTCGAAGGGGCAGAAGAAATTATAGAGAGAAGGGGCAGAAAGAAAGGGGGTATAGGAAAAATAGACAAGAAGGCACAAGTAATTAGTCACCAACTGCTGCATCTGTAATAATGCACATTGTGTGTGTGTGTGTGTGTGTGTGTGTGTGTGTGTGTGTGTGTGTGTGTGTGTGTGTGTGTGTGTGTGTGTGTGTGTGTGTGTGTGTGTGTTTGTTTGTCATAAAACTTACTTGATAATGACGGTAAGAAGCTGCAACAATGACCCCAGAGATAGACAGAGAAAGACTCAGAAAACCCAGGTTGTCCACAGCGCTGAAGACCTAAGACCACACATCCAGATGATAACTGTGTGCAAGAAAGAAGGAGGAGGCCCCAGCTGGAGTCCCCAAGGCCAAAGACAAGAGCCCCAGAGAACAAGAAACAATGAGCAGCCAATCCTGCCAGAGGCCAGGCATCCCAGCATGAGCCAAGGGCGGGCCCTAGGTGCCCAAGAACTGCCTGGCACCCGGGCCTTACCCTGACATCGTGTACCTGTAAAGAATAAATAAATATTTGGAACTACAAATTTGTCTATGTAATGCTCTGGTTTCTCCTAGGCCGGGCCAAAACAAGATGTAAAGCTCTCTAAGGTACATTTGAAATTAAGTGGGATTTATAAAGTGGCCAATGAGAAAAGCACAGTGGACATTTGTCATGGGGCCACTTTTGTGATTTTTATTTGTCTGTTATCCTTTTGTTATCTGGTCTCAGGTGGAGAGGTGTGCCAGTGGGCAGGTACCTGTCTGGCTGTGGGTGGAGTTTACTGTTCGGCTCATCCCTTCCACACCTACACTTACTGTACCCTAGTGATGGGTATTTAAGGCCTGGAGGTTGCCTCAGCTTTTGGCAGATTGTTCTACTCTGCCATGGTGAAGACTGAGTCCGCCTTGTTCCTTTGTTTTTACTGTTCTCGCCTGCCTGTTAACCCCTGTTGTCTCTTTCTTTTCCAATAATCAGATACATGCAATAAACTATACCTCCATGTTTTTGGACCTCCGTATATGGAAGACTTACCCATACCTAGAACTCAATAGAAAGGATGCACCCACTTACCTAGATAGATAGAAGACTTTATTTGTCATTATATGTAAAAATATAACAAAAATTGCATTCCAGAACACCCATCCAAGAAAAGACAAACAAACCAGACAAACATAGGGAGATAAGTGTTCTGCAGCCTTGCTGCCGTCACGAGAGGCGCTGCCATTACAAAAGATGGAAACATTGAACACAATGCCCACCTGCCTGCCCACTCTCCACCTTCTCTGCGGTCCACCTCTGGTCTCGCACCTGCCACTCCAAGTCACCTCTCTGAGCCCAACAAGTCTTCACTTAAGTAAAACAGATTCTCTTCTCCACAGTCAATTCCTCAAATACTTATTGTTGTCTGGGCCATCAATAATTCCCTCTATCATCTTACACAGAACTCTCGTGCACCGGCCCCACTTCCCTTTAGTTTTACACCTACACTGCCTTGTAAATAAACACTTAAAGCAAACCAAACATGACAGAGTGATCTGGCCAAACCCCAGACCTGGCAGGATCAGCGGCATTTCGCCACCCTTGTTCAGCAGGAAACTATACTTGCACATCACGATCAGATTCTTTCTGAGGTTGTTGAACAGCTGTGGAGATGGGATTGTTCAGAGCATTAATGCTAAAGAATCTCAGTCTGCAGCCTCAGCTCCAGATCTATCTGTAATGTCATCTGCAGTGGCAGCTAGTCAAGTTGCACCTTTGTGACTGTTGGTCCAGGATTTGGTTCCTCCAACCCCGTAGACATTTGGAGGAGAGCCAGGCTGTTGTGGTGGGTGTTTAGTACAGTGTAATCTGTTGTTTAATTGGAGTCCGTAAGCTTTTAATGATGATTACACTAATACTGATTGGTGTGTGTCAGAATTTGCAATTGAGTTCAGAGTGTTTGCTGCTGAGGCAGACTGGGGGGGATAAGGCGTTTGAAGGAAGGAGTGCAAATAAGCTGCACCATAGACTATATAAATATAACTATCCCTACACGTTAAAGGGGGCATTCTATCATTCATTAAATGAGAATTTTAAAGGATGAATTAGCCACCTGTGATTAAGCCAAGATGTTTGAGGATTTGGTTGCTATGGCTATGATGATTGATGACCGGCTCCTTGAGCGTGCACAGGAAAAGAACTACAAGTCCCAGTCTCCCTCAATCCACCATGTTTTCTCACATCCCTCCTCCCATGCTGCCTCTGTTTCTGTTTCTGGCTCTGGGCTCAGTGCTCTGTGTACCCCTCATCAGACATTGGAAGAGTCCATGCAGCTTGGCTGTGCTAGATTGTCCCCGTAGGAGCGACAGAGGAGGAGGGATGCTAAGGCCTGTTTTTTATTGTGGCCAGCCGGGACATTGTGTTATCAACTGCCCTGTGCGGCCAAAAGGCCCAGCCCATCAGTAGGTGTGAGAGTACTGGTGGGTGGGTCAGGCAATTTAAATCTCCCTTGTATTCAGCTGTCTGCTACTGTATGTTTAAATGGTGCAAGTTTAACTACTCAAGCTCTAGTTGATGCAGGTGATGAACAGAACTTGATTGATAATCAACTAATACAACAATTAGGTATCCCCGTGCTCCCTCTTCCTTCACCCATGACTGTTTTCTCATTAAATGGCCAACAGATAATTCATCGGACCCAGTGCATTCATCTGATTCTTTCAGGGTTGTGTTTTTGAGTAGAAAAACACAACCCTTATTTGAACTGGGCAGAGCGACGGGTTGAAACTGGAGAACCGCTGGCTGAAACTGCTTTCTGGGTCCAAACCGAACATGACAACATCCTATTGCACAGTTAAGAGATGCTCTGGATAAGAACAGCATGAAGTCTGCATAGCACCTTCTGCAGGTCCTGAATCAGGACAGCCGATGGACAACGCCCCACAAACATATATGCCATTCATCATTCACTGACTCTACCGCTGATCTGGACAATCATGTCATGCTATTTGCACTGGATTATTTGCACTGTACTATACACCCTACACACCCTCCCACATACCATGTCTTAGGGGTCACTGACAATTATCAACATTTTCCAAAGTGCACAAAGAGTACTCTTTTTCCAGACCCCCCCTCCCCAAAAGTGTACAAAGAAAATATTGATCTTTTTTCATGACCTGGTTTTTTGGTATTTTAATGTAATGGGAAGCATTAAAAACACATCCTGGTACTGAAAAATGTTGGAAATCTATTAAAAACATTGTATTGGTGCACTAATAAATTTATAGGGTGCAATAAACTGATCTGAATTTTAATGTGAATGCGTACTGCACTGCATGTATGCAAAATGTACAAGCTGTCACACTGTACACGGTGGCAGTGGAGCAATTTGTCATCTGAATAGCCAGTCTTGTGCAAAAAGTGATCATCTGCCAACAAGTGATTTCTGGTATTTGCCAGAAAAATTATTGCTGGTATTTATATTGTTGTAAATGACTTGTTGAATTATAATCTGTCAAGCATACCTTAAATATTATCTCTCATGAATATCAGCTCATTTTGAGTCATAAAGAACATTCTCATGTTCTTATGATAGAAGCTGCAATCAGTTTTTGGCAACACCAGCCACCAGTGTTGCCAACTTAATGACTTTGTTAGGGACTTTTTCCAGTAATGTTGGCAACTTTTGGAGAGAAGCCTGAAACCTGAAATCCTCTGCTGTTGCTGTGTTTTGTGTACATACAGAGCTCATAGTGTGTCTCTATGTATACTATGGCATTGCACAGACATTGCTTCAGCACTGGGGGGGGGGGGGGGGGGGGGGGGGGGGCACGACACCCCAACACCCAGACTTCAATTCATCCACTAGCAACTTTTGAGCCAACTTTTGTGTAAGAAAACGCGCTGTCAGCATTTTCTTACACAAAAGTTGGCAGCAGTGCCAGCTGCCAATCACCAGATTAGGCATAAATATATAGGCCAGCATAGAGGAAAATAATAGAATTAATAGAAGCAGAATTAATGTACTTCCCTTCTGAATAAAATCCATCATCGTTTTCTGTGGTTTCCTGCATACGGTTTCCATTTTTGATCCAGCTTTTGGGAACAATGCTTCCACTTCCTTGTTGAATTCCTTGTGGCTTTGGCTGCTTTCCACACCTGCTGCACGGCAGCTTATTCCTGTCTAATATTGTCATTTTATGAATTGATGATGGCCTATTTTAGAATTCAACGAGGCATTTGAATTGATCCACCAGACCAGAGGCCATATTGCTGCAGACTACACAATGGTGCAGTGGTGTACAAGTGAACGAGAGTGGATGCCTCGGGCATTGGCGGTCAGGCAGCAGCGCTCAAATTACAGAGTTCTGACCGACATTTTCTAACTATTTGAAAAGCATACATTGGGTGTTAACCCCCTCCCCCCTGGTGTACGGTTTGTATGTTCATCTTTGTAAAGCAACGCTTAGTGTATATATTATATATTTAGTGTATATATATTTAGTTATATTTTATATTATATTTTGACTATATTTTGTTAATTATTCTATTTAATTCTGAGTATATTTTGATTGCATTTGTAAACTATTCTATTTATATCTTTCATCTTTGTGCTAGTGTGTAAAAGCAGTCGTCAAAGCATTTCACTATTGTACCTTGCATGACCATGTATGTGACAAGTAATACTAAAGTACTTTACCCCTGATTGTCTCCGGGATGTTTGTAAACAGATGCTCTACGCCCCCCCCCCCCCCCCCCCCCCCCCCCCCCCCCCCCCCCCCCCCCCCCCCGCCGTCCTGTCTTCTTCTGACCTGTGTTGGACTGATCTCCCTGACCTAGCCGCTGATGAACTCTACATCTTACCAGAACTGTTAGCTGAGGAGGGGGTTTGAGTCAGCCCCACAGTAGCCCAACCCCCGCCCCTCGCCTCCGCTGGCTCCCCCGTCCATCCCTCCCCACCCTAGTGCTCCCATGCTATATGTTTCTGCTCTGTGGGAGAGGTTTTTGTAACCTTATACTGTGTATGTGCATATGTATACAAACTATGAGATGATTTTTTTCCTCACTCATCCCTATATGTTTTCACTATTGTTTCTGTCTTTTTAATGGCAGCGCCTCCAGAAGGGGGGCAGCATGGCCACGGTTCACCTATCTCCCCATGTTTGTTTGTTTTGTCTTCTTGGATGGGTGTTCTGTTAACTGTAATTTCCCCATTGTTGGATCAATAAAGTATCATCATCACCATCATTATCTAGAATCTTACTGAAGATCCTGTGGTTTTGACAACATACAAAAATAATTATGGGTACCTCAGAGGATTAAAATATAAGGTTCTCAAAGTATGGTCAGAGGGTGTGGTCTCTGAACTTCAGGCCACACCTACCAAAAATCATCAGTGTGCCCTATTTAAGTTTCTATCAAAAAAAAAAAAAAAAGGGAATTCCATAAGAAATAAAAATGAACCCCTTTCTGGGGTCTATTTTCCCTTTTTGAATCTGCCTTTTGTACTTATGCATGTAATTGCACTGTAAGTACTCCAAACATAGAACTACTTATTAAATGACTCTACTGGTCTTCTTGGTTTTACCATGTGCAAATTTGTGACATCATTTCCTTTTCCAGAATTACATTTTTCTGCTACTGAAATTATCTGATCATGATCCTCCTTACATACAAGGTCTTGAATAATCAGCCCCATCTTATCTCAAAGACCTCATAGTACCATATCACCCCAACAGAGCACTTCGCTCTCAGCCTGCTGGCTTACTTGTGGTTCCTAGGATACTTAAGAGTAGAATGGGAGGCAGAGCCTTCAGCTTTCAGGCCCCTCTTCTGTGGAACCAGCTCCCAGCTTGGATTCAGGAGACAGACACCCTCTCTATTTTTAAGATTAGGATTAAAACTTTCCTTTTTGATCAAGCTTATAGTTAGGGCTGGATCAGGTGACCCTGAACCCTCCCTTAGTTATGCTGCTATAGGCCTAGGCTGCTGGGGGGGTCCCCATAATGCACTGTTTCTTCTCATTCACCATATTTACTTTGTTTATACCCCACTCTGCATTTAATCATTAGTTATTATTAATCTCTGTCTCTCCCCCCTCAGCAGATGACCCCCCCTCCCTGAGCCTGGTTCTGATGGAGGTTTCTTCCTGTTAAAAGGGAGTTTTTCCTTCCCACTGTCACCAAGTGCTGCTCATAGGGGGTCGTTCTGACTGTTGGGTTTTCTCTGTATTATTGTAGGGTCTTTACCCACAATACAAAGCGCCCTGAGGCGACTGTTGTGATTTGGCGCTATATAAATAAAATTGAATTGAATAACCACCATATTTTGTACATTACACATTATGTACAAGTATCTATCAACAGTGACAATATTGTGTTGAAAAGGGTTAACTTTGATGATTTCTTATGGAATGCCCAATTTTTTTTTGACAAAAACTAAAATAGGGCATACTGATATAACTGATATAAATATGATTTCAATAGATTTTTTTTTTTTTTATCTGTTGATGGTGTCCATAATTCATTTTGATGTTTTGTGATACCCATCCAGTATTGATTAGGTGGCAATAAAGAAATCTGTCAGGTCTGTAAGAGGACATGAGATACTAATCTCCTTACAGGACCAAAATGGTAAATGGTAAATGGACTAGTTCTTATATAGCGCTTTTCTACTCAGTATGAGCACTCAAAGCGCTTATACAACATGTGCATTCACCCATGCACTCCCATTCATACAAGCACTTCCATTTTTATGAAGCTAAGTGCTTTTTTTTTTTTTAATTAACTAACATTCACACGCATTCATACTCCGACAGAACGGTCGGAGAGCAACTTGGGGTTAAGTATCTTGCCCAAGGATACATTGGCATGTAGCCTGGAGTAGCCAGGATTCAAACCGCTGACCTTCCGGTCAGTAGGTGACCTGCTCTACCTACTGAGCTACAGCCACCCCAATGAATGAATGGAGTGAATCCAGATGGCACTGCTGCAGATCTGCATGAAGGTCCTACAGTTTTGTGTTTTTTTTTTTTTTTCTGGCAGTTGTCACTTGTCCATTTGGCCTATCATTTGTGACACCATGGGATGATCGGGGTTAAGGTCCTTTATTAATCAGGCCTCCCAAAGTGTCGGGGTTGATCTGAAAATGCACAAGATTTTCTTTTCCAGTCACCTAACACCTGTATCATGTAATATAATCACATTTGGAGATGGTCATTTCTCACATGTGCTGATCTTATCTGAGTTACTCTTAAATGCTTCAGTGGCTCTACTGAAGCATTTACTGCTTTGATCTACTCCTTGTCGGTTCTTTCTGTAAATGGGCTGTTAGGTTACACTTTTGTTTCTGCATGTTTGTGTTCTGGGCTGTATGTATGCCTCATTAGCATGGGACTTTGGAAACAGGCACATCACTGGTCGTAAGAGGACATGCTAGTTCAGAGGGAAGAAGGATTGAGAAAAGGAAGAGGGTTGCAGTCTTAAATGTTAGTGATAGCCTAGACAATAGGTAGTGATGTAGGATTTAAATCAGCTGTTTTGTTTTTTCGACAGTAGAGGCTGATGGAAGAGGAAATTACTCTGATGCCCTCCGCTGTAATTCTGCTGTAGAGTGTTTCCTTTTTCTCTCCATTCTAACTCTGTGAAACAGTGTCAGACAGAAAGTTTTAACCAGCTGGTTGATGTCTGGATTTTCACCCAGTGACTGAATGTGTACCTCACTCAATGACTGGTTAAGGTGCTTTTGTGTGTCCAACAATGTCGGACCAACAGGTCATACTGTCATGTCCTGGGCCGTTTGCCCAGCGTTTTGTGTTTATAGTTTATTTCCTGTGCTTGTCCTCCCAGTGTGTTGTCTTGTTCCCAGTGTTGTGACTCGTCTGCGTGTTCCTTGGTTTATCACTTCCTGTATTATTTTGCCAGTGTGTTTTCCCTGTGCTTTGTGTCTAGCTTTGCTTTCCCTGTGTAATTAGTTTCATTTGCCTCACCTGTTGTTCCCTGCTGTTTCCTCTTGCCCTGATTCCCTTTGTGTATTTTAGCCCTCAGTTTTCATTTGTTCTCTGTCGCGTCGTTGATGTTTTGTGCCCGCATGTTCCAGTGTTCCTTGTGTTTTCCCTTCGTCACCCCTCCGTTGGATTTTGGTGTTCATTCTCCTCCGAGCCTTAACAAACCTCCTTTAAGTTATGTTTACCTCTGGAGTCCTTCGTTTTTGCCCTTCCTCACCCGTTTCCTCCCCGGCCATGACACATACTGAAAACATGTCACATCATGATTGTTAAAGTGGAAGGTAATGATGAAGATTAAATTGAATGCTGTAGAGAAGATGGAACTGTATTAAGTTGAAATGATCTTTCTGGCATTATGCATTCAGAATAGAATAAACATACATACATATGCCTATACTTATACATAACTATAAACCGTTTCATACATGATTCAATTCAATTCAATTGTATTTATATAGCGCCAAATCACAACAAACTGTCGCCACAAGGCGCTTTGTGTTGTGGGTAAAGACCCTACAATAATACAGAGAAAACCCAACAGTCAAAACGACCCCCTATGAGCAGCACTTGGCGACAGTGGAAAGGAAAAACTCCCTTTTAACAGGAAGAAACCTCCAGCAGAACCAGGCTCAGGGAGGGGGGGTCATCTGCCGCGACCGGTTGGGCTGAGGGGAGAGAAAGACATGCTGTGGAAGAGAGCCAGAGATTAATATCAATTAATGATTAAATGCAGAGTGGAGTATAAACAAAGGAAATAAGGTGAATGAGAAACAGTGCATTATGTGAACCCCCCAGCAGACTAGGCCTATAGCAGCATAACTAAGGGGTGGTTCAGGGTCACCTGATCCAGCCCTAACTATAAGCTTTATCATAAAGGAAAGTTTTAAGCCTAATCTTAAAAATAGAGAGGGTGTCTGTCTCCCGAATCCAAGCTGGAAGCTGGTTCCACAGAAGAGGGGCCTGAAAGCTGAAGGCTCTGCCTCCCATTCTACTCTTAAGTATCCTAGGAACCACAAGTAAGCCAGCAGTCTGAGAGCGAAGTGCTCTGTTGGGGTGATATGGTACTATGAGGTCTTTGAGATAAGATGGTGCCTGATTATTCAAGACCTTGTATGTGAGGAGAAGAATTTTAAATTCTATTCTAGATTTAACAGGGAGCCAATGAAGAGAAGCCAATATGGGAGAAATCTGCTCTCTCTTTCTAGTCCCTGTCAGTACTCTAGCTGCAGCATTTTGGATCAGCTGAAGGCTTTTCAGAAAGCTTTTAGGACAGCCTGATAATAATGAATTACAATAATCCAGCCTAGAAGTAATAAATGCATGAATGAGCTTTTCAGCATCACTCTGAGAAAGGATGTTTCTAATTTTAGAAATATTGCGCAAATGCAAAAAAGCGGTCCTACATATTTGTTTAATATGTGCATTGAAGGACATATCCTGGTCAAAAATGACTCCAAGATTTCTCACAGTGTTACTGGAGGCCAAAGTAATGCCATCCAGAGTAAGTATCTGGTTAGACACCATGTTTCTAAGATTTGTGGGGCCGAGAACAAGAATTTCAGTTTTATCTGAATTTAGAAGCAGGAAATTAGAGGTCATCCAGGCCTTAATATCTTTAAGACATTCCTGCAGTTTAACTAATTGATGTGTGTCATCTGGCTTCATTGATAGGTAAAGCTGAGTATCATCTGCATAACAATGAAAATTGATGCAGTGCTTTCTAATAATACTGCCTAAGGGAAGCATGTATAATGTAAATAAAATTGGTCCTAGCACAGAACCCTGTGGAACTCCATAATTAACCTTACTGTCTGAAGAAGACTCCCCATTTACATGAACAAATTGGAGTCTATGAGATAAATATGATTCAAACCACTGCAGTGCAGTACCTTTAATACCTATAGCAAGCTCTAATCTCTGTAATAAAATGTTATGGTCAACAGTATCAAAAGCTGCACTGAGGTCCAACAGGACAAGAACAGAGATGAGTCCACTGTCAGAGGCTCTAAGAAGATCATTTGTAACCTTCACTAATGCTGTTTCTGTACTGTGATGAATTCTGAAACCTGACTGAAACTCTTCAAATAAACCGTTCCTCTGCAGATGATCAGTTAGCTGTTTTACAGCTACTCTTTCAAGAATCTTTGAGAGAAAAGGAAGGTTGGAGATTGGCCTATAATTAGCTAAGACAGCTGGGTCAAGTGATGGCTTTTTAAGCAGAGGTTTAATTACAGCCACCTTGAAGGTCTGTGGTACACAGCCAACTAATAAAGACTGATTGATCATTTTTAAGATTGAAGCATCAATAATTGGAAAGACTTCTTTGAACAGTCTAGTAGGAATGGGATCTAATAAACATGTTGCTGGTTTGGAGGAAGTAACTATTGAAGTTAACTCTGAAAGATCAACTGGAGCAAAAGAGTCTAAACAAATACCAGCAGTGCTGAAAGCAGCCGAACATGAAGAATAATCTTTGAGATGGTTATGAATAATTTTTTCTCGAATGTCTAAAATTTTATTTGTAAAGAAATCCATGAAGTCACTACTAGTTAACGTGAAAGGAATACTCGGCTCTACAGAGCTCTGACTCTTTGTCAGCCTGGCTACAGTGCTGAAAACAAACCTGGGGTTGTTCTTATTTTCTTCAATTAATGATGAATAGTAAGATGTCCTAGCTTTACGGAGGGCTTTTTTATAGAGCAACAAACTCTTTTTCCAGGCTAATTGAGCATCTTCTAATTTAGTGAGACACCATTCCCTCTCCAGCTTTCGGGTTATCTGCTTTAAGCTGTGCGTTTGTGAATTATACCACGGAGTCAGGCACTTCTGATTTGAAGCTTTCCTTTTCAGAGGAGCCACAGTATCCAAAGTTATACGCAGTGAGGATGTAAAACTATTGACGAGATAATCGACCTCACTGGGAGCAGAGTTTAGGTAGCTGCTCTGCACTGTGCTGGCACATGGCACTGAAGAGCATAACAATGAAGGAATTAGATCCTTAAACTTAGTTACAGCACTTTCAGAAAGACTTCTATTGTAATTAAACTTATTCCCCACTGCTGTGTAATCCATTAAAGTAAATGTAAATGTTACTAAGAAATGATCAGACAGGAGGGGGCTGTTAAGGGAATACTGTTAAGTCTTCAGTTTCTATGCCATATGTTAGGACAAGATCCAGAGTATGATTAAAGTGGTGGGTGGGCTCCTTTACATTTTGAGAGAAGCCAATTGAATCTAACAATAGATTAAATGCAGTGTTGAGGCTGTCATTCTCAGCATCTACATGGATGTTGAAATCTCCCACTATAATTATTTTATCTGAACTGAGCACTAAATCAGATAAAAAGTCTGAGAAATCAGACAGAAACTCTGAGTAGGGACCAGGTGGACGATAGATAATAACAAATAAAACATGTTTTTGATTTTCCCAATTAGGATGGACAAGACTAAGAGTCAGGCTTTCAAAAGAATGAAAACTTTGTCTGGGTCTTTGATTAATTAATAAGCTGGAATTGAAGATTGCAGCTAATCCTCCTCCTCGACCTGTGCTTCGAGCATTCTGACAGTTACTGTGACTCGGGGGTGTTGATTCATTTAAACTAACATATTCATCCTGCTGTAACCAGGTTTCTGTAAGGCAGAATAAATCAATACGTTGATCAATTATTAAATCATTTACTAATAGGGACTTGGAAGAGAGAGACCTAATGTTTAACAATCCACATTTAATTGTTTTATTTTTTGGTGCAGTTGATGAAGCTGTATTATTTATTGTTTTTGAATTTTTATGCTTAAATAGTTTTTTGCTGATTTTAGCTTTGGTTTTTGGTGGTCTGGGAGCAGGCACCGACTCTATGGGGATGGGGTTTTGGGGGGATGGCAGGAGGAGAGAAGCTGCAGAGAGGCGTGTAAGACTGCAACTCTGCTTCCTGGTCTCAACCCTGGGTAGTCAGTTTTTAGGAGGGTTAATAAATTTGGCCAGATTTCTAGAAATGAGAGCTGCTCCATCCAAAGTGGGATGGATGCCGTCTCTCCTAACAAGACCAGGTTTTCCCCAGAAACTTTGCCAATTATCTATGAAGCCCACGTCATTTTTTGGACACCACTCAGACAGCCAGCGATTCAAGGAGAACATGCGGCTAAACATGTCGCTCCTGGTCTGATTGGGGAGGGGCCCAGAGAAAACTACAGAGTCCGACATCGTTTTTGCAAAGTTACACACCGAGTCAATATTAATTTTAGTGACCTCCGATTGGCGTAACCGGGTGTCATTACTGCCGACGTGAATAACGATCTTACCAAATCTACGATTAGCCTTAGCCAGCAGTTTCAAATTTCCATGAATGTCGCCTGCTCTGGCCCCTGGAAGACATTTGACTATGGTCGCCGGTGTCTCTAGCTTTACGTTTCTCAAAACAGAGTCACCAATAACCAGAGTTTGTTCCTCTGCGGGTGTGTCGCCGAGTGGAGAAAAACGGTTAGAGACATGAATAGGTTGGTGGTGTACCCGGGGCTTCTGCTTAGGACTACGCTTCCTCCTCACCGTCACCCAGCTGGCCTGTTTTCCCTGCTGCTCGGGATCTGCTGGGGGGGAGCTAACGGCGGCTAAGCTACCATGGTCCGCACCCGCTACAGGGGCCTGGCTAGATGTAGGATTTTCCAGGGTGCGGAGCCGAGTCTCCAGTTCAGAAAGCCTGGCCTCCAGAGCTACAAACAGACTACATTTATTACAAGTACCGTTACTGCTAAAGGAGGCTGAGGAGTAACTAAACATGTGACACCCAGAGCAGGAAAGTGCAGGAGAGACAGGAGAAGAAGCCATGCTGGTAGTGAGTCGGCTAAGGGCTAAGCTACTAGCTGAGCTAAGCTAGCGAATTTCTAAAAACAAATAAAGTGAGTAATGTGAATACAGGTGATTCAGCAAAGAGTATGCTATTTAAAGTAGGTGAAGATTACACTAAAATATGTTATTATCCAGATAAATCGAGTTATACAGATATAACAGCTAACAGACAGCAAAACACTGTGCTCCGAAACAGGAACAGGAAGTGATACAATACCGCAGTGAGAGCCAACACCAAGTGACATGATGTGTCTTATATGAACCCATGTACATAACTGCAAGCATTCCACTGGCTTTTCAGTTTCAGAAATTTTTTTTACTATGACCCCTCCCTTAACATGATATTATATAAATTAGACCACATTAACATCCACAGAAATGAAAGAAAATTAGAAAGAAAAAAATACTCATACTGTATATGTACATCAGCCATCTGCTCTACATGGATGACATCAAGCTGTATGCCAGGAATAAATGAGGCATTGATTCACTAATCCACACCACTAGGATCTACACTTGGAATCCCACGGGCAAATGGGAACCATGAAGAGGCTGCCAAGTACCTGAAAAGAGTAAAGAAAGTTCTGAGGAGTCAGCAGAATCAGAAGAACAATATCTGGTCAATCAACACCCAAATCCTGCTGGTCATCAGATACCCTGTTGGGATAATATGCTGGCCAAAAGAGGAGATAGAAGCCACTGATGTCAAGACAAGAAAGCTCCTTACCATGCATAGAGGGTTTCATCCCAAATCCAGCACCCTGAGACTGCATGCTAAGTGGAAGGAAGGAGGCTGAAGACTAGTGTGTATCAGAACCATCATCCTGGATAAAAAAAACAAAGATCCATGAGTACATCAGGGAGATGGCCACAACTGATCATGTGCTTATTCAATACTTCAGGCAGTAGAAACCCGAGAAAGAAGAAGAACAAGAACCTTCATGGAAGTATAGGCCTCTGCACGGCATGTACCACTGGCAGATAGAAGTGGCTGATATCAAAAAATTCTACCAATGGTTGGACAAAGTTGGGCTGACAGACAGCACAGAGGGACTAATCATAGCACACAGGAACAAGCTCTAAGCACAAGTTCAATAGAGTCTGGGGTCTACTACACCAGGCAAGACCCCAGGTACAGGATGTTCAGAGATGGCCCTGAGACATCCAGCACTTAACCACAGGGTGCAAGATGCTAGCAGGTAGGGCATCCATGAAAAGCCATAACCAAGTGATGACATAGTAACAGCAGGGGTTGGCAACCCGCGACTCCGGGGCATGCGGCTCATTCATCCTTATGCTGCGGCTCTGTGTGACTTGGACCAAGTCATGATGCCATGATGGCATCATGGCAAGTAAAATCCAACAATGATAAGAGAAAATACATTTGAACACATGAGTGTTCTTATGAGGGACCAGGTTGGCACAAACAGGCACAGGTGTATGCTTTATTATACCCCAAAAAGGCAAAAATGTCACAAACAAGCAATTCTTAAAAATCACTGGGCCCATAAAAGAGGTCAACTAAACAAAATTTACAAAAACCATTTAACAGAACTCAACTACCTGACCTGCCCAAATGAGCGACAGCTCAACCTATATAGTAATGGAATAAACCATTTTAAATGCAGCAGGGGGAACCAAAGTGTAACTACATTTGAAAAAACAAACAAAAAAAAAAGAACCCATTCCCCCCATGAGGTTACAACAGATGGTTAAGTCCACTTGATTGGCCTCAGTACTTAAACCAGCTCCACCCTCTGCATCCTCTTTTGCTCAAACAGGGAAGGACTGGAGCAGCAGGCAGGTAACTCAAAGGAAACAAGAAAATTACTAGAACTTAAGTCACTGAAATCAATGTTAGCCAAGTGTGCACCATTATTTAAGGTCTCACATAACAGCACCATAAACTACATTCAACTTCAATAAGTATAAACATTAGGGTATAAAACCCTACTATATTAAGTTTATACAAATATGAATAAATATTTCAGTTGTGTGGTTGCAGATGCTGTGTCTTGAGTGGATGTGTTCTTGGAGAAAAAATCCTTGCTGACAAAGTCTTAATGCATATACAAAAGTTTATTACAAAAACAGTAGCTGCCGTCCTAATGGGAGATGTACCAAAGGCATTCCCCAGATTTTGTGAAGTGTGAAATATGTGCTCACCATGCTGATTTAGTTCAACATGCTAATGCAGAGAAGCACACACAAAAACTGTGCACCCTTCTCTTCTATGAGGCTAAGAACCATGGGTTTTACTGCTCCAAAACACAATGAGAAAACAAAGGAGTGAGCTATACTACTATAGAGCTATACTGTTTAAAAGCAGCCTCAGGTTTTGTGGGTGTTGTGGGTTGCCAGTTGGGCTTCTTTTGGGCTTGTTTTCATAGAGCTGGTTGCTTGTTTCTGTCGCGAGATCTGGCAACACTGATACGGACCCATGGGTGTCTGAGAATGACCAAGCTAAGACCCCGTGGGACTTCTAGATACAGATTGACAAACTGGATATGGCTAACCAACCGTACATAGTAGTAGTGGACAAGCAGAGGAGGAAGGCCGTAGTGATAGATGTATCAATGTCGAGCAACAGTAACGTCAAAAGAAGAAACAGAAATAGCTTAATAAATACCAAGGGCTGAGAGAAGAACTAGAGAGGATATGGAAAGTGAAGACAATGATGAAGGCAGTGGTCCCCATGGTAGTTGGAACACTCGGGGCAGTGACCCAGAAAGTGTTTATTGTTTATCCACTGCCCTTGTGTCAGGTTCATGTGTCCTAGTCCTGGTCTGTGTGTTTAGTTACTTTTAGTTACTGTTTTATTTGGTGTGTCTTTGTGTGGTCTGTCTAGTTTAGCTTCCTGTTTCCCTCCCAGGTGTTCCCTATTGTTTCATTCCTTCTGTGTGTGTATATTGGCTCAGTCTCCCTTTGCTCTTAGTTGTATTGTTGTTTCTGCCATAGTGGTGTGTCTGGTTTTCCATGTCTCGTCTTAAAGGTTCCACGCCTTGGATTATGTGCCTTGTCTTGCTCCTGAAAGGATTTTTTGTAAGACCAAGGGACCCTGCATATACAGTTGTGCTCAAAAGTTTACATACACCAGCAGGAATTTTTGCTTTCTTGGCCTTTTTTCAGAGAATATGAATGATAACACAAAAACATCTTTTCCACTCATGCTTAGTGGTTGGGTGAAATCATTTATTGATAAACAACTGTGTTTTCTATTTTTAAATCATAATGACAACAAAAAACATCCAAATGACCCTGATCAAAAGTTTACATACCCTAGTTCTTAATACCGTGTATTGCCCCCTTTAACATCAATGACAGCCTGAAGTCTTTTGTGGTAGTTGTGGATGAGGCTCTTTATTTTCTCAGATGGTAAAGCTGCCCATTCTTCTTGGCAAAAAGCCTCCAGTTCCTGTAAATTCCTGGACTGTCTTGCATGAACTGCAAGACAGTCCCCAGAGTGGCTCAATGATATTGAGGTCAGGAGACTGAGATGCTCATTCCAGAACCTTCACTTTGTTCTGCTGTAGCCAGTGACAGGTCGACTTGGCCTTGTGTTTTGGATCGTTGTCATGTTGGAACATCCAAGTACGTCCCATGCACAGCTTCCGGGCTGATGAGTGCAAATTTGCCTCCAGTATTTGCTGATAACGTGCTGCATTCATCTTTCCTTCAACTTTGACCAAGTTTCCTGTGCCTTTGTAGCTCACACATCCCCGAAACATCAGCGATCCGCCTCCGTGCTTTACAGTAGGAATGGTGTTCCTTTCATCATAGGCCTTGTTGACGCCTCTCCAAATGTAATGTTTATGGTTGTGACCAGAAAGTTCAATTTTGGTCTCATCACTCCAAATTACCTTGTTCCAGAAGTTTTGAGGCTTGTCTCTGTGCTGTTTGGCATATTGCATGCGAGATACTTTGTGGCATTTGCGCAGTAATGGCTTTCTTCTGGCGACTCGACCATGCAGCCCATTTTTCTTCAAGTGCCTCCTTAATGTGCACCTTGAAACAGCCACACCGCCAGTTTTCAGAGAGTCCTGTACTTCAGCTGATGTTATTTGTGGGTTTTTCTTTGCATCCCAAACAATTTTCCTGGCAGTTGTGGCCGAAATTTTTGTTGGTCTACCTGACTGTGGTTTGGTTTTGACAGAGCCCCTGATTTTCCATTTGTTAATCACAGTTTGAACACTGCTGACTGGCATTATCAATTCCTTGGATATCTTTTTGTATCCCTTTCCTGTTTTATAGAGTTCAACTACCTTTTCCCGTAGATCTGCTGACAATTCCTTTGCTTTCCCCATGACTCAGAATCCAGAAACGTCAGTGGCTGGATGAAAGATGCAAGAGTCTGTCTGGATCCCAGAAACTCACTCAGCTTTTATGCACACACACACTGATTACATGCAAATAGATCACAGGTGAGGATGTTACCTTTAGTAGCCATTCAAATCCATTTTTGTCAACTTCTGTGCATGTTATCAGGCCAAAATCACCAGGGTATGTAAACTTTTGATCAGGGTCATTTGGGTAGTTTCTGTTGTCACTCAAAACTCCAAAAGAAATCGACAATATGAACTGCATAACAGTGGCCATCTGGTCCACGGGAGGGATTCAGCTTCCTTTCTCCAAGCCATCGCTACATCACCTCCCCTTCAGCCTGTCCCAGCCACCAGACTGTTCCTCTCTAGCCACATTTCTGGCACAAATGAGAGCTGAAGATAAAGGGTCCCTCACCACTGTGCTTCCTGTTCAGTCACACAGGAGGAAGCGCGGCTCTCGTCAGCAAGACCAGCAGCTCCAGCCTGCCGCCTCAATGAGTTCTGCAGGGCCTCAGCTTGGATATGCTGTGAACCTAGTGCAGCTTCAGCTCACATCTGCCTCTCAGCTCATGAGAAATGCTCTTCTGGAGGTAAGACAGACTTGTATTCTGAAATTATTTCTCTGCCTGCTCCAGTCAGGAAAGACAATTGTTCATATCAAGTTTCTGAGCATGCTAATCATGATCAATCACGTCCTGTGTTTGTGCCAGCAATAAATATAACTATAACCAGTTATGAATCAGCCACTCCAGAAATTGATTTTTGTGTCAAGCCTGCACCTGCAAAGACAACACGTGTGTCTGAGCTGGCTAAAGAGGGGATTTCATATGTTTTTTCTAAGCTGACAGATAGAGACTATAGTTGGTGCTGCTGAGCCAGCTCATCCTGAAACTGAATTTGGTGTTTTACAGCCTGCAGAGTCAGAGACTGTCAATAGTGTGCCTGATCTAGCTTTTTCTAAGACTGGGGATGATGCTGAGCTTGCTCTTTTGAGAACTGTAGTTTGTACGTGTAATCTGGCCATCCCCAAGACTGTTAACTGTGCTGTCCAGCCAGCCCACTTTAAGTCATGTTGTAAATGGTAAATGGACTAGCTCTTATATAACGCTTTTCTACTCAGTATGAGCACTCAAAGCGCTATTACAACATGTTTACATTCACCTATGCACTCCCATTCATACAAGCACTTCCATATTTACTAAGCTAAGTGCTTTTTTAATTAACTATCATTCACACACATTCATACTCCGACGGGACGGTCGGAGAGCAACTTGGGGTTAAGTATCTTGCCCAAGGATACATTGGCATGTAGCCTGGAGTAGCCAAGAATCGAACCGCTGACCTTCTGATCAGTAGGTGACCTGCTCTACCTACTGAGCTACAGCCACCCCGATATTGTGATATTCAGTCTGAGATAATTTCTATGTCTAGCCATGTTTTGCCAAAGTCTGTGTTTAAGACATGTATGCTGGCCTCTCCACAGATTATTTGTGAATCATTGCCAGCAAACCTAGAGACGCTTTGTGCTACTGGACATTGTGCTCAAAGAGATGTTGCATCCGAGCCACCCACGAAGCCCGAGCTGGAGCTACAGCAGCCCCAGTCCTCAGGGGAGGCAGATGCATATCCTGCAAAACTACATCAGTCTTCAGAGCCTGCAGTACATTCACCTCCTCCTCAGTTTTCAGGGTCAGCAGCTGCAGTGTCTCCATCTTGGTCATCATCCTTATCTGGGTCACCAGAGCCACTACCATTGTCATGCTTGCCAGTTTCACTAGAACCTTCAGAGACAGCAGCCACAGCAGCTCCGTTGCCTCCAGTAGCTGCTGCAGCCTCCTTGCCTGGGTCTCCGCCAGAGACTCCTCGCCAGTGGGTCCCATGTCACCAGAGCCCTTGTCTTTGCCTGAGTCTTTGCCATCATCCTTGCCTGGGTGCCCAGAGGGTCTGGAGATGATTGGTCCCACTCTGTCTGAGAGCCCCTAGGGTCCGGCTCCATCCAAGCGCCCCAACCCCGGACCAGAGTCCAAAAAGCCGGCGTCAACAAAGACGATCATACTCCACAGACATGGGGTGACCCCCCCGAGAGTCTCATTCACCGTCAAACCCTAGGGGGGTCTCATCTTTGTTGTCAGCCTCCTGTCAAGTCACGTGTGGGTTCTTACTATTGCTGAGCTACAGCTAAGCCACAAGAGGTGTCCGTTCGCCTTTTTCATTGGCCAGCCACCAAGCTTTTGGAGAGTATTCATCATTGGGTCCTGAAAGGTCTCACTCTCCATCGTTGGCACCGACCACCTGCCAAGCTGCCTAGGGCTCTCCGTCACTGTCAAGCCCAAGTTGAGCCACCAGAGGTGTCCCGTAGCTGCTTTATCCACACCGGTGGCCACCTGGCCGGCTTCCTGAACTGCTTCGCCTCCAGGGCAGGTGAATGAATGAAGGAATGAACGAATTATACTTTTTATTGATCCCACAATGGGGAAATTATAGTTAACAGAACACCCATCCAAGAAAAGACAAACAACCAGACAAACATAGAGAGATAAATGTCTGCGGCCTTGCTGCCATCACAGAGAGGCGATGCCGTTACAAAGGATGAAGACAATAGTGAAAACACAGAGGGTTATGTGAGGAGAAAAAAGTCATCTCATACTATGCCCCCCGGGCCCCACAGAGCCTCACAGGGCACAATATGAGATTGTAAAAAATCTCAGCAAAGTGTAGAAGCAACATAAACTGCATGGGAGCACTAGGGTGGGGAGGGGAGGGGATGTGCTAGCGGAGGTGAGTGAGTCCAGGGTAATGTGGAGGCAAGCCAGCCCCCCCCCCCCAGCTAGCAGTTCATGATAAGGTGGAATAGTTAGCCTAGGTTGCCCGGATAGCAGTTCAAACAGGTCACAAGAATGGGACAAGCAGGGGCGTAGAGCATCTATTTACATAACATCTCCAGGAGAGAATTGAGATACACAGCTATCCAAGGCCGGTCAGGGAGCCAAATTTCAGATACTACAGTTGTTTTGGTACAGGCTGTCATAACTGATTAATTTGTTGACAGCCTTACAGTCTTTCTGGTACCTCTCAATGGCAAAAATCCAATCATCCGAATATTCTTGGTTCCATCTCGCAGCGCAGAAACAGACACTCCTCCAAGATCTAATCCATTCCGATTCAGCTCCAGCATATACTGAGTCTGACTGAGCTCGTACAGCTCTGCATCCTTCACATGCAGCCTTACCAAGGCCTGAACGGCTACCCAGACTTCCCAAATTTCATGATAAGCCAGGTATCCCCAAGTCAGATTAGGAGAAATCCTGGTATCAATAAGCCAACATATATGCCACGTCCTCAATTGACAGTACAGCCAGGCATGTCATCTTCCACCCTCCACAGGAATCCATAACGTAGCCAGTCAGGTATGTCAGACGGACCAGAGAAAAAAGGGTTCTCCTTTTCCCAATGTCCTCATGATGAAAAATTTGATCATCAGCTGACCATATCCATAATTTTAATTTCCAGTTCAGAAGATGTGTGAAGAGAGGCTCTAAAGGAGCAAAGCACCAAAGCAGGGTAAATAAGGAAGGGTTAAGGAAAGAAGAAAAATGCGTCCCTCTCTGCTGAGAGCAAGAAGAGGTCTCGGCCCCTGAGTCTGGTCCCTTGAACCTGGGCGATCTCCTGATCTGTCCTGTTCCCTGCATCCACCTCATGGCACGGCCAAACGTTTTGGACTTTGGTGATTTTTGTTTTTGCTCTTTGTTGTGTCGTCGTTTCCTTCATGGTGGTGTGTCTGTTTTGTCCATGTCTCGTCTTGAAGGTTCCATACCTTGGATTATGTGCCTTGTCTTGCTCCGAAAAGATGTTTTGTACTTTTTTGACTCAACAATGAAATCCTTTTAGTTAATGTCTGTCTATGGAGTCCTGCTTTAGGGTCCAATTCTACCTGTCCCACCGCCCAACATGACAACAGATGAAACTGCTGTCACACATTTGCAACCATGTGAAAAAATGAGTACCTCCTAATGTATAAGTTGAATATGTATCAGGTACTGATAAAGAAGGTGTACTCAAACAAATGACAAATAACACTTATATATATTCAGTCATTATCATAATTTAAATAATACAAAAATTAGTAGGTCACATGAGGAAAAAACATAAACCCCTACATTTAATCAAACCTTCAAGTACATCAAATTAAATACCCATGATTAGAACCAGCTCTGCAGCTGCTCTTCCCTCCAGGAACTTGTCTGGTTTTAGTCTCAGCCTGCCTGAGCTGCTCATAGAAAATGACACACGTGGCTCACACAGACACACATGCAAACAGTTAAGTACCTCTCTGTGTCTGAGTCATGGCAGCATTTGGCTGTAGCAGTGTTGGGTTGTGACAGCTGAGTCTCTGGAGAGGTTGTGCAGATTGGGGATGAGCTGAGAATCAGGGCCTGGCTGTATTAGAGGGAGAATTACACGACAGCAGCTGTACATGGGAGCCTTATCTCTGGCTGCTGCCTCTTTCCCCTTGAGCCCTCAAAGGAGGATACATGTCTGTCTGACTTACCCACTGACTCTCTGTCTGGTTTACTCCATGAGCGTATCTACTTGATTTACTGATTGATCAATTATCTGACAGATTTACCCACTAACTGTACTCTGTGCCTCCGACTTACCGACTGACTTACAGGCTCTGTGTATGATAATATTTCTAGATCTATCATCAGTTAAAGGCAGTGATTTGTAATTGTGTTGTGAATTCTTTGATAACAATTTACATACAAGACATTCAGCTGTGTAATGTTCCAGTTTGGTCATGGCTCTATCATGGTTTTACCATAGGTGTACACAGAAAATGTTTCAGAAGAAGCTGAACAATGAACAATGAATAACTCATAAACATTACATGAACCTCATGCACAGAAAGAAACTGAGGCAGACATGCTAAAGATTGAAAAAATACTTATATATTTTGTAATTTATCCTAATCCTGTCTTCTGCTTATCCTGTACAGGATAAGCAGAAGTGAATGGATGGATGGATGGATGGATGAAATTTCTAAGGAAAAACGAGAAACAGAGTGATTTATTATTTAAATTAACCCACACTGTTAGATAAGGTAAGCATGGTTGTGTAGATAATGTACAAAAATAAAGATTTTGATATGATATAATATTCAATTCAATTTTATTTATATAGCGCCAAATCACAACAAACTCTCGCCTCAAGGCGCTTTGTATTGTGGGTAAAGACCCTACAATAATACAGAGAAAACCCAACAGTCAAAACAACCCCCTATGAGCAGCACTTGGTGACAGTGGAAAGGAAAAACTCCCTTTAACAGGAAGAAACCTCCATCAGAACCAGAACCAGGGAGGGGGGGGGGGGGTCATCTGCCGTGACCGGTTGGGCTGAGGGGAGAGAAAGACATGCTGTGGAAGAGAGCCAGAGATTAATATCAATTAATGATTAAATGCAGAGTGGGGTATAAACAAAGTAAATGAGGTGAATGAGAAACAGTGCATTATGTGAACCCCCCAGCAGACTAGGCCTATAGCAGCATAACTAAGGGAGGGTTCAGGGTCACCTGATCCAGCACTAACTATAAGCTTTATCATAAAGGAAAGTTTTAATCCTAATCTTAAAAATAGAGAGGGTGTCTGTCTCCTGAATCCAAGCTGGGAGCTGGTTCCACAGAAGAGGGGCCTGAAAGCTGAAGGCTCTGCCTCCCATTCTACTCTTAAGTATCCTAGGAACCACAAGTAAGCCAGCAGTCTGAGAGTGAAGTGCTCTGTTGGGGTGATATGGTACTATGAGGTCTTTGAGATAAGATGGTGCCTGATTATTCAAGACCTTGTAGGTGAGGAGAAGGATTTTAAATTCTATTCTAGATTTAAAAGGGGGAGCCAATGAAGAGAAGCCAATATGGGAGAAATCTGCTCTCTCTTTCTAGTCCCTGTCAGTACTCTAGCTGCAGCATTTTGGATCAGCTGAAGGCTTTTCAGGGAGCTTTTAGGACAGCCTGATAATAATGAATTACAATAGTCCAGCCTAGAAGTGAAAAATGCATGAATTAGCTTTTCAGCATCACTCTGAGAAAGGATGTTTCTAATTTTAGAAATATTGCGCAAATGCAAAAAAGCGGTCCTACATATTTGTTTAATATGTGCATTGAAGGACATATCCTGGTCAAAAATGACTCCAAGATTTCTCACAGTGTTACTGGAGGCCAAAGTAATGCCATCCAGAGTAAGTATCTGGTTAGACACCATGTTTCTAAGATTTGTGGGGCCGAGAACAAGAATTTCAGTTTTATCTGAATTTAGAAGCAGGAAATTAGAGGTCATCCAGGCCTTAATATCTTTAAGACATTCCTGCAGTTTAACTAATTGATGTGTGTCATCTGGCTTCATTGATAGGTAAAGCTGAGTATCATCTGCATAACAATGAAAATTGATGCAGTGCTTTCTAATAATACTGCCTAAGGGAAGCATGTATAATGTAAATAAAATTGGTCCTAGCACAGAACCCTGTGGAACTCCATAATTAACCTTACTGTCTGAAGAAGACTCCCCATTTACATGAACAAATTGGAGTCTATGAGATAAATATGATTCAAACCACTGCAGTGCAGTACCTTTAATACCTATAGCAAGCTCTAATCTCTGTAATAAAATGTTATGGTCAACAGTATCAAAGCTGCACTGAGGTCCAACAGGACAAGAACAGAGATGAGTCCACTGTCAGAGGCTCTAAGAAGATCATTTGTAACCTTCACTAATGCTGTTTCTGTACTGTGATGAATTCTGAAACCTGACTGAAACTCTTCAAATAAACCGTTCCTCTGCAGATGATCAGTTAGCTGTTTTACAGCTACTCTTTCAAGAATCTTTGAGAGAAAAGGAAGGTTGGAGATTGGCCTATAATTAGCTAAGACAGCTGGGTCAAGTGATGGCTTTTTAAGCAGAGGTTTAATTACAGCCACCTTAATCAAGTCCCAAGCTGAGAGTCTGAGAATCCTAGGAAGTCCTCCTCGTCACTTTCTTCCTCAAAGATCTCCAGGACTCTCTTCCGTTGTTCTCTGTCCACCTCACTCGCAGTAGGGTAACACTGCTTTAACTGGGCCACATTGACGATGCGCAGGTCCTCACCGGAGTCCTCCAAAACGATCTCATAGTTCAGAGGTCCTATCCTCCGGGTGATCCTGTACGGACCTTTCCATCGTGGGGCAAGTTTGGCTGAATAAGACAGGTCTGCTCGGGAACTGGGATGAGTTCGAAGCCAAACCCTGTCATGTACGGCAAAGTTTGCTTCCCTCCGTTTTTTATCATAATGCTGCTTTTGTTTTTTCCTGGCTTTTTCCATGTTATAGGTTGCCAAATGCTGCAGCTCGGTTAGCTGTCAGGCTGTAGGATATGCAGGTGAGTCTGGATCACATAGGTGTGGACAAAGCTCGCTGTCAAGGGGTCCTCTTAAAGGTCGTCCCAGGTTGAGCTCCGCAGGGGTAATGCCTGTGGATTCATGTATGGCAGTGTTGAGGGCAAACCGAAACTCTGGTAAGTATTTATCCCAGGTTTTGTGTTTCTCACCAACATAAGAAGCAACCATGGTTTTAATATTGCGGTTTAGCCTTTCTGTCAGGTTAGTTTGGGGATGGTAGGGAGAAGTTCTTTTCAGCTGCACATTCCAACGTTTGCAAGTCTCTTCAAATACGGAGGAAACGAACTGTGGGCCCTGGTCCGAAAGAATGTAGGATGACATTCCCCAGCGAGTCAATATTTCTTTAGTGAAGATGTGGGATATGATTTCTGCGGTCGCTTTGCGAAGAGGGAACATTTCTATCCAGCGGGTATAGTAATCTACGAACACAATCAAATACACGTTCCCAAGTGTGCTACGAGGAAAAGGTCCCATAAGATCCACTCCTAACATTTCCCAAGCCCTGCTTACCAGGGTTTGTTGGAGTTTCCCAGGTGGTTTCCGGGTCTCTGGTTTGTAAAGCTGACACACCCTACAGCGTTGTACATGATTCTTCATATCCAAACTAATTTTTGGCCAATACGCAAGAGCTTGTAGCCGTTTGTAGGATTTGTATCTTCCAAGGTGGCCAGATAAGGGATGGTCATGACAGTAGTGGAGTAACTGCTGGCGGAGAGAGGTTGGCACGTAAATCTGATAGACTTTTTTATGCGGTAGTTGCGATACTCTGTAGATCTTGTCTTCCACAACAGTGAATTTGGTTGTGGTATCCACAATGATGTCTCCGGTCTCCATGATTCTGTCATAGAGGCATTGTATTTCTGGGTCCTCTCGTTGCCCCTTCCAAATATCTTCATCTGTGATCTGGAGGGGCTCGTAGGTATCCTTCCCTGAGCGCAGTACAACAGTGCAGGTGAGAGACTGAAAAGGTTCTACTGGGGCTCTAGACAGGGCATCTGGCACTGTATTGTATCGGCCTTTTCGGTATTCTACGGTGAAAAAGAACTCTTGGAGTCGCAGAGCCCACCGGATCAGCCTTGTACTGGGCTTTTGAGTTTTAAATACCCAGATGAGGGAAGAATGATCTGTCACAACTGTAAAATGCCTCCCCTCTAGGTAATACCGCCATTTTTCCAGAGCCCATACCACAGCCAAACACTCCCGCTCAGTGGTGAAGAAGTTCCTTTCTGCCGGGTTTAAGGTGCGGCTGGCAAAAGCTAGGACTTGTTCCGTTCCAAGTCCCGTCTGTTGAGCCAGAACAGCACCCAATCCCACGTCGCTGGCATCTGTATATACAACGAATGGGAGGCTGAAATCTGGATGACCTAGAATGGGTGGCGAGACTAGGTGTTGCTTTAGAGTTTCAAAAGCAGCCTGACACTGGGGAGTCCAACTGAACCTAGCTCCTTTGCGTTTAAGGGCATTTAGTGGTTCTGTGATCTGGGAAAACCTGGGCACAAACCGATGGTACCAGCCAGCTATCCCTAGAAACCGCTGCAATTCCTTGATATTCTGCGGAACAGGAAAGTTCTGAACTGCTTTGGTTTTCTCAGCATCGACTTCCACACCAGCAGAGGAGACGATGTGACCCAGAAACCTGAGTGAGGTACGACAAAAATGACATTTCTTCATGTTGACAGTTAGGTTAGCCTCATGCAGTTTATCCAGGACTGCTTGTATATCTGCTGTGTGTTGTTCCAGCGAAGGTGAGTAGATAATTATGTCGTCCAAGTACACAAAACAGATGGTTCCTCGTAGGTTTCCCAAGACGCACTCCATCAATCGCTGGAAAGTGGCTGGTGCATTCTTGAGCCCAAATGGCATAACTTTAAACTGGTACAGGCCAAAAGGACAGATGAAGGCAGTTTTGTCTCAGCTCTCCATATCCATTTCGACTTGCCAGTAGCCACTGTTTAGATCCAGGGTGGTGAAGATGGTGGCTCCAGCCAGGGATTCCAATATTTCTTGGATGTTGGGTAACGGGTAGGCATCTGTATGTGTGGCTGCATTTATCTTTCTATAATCCACACAGAATCTTGGTTTTGGATCCTGTTTTTTCGGAACCAAAACCACTGGGGCAGCATAGGCAGAAGTGGAAGGCTCGATGAGTCCCTTCTCCAACATCTCATCCACATGCTCTTTGATTATCTGTAACCTGGCCGGTGATACACGGTATGGCTTCTGCCTAATAGGTACATTATGAGTAAGGTAGATTTTATGGGTAAGGACCTTAGTGTGTCCTAAGGTCGGGGTACAGACATGTGAATTACTTTGGAGCTGGTGCAGTAACTGCTTTTGTCCGAACTCATCCAGTTGCGCGCTATCGACAGCTCTCTCCAGAAGATCCACACGGGATGGTTGTGTCAACAAGTCGGTTGTGTCCAGTCACGAGGCTAAGCTACTCGCGGTCACTTAGCGAAGGCTAACTTTGCCGTGTGGTTGGCCGAGGTCACGGATAACTCACATCCGTCTTCCATGCTCTCTCCCATCTACACTGAGCCCTGGCCCATAAGTAAAGTAGTATGGGCGGCGTTGGACGCTACAGCGCCAAATCTGTGTCATCCCATTGGTCAGCATCCAGAGGGTGTGTGGGTGAGTAAAAAAACAACAACATGGGTGGCCATAATTTAAGGGACAGCCATCCGGCTGTTACACAGCCACCTAAAGTTGCCGCATCCAGCCAGACGTCGGCCAGCTGAAGTCCAGCCCCCAGCTGGCCGACGTCTGGCTGACGTCGGGCTGGAAGTCCCCCTCCTTCTCCTGGGCGTATCTACTTTCCAGCATGAACACACCCCTTTCCCTCAATTGTAGACTGTCACCAAAAGGTGGCGCCTTCTTAACAAAAACGTTGAGTTCTTTGATTCACAAATGTTATGTTAACATTTCTTGGTGAAGTACAGTAGCAAGTTTAGAAATCCTAAAATAGATGCATAAAAGTATAAAAAAAGTATGACCTTTTACACATTTCCATTGCGAATCATCAAAAGATTATTTTGTTTCACTTAATCTTTTAGCTAAATATGTAAATAAATACAGTACAGTAGGTTAAAAAAGAAGCGGTCCTGCGCTGAGCAATCCACGCTGTCTCCCTTTTCAATCAAATGTTTTTGGCTGCACTTTCATTTCTTACTGTGATACAAAAAGTTCACTGTCTGTGTTACGGTGCTTATGACGGGTTCTGTCTTCAGGACTTTCCCGCTGTGTGATGCAGTGATGCACTGTCAGCGCACCTGTGCATGTCTCCCTCTGCATCATTAATGATAGCTAAAGGAAATCATCTCACGGCCAGCATAAATTTAGATCGCGGATGTGGCCGCGGGCCTTCAGTGTGACACGTGGAGTACTGTAGAAGGAGGTAACAACATTAGGATAATACAGGGACTTTGAGGTGATGGAGGTAACGTTAGCTCTATTATATGAGAATGATGAGCAATGTATGTATAGATTTTTATACATTTTTTGTATATTTTATACATTGTTTATTTTCTGTATATTTCTTGATTATATTAGATTATAATATTTTTATTTTTATTTTAGAGAGTTTGATTTTCTGTTGCATGGCACTGAACAGGAGTGGCCCTCCAATCTCATTGTACATCCTGTATAATGACAAAGGCATTCTATTCTATTCTATTCAATGGCGATGTATTAGTATCAGTATTTATCGGTATTTGCATACGTCCAAAAATATGGAAGCCACAGAACCGTAATCTGATAAAATAGGAAACAGTCAAGGCCGAGAAGTGTTGGATGAGCAACAAGTGTCCATTTTAGGTGCACAGTAGTTTGAATTATTAGCCTCTATGCTGATTAAACATATTTTTATAAGCACTCAAAAAAGTCAAACAACAGATTTAACAACTTCTAAATGAGACGCAAAACCTTTGCAATTTAATCATTATTACTAAAGCGAGTGTCTTGGCCAGAATTCCAGGGCTGATTTTTTGTCCCGGTCCAGCCCTGGTGATACCCATTCATAATCCAGTGTTGGATTATTCTATATGATGTCGGCACAGCTCAACTCTTTGGGGAAGACATGTTGCAGGACTTGCGTAATAATTCATCATAAAGATAATATGTTAATTAGAACCTATTTTGCATACAATTTTAAGAGACATATACAGTATGGAAAAAATGCCAAAGACAGGACCGTTGTGTTGTATTTTTGCAGTTTTATTTCACACTCATCTTTGTCATCAAGCGGGTGGGGCGAGAGAGAAAAAACACATTTTATGGGAAAAAGATTCAACAAGAGCTGTTCTTCATAATACAAAGAGAACACGTGAAAACATAGTTGGTGCTGTGTTGGGAAAGTTTTTAATTTTTATTGTTGAAAACAACAAAACCTTTAAGCTTATAAAAATCCCAGAAGCTGTCTTGCTGGGTCCAGCTTTCGGGGACTCCTGAGTCTCTCATTTATCCTCCTTCTAATGTTGTGCCATTGTTGCCCGGACAGGTCCGGAAATCTCTGCTGTACACAACAGACAGCCTTCTCCTTGACCTGCCGTGGCAACTCCTCCTTCCCATTTGTTCCACTCCAGTTGACCCTCTTTGCCCAGCTCTGATATGTTTCAAATGGCGTTATAGCCATGAAAACATTAGCGGCATAATTTTCAAGGCGATATTCACCGCGCAGAAAGCAGTCTTTATAAAACTCCTCGTCGCGCTCGGCGGTCAGAGCCCTCACGCTGGGGAGTTGTGTGGCCGGTGTAGGCGGTGTTGGAACCAATGGTGGGATGCTTCCCGGGCCCTCCCTGGGTGGCACTGGGGTTCTCTCTTGAGACGGTGGGGAAGCGATGGGAAGGTAAAGCCATCGTGCTGGCGTACTGGACCCGGTGTTCGTTGAGGACGGGATGGTAGGTTCGTCCTCTCTGGCTGGTGTTGTGTTTACTGATGAAGGTGGAGAGGGGACTGAGAGAGTACGCCGGCGGTCCCCTATAGACTGTGGTGTCGAAAGGGCCTCTTCTCTCTGCACAGGAGAGCCTGCATTTGAAAAAAGCTGATGCCTGATACTCTCGGGCGGATGTGTTTCCAAAGCGGTCAGTCTTTCCATAACGCTGTCCAAAGTAGCCCTTAACGCGGCACATCCTTCGCACTCCACCGACGGTGCAGGTGCAGGCCCATTAGAGTGTTCAAGCTGTGCCTCAATGGCACCCAGTCGTTTTCTTAAGCTGGAAAGTTCATGGACTTACTGCTGTTTCCAGGTGCTGACTGGGCCCACTCCTTTATCAATGTAAATGGTGGAAGCCTGTGGAAAAAAATAAAATCAGTGTTACTTATGTGTCACGCAAAAGCATCTTGACCTATTTAAAAACACATCACACTGCATAAAATATAGAACAGCAAAAGGTACTGCTTTCTTCTTCACCAAGCGAACGGTCTTCTTTGGCAGCACTGTTGATGTTTTTTTCCGTTTTATCTGTGGAGACGGCATCTTGCCCTGGGCAAAATCATGGTAGCATTTTAGGCAACGTACTGTCATAACGATAAACATCATACTGTGTTACGGTCTCCTTACCTTTGGTGCAGGCCGTTTTGGTCCGTGTTTGTAAAAAGCCGGAGCCTCCATCCTACAAATGAATCCGTGGCACAAATGCAGAAAAGTGGCGTTTCACAGACCTTCAGCTCTATTTATCTTCTGCATACTGAACTGTAGGTGTGATTGTTGCTCATTGGTCAGACTACCTGTAGGAGCAGTTAGCCAATCACAAACGTCCGTTAAGGTATGACAGTATACATGCAGTACAGTTCATTGTGTCAGCCTTGTACTGTTCAACTACCATTGCAAGATTGAAGCCGAGATGACTAACATAAGCAGGGAGAACTCTCGACAGATCCGGCTCATGAAGTCAAATGGAAAATCAGCACTGGAGATTCAAAAGCATTTTGCAAGCCTGGGCATCAAAGTGTCACTGCGCTGTGTTCGCTACCACTACAGGGAAAGGAAACGTCGACCTGCAAAGCCAAGTAAACTGCAAAAGTAAGCCATTACATTATAATGCTCCAGATTTTGTTAGCAAGTTTAGTAGCTATTCTATAGCACCATATTAAAAATGGCCTTCTGATGTTCCGATGTCTAATGCTTTATAATTATTCTTATTATTATTGTACTTCCGCAGTGATGTTATGCTTGCTATTGATAACATGACAAAGGCCAATGATGAGATGACCGCCAACGTGTTACAAAAGCACCTCCTGGGAAATATGGGGACATCGTTGAGTCTGACAAGCATTCGTCGTGCCAGAAGACATCTTGGGTGGAGATATGGAAAGACCCGATTCTTCCCAATGATAAAGGAGCGCAATAAGGAGGCAAGGCTTCAGCAGGCTCTTCAGTGGATAGAGTCGGGAGAAATATGGCATGACGTGCTTTTCACTGACGAAACAACCGTGGCTCTAGAGCACTACGCGCGGTGCAGTTTTCAAAGGAAAAACCACTTTGTTCCCAAATCAAAGCCAAAACATCCACTTAAGCTTCATGTGTGGGGAATGATTTCCAGACATGGCGCAGGTCCCATGGTCATATTTGAGGGAATAATGGACAGACAGTTTTTTGAAGAGACAATAATTAAAGAAGCCTCTGCCCCATATGTAAGGGAACACTTTGGCCAGAATCACCGTTTCTTCCAGGACAATGACCCAAAGCACACTGCCGCGTCAGCATGCATGGCATCGGAGGGAATCAACTGGGTGAAAACTCCGGCTGAATCGCCCGATTTAAATCTCATCGAGCTTGTTTGGCACTCCATGAAAGACTTCATACGTAAAGAAGCAAAGCCTGGCACAAAACAGGAACTTATTGAAGCAATACAACTATTTTGGACCACGCGGGTTACTCCGGATTTCTGTAACCGAATTATTAGTGGCTTGCACAAAGTTCTGCGGCTTATAGTTAAGAAGAAGGGGGGGGCAGAGTGGAAAATAAAACCGTTTGATAAATGACATACACATATTTTGCTGAAACATACTGATTATAAGGGGTGTCAGAATGTATTGGTGCCACTTTGGAAAATGTTTGTGTATTGATATATTGTTTGCATGTACAAACATTTTCATGTAAAATAAAAACCATGTTACCGTGACAACGTGCATTTTGGTCATGATAATCTTCACTCAAAGTCAAAACAAGCACAATTTACACTACCCCACAGCGAAACCAAAAGGCATGATGAAGCAAATGCACTCCTAACCCAGATCTTAATTGTAATGAAACTTTTGCAGCATTAAACGATGCAGCGCTCACAGCCTGTCCGAGGTCCCGGGCTGAACTTCAAGCTCAGCCCGTCCCTCGAGACAAGACTCACTGCGCCACTATAATGACCGCTTTAATCTCATCTTTCTATTGTTTTTTAATGGACCGTTCCACTTACAATTACAACACAGCCTAGCAATCAACAGGCGTAATGTATTGATGCTTAATCCCAGCGCTCTCTGACACCCTTGGCCTTTTGTACCGGGGCCACGCCAGGGCGGCTGCTCCCGGTCAGTGTGAAATCCGATTATCATGATAGGCCTTAGTAAACACTGCTTCCAGGTGTGCCTTAGCATAATTGCGTATTAAAAATGAGCCATTTGGCGAAGGCTAATTTTTTCTTGGTATCTGCACATCCAGTCGTAACGCCCATTAGTTGCACTAATAAGGAAAACCTCCGGATTTTTTTTCTGTTCGTAAGTGTTTAGTGAAAACCCCAGGCAATTCTTATTTTTTGCCAGCAGGGTGCGCATACACCCACATCTATGCTGACAGCAACGTTGTGTTCTCCTGTTTTTTTCTTTTCCGTGTTTACTTTTTTTTCTGGTAATTAGGCTGATCAGAGCACACACGGCGGAGAGGAAGGGTGTCGTTCGCTCTACTGCCTGTTAAGTCCAGGATAAACAGTGGAACTATACTTTCTTTTGAATGTTGTTTCGAGTGTTTGAAGATTTTCATTTTGAAAGTGAGCCGCTTTGACGGACATCGCCTCGTCAGATCGGTATATTGTCAAGTGGAAAAGCTCCGGTGAGTGAGTTTCTTTCAGCGTAGGCTAATATGCTAGTCGCCGCCATTTTGACTATATTGTTACTTATTCTTTGGCACATACGAAAGAAATATTTGAATTCAAAAGGTTTCTGTGATGGAAAGAGGAAAAAACCAAAACCAATCGGAGCCAGATTTATTGTATTATGTTCAGTGGTGGTTTAATTTTGTTCTGTTTGTTCTGATTTTTTTTTGTGCAAGTTTAGCTATTGCTGTGTCCTTGGCTACACATGCAGTGTGTGTAGTTCAGTTAATTATATGAGGTAAACTCAAATGATGCATAATGTGGACTTGATGTGGTTATTTTCTCACACTATGTGCACTATGTGATGGGTAAGATGACACAAATCCGTACACATTGTGGTGTATTGGCTGTAAAAAAACAACTTTTAATGTGCAGCTACACTGACGTTGAATAACTTATGTTCATCGATTTACGAATGGAGAAAACATACTGTACAGTTTGACAGATTTAAGAATATATAGAGAAAAAAAGGAATATATTGGTTTTCTTTTAAGAAGGGATGTATCAATTACTGCTTTATGCAGGTTGTTTTTTCCCACCCCCCCATTTTGGGTGGATTCTGAAGATGGCGAGCCAGAGGGAGAATCGGCGAGTGGAGAGGCAGGACGTGGGGTTGCACGCATGGAGGGTGTGACGCCAGCGGCCTGTTGTGCTGTTCGTCTGAGGAAAGGGGACGCCCATCGCAATATTCCAGATAAGACAAAAAGGAAATCAAACTACCCGGGTAGAGAGAGAGAGAGAGAGACCTGTGAACATTTTACACAGAGACATTTGACATTGACCCGACTTTTGACTGTTTGTTTTATTTAATTATTTTTTTTGGGCCCAGTTTCTTTTCAAGAAGTTTACCAATTGGTAGTATTTTTTTATACAGTGAGAAATTCAGTCGTTACTGAAGCCTTGTTTTTTCCAACTTGTTACAGTGCTAATAAATTTTTCTTCTATGTGTTACCTTTTCCAAATCTCTGTCCATGTTCATTTGTCCTCCGAGAGAGAACCTAATTTTTCTGATCTGGTCCAAGTTGAGAGAAGCACTCTGTCATCCCTGTCTCATAAGGGTTAAAGGTGGAAGTGTTACACAGGACACAAAACAGCGGATCTACGGAGTTCAAGTATTACATTTACTTTTCCATCTCAAACAGAAACTAAATATTTCACTGGGTCATAACTGCATACTATGGGAAGGAACCTGAAAAACCAGCCTATCCCCCCAGGTTCTGGCATGTTCGTTTATTAAACAGGAATGGCACCAAACAACGGAATAAGGAGTCCAATTATTAAATTTAATAGAACCATTTCAAATCAATCAGTTCTGTTATTTTTCAGACCAATTTCTCAAGGAAGTATATGTACATTTGGTAAAAACAAACATATACCATGAACCTCATGAAACTTCATAAAAACTCTTTTCCTTCAGATGACCAGTGTGATAGTGATGACAGACTGAAGCACTGACAGTCCTTTTCTGTTGAGCTTTTCATATAGTCATTATAAGTCTTGGTTACATCAATATACAAAAGAAAACTCATCCAGATGACCGCGGAGTCTTTCTTTCCATTATTATTATTGGTTGTGCATACTGTAAGATCATGAACGTAACCCGGACAGACACAGAGAACACAGAGGATTCCTGCTCAATGGCACCAAATACGGTTCTGCATTTAATCAAACGCCACTTTATCAGACAGACCTCTGAAACAGGAACCTGTAAGAACACAGATTTTAACACGTACTGTATACAGAACATGTCGCCGTTTATATAAAGTGACCTCCAGCACTGTTTAGACGCTGTTGGTGATAAACAGTGAAGGTTTTTTTCCTGGTTTTAGGTTTTTGCCTGTTCTTTGATCGACAAGAATGACAACAAGACAAGGGAAATGAGGAGTCTTTTTTCCTAATTTAATATAATATAATAAGAGCCATTTCCAAAACAGATTACAGGTTAAGCCGGGTGGCATTGCCAGCATCTTGCTGCTGGGGTGCAAGACATTCCAGATGGCACCAACCTTGGTGATTATCTAAACAACTTGAGCTTACATGGGGAAATATATATGTTACATTTCACATGGGCATAAAATCATTAAAATGATTAATTTACTGATTAGCTTCAATGCTTCAACAGGAATCCCACTTTTCATTATATACAGAATCAGGGGCGTAGTTGGGCGGTTTCGCCAACCGGCCGGTCATTCCCAGGCCAAACCGGCTGGTGATCAGAATTATTATTTTATTTTGAAAAAAGCAACTGCTATTGGAACTAGAGACTGACAAGGTACAACACAAATGCTACAGCAAGGGGGAGCCAGGACAACAGGTCAGGGGGGAGATTTCATCATCCCCACACTCCAAGATTGGGTACCAAGCCCCAGTAATAACAACCAGTACACTGAATACCAGAGCAGCTGACCTGAAAGGTAAGATCATGGCTAAGAAGGAGAACTGGACCCCTCAATGCTGACTACCAAGACTATGTGAAATACCCTCTGAAAATCTACTAGACACTACACACTAAGAACAATCCCTACCACAACTATTACTGAAACCAATCAATTGATGTATACCACGGCAGCAGTGATCCTTGAGATGCTTGGCTATAAGATGAACAGCAATGAGGAGCAGTACCCTCCATGGAAAAGATGTCTAGATGCTAAGATCAAGGCAGCAAAGAGGAAAGTTAGCCAGTTCTCAGGGTTGCAAAAAGGTATGATGAAGAAAGCAGTGCCTAAGAAGTACAACAAGAAGTCCATACCTGAGGCCTTAGAGACTGCCAAGCAAAGACTCACAGCCTTGGCTGGTATACCTGAAGCTGCCTCAGTACAACATGGAAACTCCTGTCAGGCATCATAGCAGCTAAGATGAGCAGGCATGTGGCTCAATACGTGAGTGAGGCCCACAAAGGAATTGGCCGAGATATCAGGGGAGCAAAACACCAGCTACTAGTAGATAGAGCAGTCACTCGAGACTGTAAGACCCGACTGACCAACCTGTGCACCGCCTGGATTGAGTACAAGAAAGCCTATGACTCGATGCTGCACACATGGATCCTGGAATGCCTGGAACTGTATTAGATCAACAGGACCCTAAGAGCCTTCATCAAGAACTCAACGGGTATGTGGAGAACAACACTAGAGGCCAACTTGTGTAGTTTTGTTATATTCTTCAGGTTGTTTCTTACAGTTCAGTTTCTCAGTGATTGTGGGGTTATCTGTTTAGTTATTAATGTATTCAGGTTTTTCCATTTATCTTGTCTGTTTTGTTCCCATATTTTGGCCCTTCTGTGTTTAGTTTCCCTTCCCATTGCTTCCTTGTGTAATGTTTGATTCCCTCTGTCAGGTTTTCTGTTAGGTTTGCATGTGTGTTAGGTTGGGTCACTTCCTGTTTTATTTTGGTAATCTTGAGTTCCTTGTGTTTTGTATCTAGGTTTACTTCCCCTTGAGTTGTCAGTGTATTATGTTCAGCTGTGCTCTCACCTGTTGCCCATTCCCTCGTTATCCCTTTGTGTATATATTGTCTGTGTTTCCACTCATTCGTTGTCGCGTCCTCATCTCTGCATGGTCAGTGTTGTCTGCACTGCCCTGCTGTGTGCTTCCCGTCTCATGCCATGTTCTTAGTTCTTATGTCCATAGTTATGCTTATGTTTATGCTCATGCTCAAGTTTAGTAGCGTGTACTGCTGGCACCTGTCCAGTCTCGCGTTTAGACTTTGTTAAGTAAAGTCCAAGCTAATTATAGCTCTTGCCTCTCAGTCCTGCATTGGGGTCCTCTGCTTTGCCTGCACCAGCAGAACGTGACACTAAGTGGTCTCATGTGACACCTATTGACACATTTTCCTGTTTGACATCTTGGTGATCACTTTCAGAGCTCTGCATGGTCAAATGCCTGCATACATTAGCGAGCTCTTAGACTCTTACTTAACGTACAGACCACTGAGGTCTTCTGACCAAAATCTGTTGGTGGTTCCTCATTCAAAACTGAAAACTAAAGCAGACTGTGCATTTGAGATAGTAGCTCCTAAACTCTGAGATCTGTGGACTCTTTTAAGGAGCAGCTCAAGAATTATTTGTACAGACTTGCTTTTAACTAGTGGTTTGTGTGTGTATTGTGTTTTTTCCTTTGATTGTTGTGAAGCACTTTGTGATTTTTATCTAGAAAGATGCTATATAAATAAATTGTACTTACTACTTAAGCCTAGCCCTTGAGAGGCTCATTGTGGATGTCTCTGAAGCAGGATTTTGGTTATGGGTTATTTATGAAATATACTTACTCTTTTTTGTCTTTCATTCAGCTCTTCTCAATCTGCACAGTTTCCTTGGAGTCTGCTGGTCATCGCTTTAATCGCCTCCTCTTTTCAGCACTTGCTCATTTGAACTGCTTATTGAGAATCTTGATGTCTCTCCTTACCTGCTCTCACTTCTTCCTGTTACTCTGTTTCCCAGGTGTTCCACTGATGCCCTTCCTCTCCTCTGTATTAAAGCATCATATAATACCAGCCTCAACGTTGTTGACTCGGCAATGCCATGTTCTTATCCAGCACAGGAGGGAGAACTGTAGGACGTAACCACTGGAGGCCAGAAATTTACCTCCAGCCTTATTTAAAGACTTCACTGACCTTAACCCTGAATTTAAGAGGTGACAAATTATAAAGCCCAGACATTATTTTGGAAGAGAATATTTCAGTTAGCTTAAGACTTGTATTACTTATGGTACTCTAATAACCGGGGGGGGGTCAACTTAAATTTTTTTTCTCAAATGTTTTATTACTATCTGTGAGCTGAATTCCATTTTAATCTGCCATGTTTATAATTTGTAAGTAGTAAGAATTCCACCTCAAATTACCTACATGAAAAACAAAATAAGCTAGGTGTAAAACAAATTGACACTTTTACCAGAAACACTGCAAGAAATGTGTTTGTTTTGGTTTGATAGTGGAATTTGTTGAGATTTGCTCCAGTCAGCTGTCTGGGTGAGAGAGCCCCATGAATACTAATAGTGAAACACCTCCCTGACCTCTGCAGAGTCTGCAGGGAGGCACATTCAGGAATAAATGACCAGTGTCTCTCTGAAATATCAAACATACCAAATTCATCAGTGAATTGCCAATATTTAGAGGAAAAAACATACAGAAATGTTGCTGCTTGGAGCCCTCAGTTGCACAGATTTAGCATATGTCTCCATTTCCAAGGCAGAGGATGGTGTTGAGCATTATTCAATAGGTGCCTTCCATATCAACTGTGTTGTCTGGTGCTCAGGGTCAGGGATGATATGAAGCATCTGGGACATGATAAATGTGTTTTTCTCTCCCTGCTCACACCTTCTCAAACAGAAACAACAATAAAAGTTTTCTCCCAAACTGAGAAAAAGTTTTTCACCCAATAGCTCCTATCCTGTTTCTCTCAGACAGATGGAGGGACGATAGGTTGATTTGGGGGTGTCTGATTGCTATGCATTGTTTAGTTTCTTTCATTAATACTGGATGCCAGTTGAGGGCTACAGATGAACAATAGCAGGGGCCCAGGCGTGGATCAATAGCAGATTGCTGATAGTGCCCCGTCCATTCTCCCCACCAGATTACATGATAAATGGGTCGGTCCATGCACAGTGACAGGCCGGGATGAGTTGAGCTCAGTTAGGCCCTGTGTCTCCTGGATATCACATGCTTTGTGTGTGTGTGGGTGACATGTTTGTAGGTTAGAATAAATGTGTACATTTTCAGTAATTGTGTGTGTGTGTGTGTGTGTGTGTGTGTGTGTGTGTTGTAAAAGCTTATGTGTAACTGGGTCTTCCAAAGAAGTGCTGTATTTGTCAGAGTGGCCATTGACTGATTTAGCACATATGTGTTTTATGTGTTGGTAGTGATGATGTTGCGTAAATTAATATTATGATCAATTCAGTTTTATTTATAAAGCACCAAATCACAACAAGCTTTATATTGTGGGTAAAGACCCTACAATATTACAGAGAAAACCCAACAGTCAAAACGACCCCCTATGAGCAGCACTTGGTGACAGTGGGAAGGAAAAACTCCCTTTAACAGGAAGAAACCTCCAGCAGAACCAGGCTCAGGGAGGGGGGGTCATCTGCTGAGGGGGGAGAGACAGAGATTGATCATAACTAATGATTAAATGCAGAGTGGAGTATAAACAGAGTGAAAAGAGGTGAATGAAAAGAAACACTCGGTGCATCATGGGAACCCCCCAGCAGCCTAGGCCTATAGCAGCATAACTAAGGGCTCACCTGATCCAGCCCTAACTATAAGCTTGATCAAAAAGGAAAGTTTTAAGCCTAATCTTAAAAATAGAGAGGGTGTCATGTATCGTCTGTGTGGCAGACAGGAAGGAGGACCCCAAATGCAGGACACGTCAGGCATGGGTAAAAAGTACTCTTCTTTTATTTTTAGGTGTTTAACAAAAAGGCCAAACTAGCAGAGCTAGTGGCAAAATACGGAGCAAAAATACAAAGGCAGAACAAGACACACAGTGGGAGACGAAGACGACGACGCGACAACAGGCACTGAAAACACTGGACTTAAATACACAAGAGGCCTGATGAGGGAAGAGGAAACAGGTGGGAACACAGGTGATGCTGATAACACTGACGGGACCAGGGGAAGCAAAACTAAACACAAGATACCAGAACTGGACGACTATCAAAATAAAACAGGAAGTAACACGATGGAACAGAAACGCAGACCTGACACAGAATACAGAGAGAACACCAGGGACTAGAAAAAACAATTAAACCTCACAACCAAAAGAAATCCCAAAACAGAACAGACAAAATGAAGCAAAACAAAAACACACGGGGTCCTTTGGACCCCGGACCATGACAGAGGGTGTCTGTCTCCTGAATCCAAGCTGGAAGCTGGTTCCACAGAAGAGCGGCCTGAAAGCTGAAGGCTCTGCCTCCCATTCTACTCTTAAGTATCCTAGGAACCACAAGTAAGCCAGCAGTCTGAGAGAGAAGTGCTCTGTTGTGGTGATATGGTACTAGATAAGATAGATAGATAAGATAAGATAGTGTTTATTTGTCACATGCACAGTTATACACAGTACAATGCACAGTGAAATGTATTTTGTACCTGCAACCATATATACACACACATATAAATAAGAAGAATAAAAATAAAAAAAAGTAATTCACACTATACACTATACTCTATATACTATACACTATACACACTTTTATAAATTATAATATTTACATTGTGCAATAATGGTCCAGTTAGGGCTCAGAGTTGAGCAGACGGATGGCTTGTGGGTAAAAACTCTTCTTCAACCTTTCAGTCTTAGCCCTCAGGCAGCGGTAACGCCGGCCTGATGGGAGCAGGGAGAAGAGAGAGTGTCCGGGGTGGCTGGGCTGTTTTAGGATCTTCATGGCCCTCAGCCTGCACTGCTTGGTGTAAATGTCCTGCAGGTTGGGGAGGGTGGTTCTGATGGTCCGTTCAGCTGAACGAACCACCCTTTTTAGGGCCATGAAGTCCTGCTTGGTGCAGTTTCCCATCCAGGTGGTGATGCTCCCACGCATGATGCTCTCGATGGTGCAGGTGTAAAAGTTCCTGAGCACCTTGAGTGGGAGCTTGAAGTCTCTCAGCCGCCTGAGGAGGTAGAGACGCTGTCTGGCCTTCTTCACAGTGATGTTTATGTGATGAGTCCAGGACAGGTCCTGTGAGATGGTCACTCCCAGGTATTTGAAAGTGTCCACTCTTTCCACCTCAGCACCACTGATGACAAGTGGATGGTAGTCCCTCTGCTGCTTCCTGCTGAAGTCCACGATCAGTTCCTTTGTTTTGCTGACGTTGAGCAGGAGGTGGTTCTCCTGGCACCAGTTCTCCAGGCGGGAGACCTCTCTCCTGTAGGCTGTCTCCTCATTGTGAGAGATTAGTCCCACAACAGCAGTGTCGTCAGCAAACTTGATGATGACGTTGGACTCTGACGTGGCCTCGCAGTCATGGGTGTACAGTGAGTACAGCAGAGGGCTGAGCACACAGCCTTGGGGGGATCCAGTGTTGAGGGTGAGGGAGGATGAGGTGAGGTGACCCACTCGTACCACCTGTGGTCTGCTGGTCAGGAAGCTGTGAACCCACCTGCACAGGGATGGGCCCAGGCCCAGGTCCAGCAGCTTAGAGACCAGCCTGGAGGGAACTATGGTGTTGAATGCTGAGCTGTAATCTACAAACAGCACTCTCACATAGTTCCCCTTACCAGTGTCTATGTGTGAAAGGGTCTTGTGGAGGAGGAAGGATATGGCGTCATCTGTGGATCTGTCTGGCCGGTATGCAAACTGTAGTGGGTCGAGGGTGGTGGGCAGTGAGGAGGTGATGAATGTCTTGATGAGTCTCTCAAAACACTTCATCACCACAGAGGTGAGTGCTATGGGCCTGAAGTCATTGGGGCTGCTGGGGTGTGGTTTCTTTGGGACAGGGACTATGATGGACTTTTTAAAGCAGGTGGGAATCACACACAGTTTCAGTGAGAGGTTGAATATCAGTGTAAACACAGGTGCCAGCTGGTCAGCGCAGGTCTTAAGGACACGTCCACTAATACCGTCTGGTCCAGCCGCTTTCCTGGTGTTTACACGTCTAAACGTCCTCCTCACGTCGCGCTCCGTCACAGTGAGTGTCTCCGCCCCTCCGGCCGGGAGCGCAGCGGGCTGTCGGCTTCCCAACTCAAAGCGCGCAAAGAAGATGTTGAGTTCATCAGCCAGAGAAGCGTCGGCACTCACCGGGGGTGTGTGTGGTGCTTTGTAGTCCGTGATGGTGCGTAGTCCCTGCCACAGTCCCCTGGAGTCAGACTGTTGTAGTTGCTGTTCCAGTCTGCGGCCGTAGCGATGTTTAGCCTCTTTCACCGCTCTGCGGACGTTGTATGATGCAACCTTGTAGTCCTCCATGTTCCCAGAGGCGAGGCCGGAGTTGTAGGCAACGGTGCGGGACCTCAGGGCGTCGCGGACAGATTTATCCACCCACGGCTTCTGGTTGGGAAAAGTCCTGATGGTCCTCCTAAGTGAAGTGTCTTCAACAACTTTCCCAATAAATCCCACAACAGTTTCCGTAAACTCCTCGATGTCTCCGCCCGCGCTGCTGCGAAACATGTCCCAGTCGGTTGAATCCAACGCACCCTGCAGAGCGGCCTCTGTTTGATCAGACCACCGTGTCACTTCTCTCACAGCAGGGGGTTCCTGCCTGAGCCGTTGTTTGTATTTCGGCATGAGAAGGACAGAGGTGTGGTCAGACTTCCCAAAAGGCGGAAGAGGCTTTGCTTTGTAGCCATCTTTGAATGGAGAGTAGCAGTGGTCTAGGGTCCTCTCTCCTCTGGTGGGGCAGTCGATGTGTTGAATCAATTCCGGTATCAGCTTTTTCAAGTTTGCACTGTTAAAGTCCCCGGCTACGATGAGAGCCGCATCACGCTGGTTAGCCTGATAGGTGGAAATAGCCTCATGTAGCTCGGATAGTGCAGTGTTTGTGTCCGCCTGAGGTGGAATATAGACGGCGCTGAAGATGACCGAAGTGAACTCGCGGGGCAGGTAGTGGGGACGGCATTTCAGGGTTAGGAGCTCCAGGTTAGGTGAACATGATTGTTTCAGAGGGACAACATTCCTACTGTCACACCAGTTGTTATTAATCATTAGGCACACACCTCCTCCTCTTGATTTTCCAGACTCACTCGTTCTGTCCATGCGATGAACACTGAAGAACTCCAACGGCTGTACGGCGTGGTCCGGTATGAGGGGAGTCAGCCATGTCTCCGTGAGACAGATGATGTTGCAGTCCCTTATGTCCCTCTGAAACTGTATCCTGGCCCTGAGTTCGTCCAGCTTGTTATCCAGTGACTGGACATTAGCCAACAGGATGCTCGGCAGTGGCGTTTGGTGCGCTCTGCGCCTCAGCCTCTCTCTTACGCCGGCTCTTTTCCCTCTGGGCCTTGTCCGTGACTTGGTCCGTCCTTTGTTTGAGCTGGCCCACTGGAAACGCAGTATCTCCTGAGGCCAAGTCGGGTCGGGAGAAAAAGGTGTCAGAATACAGCCAGAGTGCTGTATTCTGATATTAAAAAGAGTCTGTCTGTCATATGTGATATGACACAGAGCAGGCGGCATTATAAAGTCCAAAATTAGAGCTAAACCTAATATAAACAAACAAAGCGTAGGAGCAGGTACGACGGCTGCTGACCTCACCGGCGCCATCTTGAATATTACTATGAGGTCTTTGAGATAAGATTATATGATTATATGCAAGGAATATACATTTCTTGGCCTTGGAGTCAAACTTCTTCCTCTCATCCTTGAATATGTGAGCATATGCCAGGCAACCAAACACTCTTGCCAGTCAGAGGCACATAAGGCATCATCCCCTTAACAGCAATACAGGGGTTGGACAATGAAACTGAAACACCTGTCATTTTAATGTGGGAGGTTTCATGGCTAAATTGGACCAGCCTGTGGCCAATCTTCATTAATTGCACATTGCACCAGTAAGAGCAGAGTGTGAAGGTTCAATTAGCAGTTTAAGAGCACAGTTTTCCTCAAAATATTGCAATGCACACAACATTATGGGTGACATACCAGAGTTCAAAAGAGGACAAATTGTTGGTGCACGTCTTGCTGGCGCATCTGTGACCAAGACAGCAAGTCTTTGTGATGTATCAAGAGCCACGGTATCCAGGGTAATGTCAGTATACCACCAAGAAGGACGAACCACATCCAACAGGATTAACTGTGGACGCAAGAGGAAGCTGTCTGAAAGGGATGTTCGGGTGCTAACCCAGATTGTATCCAAAAAACATAAAACCACGGCTGCCCAAATCATGGCAGAATTAAATGTGCACCTCAACTCTCCTGTTTCCACCAAAACTGTCCGTCGGGAGATCCACAGGGTCAATATACATGGCCGGGCTGCTATAGCCAAACCTTTGGTCACTCGTACCAATGCCAAACGTCAGTTTCAATGGTGCAAGGAGCGCAAATCTTGGGCTGTGGACAATGTGAAACATGTATTGTTCTCTGATGAGTCCACCTTTACTGTTTTCCCCACATCCGGGAGAGTTACGGTGTGGAGAAGCCCCAAAGAAGCGTACCACCCAGACTGTTGCATGCCCAGAGTGAAGCATGGGGGTGGATCAGTGATGGTTTGGGCTGCCATATCATGGCATTCCCTCGGCCCAATACTTGTGCTAGATGGGCGCATCACTGCCAAGGACTACCGAACCATTCTGGAGGACCGTGTGCATCCAATGGTTCAAACATTGTATCCTGAAGGCGGTGCCGTGTATCAGGATGACAATGCACCAATACACACAGCAAGACTGGTGAAAGATTGGTTTGATGAACATGAAAGTGAAGTTGAACATCTCCCATGGCCTGCACAGTCACCAGATCTAAATATTATTGAGACACTTTGGGGTGTTTTGGAGGAGCGAGTCAGGAAACGTTTTCCTCCACCAGCATCACGTCGTGACCTGACCACTATCCTGCAAGAAGAATGGCTTAAAATCCCTCTGACCACTGTGCAGGACTTGTATATGTCTTTCCCAAGACGAATTGATGCTGTATTGGCTGCAAAAGGAGGCCCTACACCATACTAATAAATTATTGAACCAGGTGTTTCAGTTTCATTGTCCAACCCCTGTAGTTGGGCTCCTGTTCTTTAAATGGACTGATGTTGACACAGCCTCTGCCGAGAACATTCAGTGAAACTTTGCCTCAGCCAAGATGCAATGTGCAGTTTCAGCTATAGTTAGCACCTTCATTTTGCTCTGGACTCTTTGGTACTGTCAGCTGTTTGGTAATTCTCAAACTCTTTTGAAGTGTATTCGCCTCCATTATCAGTTCTCAGAGTCTTCAGCTTCTGACCTGTTGACCTTTTAACCAGGGCCTTCCACAAAAATTTTATGAACACCTGTATGGAAGCAAACTTGTGTCATCAGGATCTGAATTTTAAATGCCATTGAATTTCTGGCACTGAATTTTTTTAATGCCGAAAAAAGTGTTTGAATTTTTTGCCTCTGAATTTAAGTCTCTGAAATTTCACTATCTCATTTTCAGTTTATTTTTCAATGTTCAAAATTTCAAGATAAAAAATTCACCCTTTAAAAATTCGATGCAAATATTTTCGAGTACTCAAATGCGATAGGCCAAATTCAGTGTCTAAAATTCGCTGTCAGAAAATGCGGTGAAAAGTTATCCACCCCCAGGCAAGAGCAATCGATGCTGGCTGAAGTCAAACCAAACTCCAGCCAATCACACAACGCTTCTTTAGTCACGTGATACATGGCTGGCGCTGGGCGAGAAGACAGAAGAACTATGGCGGCCAGCAGTAACACTCCGGTAAGCAAATTATTCTTTTCTTACGTGTCTTTAGATAAATGCTATACCTGACACACACAATGTAAAAAACAGTAACTAGTGCTCTTAATGATACTTCAGTTACGTACATAAAATAGATTCGCTCGTTACAAACATCTAAAATACTTATATTACAATTTCCAAAGCCTTTTGTAGGCGGCTTTTCACATCTGTTATGTTCAATAACCTGTAGGGGGCGGTAGGCGCTAATTGTAAAACTTCACCAACGCTGGAGGCAACGACCACAACAACAATCATGGCGGCACCGAACGAGGGATTTTCGCTATATTTAGTTAGAGAGAGAGAGAGAGAGAGAGCAAGCGCTCGCCTGTCTGTGGCCTTTGAACACACGGAAACTAATTTGGCAGTGAGTGACACCCACTGCCCGTGCATGTACTGCTCTGTTGGTCGCATATGCAGGCTTTGGAAGTACAGATTAGATTTTGTATTTAACGTAAATTATCCAACGAGCCTCATACGGCATTTTGAACTAGACCAAGTGCTAGATTTACTCAGAACCAACCTGACACTTGCCTATTAATAAATTGGTCTTCAGTAAAGTACAGTATGTTGTACTTGTTGCTGTGATACACATCCTTGTCATTGCAGGATAATCGAGCTGAAATTGTACGTTCAGCCAGGCGTTTACTGCATTTACTGACATCGCCTCAGGGACATCCAAGCACAGCAAGTGATGAAGCCACAGATCAGGATACAGGGTGTAGCAGATATTTAAATAATGTTTTATGCCCTTATTTAAAGTCGTTTGATCTGCCCATACTAATGTTCCAAATGTTTATGGATACAATCCTGCAGAGTAGAGCAACATCGTGGTAGGAGTGAAAGTTCAGCTGCTCGGCCTGACAGACAATCACTTCAAATGGAAATGGCCAGGTTAGAACTTAACACATGTTCTAACACACAGAATTCTGTGTTATAGTATAAACAACATGTATACCCCATTAAAAAAAGGACTTTACATGTTGTGACCATTGAGTAACTGGAATTGTCTAAATTCTGTGTATGAAACAAATTGAATAATTTTCTGTATTTGGAGCCTAGTGCTATGCTTTGCTGAATTTATGAACATTTATGTTGTGTTTTTTAGAACCTTAACAGGAATTTTTAATAAAGGCAGAGGAAAGAGACGCTTTTCATCACAGCTTTCAGAAAAAGACAAAATGCGGATCCAGGATTTGGCCTATGCTTGGGACCTCCCTTCCCTGACCGAAAGCAACCGGAAATGGGTTTTTGAAAACCTCCTAATCCATGCGGTGAGTGAAGGAGTGAAATGTGTTTCTGGTAGAACTGGGCCCCAATCCAGGAAGCAGATTTAGCTAAAAACAACATCAAAAAAACCTCTGGGTTTGTAACTCTAAAATAACAGAAACTGTTCTAGAAAGAGAGCTATCTTCAACTCTGAATCAGTTACCATGGTAACAGACTCTGTGAACCTAACCTGCTCACTGGCAGGTTTTATCCAACAAACTGAGTATTTCTCTGACTCCTCCCCTCCTGCTGCACCTGAACCACCTGTCTGACACTGATCATTTCCTCATTCATAAATTGACTGTCAGAGGAGAGAATTCATCTGCAGACGTTTGTTTCTACCAGCACTGAAATCCCAGTTAGACATTCATTTATTTTTGTACGTAACATGAAGCTTTTACAGTCGTTCACTCGTCAACAGGCTGTAAGGACGGAGACAGCGATGATGTCATGCATTATGAGCATAGCTGTCAGACTGTCAATAGATTCCATATTTACTGAATAATTATTTAAACAATTAAATGGTCATAAACTGAACTGTCACAAATTGCAGAAAAAACATCTTCTAAAAAAATGTACCTGAGGTCTGCTGCTGTCTCAGTCTCTAACACACAGGTCGGTCAGTAAACTCAGTCTGAGCTGTTTCTCCACAGTTTTATCTTCACTTTCTGTCTCCTGCAGTTTGTCCGTCAGGCTGCAGCTGAATAATTAATTTCATCTGATGAAAATTCAAGTTGCATAAATGATGACAGTGGACATTATAAAATAAATTCTATATTTTATAACAAACTTTAATTCTATGATTACAGAGTGGGCCCAGCTGATTAAAATGACTTGTCATGCTCTACACTCAAACGTATATTCTTCGATCCACTGGATTAAATTTGAGGCTCTGCTCCATATTTGCCCGTTGCCAGATGGTGAATCCTGGTGTCGGTGCTCCATTGATGATGGCTTTCTTTCCTTACTCACACGCTAACTGATTGAACTAACTCTGATCAGCCGTTCTGGAACGGGAAACTAATGAAAGTTACCAATCTCACAGTTGGCCAACTGAGAGTCTGATTTTAAACCCGGTTTGTTGAACCTGCTTCCTGGAACATGGCCTTGGGTTTTAAAAAAATGTCTAATTTATTAACTATTAAACTGTAAACTATTTTTGTTAACCTTTTTTCACGTGGTTTGAAAACCTTTTTGGTAAAAAGATTGTTTTGCTTATACTGAGGTTAGAATAAAATATTGGAGAGAGAGAATATGTTCCATTAGTTCTTATCACTATTAATAGGTAATTGGACGAGTCATAAGACAGATCAAGCAGCTGCGACGAGGTCTTAAAGAAACACCAATGTGGACAGTGCTGACTCAGCGACCAGACACAGCAGCTTTGCTACTTCCAAAAGAGGGAGCAAGAAACATCTGCCCTGAAGTAAGTTAGTTAATAAATCTGATCTGACCTCATTTGTATTTTAATTTAGCTGAAAAGATCAGAGTGAATTATGCTTCTCATGTGCATTTCAGTGCAGGTTCTTCTGCAGCGCATCACTTGGCCACAAGCAGACGTTGATGATGATGATGACGACAGCAAATGTCGTGCGTCGGGTTACCTCCAGGAGTTCATCACAAGAGTTTGGCTGTCAGAGAACACTTGCATGTGTGATTTAAACAGCATTAGAATTTACTTTTGTTTTTTATGTAGCTACACCGACTGAACTGCTGAATCTGGTGAAATTCTGGACAGGCTGGGAGGTCCTGCCAACAGCTCTCTCTGTAGAGGTAACCACAGGAAGATATATCACAGCCTCAACCTGCTTTGAGATTCTGTGCATCCCTTGCCACTACAAGGATTACACTTCTTTCCAGAGTGACTTGCTTGCTTCTGTTTCCACCTGCCACACAGGGTTTGGTTTACTGTGAAAGTACCAGCTGATGTTTCAATAATTCAAAGTTTTAAAAATATTTTATGTTCTGTTTAACTGTTTTTTAAAGGGTTTTTTAAAAAAAGTTTTAAAGAAGTCATCTGGAGTACGTTTTGTAAAGTTGATATTTCATCTTTTTACAAGAGACTCAGTCAAATCAAAACTGGATTTTCTTGTCTTGGATAAGATGTGAATTAGTTCTTTATCAAAACCTGAATAGCTGAGAATCTTCACTGTTCTTAAAATAAAACAAACTTACCACTTCAAGTACCAGAGCTGTAAAGGGTTCAGAATTTTAAAAAGAGTCCTGAGTTTACATTTGCTGGCTTGCATGTTTGCTGTTCACAGGAAATCATTAAATAAATGTTTTGGCTACAGACTTGTCTTCAGTATCCTCCCTTTTGACTCACCAAAAACAGCAAACACCCAACAAGTGCAGGTATTTTGATTCTTAGATCATCTTTTATTCACAAAGAAAGCAAATGCTCACAAAACTGAACAGCAGCAATATAAATGTCACAGCCAAAAGACTGAGATGCAGCTTTTGGGTCAACTGCCTCCTTTAAGGCTGTCATTTGTTCACAAGTCAGAGGGCACGCCGTGTCTGGGACCACAATGCCCGAGTGCTGGTTCTGAGGAAGCCCACTGTCTTCCCATTCAATATGGGGAAAGTCCAGATCCTACAGAAAGAAACAGAATGGTTTTGAAATTGAATCACCTGTCCTAATGTAATTAAATGTTAAAACATGCACATACTTCTGTACTATCTGGTCTTTGAATTGGGTGGTGTGAACAGCCCAGTGCCCACAGCTGGTTAGGAGTCATGTGGCCTTCTGTTCTGAGTGGGTGATTGTCCCAACCACAGTGGAAAGTGTCCAAGTCTTCCTGTAGGCGTGGCAGGAACATATAATGGCAACAGAACAGGTGTGTAGCGTTACCAATGCTGAGGAAGCCACCATCTTCAAGGTAATGGAGAACATCGTAGTAGATGCTCGTTACAGCAACCCACAGGTCCCTCCATAACCAATCCTAAAATTACACAGATTACATCTGAATAGAAATATTTAACACTTGACATTAATAACAATAAAAGCATTATACATAATTTAAAAGGTAAAGTAATTAGGGTTTTAAAATTGCATCTTTTGGTTATTTGTATTAATTTTCATCACTTTATCAATACATTTTGCTACATATACTACATTCTGGATTTTGCAAGTTTTTTTTATCTATAAATATTAGGTGACAGCTTTCAAGTAGCATTGTACTACATTCTTCTCAACTAACCGTTGGTTATGAACACTTTTCCCACATATAAAGCTGCTCCTCCCAGTACCACGGACTGTGAACATGAGGCGAGCGATGTCCACGTTTTCCACCCCTTGATCACCACGTACCCTAAGAAATATAAATAAAAAATAAGTATAGATAGTGAAGAAGTGAATAAATAAATAACTAAGTTACCCATGCTTTGGGGCATTATCTAACAGTTTAGCAAAATATACATTTACCTTAGTGGAAAACCAAACTTCTCAACTGATGCTTGGAAGAAGGCCAGGGCAGTGGATGCCAGGTTGTTGGAGGATGCACCCAGGTACATAATCTGCAGCACAATGCAATGATACCACTATGAAATACTAGGTATCTGATGATTGATAAAAACATATTTATCCTGGACAACTATGTTTACCCTACAGGAAAAGCCATCAATCCCTCCAAATATAACAATGTTATATCTAAAAAGAAAAAAAAAATCGTGTGTTAAAGACAACTGATGAAAATAATGTGTGCCTTAACAGCAATAAGTATACTGTACAATAACATCAAACCATGAATTGCACTACAAATGACTAAAAAAACAAAACAAAAACATACCGGATCAATTTATGGTTTGTATCGATGTGCATCAGGGAGTGAGGACCTGGAACAGAGTAGGTACGTCGATTGACGCACCCCAAATTGAATGTCCGAGCTATGACACCACTGGTGTCAACGCGGTGCATGGATGCTCTGACGCGGTCATACTGCACCCTCAGTCCTCTGGCTTGCAGAAGTGCCTTCATCATTCGGTATCCAGAATGAGGCTGCTTGGATATGATCTCCCTCACACACTGGTCCAAGTCTTCATCAGTCACGGTGCTGTAGAGTGTCCTTACTGAGAGATCACACTCCCGCATACGTCTGTACAGTGTACTTCTAGAGACCCCCAATAGCTTGGTTATATATGGTACGGACAAGTTAAGTTCAAGCAAGTGGCGAAGGCAGTCTGAGGATACTACCATACGCTGTCGCCCTGTTGGTCCTTGTTCAAACTGTACAACTGTAGTGTGCTCTTTGCTTCTGTGTTTTTCAGCATTTATGAGACTGTGCAGTTCTGTCAGTGCATCTAAAATATTGGGACAAATATGTGCCTGACTAGACAGTGCATTTAACAGCACATATTCTTGTGTGCATGTAAACTCTAAGAAGTCCAAATGCAAAGGCATGCGTTCCAGAACATGCTCCAAACGAGACCGAAGTCTCCCGAAAATATGATTTAACAGTTCCTAGGGGACAGAAAACAATGCATTAACATACAATGATAATAATTAGTATTATGTAATACTAATTACATAATACTAATTATTATCATTGTATGTTAATGCATTAGTATTATGTAATACAAAATCTAATCTGTACTTCCAAAGCCTGCATATGCGACCAACAGAGCAGTACATGCACGGGCAGTGGGTGTCACTCACTGCCAAATTAGTTTCCGTGTGTTCAAAGGCCACAGACAGGCGAGCGCTTGCTCTCTCTCTCTCTCTCTCTCTCTCTCTAACTAAATATAGCGAAAATCCCTCGTTCGGTGCCGCCATGATTGTTGTTGTGGTCGTTGCCTCCAGCGTTGGTGAAGTTTTACAATTAGCGCCTACCGCCCCCTACAGGTTATTGAACATAACAGATGTGAAAAGCCGCCTACAAAAGGCTTTGGAAATTGTTATATAAGTATTTTAGATGTTTGTAACGAGCGAATCTATTTTATGTACGTAACTGAAGTATCATTAAGAGCACTAGTTACTGTTTTTTACATTGTGTGTGTGTCAGGTATAGCATTTATCTAAAGACACGTAAGAAAAGAATAATTTGCTTACCGGAGTGTTACTGCTGGCCGCCATAGTTCTTCTGTCTTCCCGCCCAGCACCAGCCATGTATCACGTGACTAAAGAAGCGTTGTGTGATTGGCTGGAGTTTGGTTTGACTTCAGCCAGCATCGATTGCTCTTGCCTGGGGGTGGATAACTTTTCACCGCATTTTCTGACAGCGAATTTTAGACACTGAATTTGGCCTATCGCATTTGAGTACTCGAAAATATTTGCATCGAATTTTTGAAGGGTGAATTTTTTATCTTGAAATTTTGAACATTGAAAAATAAACTGAAAATGAGATAGTGAAATTTCAGAGACTTAAATTCAGAGGCAAAAAATTCAATCACTTTTTTTCGGCATTAAAAACATTCAGTGCCAGAAATTCAATGGCATTTAAAATTCAGATCCTGATGACACAAGTTTGCTTCCATACACCTGGCCCTTACGATTCAGGACATACGCTCAGGTGTATCGAGTCTTGTCATCGATGAATGCCAGGAAGTATTCAGAGCCACTGAGGAACGGAATGCCTTTTCCCTCACACTGTGCACTAAACCTAGCAAAAAGTTACTACGCTTTCCACTGCTAGTTTGTAATTTAGCACGGTGGAGCTTGCCTTCAGCACAAGGTTCACAGACGCCAATGTCCCTTGTCATGTCACAGGTAAGTCCAACCACCATATTCTCCACTGCTAGCCTTTTATATGCTTTGATTCCAAAGATGACCATAGTTCTTACTTTGACATATCACCTCCTTGTGCCACTGTTGCTGTCGGTCAGGTTAGCTTATACTTCAGGTAGTACGGCTCCCCTACCCTCTGCTCTGTAGCCACAACATCACCATCAGTGTTCAGGATTTTACATCCCACATCAGCGAACACAGTATGCTTCCCGATAGTCTTTGAAAAGCTAAGCAAGCTGTATGTCAGGTTGGGAACATGCAGCCCATCATTCACTTTGCATTTCTGGAATTTACCTTGTGTAACCTCCACTTCCAACATGACAATACCACAGCCTTCAGGTGGTGTCCATCTCCCAGTGTCACATCTTGGGATTCATCCAGGTGAATGAGATAGGCAACCTGTGATCTGTCGTTGCACATGTGAGAGGTAGCACCCTAGTCAACTATCCATGTGTGTGATCTGGTGTCACAGGCAGACAGCACATGACACACTGTTAGTCCAAAACAATTACTGTATGAATTGTTATCAAATTGTTGTTTTTATGTTGTGGGCTTTCTGGGATTTTTTTCTTTGTTGACTTTCGGACCTTTTGGTGTATTTGGGTTGGCAGTCCTATTTGATATGACCAAACATTTTACAGCCGTGACACTGTGGTCCTCCGCTTGCATGCCTTTTAGCTATCATTGCTTTTTCAGTTCCATGAGACTCGGCACCACTGAGTTTCTGTTCTTCGTGGATTAAACACTCTGTTACAACTTTTGGTACTTCTGCATCCCCCACAGTAGGATTATGGCAAGCAAATGTACAACTCGATCCTCATCAGTGATTGTGTTACCAACCACTGATGGCTGATTGAAGGTTTCAGTCATTGCCTTGATGTGGTCTTGCATGGAGCCACCCTCCAACAGCTTCATGGCAAACAGTTTTTTCAGAGCTGTAGTTTATTTACCCATGTTTTCTTCTGAAAATGATCAGCAAGCTTTTGCCACACATCAGCCAGATTCATCAATTAAGTATAATAGTGAGGGATATATCGACAACACGATAATGGCGAGTCCTCTGTCTCACTTACTTATGAATTTGGCGAGTTCGTCTGCCTGTGTAGCTGTGGTCTAACTTTGGTTCTGTCTATGATATCCCAGAGTCCATGTTTTGGGAGAGACATTTGACACTAAATGGGACGATCCATTCAGCAGCATAATGCTTACGGTGTTGGCCGCCATTCTCCATCTTTCATCCAGTCTCCCATGGCACGATCCACACATTTTCACATCACAAAAGGTCACGCGCTGATGACTATGTTTCAAATAGCACACGATAACAGTGCTGGCTATACACAAATATCCTAGGCTTTCACACATGGCTGTTCTTGTCCCGTAACTTATTGAAATTCGTCTAAGTTTTACAGGAACAAAAGGCACAAGATCCAGCTTTGCAGTGCCATCTCATTCACTACTTTTTTATTATTACTGTAAAACTAAGCATAACATGGAAGTGCCATAAACTGGTCGGATGACCAAAAAACAGTATGTAAAGAAGTGATTATTTTAACACTGCTAACCCTGGAGTCCCTGCAGATCACTAGGGTCTGTTTAGCAAATGCTCCTAACTGTCCTGAAGTCCTGATTAAAACATGGAGACAACAGGATATTGGGCCTTTACAGTAGCTGCTCCTAAACTGTAGAACAAACTGCCTGTTCACATTAGGACCTGTCCAATATGAGACACTTTTAAAACCTGTTTGAAAGCCCATTTTTATTTTTTGGCTTTTAAACCAGACTGAGGACTGATTACTTTTAATTATGTTGTTTCATTCATGTTTCATTATTATTTTTAAAAATATGTTCTATTTAATTTTTTTGTGTAGCACTGCTGCCTCACAGTTAGAATACCATCTGGCCTGGGTTTGATTCCACCTTGGCCCAGGCCCCTCCCTCTCTCTCTGTGTGGAGTTTGCATGTTCTCCCCGTGTCTGCGTGGCTTTCCTCCCACAGTCCAAACACATGCACTTACTGGGGTTAGGTTCATTGGAAACTCTAAATTGCCCATAGATGTGAATGTGAGTGTGCATGTTGTCTGTCTCTGTGTGTTGGCCCTGTGACAGGCTGGCGACCTGTACAGGTGTACCCTGCCTCTCGCCCTATGTCAGCTGGGATAGGCTCCAGCCCCCCGCGACCCTGAACAGGTTAAGCGGAAGCGAATGGATGGATGGTCTATTTTATGCAGCTTTATTGTTTTAGCTGTAAAGCATTTGGTAAACAGCTGTTGGTTTTACATGTACTATATGAATAAATCTGATACATAAATCTGTGGACACATGCATACATCATATCCTGTTTCTGTATGCATGACTTTGTGTGACTCAGAGACAGACACATATTAGTGTGTTTGATTCAGTATGCACGTGTTAGTTTCATGTCTCATCCACATACTCACTAACCATTGCCAGGAGGTGTTTGTTTCTCTTTTAAATGGGCACCACACCATATGTGTGGTCATTAGTCTAAAGACCGTCCTTCAGCTGCTCCAGAGGACAACGTGTCAATGAGTAGATTAACTAGCCACTGCTGTTCCTATGCTTTGCTAAAGGACCTTGAATTATAGCAACTTTGACTTTGTTTTAGGTCCCATCTATTTTATGGAAAATATCAAATGAATCACAGACACCATGATGTATGTTTAGCTTCAGGGGAAAATACCAGATTTGTCTGAAAATGGCATCAAAGGAACAAAAAAATCACTTTCTGAATGTGCCTTAACTCGTGCAGTTCTTCAGCACAGAGGACCATTTTTAACCCCTATCACACTGGTGCCTGGCTGACACTTCATCCTGGTGTAGCTGCCATAAATTGCAAGTTTGGATACTTTTATTTGCTCCAGTCTGTGTCCATTAAAAGAAAGTCACAGTCACACTGGTCCACAGTGTTTGTCATACATACACACATGAACAACTGAAGCTGACAGACTCAAAACTGTTTAGAAGGAAATGACAGTGTGTGAAAGTAGAACATGATTATAATTGTTACTACTATCAGGGTCCTTCTTGAAGCAAATCTCACCACATCAGCCATCATGAAACGCCTCTGGGCATTTACTTGGGCAATTATGTTAAAGCATCTAAATGAATTATGTCTGTGTAGGTTCTCAGTCAGCCAAATCTCTGGAGCTTGAAACAAGGTGACTGGATTTAAAGTTTCTTGAAAATGTTTCACCTCTCATCCAAAAGGCTTCTTCAGGTCTAAAACCAAGTGGTGGACAGTCCCAGGTATTTAAGCCCTAGTGGGGGTTGTTCCCGGAGGTGTTCGCTGACCCACTATTCATGTGCATAATCAGATGTGCCAGGCAGTGCTTTGCTGTTTCTCAGCCAAGAAACTGATTTTTCCACATCAAAGTGAGAGCACCACCACAAAGATAGTACAATACATAGATGTCTCACTCTGATAAATTTCCAGAACACTTCTTCAAACTAATTTTACAATGAATTTATCCTATTTATTTGTTAATTATGAACTGATTTCTTAACTTATTTATGTCTTTACCCTAAAGTATCACACTCCCCGCTTGATATAATCACATTATATCACAACAAACATCAATACAACACATTTAAACACTTTTTTGTTCTTGCTTTCAAAGCATATTCATTAAGTCTCTGAAAGTAGAACCACAATCTCTGAGACTGGTCTTAGCTACACCTTAGGAGTCTCTTCTTTCATGATCTGCACTTCTACCTTGCTGTGAAAGGCTTTTATAACTAGTCCCATAGGCCATTTGTTCCTGTTAACTTGGGCGGGCATCCTATATCTCCTTCTGTCACATTTGGCCTATTTTCAGTCCATTTTGTGAGACTAAGGTGGACAAATATTCTCCTTTCCACATTTTCCAAAAGGTGTCAGCACGGGGTTGCATCTGTTTCCACTGTTTCTGTACAACTGTCCTGAAGAAAAGTTCCCAGAAGGGGGAGACACTGCACCCACCTTCTGTGTAGGTAGCATTGCTGGGGTGAACATTCTAGGACAGTCTGGGTCAGTGGATATTGGGACAAGAGGTCTTGCATTAATAATCGACATCACCTCTGCCATAAAGGTACTCAAGACTTCATGCATGAGACTTGTTGGTCCTTTTTGTAATAGCATTGCATTCAGAATGCACCTGACAACCCCGATAAGCCGTTCTCACGATCCTCCCATATGAGACGCATGGGGGGGGTTGAAAACCTAGGAGCATCCTCTTGCCTGGAGGTAATAGTCTGTGTCTAAGCCCAATTCCTCACAAGTTTCTACAAAATTGGTGCCTCTGCCTGAATGCAGAAGTTTGGCTGGTCCACGAATAGAAAAGAACCTTCTTAATGCATGTATGAAACTGTCTGTGGACATGGTCACAATGAGTTTAATGTGTACGGCCCTAGTTGACATGCATGTAAAGAGCACTGCCCATTATTTGCTCTGGGCACTAACTGTCCACGGGCCTGCTATTTGACAGCTGATTGATTATTTAGGAGAAGTTGGATATCATAATCCAGAAGAGAAAAAACTCTTATGTGAAGACTGTTAAAGCTTAAAGAATCAGAATCTTTATTGTCATTGTACACAGAAGTTGCACAACGAAATTTAAAATGCATTCCTTTCTAGGTGCCTCAAACAATAAATAATAAAATAATAAAAATATGAGTGATAAAAATGATTACTAAAATACAGTGCACAATAGTAAATTAACAGACGAATCTAGCCCCAATACACACACCAACGCACGCACACAGTCAGCACTACCACCCCACATCACTGTCCAAACCACACAGAGTTCAGTTCAATGATAGCCCTGGCATAAAAGCTGTTCCTCAGTCTGTTTGTTCTGGCCTTCATTGTCCTGAAACGTCTGCCTGATGGCAGTAGCTGAAACAAGGAGTGTCCAGGGTGTGAGGGGTCCTGGAGGATGTTCTGTGCCCTCCTCTGGCAGCGGGCATTGAACAGTTCCTGGAGGGAGGGCAGGGGACAGCCTATGATCTTTTGAGCCGTGTTGATGATTCGCTGGAGTGTTTTCCTGTCTGCTGCTGTGCAGCTGTTGAACCACACGCACAGACAGTAGGTCAGGATGCTCTCTACAGAGCAACGGTAGAAGGACACCAGCAGATTCTGGGTCAGATGGTTGCTCCTAAGAACCCTCAGGAAATGCAGTCTCTGTTGGGCCTTCCTGACAATGCTGGTCGTATTGATACTCCAGGTCAAATCATCCTGCAGATGTACTCCCAGGAACCTAAAATCTGAAACCAGCTCCACTTCATCCCCCTCGATGAACAGAGGTTGAATGACATGTGTTGTCCTCCTAAAGTCTACTACCATCTCCTTTGTCTTAGTGGTGTTCAGGATCAAGTTATTCTCACTGCACCACCTTGACAGCCGCTGCACCTCGTCCCGGTATGCTGACTCATCCCCGCCTGATATGAGCCCCACCACAGTGGTGTCATCCGCAAACTTAATGATGCAGTTACTGGCATGTATGGAGGTGCAGTCATGTGTGTAGAGGGTGAAGAGTAGGGGACTCAGCACACAGCCCTGTGGAGAGCCGGTGCTGAGGCTGATGGCTGAAGAGAGGTGGGGACCTACTCTTACCCTCTGGGAACGGTCTGTCAGGAAGTCCTTGATCCAAAGACAGGTGGAGCGTGGTATCCCCAGATCTGACAGTTTAGTCACCAGTCTGCCAGGAAGGATGGTGTTAAACGCCGAGCTGAAGTCCACAAAGAGCAGCCGAGCGTAGTTCCCCCCCTGCTCCAGGTGAGAGAAGGCAGAGTGGAGGGCCGTGGCAATGGCGTCCTCTGTGGACCGGTTGGCTCTGTAGGCAAACTGGTGGGGGTCTAGTCTGGGGGAGAGACTGGAGATGACGTGAGCCCGGACAAGCTTTTCAAAGCACTTCATAACAATTGGTGTGAGTGCTACTGGCCTGTAGTCATTCAAACCTCTGATAGTGTTCTTCTTGGGGATGGGGACGATAATGGAGGACTTCAGGCAGGAAGGGACAGCAGCCTGGCTCAGGGACTGGTTAAAAATGCTGGTAAAAATACCAGCCAGCTGAGCCGCACAGACCTTCAGTATCCGTCCAGAGACACCATCGGGCCCCACAGCTTTCCTGGGGTTCACAGTTTCCAGCATACGCCTCACCTCTTGCTCTTGCAGCCTGAGGATGCTGCTGCTGCCTGCTGAGGGATGTTGGATGGCTGTCTCTGATTGCTGTACCTCAAAGCGTGCAAAGAAGCTGTTCAGCTCCTCTGCCAGATTGATGTTACGCTGATCAACTAACAGGCTGGGTTTGTAGTTCAAAATATGCCGAACCCCTTGCCACACCTGCCTGAAGTCGTGGCTCTGGAAACAGTCCTCAATCCTCCTCTTATACACAGCCTTGGCCTCCCTGATGCCCCTCTTCAGGTTGGCTCTGGCAGCGCTGTAAAGCGCCCCATCACCAGCTCTGAAGGCGATGTTCCTTTCTCTGAGTAAGCTCTGCACCTTTCCATTCATCCATGGCTTTCTATTTGGAAAAACCCGGATATTCTTGTCCACAGTTACAGTGTCGGTGCAGAACTTGATGTAGTCCAGAACAGCCGAGGTATACTGCTCCAGGTCCTGGTGCTTGAATACGTCCCAGTCAGTTGTTTCAAAGCAGTCCTGCAGCTGTTGAGAGGCACCTTCAGGCCAGGTCTGAACAGTCTTAGATGTAGAAAGAGCAGTTTTGCTGAGGGGGGTGTATGCTGGAATCATAAGCAGGGACAGATGGTCGGACTGGCCCAGATGTGGCAGTGGCACAGCCCTGAAACCCAGCTTGATGTTAGAGTAGACTTTATCCAGTGTGTTGTTCCCTCTTGTAGGGCATTTAACATGCTGATGGAACTTGGGTAGAACAGTCTTTAAATCGACATGGTTAAAGTCTCCTGCAATGATGTGTACAGCCTCAGGATATCTGCTCTGTTGACTGCAAACCGTGTCATGTAAGAGACTAACAGCCGAGTTAGCATTAGCATCAGGGGGAAGATAAACAACAGTGATCAAAACAGCTGTAAACTCACGGGGCAGATAGATGGGCCTGCATTTAACAGTCATGTACTCCAGGTCCGGAGAGCAGTGGCTGTTCACAGTCATACTGTCTGTACACCAGCTGTTGTTTACATACAAGCACACACCCCCTCCTCTGCTCTTACCGGAGGTCCGCATTCTGTCATGCCGGTGCGTTGTCCTGCCGGCTAGCTCGATGGCTGCATCAGGAATGGATGAATGAAGCCAGGTCTCAGTGAAGAGCAAAACGCAGCAGTCCTTCACGGTCCTGTTTGTAGCCACCAGCAGTCTCAACTCATCCATTTTATTCGGGAGTGATCTTACATTGGCGAGGAAAACACTGGGTAACGGAGGTCTATGAGGCCGTTTACGTAGCCTCTCCAAAACGCCAGCTCTGCCGCCTCTTTTCTGCCTCCTTTCTCTGCGCCGTCTCCGTCTGCGACCCCACCTCACAGGGATGATGAACCACAAAGAGCCAGGTGGTCTGGCGATGTCCACCGGGATGTTGTGAGAGTGGAGGAAGTCAGCCATAACCGCCTGCTCACTTTGTGCTCCTATATGTAGGAGTTCGTGCCGTCTGTATGTTATAATGTCCGCCCGACATAATGGTGATGTGTTGAGCCACAGTTGAAGCACACATAACAACATACACAATTTCACAGAGCACCGAAAAGGAGAGCACTGAGCCGCTGCGACTATGCGCGCCGCCATCTTGTGTGTGCAAACCCTAGGGTTTCCTAGTAAAGTTTCCTTTACTCACCCAAACTTTTCTAAAACCTATAGGAACATCTCACTGTACCCACCACCACCCAATATACACCTTCTCATTTCTCTCTCTATTGTCCTTTCTTTTTTCAGGCCGATACGTGATTAATGCTGTGAAGATGTGTAGGATCGCGTATAGAAGTTTGAGATACACAAGAAGCTTAAGAGCTTTTGGATTTTTAGCATTTTTTTCATCCTCAAAATTATGCCATTACAGATGCTGGCTTTTATATACAGTAAATGAGTATTTTGATGGTCCAGCTGGAATTCAGGGTAGAAATAGCTTTTTGTGTCATACAATCAGCTTTAACTAATGCAAAGTGCTCAGAAGTGCAGTGAATGTGAGCTTGTACATTCCAGTGTCTGTCACTACAGTTTAACATATGAAGTCATAATCTCAGGTGTGTTTTAGTTGTGTGTGTTCAATTCCTGTGGTGTATGCTGCTGGATCAGTGTCACATTGTGGATGGTTTCTGTATGCAGCTTTCATACACCTTCAACACAATTAAGCAAACCCTCCTGTACACTGCTAAATCTGCATTCATAGCTGCATTCTCTGTCTCTGTTCATCATCGTTGAGTACGGAGCATAACCCTCTTGATATTTTACTCTATAATATTCCTAACATAAAGCGACTGTCAGTTTGGCCAGCTGTAGCTTGGGGTTTAAATAAAAGGCTGGAATAAAATTTATCCACCAACTTGTGGTCTTTTTTTTTTTTTTTTTTTTTTTTTTTTTTTTTAGCCTGTCATGTCTGGCATCTTTCACAATCGGAATGATGATCCGAATGCACTGATGTACCAAACATGTTTGCTTTGACAAGAACAGCTCTATATGTTTCCTATAGGCTCTTCTTGTTAATGTTTGCAATTTTATTTTTATTTATTTATCTTTTTATTTAGTTATTCATGCCAAGTCTGACAGGCAACAAGGAAGGGGCAAGAACAAGAGGTGGGGGGGAGAAAAGGGGGGGGGGGGGGGGGGGGGGGGGGGGGAGAAAAGGAAGAAAGGAGATAGAAAAAAAATAAAAAAATAAAAGGGGTTGATATACTCACACACACACACACACATCCATACACACACCCATATGCACCTACATATACACACACACACACACACACACACAAGTTTATTGTTTGTAGTGATGTGTGTGTATGCGCCTTTGTCATGCAATGTATTCGATAATGAGGGCGAGAAACTGCAACCATGCCCCCCGCGATCCAGAGGCAGATAGGGAAGGACCCAGGGGACCCAGGCCATCCACAGCACAGGAGCTCAGAAGACTTGGGGCCACACATCCCGATGGCAACCGCGTACACTCCCCAGAAGAGGAAGGAGGGAGGCTACAGACGGAACCCCCACAATCCAGGGGCTAGAGTCCAGAGAGCCAGAGACGACGGGCAGCCCACCCCCCCCGGCAGGCCGGCACCCCCAGCACGAGCCAGGCATGCGGCCCCCGAGGCCCCAAGCGCCCGAGAGCAGCCCGACACCCGGCAGAGCCCCCCCACGCGCCAAAGAGGCCCAAGCCACCCCCAGGCCACGGCCGCCAAGGGAGCAGGCCAAAAACCATGCCGAGACATCCGGCCACACATCCCGGGACCCACGGGCACCCACACCCCAGGGGCGGCAGTGACGACCAGTGGGGAGCAGCGTGGAGCGGTAGGGAGGGGTAACTCCCACCCTCCGTGTCCCACAGGTGCCAAGGCTTGGCAAGCCACCAACCCAGGCCCAGCTGTCCACACACACACACTCTCACAAGCACGCACACACACACACACACACACGTACCAGTCATTCCCTCATGTACACACACGCACATACACACGCACGCACATTCGCATGCACCAGTCACACACTCATGCATACACACTCACACTCACACGCACATACACACACACACACGTACCAGTCGTTCCCTCATGTACACACACGCACATACACACGCACGCACATTCGCATGCACCAGTCACACACTCATGCATACGCACATGTAACATACATGGACACCTAATGTGGGAGAGCGGGTACCAGCACCAAGCCAGCGGCAACACAGGGAAGCAGCCAACCCAGCCCCGAACAATGAGCCAGTCCCCATCCCAGGCGGGGTGCATGGAACTGGGGTGTGAGAAGGCCCGCCCGCCCCCTCCTCCCACTCAGCGTGTTGGGGGGGTGATGTGAGTGTATGTACTGAGAAGAATGTGTATGGCTGTGTGAAAACTACAGTGCTTTTAAAATTGGAGGGACAGATGTAATATGAGCACTGAATAACAGCGCCCATCCACACTGTCCCCCCAAGGCCCTCAATGTCTAAAATGTAAATAAAATTGAGGTGCAGGCAGCAGTGAACAGACAAGTGGGGCCACCTCAGCAGTGCCACCCACTAACCACTGTGTGACACACCTGCCCCCCAAGGCCCTATATGTACTATGATGTGTTGTGAGCTGTATAATGCAATTAAAAAAGGAGGAGTGGGACATCACGCAGCACAGCGAGCAGAGCCGAGGTGATGGCCCTACTCACTGCAGCACGAGCCCCCCTCCCCCGAGAACCTATGTGTGCATAATGTGATGTTAAACTGAGTGGGAGGAGGGGAGGGGCCAGGATAAATATGACCGGGAGGCAGAGGACTACCCCCCGGAGGAAGAGAGCCAGCTAGCTACTGGCTCACTAGGCACCCCAGTTCCCTACACCCCCCCGCAGCCCAGGGAAGGCAGGTCCAGGGCCTGAAGTGACCGCACCCCCAGGACGCCACCGTACTCCAGGCCGGCACCCACTGCCCCCACTGCGAACAGGACACAACACACACCCCACATGCATACAAAGGACAACAAATATCGCACACACACACACACGCACGTACGCACACATACACACGCACGCACACACACGCACACACACACAGACACACACCCCCACACACATACTCACACATACACACACACGCACACAGTGGTCCTGAGTCAGAACCAACCGGCCCCGTGTGGGGCAACTGCTGCTCCCTCACCTGAGCGCCCCACCACCCCATGGGGGAGGGCACCCAGCATCCCGGAATGCCAGCCAGACACCCCGACACAGCCAACCCACCCCACACGGCGGCGCGCCCAAGGGGGCACAGACCCCTCCAGCGCAGGGAGGGGCCCAGCCAGGAAACGGGCAACCCCGGGCACCAGGGCCCCGACCCCCGCACCCCGGCCCCCACAGAGGAAGCCGGCCACCCGGACGGGGCCAGCACCGCCACCACGGGACCCCGAGCCCCACACCCCACGACCATAAGAGCACCATCCAAGTCCCCACCACCAACAACCAGGGCCCGGACACAGAAACCACTGAGGCCCATTTGGAACATCCTGTGTCCTGTATAATGTATTCTATGGAGAGTTTTGTATTGTATAAGTTGTAAATTCGGACTTTTAGTCATTTTGAAAGTGTTTAAACATATCTGTGTCCAGAATTTTTCCTCTGGGTTAATGGAAAGATCTCGCTCCCATTTTGTAGTTGGGAGGGATATTGAATCATTAATTTTTAATAATAACTTATATATTTTTGATAATAATTTAGGGGTATAAAGATTTAGAAATTCTGTTACCAGTACAGGGGTTTCTAATTTTAAATTATTTAAATTAAACCTTGCCTGTATGATAGACCTCAACTGCTGGTATTCGAGAAATTTGCTATTGCTAATTTCATATTTGGAAATAAGTTCTTCAAATGAAATAAAGGTCCCATCGTGAATAACATGTTCTAAATTCTTTATTCCTTTCTCTTGCCATGTTGAGAAGTTCAGTACTGTTTTTTTCTGACATATATCTGGATTGTTCCAAATGGGTGTCAGTTCACATGGGATAAGTGAAGACTTTGTTATCTTTAAGAATTCCCACCAGGCTGTCAGAGAGGTGTTTATGTTAAGACTTTTAAAACCGCTATGATGTTTAATACTGACGCTAATGAAAGGTAAGTCAGAGATTTTCACTTTTCCACAGAGTGTTTGTTCTAAATCCAGCCATGGGCTGTCTAAAGGGCTTGATTTGATCCATCTTGAAATATACTGTAATCTATTGGCTAAGAAATAGTGATAAAAGTTTGGGAGTTCTAGACCACCACTGCATTTTAGCTTTTGTAAAGTTTTTAAACTTATTCTTGAGGTTTTATTTTTCCACAAAAATTTTGAAATGTTTGAGTCCAGAGATTTAAACCAGGCAACAGAAGGTTTATTAGGGATCAGTGAAAACAAATAATTGATTTTAGGCAAAATCATCATTTTTACTGTGGCAACTCTCCCCATGATAGATATAGGTAGAGAGTTCCAACGTGTGAGATCATCCTCTACTGTTTTTAATAGAGGAATATGATTCAACCGTACCAGGTCTGACAGCCTGGGGGAAAAATTAACACCTAAATATTTAATATTGCCAGATTGTAGTGAGGTGGTCGTGGTGTTCTGAAAATTACAATTTAGAGGTAAAACGTTTGATTTACTCCAATTGATGGAGTAGTCTGATATAGATGAGAACTTATCTATAAGTGTGATTGTTTTTAGAAGAGAAGTTTGTGAGTTCTCAAGGAAAAGTAATACATCATCAGCATAAAGGCTTATCTTATGGTCTGTGTTTTCTGTTTGAATTCCTTTAATATCTACATTTTGTCGGATTGTTGCTGCTAGTGGTTCAATGAAAATGACAAAGAGTGAAGGAGAAAGTGGGCAGCCCTGTCTGGTGCCTCTCTGCAGACTGAAGCTTTGGGAAATAAGATCATTTGTTCTAACACGTGCATTTGGAGAGCTGTATAATGTTCTGATCCAGTTTTTGAAGGATGAGCCAAATCCAAATTTGTGTAGAACTGCTAACAGAAATTTCCAATTTACCCTATCAAATGTCTTCTCTGCATCTAAAGAGACAACTGTGGTTTCTAATTTATTAATAGAACAGTAATCTATTATATTTATCAGTCTGCGTGTATTATTGGCAGAGTGCCGACCCTTGATAAAACCTGTTTGGTCTGGATGTATAATAGATGGAGTGATTTTTTCTAACCTTCTGGCAAGGACTTTGCAAATTATTTTAAGGTCTACATTAATCAGAGAGATTGGCCTGTAGCTGGATGGGAGTGTGGGGTCTTTGCCTGGTTTAAGAAGTAGACTAATGTTAGCAGAGTTCATGTTTGGAGAGACCGCATGATTGCTCTGAATCTGAGCCACCAATCTGAGAAAAGAGGGTCTTAGCACAGACCAAAATTCTTTATAAAACTCTGCTGGAAAACCATCTGGGCCTGGGGCTTTATTATTTGGGAGATGCTGTATTGCTTCGTAAAATTCAGATGATGAAAGAGGCGAATCAAGAGTCGCGGCCTGTTCATCATTTAGTTTAGGTAGATTAATGTTATTAAGATATTCTTCAATTTCAGCATCAGATGGATTAATCTGCGATGAGTATAAGGCTTCATAGAAGTCTCTAAAAGAGTTATTTATTTGTTGTGGGTCGTGGGTAATATTACCAGTTGAGTCTTTAATAGAATAAATGGCTGTTTTTTCTTTATTTAGTTTTAACTGGTTAGCCAAAAATTTTCCAGATTTATTTCCATGTTCAAAGTTTTCTAAACGCAACCTCTGCAACATGAATTGTGTCCTTTTATCAATTATTTCATTTAACTCCAGTTTTAGTTTCCTCATGTTGTTAATTATATGTTCTTGTGGTGAAGCAGCATAGGCAGTTTCTAAAGATTTAATTTTCTGTTCTAATTCTAACACAAGTGTTTTTTCTTTATTTTTCTTATGCGAGCAGTAAGATATTATTTTGCCCCTCATTACTGCTTTTCCTGCTTCCCAAAGAACACATGGTGATATTCCAGGTTGGTCATTATTTTCTAAATATGCTGACCACTCCTTTTTGAAATAATTAATGAAATCTTGTTCTTTAAGTAATGATGTATTAAATCTCCAGTTCCTGATTGGTGGTGTGACTCTTTTCTGTGTCAGAGACATAGACACCGGTGCATGATCACTGATAGTGATAGGGCGAATCTGAGTGTCTGTGATATCCATCATCATGGAGCTGCTAACTAAAAAGTAATCTAAGCGGGAGTGAGACTTGTGTACTGGTGAGAAAAAACTATAATCTTTCAGAGTGGGGCGATGTGAACGCCAAGCATCGCAAAGACCAAAATCCTTCATGTACTGTTTAAGAATGTCTGCAGACTGCCAGTTCCTCTGACTCACTGCTGTACTGAGCCTGTCAATATCTGCATTAAGTACCAGGTTGAAGTCTCCTCCTATTATAAGTGTGGTGTCAGAGTGATCGGACAGTAAAGTGAAGAAGGTATGAAAGAAGGAGGGGTCATCAACATTTGGCCCATATATACTAGCAATGCATAAATCTATATTTTGAATAGTTAAATTGAGTATTATAAATCTACCTTCTGGGTCTGATGTAGTATTTCTAATGATGCAGTTTATCTTTTTGTTAATCAATATGGCTACACCTCTTTGTTTGGAGTTGTAGCAGGCTGAGTACATGTGAGGGAACTGTGGAGAGGAGAGTGTGTGCGCAGATGTTCTGGACACATGTGTCTCCTGTAGAAACACAACGTCAGCCTGTAAATCATTTAACCGATTAATAATTTTCACTCTCTTTTCCCTTGAACCAACTCCGCGTACATTCCATGAGACAAACTTGAGTGTGCTCATGTTTAGATTAACAGGTGAAGTGTTGTGTGTTTACTAAAGATGTGTGCGCGCGTCCTCGCATGTGTCCTCCATGACCTTGTGTGCGCATGTGTACGTGTCCTGCATGACTGTGTATCCTGTATGGCAGTGTGTGTGCTGTATGTCCGTGTGGCAAACATGTTGGGTGCAAAAAAAGAAGAAGAAAAAGGAGTGTAAAGTGAGAGAGAAATGAAACAGTGCAAACACCAAAGAGCCAAGCATAAAAAAAGAAAAAAAAACAACATGATAACAAAACAAAGAGCTGTGCATTAATTGTTATATACAGACCTGTAGACCGGCTGCGGTTTAAGTTTATCTCTTATCTAATCAATTACATGCTTTAAATTAACATGAAGTTGCTCCTAATAAAGCCATGGGGTAACCTCCCGGTCCCTGTACAGCTGACCGTTAACATAAAGCTTATCTACAGCTACCGTAGCTCTGACGCCCTCAGTGATGTATTTCTTCCTTATTGGAAATAATACTCGCCTCCGATCGAGAATCTCTTTTGGAAATTGTTCATTAACACTGTAGTGTGTTCCACGCAGCTCTCTGCCCCGACTCCTGACCTGCTCTTTTTGCTTGTAATGTTCAAATTTAGCTACAATTGGCCGAGGCCGTTTGTTATCGGGCTTCTTACCTCCGAGCCGGTGAACACGATGGAAAGTTATATTTTTTACCGCTTCACTCGGGAGTTTCAGCTGATGCTGGAGGAATTCGCGAACCGAGGCTTCGGCATCCTCCTCTGCTTGCTCTGGGATCCCGGAGAAGACGAGGTTGTCCCGCATGCTCCGAGCCTGGATGTCCAGAATGGTCTCCCTCATTTTCTTGTTTTCCCCGGTCAGCTGTGTCATCCCATCGGTGAGTTGTTTCACGGTATCCCTCAGCGTTTGGTTCTCGACAGCAAGCGACGCCACCTGCTCTTGGCTAAACTCCAACGACACCCTCAGTTGTTGGAATTCCTTGTGTAGAACCTCCACCAAGGCAAGTCGGGCATCTAGGCTAGTTAGCTTCTTGTCGATGGAGTCCAGGACATCAGTGAAGCTTTTCTCTGGGGATAATGTGGATGTGCTTGTTGAGCACTCGGAACGAGTGCGTTTAGAAGTTGGTGTGGCCGTGGTAGCAGGATTTTTTTGTGGTTTGCCCATCACGAAGTTGACAAAGCACTCGTCGACGTAGCTCTCCAGGCTGTACAATGTTTCCTCGTCCAGTTTGTTATATTGAAAGAATTAATAGGCAGAGGTTAGTATTAGGAATAATTCTATTTTGGTATAAATATATTGGTTTGATTTACCTGAGTTGCACCGGTTTGTTTACTATACCGCCATATTACTTACGCACAGCTCTCGCGTGATCTCAGCAGTGACGCATCTCACAGACGTCTCCGCATCAACTTGTGGTCTTTATATACGAGCATTTCACTGACATCAACATACCCCCCCACCCACCCACCCACCCACCCCCCAAAAAAAGCAACTGGTTTCCTTTTATTATATTCAACCTGCCACAGGTGAGTATCTAGTTTAATCCAAGTCACAAGCAGTTCATCAGCCTCCTTGCAGTGGCTCCTACTAACCTTAACAAAAAATTTAATAACGGTTATTTCTCAGATTAATTACTTTTTTATTGCTTTGTTGCATGGTTATCTTGGAGTTTGAGTTGATATACTAATATTGAATTATAACAAAAGTTTTAATAATTTGTCAACTAAAATATGCATCACATCCACATTTACAGCCTGCGTCTTTGCCTGCAGATGGCATTTTCAGTTTCTTGACCCCCGCCCTGGATATGCTAGTCATGAATAAATCCCAACAAAATGAAAAATCTCAGAAGAAACTAGAGAGTTTAATTCTGCGTGGACAGATTAATTTGCTTTCACTGCGAAGAATGCTGGCTTACCTGTTTGCTTGATATGTGGTGAGAAATTAGCAAACAACAAAAAAAAGTAACAGACATTTTCAGAACAAGCACTCAGCATTTGCTGAAAAATACCAAACTGAACATGAGTGAAAGAGAGCAATATTGTAATTGATACAGAAAGTTGAGCAGAGCAAACATACTTTTAACAAGTGGCTCAACTCTCCAAACTTAACTACAGCTGCTAGTTTTATGGCAGCACAGGAGATTGTAAGGAAGGGAAAGCCGTTCACAGAGAGAGAACACATGAAAGAATCATCCATAAAAATAGAGCGCCTTTTTTCACACTTCAAAAACAAAAAGGAAGTGATTCAGAAAATTAGAGAAAGGCCTCTCTCTGCAAGACCATCGGACATCGCAGGCGGGGAAAAGACTTTTCATTTGGCCATTTTTGGGGGTCAGGCTAGCTTAAATGTTGCTATAAAAAATGCTGACCAATGTTTTTATCCACTAATCACTGATAAATGTGTCATTGGCAACATGGGAAAATTCTGTTAGTTCACAGGTCTTGGCAAGCGCAGCATCTGTTGCAGTGCATTGTGGGATTTATAGTGTAAGTTGTGGGAACACTATTTACCCGTCGGCTATTAGTAATAGTGATATGAAATTATCTCGTGGGCCATTTATATAGTTATATCGCGGGCCGGTTGTGGACCGCAAGCCTGGAGTTTGATACGTGTGGTTTTAATTATATTAATGTGGGCTAATTTTTATTTCGTTAATTATTATTATTTCATTATTATTATTATTTATTTCATTAATTATGGGAAGGATATAGGCCTTGACTGTTCAGTGTTGAATTCATTTCAAAGTAGACATGCAGTAGTAGTATACATGCACACTACACCTCTGTTTGGGGTTTTCCGTAGTTATAAAAGGTAAAAATAGAAAAAGAATAAGACTTACAAAACTTCCAGGGGGCCCCAATGTGTTCCCAGGCCAGCCGAGAGATAGAATCTCTCCAGTGTGTCTTGGGTCTACCAGTCGGCTGCTGCGTTTCCCACGGCACCTGAAACATCTCCTCTGGGGCAATGAAGCCAACTTACAAAGGAGATGATCCAGTATCCCTGGTTAAAATGGGGGGAGGTGGGGGGGAGCTGTTTTCATGGTTTCTCTGGTCATAACCTTTAGTGAGATTTCGAATATCCAATCATTCTTGGCGATCATACGCCATCAGTAGGGCCAACATTTCTGCTAACAAAGAGCAGAAACAATACAAACACAAACACAGCTGACAATGGCTGAGGGCAAGTCACTTGCACCACCACTATCTTGCTGGTGCAAGAGTCTATCACGACAGATGGCTGCAGCATACGCATCGCTGCACATGCAGCCCCAATCCATCTGTCAATCTCCTGTTCCCTTCTCCCATCACTCATGAAGCAGACCCCAAGATACTTAAACTCCTCCACCTGAGGAAGCAACTCATCCCTGAGCCGGAGTGGCCACTCGACCCTTTTCCAGCCGAGGGCCATGGCCTCAGACTTAGAGGTGCTAGTTCTCATACTGACCACTTCACACTCACCTGTGAACTGTTCCACTGCAAGCTGGAGGCCACCACTTGATGAAGCCAACAGGATCACACCATCTGCAAAAAGCAGCAATGAGATTTTGAGGCCACCAAGGCAGAACCCTTCTGCCACCTGGCTACACCAATAAATTCTGTCCATAAAAATTATGAACAGAATCGTGACAAAGGGCAGCCCTAGTGAAGTCCAACTCCCACAGGAAACAAATCCAACTTATTGCTGGCAATATGGACCAAGCTCTCACTGTGGTTTTACAGGGACTGAATGGCCTGTAACAAAGGGCCAGACACCCCATACTCCTGCAGCAGCCCCCACAGGATACCCCGAGGGATGTGGTCGAATGCCTTCCCCCCAAAACCCCATCCCCATAGAGTCGGTGCCTGCTCCCAGACCACCAAAAAACAAAGCTAAAATCAGGAAAAAGCTATTTAAGCATAAAAATTCAAAAACAATAAATAATACAGCTTCATCAACTGCACCAAAAAATAAAACAATTAAATGTGGATTATTAAACATTAGGTCTCTCTCTTCCAAGTCCCTATTAGTAAATGATTTAATAGTTGATCAACGTATTGATTTATTCTGCCTTACAGAAACCTGGTTACAGCAGGATGAATATGTTAGTTTAAATGAATCAACACCCCCGAGTCACAGTAACTGTCAGAATGCTCGAAGCACAGGTCGAGGAGGAGGATTAGCTGCAATCTTCAATTCCAGCTTATTAATTAATCAAAGACCCAGACAAAGTTTTCATTCTTTTGAAAGCCTGACTCTTAGTCTTGTCCATCCTAATTGGAAAACTCAAAAACATGTTTTATTTGTTATTATCTATCGTCCACCTGGTCATTACTCAGAGTTTCTGTCTGATTTCTCAGACTTTTTATCTGATTTAGTGCTCAGTTCAGATAAAATCATTATAGTGGGTGATTTTAACATCCATGTAGATGCTGAGAATGACAGCCTCAACACTGCATTTAATCTATTGTTAGATTCAATTGGCTTCTCTCAAAATGTAAAGGAGCCCACCCACCACTTTAATCATACTCTGGATCTTGTCCTGACATATGGCATAAAAAACTGAAGACTTAACAGTATTCCCTGAAAGCCCCCTCCTGTCTGATCATTTCTTAGTAACATTTACATTTACTTTAATGGATTACACAGCAGTGGGGAATAAGTTTTATTACAGTAGAATTCTTTCTGAAAGTGCTGTAACTAAGTTTAAGGATCTAATTCCTTCATTGTTATGCTCTTCAGCGCCAACACAGTGCAGAGCAGCTACCTAAACTCTGCTCCCAGTGAGGTCGATTGTCTCGTCAATAGTTTTACATCCTCACTGCGTATAACTTTGGATACTGTGGCTCCTCTGAAAAGGAAAGCTTCAAATCAGAAGTGCCTGACTCCGTGGTATAATTCACAAACGCACAGCTTAAAGCAGATAACCCGAAAGCTGGAGAGGGAATGGCGTCTCACTAAATTAGAAGATGCTCATTTAGCCTGGAAAAAGAGTTTGTTGCTCTATAAAAAAGCCCTCTGTAAAGCTAGGACATCTTACTATTCATCATTAATTGAAGAAAATAAGAACAGCCCCAGGTTTGTTTTCAGCACTGTAGCCAGGCTGACAAAGAGTCAGAGCTCTGTAGAGCCGAGTATTCCTTTCACGTTAACTAGTAGTGACTTCATGGATTTCTTTACAAATAAAATTTTAGACATTAGAGAAAAAATTATTCATAACCATCTCAAAGATTATTCTTCATGTCCGGCTGCTTTCAGCACTGCTGGTATTTGTTTAGACTCTTTTGCTCCAGTTGATCTTTCAGAGTTAACTTCAATAGTTACTTCCTCCAAACCAGCAACATGTTTGTTAGATCCCATTCCTACTAGACTGTTCAAAGAATTCTTTCCAATTATTGATGTTTCAATCTTAAAAATGATCAATCAGTCTTTATTAGTTGGCTATGTACCACAGACCTTCAAGGTGGCTGTAATTAAACCTCTACTTAAAAAGCGATCACTTGACTCAGGTGTCTTAGGTAATTATAGGCCAATCTCCAACCTTCCTTTTCTCTCAAAGACTCTTGAAAGAGTAGTTGTAAAACAGCTAACTGATCATCTGCAGAGGAACGGTTTATTTGAAGAGTTTCAGTCAGGTTTCAGAATTCATCACAGTACAGAAACAGCATTAGTGAAGGTTACCAATGATCTTCTTACAGCCTCTGACAGTGGACTCATCTCTGTTCTTGTCCTGTTGGACCTCAGTGCAGCTTTTGATACTGTTGACCATAACATTTTATTACAGAGATTAGAGCTTGCTATAGGTATTAAAGGTACTGCACTGCAGTGGTTTGAATCATATTTATCTCATAGACTCCAATTTGTTCATGTAAATGGGGAGTCTTCTTCACACACTAAGGTTAATTATGGAGTTCCACAGGGTTCTGTGCTAGGACCAATTTTATTTACATTATACATGCTTCCCTTAGGCAGTATTATTAGAAAGCACTGCATCAATTTTAATTGTTATGCAGATGATACTCAGCTTTACCTATCAATGAAGCCAGATGACACACATCAATTAGTTAAACTGTAGGAATGTCTTAAAGATATTAAGGCCTGGATGACCTCTAATTTCCTGCTTCTAAATTCAGATAAAACTGAAATTCTTGTTCTCTGCCCCACAAATCTTAGAAACATGGTGTCTAACCAGATACTTACTCTGGATGGCATTACTTTGGCCTCCAGTAACACTGTGAGAAATCTAGGAGTCATTTTTGACCAGGATATGTCCTTCAATGCACATATTAAACAAATATGTAGGACCGCTTTTTTGCATTTGCACAATATTTCTAAAATTAGAAACATCCTTTCTCAGAGTGATGCTGAAAAGCTAATTCATGCATTTATTACTTCTAGGGTGGACTATTGTAATTCATTATTATCAGGCTGTCCTAAAAGCTCCCTGAAAAGCCTTCAGCTGATCCAAAATGCTGCAGCTAGAGTACTGACAGGGACTAGAAAGAGAGAGCATATTTCTCCCATATTGGCTTCTCTTCATTGGCTCCCTGTTAAATCTAGAATAGAATTTAAAATTCTTCTCCTCACATACAAGGTCTTGAATAATCAGGCACCATCTTATCTCAAAGACCTCATAGTCCCATATCACCCCAACAGAGCACTTCGCTCTCAGACTGCTGGCTTACTTGTGGTTCCTAGGATACTTAAGAGTAGAATGGGAGGCAGAGCCACCTCCCAGCTTGGATTCAGGAGACAGACACCCTCTCTATTTTTAAGATTAGGCTTAAAACTTTCCTTTATGATAAAGCTTATAGTTAGGGCTGGATCAGGTGACCCTGAACCACCCCTTAGTTATGCTGCTATAGGCCTAGTCTGCTGGGGGGTTCACATAATGCACTGTTTCTCATTCACCTTATTTACTTTGTTTATACTCCACTCTGCATTTAATCATTAATTGATATTAATCTCTGGCTCTCTTCCACAGCATGTCTTTCTCTCCCCTCAGCCCAACCGGTCGCGGCAGATGACTGCCCCTCCCTGAGCCTGGTTCTGCTGGAGGTTTCTTCCTGTTAAAAGGGAGTTTTTCCTTCCCACTGTCACCAAGTGCTGCTCATAGGGGGTCGTTTTGACTGTTGGGTTTTCTCTGTATTATTGTAGGGTCTTTACCCACAATACAAAGCGCCTTGAGGCGACAGTTTGTTGTGATTTGGCGCTATATAAATAAAATTGAATTGAATTGAATTGAATTGGTAGTGTAATCCCCTCAGTTCTGACTATTTTTCCTCTCTTAGTTACCATCCGACTACACTTCTCCAGTCCAAATGACATTCCGATATCATTGCTGTAGATCCTGGTGGTATGGATTGGTGAATCGATATCTTTTTCACTCTTAGCATACAGCTTGATGTCATCCATGTACAGGCGGTGGCTGATGTTTGCTCCATTCCGTAGTCGGTATATGTAGCCAGTCTTGTTGATGATCTGGCTGAGGGGATTCAGGCCTATGCAGAACAGCAGTGGGGACAGAGCATCTCCTTGGTAAATCCCACACTTGATGTTGACTTGTGCAATGGGCTTGAAATTGGCCTCTAGTGTTGTTCTCCACATACCCATCGAGTTCTTGATGAAGGCTCTTAGGGTCCTGTTGATCTTATACAGTTCTAGGCATTCCAGGATCCATGTGTGCGGTATTGAGTCATAGGCTTTCTTGTAGTCAATCCAGGCGGTGCACATGTTGGTCAGCCGGGTCTTACAGTCTCGAGTGACTGCTCTATCTACTAGTAGCTGTTTTGCTCCCCTGGTCTCTCGTCCTATCCCTTTCTGAGCCTCGCTCATGTATTGTGCTACATGGCTACTCATCTTAGCTGCTATGATGCCTGACAGGAGTTTCCATGTTGTACTGAGGCAGGTTATGGGCCAGTAGTTGGATGGGACTGGTCCCTTCTGGTGGTCCTTGGGGATCAGGACCGTCTGGCCCTCAGTCAGCCACTCGGGGTGTGTCTTAGCCTCTAGCAGCTGGTTCATTTGTGCTGCCAGGTGCTCGTGGAGTGCAGTTAGCTTCTTTAGCCAGTAGGTGTGAATCATATCAGGGCCTGGTGCTGTCCAGCTCTTCATGTGTGAGACTCTTCCTTGGATGTCTGCCACTGTGATGTTTACTGGAGCCTGTTCTGGGAGGTTGCTGTGGTCTGCTCTTAGATCCACTAGCCATTGAGCATTGGTGTTGTGTGTTGCTTCCTTCTCCCATATGCTCTTCCAGTATTGCTCTGTCTCCAGCCTTGGTGGGGGTGCTGTTCTCATATTTTTCCCCTCCAAGAGTATACCTTGGATGGTTCGGTGGAGAACATCCAGTTTATTTTCCTGGCTTCGATCTCTCTGGTATACCTCTTCAGGTGGTTAGCCAAGGCTGTGAGCCTCTGCTTGGCAGTCTCTAAGGCCTCAGGTATGGACAGCCCGTTGTACTTCTTGGGCACTGCTTTCTTCTTCATCCCACGTTTCTGCAACTCTGAGAGCTGGCTAACTTCCCTCCGTGCTGCCTTGATCTTAGCCTCCAATCGTCGCTTCCATGGAGGGTACTGCTCCTTATTGCTGTTCATCTTATAGCCAAGCATCTCATTGATCACTGCTGCCATGTTATACATCAACTGATTGGTTTCAGTGATGGTACTGGTAGGGATTGTCCGTAGTGCTGCATTCGCATCTTCTAGTAGGTCTTCAGAGAGTACTTCACATATTCTTGGTAGTCAGCGTCGAGGGGTCCAGTTTGCCTTCTTAGCCATGATCTTATCTTTCAGGTCAGCTGATCTGGTATTCAGTGTACTTGTTATTATTATTGGGGCTTGGTACCCAATGTCAGAGTGTGGGGATGATGAAATCTCCCCCCTGACCTGTCGTCCTATCTCCCCCTTGTCGTAGCATTTGTGTTGTACCTCATCAATCTCTAGCTGCGATAGCAGCTGCTTCCTTCGTATGTTGGAACACTGAGCCACAAGTTGTTTCGTTGTCAGTGTGGATGTTGGTTTTCGAAGAATCCATAGGTCCCACATCCTCTTCATGTAACCCCTCTCGCTGGGATTACATGTATAGTAGCATTTCAACAGTTCCCGGTTCTCATCTCGTGTCCACTTATATATATATATATATATATATATATATATATATATATATATATATATATATATATATATATATATATATATATACTTATATATATATATTACTTTTTTGCTGAGGAGACAACCAGGAGAAGGTGAGTACTGCTAACATTAACACACCTGATATTTATACAACACAACACTGAAGATTACAAGACAAATAATAAATTGTGAACAGTTCTGACTAAGGTTTTCTTAGTCACGCAGGTAGAATGGCCAGTACCCCACCATTTCTTCGCCTTTCATAACTGTCACTTAACCCTATATTGCCAGGCATTCGCTGCTGAAGCGCTGGTTATTTGCCCTTACTAACGGCGAACAGCTGGTTAAGACGTAGCGTATCAGCGCCGAGTCGGCTCATCAAAGGAACTTTGATCAGCTGGCTTCTTACCGTAACTCTGCGACCATTTGTCCTATCAGAAAAATTCAAACGTTCCTGAAAGCTCAGGAACTGCCCTTCACAGCCATATAGGGGTATTATGGTATTTGTTGCTGAAGTCCGCGAATGGTGGCACTTTTGAAATACGCTATGTCACGTTCGACAGGTTCGGAGGTATAAGGTTAAACAATAGAACCAAAAATATCAAACTCAATAAATCCAATAAAGAATTCTCAAACTATAATATACAATAACAGCTCTGACAGCCTGGCAAGAAGAATAAGAGCAAACTCCTTGGGAAGCACAAGGTTTGGTGCTACCAGTTCACACTCTACAGGAGGCTGACGTGGCCATTAAAAATGAGTGACATCCCATTATCCATCGTAAGTAAGATGGATGGAAAAGCCTTATTCATCCAAAAGTGGTTAGGGCTGCCACGGTGCTTCTCAGAAACAGGACTCTTCGGGAGGAACATACTGCAACTACCACTGAAGTCCATCAGACTTGTATACACGCAGGAGAAAAACAGGCTGGTTCTCAAGTGAAGAGAGTCCACTGAGCAGTCAGTAAGGAATGCAAATGCCAAGGTTCCTACTGGCCAAAAGTGGAATTCTCAAACCGAGGTGGACTGAGCTATCAGTAGGCTGCAACAGCAAGAGACAATTGGCACAGTCCAGGCAGGGGGAGCAGGGCTGGGATGGGGAAAGATGCCATGGTTTTGGTCTAAAGTCAACTGCAAAGAGGGGAAGGAGATGGTGGTGGTGGAGGTGACCAGGATGGAGGAAGAGCATTATAAGGTCAAGGTTGTGTCACAAGGGCAGCAAGGGCACTGGACAACCTGGGAGGGGGGTCGTCAACTGGAACATCAGTTGGTCTGAGTTGTAGAAGATCCCACAGGTAAGGTTCAGCTTCGTTATTTGCACCACATATGACATGCTTCCTTATCTTCGGAACCTTCACCACTGGTTCGGAAATGAAGATGGCTGCTCAATCTGCAATACTCCCAATGCAAGCCTCCAGCACATCCCGTCAGGCTATAAGACCACACTCTACCAGGGGTTCTATAGATGGTGCCATGACCAGGTTTTGAGAAAGCTACCAGAACTGCTGGAGGTATGTCAACAGGACAACAAAGGACCACCACCAGTGGAGAACCACAGCAACTTTGTCACAGAGGGCAGGGAAAGAAGAAATTCAAGGCCAAAAGAAGCACCAAGGCCCTTTTCCTCTAGACAAGAGTCGAACATGAGGGTTGACCTCAACAGGCAGCTTCGCTTCCCCTCTGAGATCACCATCACAGCTGTCCATCCCGACATAGTAGTGTGGTCCACAAAGGCAAAATCTGTTGAGCTCACAGTACCAATGGAGGTGGAGATTAAGGCTGCCTTCAAGTGCAAGAAGGCCAAATATGAAAAGCTGGCTGCAGAGTGCTGGGAACGAGGCTGGAAGACCACCACCTACCCAGTGGAGGTCGGATGCTGGGGCTTTGTGGGGCTATCAGCCACATGCCTCTTGAGGGGCACAGGAGTGACCGGAAGAAACGTGAGGAAGGTAATTAAAGATCTGGCAGAGGAGGTTAAGAAAGGCAGCTTTTGGCTCTGGATAAGGAGGAAAGAGACATTGGTGAAATAACTAACCCACACAATGGCCGCAGGGGTGAACATCCATCAGCTGCAAGACGTGAAAGGGACATCTCCCTGTCACTGCTCCTTCATCAGGAGACATCCATGGAGTAAAGAAGTGAAATGTTGGTCAATAGTGGTACCTGGCTGAAGATCTTGCAGTTGACCCATGAGCACCGAAGGAGGTGTGACAGGCATTAATGACCAGCAGGTCATTCCACCTACCTGTACAGTTAATGTGTTCTTTTTTGCATAGCTTTATAAAATATCAATCTTTCATAAAATAATATAAATAGGTAAAGGTAATGGAAGCCATGTCATCCCTGGTCGATAGCACACTGTGAAGTCATAAGGTTGCATGGAGAGATACCACCTTGCAACAGGCATGTTACAGTCTTCAATCTTGTGTAGCCACTGGAGTGCACAATGGTCTGTCTCCAGTGTGAAGGGTCTGCCTAAAAGATAGTACCTCAATGACTCTACCGCCCACTTCATTGCAAGACACCCCTTTTCCATGGTGGAGTAGCTTGTCTCTCTGTCTTGAACCTTCCTGCTGAAGAAAACAACTGGATGTCTTCTTCCATCCACCCCCTGCAGGAGTACTGCCCCATGCCCACTCCAGAGGCAGCTGTCTGCAATGTGAAAGAGAGTGAAATCTGGACTATGAAGAACTGAGTCACATGTAATAGCTGACTTAAGGTCATTGAAAGCCCTGTCACAGTCCTCTATCGACTTGACCCTATTTAGTGCAGAAGTTTTTGTCAGATCAATGAGATCTGAAAACGCCTCAGCCCCAACAAAGGAAGAAGGTCTTGGTGAGAGACATTGCCAAGTGACGGCAACATCAAGAAGAAGGAACACGAGAAGCTCTGTAAATACCAAGGGCTCAGGGACGAGCTGTAAAGGATGTGGAAGATGAAGGTAACAGTGGTCCCTGCGGCAATCAGAATATTTGGGGCAGTGACCCCCAGACTGGGAGAGTGGCTCCAGCAGATTCCTGGAACAACATCCAAGATCTCTGTCCAGAAGAGCACAGTCCTGGGAACAGCTAAGATACTGCACAGGACCCTCAAGCTCCCAGGCCTCTGGTAGAGGACCCGAGCTTGGAGGACAAAAAGACCACCCGTAGGGGTGAGCTGGTATATGTATATATATATATATATATATATATATATATATATATATATATATATTAGGGGTGGGACTTTAACGCGTTAATTTCGATTAATTAATTACGTGGGAAATCAACGAATTAAAATTTTTAACGCATTTTAATCGTTCAAAGGACGTGGCCCACGTAGACTGGGGTCTTTGTAGCCCACGAAGACCGCAAAGATTGGAAGTGAGCAGCTAGCCTTCATATCAGCGTCGCCTGCCCTCACCTCTGTGTAGCTCATGTTGCCTAGCAAGCGTGAGTGCGAAGCACTGCTGTGGAAAAGCAGCTGGTTAGACAGAGAACAAACTTTTTCTCCTTTTTGTGGTTTCATTTTAATTCTTTAATTCAAAATAAGCTGTTAAAACAAGCATAACAACATCAAGGAATCCAGCTGAGCGAATGATTCATTTCCAGCTATATAAAGTGAGACATTAATGTTGAATAAAACTATCCAGTTATGATGCTTAACTTAATTTCAGGAGTTTGCTTATCACAGGAGCACTTCTACCCTTCATTGGTCTGTGTAGTAGACTGGTGGGAAAATAAACAAAATTTTGAAGTTTAAGCTTATGTATATTGGTTTATTCATCAACCAAACTTAAATTCATATTATGTTAAATATTAAAATGTGATTAAATGCGATTAATTTTGCTTAAATATTGCTTAAATTACAAAGCTTCTAATTAATTCAATTAATTTTTTTAATCGAGTCCCACCCCTAACATATATATATATATATATAATAAATTTTTTTATTTATTGAAAGAATAAAAGACAAGAAATTCAAACCAAAACTGCACCTGTGTGCAACTGGTTTGAAAAAAGTTCTCATTAGTCTGTTTGAGTACAGAAATGAACATTTTAACAAACCTACACTGCATTCTGTCTGTGTTTAATATTGATACTAATTCACTTAACTCACTGGCATGTTGGAAACTTTAGACATTAGCTGCTGACAAAAAAGAAAGAGATCAGTAGCTCTCTAGGTAGAAAGCTTTGATCATTGAAACACACTCTCAGATACTCAGAGCGACAACCTGAAGAGCCACAGAGCGATGGGGGAAATGGGACTAAAGCAGTGGGAATAATGATGAGATGGGGTGAAAGACTGCAGGCCACGAGATAATCCTCTGGTCTTTAATTAAAACTTCCTAATGATTGCAGGCAGAAAGACGGAGAGACAAAAATAAAGAGATGAAAAGTCTTTTTTTCCTGTCTCCTTTTTTCCTTACATCGAACCCCTTATCTGTCCTCTTCTGCTTTTTCTAACATTACTCTGACACAAAACAATAAGCAGATCAAACCAGATGTACAGATACTCAGAGATAGTCGTGTAAGCCTTCAATCCATGAACCCATCTGGGAAGACTTTCCCACTATATAAACAGATTTGTGTTCATTAAAAAGATTCTGACTACCCTTTCAGTTTCTTTACCACCTTTATTATTCTTACACTGGGCATCAACATCAACAGGTAAGAGGATACAAAAGGCTAGTTAGTCTTTACATTTCGTTCTGCTCACGTGTAATGAAGTGTCATGCTTTAGTGAACAAACACTTGTTCAGCAGTCTTTGGCTGTCATATCTAACGGAACTGATCTACATTTAAAGATGTTAAAAGTAATGGAAAATTAAGATATCCATTCAATCCCTGACAACAAATGTCATCAGAATCAATACATTTTAAACTTCTCTCATGTCACCACCCATCATGCTATATTAGCATTTCACTACTGAGAGAATAATCTTTATATAATAAGGCCAATGGTGTCGTTCCTGCTCAAGCTGATCTTGAGACAGACAAGTAGATGCAGATCCATCAGTATCTCCTGGTCTTCCATCTCCCTAAAACTCTGGACACAAATCTGGGTCCAGGGAGTCGTTTGTCCCTTCAGCATCTCCATTCATTGGAGTCAGCAAAAGTCCTCTTTTTGATATCTGCCCGGACCGAACATGTTATAAACATTGTTTGGCCAGGGCACATACACTGATCTGATTATTCATGAAAAAGTTCACCTCTTACTTGTTCAGTGTAGTGAGAGGCAGGTAGAGACCCTGCTCGAGGGTGGTGAGTACACTGGGTCCAACAAAAGCCAATAATGTGCTGCATTTGTTCTTTAGGTTTAGTCTGGTGTTTAGTCAAACAAATCCTCGCTTGTTTAGTCGCCCGAATTCAGTCCTCCAAACTTGTTTGTTTTTAGTCAGAGCATTTGTTGTTTTGTTGATGTCTTCACAAGCATTCAAAATTCCAAAGCATTAAAAACAAAAAACAAAAAACAGACATTTCAGAGCCCATGTGACCACACTGGTCCATATTATTCCTCCATTTTCAGAAATTCTTTGGATCAGATCAAGACTCTGAGAAACAGAAATAACCCTTTAATATTACAAAAACACCATGCAATAACCATACTATTACAAATTCCTCCTGACAAATCATTTGAAATCAGGATCAATTAAGACAAATCAAATTCCAATTACCTCACTCACAGAAATTCATTAAAGAAATCAGTATCATGAATATTTTTCACTGTAATAATCAAGGTCTAGTTCAGAGACCACTTTAGATCCAAGAATCAGACTACCACACTGAGTGTATGTTTACCTGAATCAAATCTTAGGGCAAGAGCAGAAACTGTGGGAACAATTTACGAGTCAAAGTGTAAAGTAGTTTCAGAGGAGGGCTGGCTGAGAAACACAAAGCTCATATCCCACAGGAAAATTTATTAGAAGACCCAGCCTCATGTTCATTTTGTAAAGGCTTCTCCAGAGGCAAACATTACTTTCACTCTCCCGACTCTAACATAGGCACATGGGTGTGAGTGAGGGAGAAGAGGAGAGGGAGAGGAAGAGTGAGGACATTCACATATTCAGGCTGTGGATGAGTTCTGTTTTGCTCTCAGATTAAACATGGGGGAGTCTCAGGTCAGTTACTTATGACACACACTGTTCCATCCCTCACCAACCAACCCCCTCACCATCTACACACACACACACACACACACACACACACACACACACACACACACGCTCCCCTGACACAACTATTCATAAAGAGCAAACCAGGGAAGTGGAGCTTGTTGCTATCAAATCGACAATATCATACAAGGGCAATATGTTCTCAACCGGCACATGAGAAATGTGTTTATGACAATGATGAAACCAGATAGCAGGGGTGATGGAGCAGCCTTATCCCTGCTGTGGTTTGTCTTGTGCAATTTTAATCACACTTTCCTAAAGCGTGTGCTGATAGGAGAACTCGTGATTACAGATCAGAATTCCCCTCCAAACTTAAGAGAGAAGAAACCAGAATTTTTTTAAACACCATATTTCCTCATTTTTCTTTGTACTTAACATCAGCTTTCTCTTGTTGACATTTTCTTTTATCAAGCCAATTAAGCTTGACCTGTCCTAACTTAACATTGTGCATTGATTAATACAATTGTCTAAAAATATGAATGCACTCAACCTTTGGATTTGACAGTGTCTAGATTATTTTAGTCAAAGAAAACAATAAGTACCTGCAGCAGTGACCTTATTTTGACTTATTTTATTTTACCAATATTTCATAGAATAACTAAATACGAAAAAAAATATGAGAAAAAAAAAAAAAGTATAATAAAACCAAACATAAGTGCATTGTGCAAGAATACCGAAACATAATGAGGTTGCACTGGGAGCATCTGGCAGAGGTCCTGGCCCATGAGATCTTCAATTCCCGCCTCCAACAGAACTCCAGCATTCTGAGGGAAGCTGGGATATTGAGTCTGAATGGTCCATGCTCTTCAACTCCTTTGCTGAAGTGGCTGTACAAAGCTGTGGCCATAAAGTGGTTTGTGCCTGCTGTGGCATTTCCCTGAACCAGACAGTAGATGCCAGAGGTGAAAGGGAGCCATCAAACTGAAGTCCTGTCTCACATGGTTAGCTTGGATAGGATGGATGGATGGATAGACCAGAAAGTGTATTCTAACATTAGGGGGATCATCCCGGGTCCATCCATTAGTTGAACCTGGGATATCAGGTCTGCTGTTACAGGCTATCCAGCCCCTATACAACCACTGTGAGAGCTTACTCTGCACTGCTGGCAGTAAGACTCATTCTCAGTGAGTGTTGGTTTAAGTCAAGGCTGCTTTTTGTCACCAGTTCCATTCAGTTTGCACACAACAGATTATATATACATGACATTTTGCACAATCATTGTACACATTGCACATGTACACACCATCACCTTGCACTACAGCTGCTACAATATCTTATGTGTGTGTGTCTATATATATATATATGTGTGTGTGCAGAAGTGGGAAGCAACGAAGTATAAATATTTCGTTACTGTACTTAATTAGAATTTTCAGGTATCTGTACTTTACTTGAGTATTTATTTTTCTGACAACTTTTTACTTTTACTCCCTACATTTTTACACAAATATCTGAATTTTCTACTCCTTACATTTTCAAAAAAGGTTCATTACTTTAGATTTAACACATCTGAGGGAAGTTTTTATTAGGTCGCTGCACCTTCAATTATCAAACCATCTGAGACTAACACATATGAGACAGCCGTACTGGTGTATCCATCTCCAGGACTGTTCACATACAAAGACATAGAAACATAAAAGAATCAAAACCATATAATTTATGTATCATTTATATTGCTATGCTCAGGGGTTACAGTGGGCCAGAAGGATCCAGAATGACGTTTTTGATCAGTAAGTTGTGGTACTTCAGCATCTAGCTAGCGCTACAGAAGAGGATTGAAAATAAAGGGAATAACGTGCTGTGGCAGGTAATTTCAAATGTAATGTTTCTAAATGGTCAACAAATATCAGAAAAGACACACACACAAATTGTCTGCAGTTTGTCACATAGTGTGTCTGCTAGCTAAAAAAACAGCTGCTGTATTTCCGGGGGGAGAAAAGAGTGTGAGATCGCTTCAGTCAGAGATGGAGAAAGATAGAAGAAAGAGGAAGGAGAGTAAGAAGAGAGGTTAGATTTAAAGGTAAGGACTGCTCAGTGATATCTAATAAACTGGAAATGTAAAGTTTACAATTTTAAGTCAGATCTTGGATCTGTATATGATGTGAATTCATGTTTTTTCATATTGTGAAACGTCCTGCAAAACAAACTGAGGTACACTAACTTTGTGTTATGCAAAGGTTGCATGAAAATATTCCAGTTTAGTGCAGGGTAAACAGGTTTCTTTGCTGTAATGTGGTGAATTTGCAGTAAAACTGTGTTTGACTGGTGCACAGCAGCTTTGAGGTTGATGGTCATTGTTAGGTTACATCAAATGTAGCCATGAAAAAACAAACAAACTTAAGTTATTTGGTTATGGTTGTGTATTGTTTAAGTTTATTTTGAAAAGTTTTCATCATCTTAGTTACACAGCGTTACTGAAATCCTATTGGAGGGAGGAAACGTGTCCTGCCCCCTCCTAGCACATATGGTCAGTCAGAGCAGAGATCCGAGGGACACGAGTGACACAAGAGCTGAGAGCAAAGCTTCCAAAACAGAACAAAGTGAAAAACAAGCTTTTTCCATTCTCTAAAAGTGTTAAGGGTGACTGAGGTAATGAGCAACAAGCTTGATGAAGTTTAACTGCTTTACGATCATCTTGGTGAGTGATTGTTGCATGAGTCTTTAGCTGTCGGTCAGTGGGGCCTGTCGCTGAAGAGCTGCATTGATGAAGCGTGTGTGTCTTTGATTAGTGCTAATTGAAGATGCTAAAATTAGGTGTGTATCTGCTATTTACCTAAAAAGTGGATATATTTCATTCTTTACACTGTGAATTTGAGACTAGAGTCTGAGCTGTTTTGTTGTATGTAACCGTATATTTATTCATGCTTTCTAAAGCAGTTCAACAAGAAACTATTAAGTGCTTTCAGTTGTGTATGATAAGCTATGTATACTTATATTCCCTATAAGAGAGTATACATGAAGCTGTCATTGTATTATGTCTAGTGGTAGACACAAATGTGGATCATGTTGAAAGATGGCCACAGCTGATAGTTAATACCATGACTGTATACAATAAGGGTTTTATTGTTATGCAGGCTGGGCTTTCTTGCATACCCTGCAGTTCGTTCGGACCACCTATCAGGTCTGAGAGTGTTACATTGGTTACATGTAGCAGAGATTAGTTTTAATTTAAGCTGATGATGCTGAGATTCATTCACTGAATTTAACCTTAATACCAACTGTATACTGTCAGTATAAAGATAGTATAAGCAAAATACTGTTAGTGCAGGGGATGCAAATCAGCCAAGATAGCTCTTGAAATACTGGGTTACATCTTGTTGAATTCAATAGTGTAAATACATAAAGAGCAGTAAACCTCAGAGCAGCAGATGATCACCGTCTGACACAAATAAAATCTACTGGAGCTTACAGTAGAAATTATTGTGATTCTTTTCGCCATGCTGAGCCACTAATGCTGATCTTAGGGTTCTCCCACCTGCTGAATTCCACTGTAACACCTGACTGTACTCATTTTCCTGTTCAGGTGAGGCAGTCACCCTCTGCAATGTAGGTAACAGGAAATCTTATTCTCTTCTCATGTTCTATATAACAGTGTTCAAGCTGAGTGCATTCATTAGATTCAGAATTTAGATTGAAATAACATTTGTTTCCAGGTCAATGATTGATTTTGTAATCTCCAATCTCATTGTACATCCTGTATAATGACAATAAAGGCATTCTATTCTATTCTATTCTATATCATCAGATCTGCGGTCGTATGTTCTGTACACTCAGGTGAAGAGAGGAGCTGAGCTGTCAACTGGTCACCACCTGTTGGTGACTTGGATCAGGTGGTGAGGGATGATTCTGGATTCCTACATCTGGCAGAAGTTTGACAGCATTCTGAGGGAGGCCGAGGACATTGAGTCTGAATGGACCATGTTCCACACCTCCATAATTGAGGCTGCTGCTCAGAGCTGTGGCTGCAAGGTGGTTGGTGACTGTCGTGGTGGTAATCCCTGAACCAGATGGTGTCCACGAGCCATCAAACTGAAGAAGGAGTCCTATTGGGCTTGGTTAACCTGTGGGACTCCAGAGGCAGCTAACCGAAACAACTCATAGCTCCAGCAGATTCCAAGAACGCCATCCGAGATCTCTGTCCAGAAGAGCGCAGTCCCGGGAAGAGCTAAGATACTGCGCAGGACCCTCAAGCTCCCAGGCCTCTGGTAGAGGACCCAAGCTTGGAGGGCAAAAAGACCACCCGTAGGGGTGAGCTGGTATATATATGTATGTGTGTATATATGTGTGTGTGTGTGTGTGTGTGTGTGTGTGTGTCATGGTCCTGGGCCTTTGCCTTTTCGTGTTTTAGATTTTTGTAATTGAAGTCTGTTATTGTTTAGTTTCTTTAGTTGTGTCTCTAAGTTTGCTTACAGTTTAGATTCTCAGTTTGTTGTAGTTTTTCTGATTTATGTTATAATAGTTATTTGTATTTAGTTTCCTGTTTCCCTTGTCCTTGTCTTCCACATGCTCTTCTGTTCTGCTGTCTGTGTTATCCCTCCTGTGGCAAGTCTTCTGTCTTTGTGTTTCAGGTATCTGCGTCTTCCCTGTTTAGTTGCTTCCATGTCCAGTTCATGTGTCATAGTCTGAATGTCTGTGTTTTGGTATTTCCTCTGTAGACCTTCATCCCTGTGTTATGTCAAGCCTGTGTGTTGTGTTTAGGTTTCTTTTTAATCATTTATTTAGTCTGTGTGACAGCCTCCCTATATGTTTGGTCACTTCCTTGTCCCGTGTGCTTTGTGTTTAGTTTTGCTTCCTGTGTCTCATTAGTGTATTCTGTTCACCTGCTCTCCCCAGATGTTTCCACTTCCCTCATTATCCCTCTGTGTATATGATATTCAGGGCCGCATCCTTCGAAGGCCGCATTTGTAGGCCGATTATGTCACAACGAGGCGACGAAGGCTATCCAAATTTGAAGACTCCTCCAAATGCGGTCGACAAATGCGTCCTTCTTTTCTCGAATTTGAAGGATGGGTCCGGTGTATCCTTCGTGGCCTACCATATCCCATGATTCATTGTGCATCAAAACTCAAACACAAAAATGTCGGAAGATAGCGGCCAAAGAGGTTGAAATATGACTGTTTCTGTGACACAAAATAAATTTTTAAGATGTTTTTTTTTCATTGTAAATCACTAATATCTGCAGTCAGAAAACTCTTAACAAGCTAGAAAAGCAGTTTGATGAAGTACTCAGGCTGCCATGCAGGTACAGTTCACTGTGAGGACGTAGCTCTCTGACTTGTTCACAATGACCCGAGCCTCAGACACAGCGCTCCTGTTTCCTTGTCTTTGACCTGGAAGAACTTCTGCCTTCAAGACACAAAACTCAGAGTCTGTGTCAGGATATTTGATGTTCAGTACACGGCCGCAAACATAATTGTAAGCATCCAGTGATTTGTATGCATGCAACGTCTCTCCGGTGTGTACGCTGGGATTCTCCACCAAATACACGTATATATATATCCGCCCACGGATACTGGGCCACTTGCTAAAGTACCACAGGGATCCGAGTCGGTTGCTGGTGGTCAAAGTTAATTTTTGTAGGTAGTTTTCACGATCACGATGATAATCCCTTCTTGTACATTGAAATGCTATTGAACTCCGCCGTACTTCCATTTCCAAAATGCACACGCATCGCTACCTACGTCATCATTGTTTACTAACAGTAAAAGGGCCTATAGTCTTTACAGTCTTTACACTCTCTTTTTATATAGTTTACAGAGTTTTTATATTCTATTTATTTGTGTTTTTTCATGTGCAATATTGCTTTTGGTTTATATGTGAACTATTCAGGGGTCTTGGCCTAAGAATTTCATTGCCAGTGGTGATGTGCCATTGTTACCTGTACATGACAATAATAAACTAAACTAAACTAAGACACAGGGTTTTGAAATATCTTTGTGTTATTGTAGTTCTTGGTTGTTTTAGTTATTTTCATTCTTCAAGGGTTTTGGGTTCTTGTGTAATATTGTTCATGGTTGCCTGTTATATTCCTGAGTCTGTGTTCCTGCCTCCTTTTTATTTCTGTCTGGTTTTGTCTCTGTGTCCTGTCCTCGTGGCTGTCTGTTTCCCCATTTACTTATGTCTCCTGATCTCTGTGCTTAAATGTTCCTTTCCTCAGTGTGCTTTCCTGCTTGGTTTAAGTTCACGTTTGCTCAGTTCCTGTTTTACTCATATTGTGGGTTCTGTATTCGGTTTTGCTTCCCCTGGTCTCGTTAGTGTGTGTTCACTTGTTCTGCCCAGCTGTTTCCACTCTTTACCTCTTGTGTATATATTGTCTGTGTCTTCATCAGTTACTTGTCACATTTTCATCAATGACTTCCCTATGCTTTGTACTCTCCTAGTGAGATTCCTAGCTTGCTCTGCTGCCTCCAGTCCAGCTCTGTTTGCGCTTTGTTAATTCCTGTGTTACCAGCAATAAAGCAGAAAGTTTTTGAGTTGAAGTCTTGTTTCATGAGTTGTGCTTTGGGGTCCTAAACCTGCCCACCACACAGCCTTTTGTCATATATCCCCCCCCCCCCCCCAGTTAATAATTTTAAATGGACTGTTTTCATGCTTTTGTAAAAATTAGAGCTGTTGGAAGTTAATTTGTTAATTTGCCCTAAACAGCCAGGCTCATAGCACAGTTAACCCTTTAAAGCTCCAGGCTGTGTTTTTATTTGGCGTATCTGAAGCAGAGTATGTGGCCTTTTTACTGAACCTCTGTCTCTGCCTGACTCAGGTGACATTTGATGGCAGGACTAGACCTATGTGGCTGACTGGTATTTTCTCTCTCTTGCTGTGTGTGTGTGTGTGTGTGTGTGTGTGATAAATGTGGTGTATTCCCAGCCATTCGGGTCACTCAGAGTATTACATGTGGCCTGCAGGGGCTATGGGCAGAGGAAATGAAGGGCTATTAAGGGGAGAGAAGGATAGAAAGAAAATACTGGAAGAACAGATCGACGGAGAGAGAGACGGCGACATTTAAGCTAGAGGCGATGTGACAGTGGAGACTGTCCAATAACCATGATGTGTTCCTATCAATCTAACCATGGCTGCATGGCGGCACTGCAGCTCTCTGCCCTGCAAAGCTTAGTACGATATTAACTATAGCGTCACACCCTGAGCAAATAATTCTAACAGTCATGTTGGTAGTAAAGGGTGAGTTTACATTCAGCGATAAAGACTCGAATCACTCAGTTACAGATGATCTTTCTTTGTAATACTGTAAAAATAGTTCTCCCCAGAGAGGAGAAGAGGTTTTTCAGTGTAGCCACATTTGCATGATGAGAAAGCGCTGCTCAGATTCATCTTAGTAAAGTCACAGTAAATGACTTCAACAGCATTATCATCTGTTTTACGCAGGTGTGCGGCTGAGGAAAATCACTCACTTCAATCAAAAAAGCTGCAGCTTGCAGCGTAAGGAGGCTCATTTTTTACCATCGCTCTGGAGGACACAGGAATTAAAGAAAGAGAGAAGGTCGTAATAACTTTGTTTCCTCTGCCGTTTACAGATGTGATTTCACGCACATGGCTGTGGGATGAGCTCGATTACTGTGTGTGTAGATTTTAACCGACGTTTAAAGCTTCATCAACCTGAAACTGCTGCAGAGCAACACGGACAATCTTTCTTGTTATGGGCATAGAGAACCACAAGTCAAAGGGATATGCAGACAAGTAAAGTAGTATGTTAATTAGTTGTAGAATTAATGTGTTGTCCCTAATATCTTTATTCACATTAGTATGTTAAGTATATATGTCATTATTAAAATTTTACTATTTCTTTTTTTTGCTCTGTGGCTCACAGTTGGCTTTGATTGTTTTTGTTACATTCATCAGCAACCACTCAGCTTCTTCTTAATATGAATGCTCAGTTTGCTGACCCTGAGATGAAGGAAACTCTGAGTTTTAACTCTGGCTCAGTTCCCAACAGACTTTTTGAAAGTAATTCATTCACTGGCAGGTTTTCTTCAGCCTTCCTGGAACAGTTACTGTATGGTAATGTAGAAATCGCTATTCAAATAAAATTAATATGCATGAATGCATTCATCAGTCTGAACATAGATACCAAAACCTGCAGTTCCTCTGCAGTCCAGCAGAGGCAGCACAATGAGTCAGTCCCCATACCCCCCCCCCCCCCCCTTAAAACTTTCCAGCAGAAATAAACATGTTTACAGCTGATACAGAAACTGCTTTGGTCTCTGTGGATAATTTCCCCCTTCATAACAGCTGTGTGTGTGTGTGTGTGTGTGTGTTGGGGGGCTGCTTCTATAACTCACCTATTTGCATTATTAGGGGTGTGGCCTCTTTGACTGACAGGTGGATGGTGACACAGGCGGCTGTAGCTGCTAGCTGTCTGCTGGGCTTCACCTCAGCTAACTGGAGTCCCTGAACTGGACCTCTGGACTGTATTTGTGCTGTTGGAGCCTTTTGGAGCATTTTTAATGCAATTATCTGACCAATAATACGGCTGCTGTGGCTTCATTGGACTAACAGACCGGCCAAGAAGGCGGAGCTCCAGTTTGCTGAGTGAGATTCTGGGATGTTATTTGGATGTTTCTGAGCAGTTATTGCAATCACAAACTCATTGTTGTAAAATGTTCATTATGAGCTTCACACATGTGTGACGACAGGTAAAATCTAAATAATCGTTTCACAGTTTGTGCTTGATTTAGTCTGCGTTCCATAAATGAGTTCAGTAATCAGGGATGTTTATAAAATTACACTGCCTTCTTCATTTTTAAAAATATCCACTATTGTTGAATAAGTGTGGTTGGATGTTTATGGACCAAGGTCCATAAACGTTCAGCTATATACTATAGCTGTATATGGAAGAACGAAAATAAAGCTGATTTTGATTTGCTTAAATAGAGCAATTATTGTTTATTGTTTAGCTTTTTTAATTGAGGGGTCCTGAATTGTTTTAGTAATCTTTTTAAAAGTTGTAAAATGGTTTAAATTAGAAATCAGTTTATTTTGTAACTGTATGCATTGTTTATTTAAAGAATATATAAAATTTTCAGCTTTAGAGATGGTCAATCTTCTTTTCTAAATTAAAAATGGTTCGTATCTGTTTCTCCATGTGAAACTTATAGTATATTAATAATTTTTAACAGTATTTAAGCAGGAAGTGAGTGCTCGTTTTCTTAAATCGGGAGAAGAGCTCCCAGAGAAAACCATCAGAAGCACCTGCAAACTCCACTGCTGTTAGATCATCGCCCTCTGTGTGTGTGTGTGTCTGTGTGTGAGTGTGCGTTTGTGTCCTGAGATTCAAAAGCCTGACTTGAGAACAGTCCGATCTCCATACACGCTGATATAAATGTCGAGATGTTCCAGTTGTATTTTAAAGACTCTTTTGCCTGTGCTCAGATATTTGATCAGACTTCATGTTTTATACATCAGATCTGAGCACATCCTCATCTCATTAAAATCCTCGTAGAACGAACACAGTGTTTAATTTCATCACAAGTCGTGGTTTAATGCTACATAACAAATCTGCCCAAAAAGCAGCTTTTATTGTCCTCCTGACATTGATTACATTGATTTATGATGAAAGCTCAGTTTTCTTCATAATGCCGATCACTACCCTCCTGAACAAATCCAATGATTGTCATCTGGTGCCGGTTTCTGAGCGTGGTAACTGAATAGAAGGAAAAACTCAGGGGAGTTTGTCCTCCAATCGTGCTCTCTGTGTTGGTCTGACTGTTTTTGTGTGTTTGTGCAGAGCAAATACTCAGACCTGTTTCACCAAACCAAAACACGAGCAGTGCAATCGTCCTGATGAAACATAATTGGGTTTTAACGTGATAGAACAATATCGCTGCCTATAACTCTGTTTAACTCCTATTTTTGACATGCCTCTGAAAACCTATTACAGCAGGAGATGTGAGCCGCTATCACTTCTCTTATTTTTTCTTTTTGCAATAAAACAGCTGAGTTTAACCCTCCTTCGATCTTTCTTCATGCTTTCCTCATCTCTCCCCTCTTCTTTAGCTTCATTGTACATCCTCCTCCTCTTCCTCTCTGCTGCAGGAGGAAAAAAATAGTGGTAACACGTTGCATGTCTTCATTAAAGTGTCACTTCACATTATTTTTGTGCTATCTCAATTAGCAGAAGGTTTAATAAAAGGGCCTCTTCGCTCTCCTCTTCTCTGTAACTCAAACTCTGTAACTGTGGACACACTGAAAGATTCAGCTGATGAAGAGGAGAAACAAGGAAGAAGGATGGGAAGGAAGGAGAAGAAATATGGAGGAAAGTGGATACAAAGAGGGGGAAGAGAAACAGGAAGGAAAAAAGCAAAAGCAAGAAATCCATGACAGAAAAAAAGAAGATCTGTTTACTTTTTGCTTTTTTCTTGCCTTTGAGAGCAATTAGCATGGAGGAGCTGGTGCCTCTGAATGTCCTTTCCAAGTTCAGCAGAATCCAGGTGATGAGTGTACAGAGCGAATCAAAAACACAAGCAGAAATCATCAGTGACAGCTGATTGGCTCTGGCACACAGGAACTGAGGCTGTTCAGTAAACTAAAGCTAATAGTCTTCACTTTCTCAGATTGTCTATATCATCAACTGTTTTAATCTGCTGAAACACACACACACACACACACACACATACACACAGAACTCTACAATAACTCTGCTGGTTCAAAACAGCACAAACTAACCCTGTGGTTACTCTGAATGTTTCACATAGGACGAGTGCTCACAGAAACATTAGAGTTAATAATCAGCACTATAATCAGTGAAATTGGTGATACAGGGCATGAATGCAGTGTAAGGTGTTTGTGGTCCTTTTTAAAAATTGATCATAAATGTAACATTCATATTTTTAATTTCTAAACAGCCCGCAGTTCTCCGCTGATGTGTTTAGGTTCACATACCCCTTTCTAAGGAATTTTCCACCTGTTTAACATATTCAAAAATAAAACAGAAGAATTGTGAGGCCAAAATCCCTGTAAGAGAGCTGGTATTAAAAAGGAAATTTCTAGTTTCTGAAGCTACACTTGTTTAGCATGTGGCTAAAATACAGCTTGACCTTAAGTGCTGAATGTTCAGAGGTTCAGTGAACTGCCAGCACTCAGCAGGTAGGTTGTTTTCCAATCTCCTGTAGTTGTGGATGTTTACTTACCAATGGTACACAAATGTGAAGCTTCACAGGACTGTGCGGTCCCAAAATCCAGAGACACAATGAGAGCGCACCTTACGGTCTGTACGGTATGAGGGATGTTACCTGTAGACAGACACACGCACACACACAGACAAATCGTAAACAACACAGAGGAGAGATGTTTTAAGTCACAGGATTTATTTTATTTACAAAGATAAAAGATCTGTTTTGAATTTTTCATGTTTGATCAAACACAAACATAGTTTAAACATCCATGATGGCTCTGCCTACTTTCTGAGTTTTTCCCCATTTCTGTGTTTTGTGGGTAACAAATAAATAAAAATTAGATTTTTTTCATTAAGGGGAATAATTTCTACGTTCATCTCAGTTTTATTAAAAACTGCTTTAAATCAGAAATCACAAGAATCCAGTGGAGGTTTAGAGTAATTACAAAGAGCCTTTTTTCTACTGACCTTCTGAAATGATCAAAATCAGCAACATGAGTTTATCAGAATATTGGTTAATATAAACCTGTCAGGTTTGGGTGCTGAAGAGACGACGTGCTCATCCATCTCATACTCTGCTGGCCTTGAAACGGTTAGCATGTTAAGGGTAAAGTTCATGACAGTACAATCAGATAAAGGCTAAACAAGTATGGCTAGTTTGGAAGGGCTGCCAGGAGAAAGCCTCTTCTCTTTAACAGGAACATGGCAGCACGGCTTAGGTTTGCAAAGCTGCATCTGAACAAACCACAAGACCAAAGTGCAGATGTTTGTTCATGATGCACAGCAGCACGTTTGGAGGAAACCAAACCCAGCACATCAGCACCAACACCTCAGAGCTGTGTCAGCACGGTGGATGAGAGCTGAGGATTTGGGCTCCTTACAGTGGACCATGAACCCCCCTGTGTACCAACGTATTCATTTTACCAAAGAGTCATTTTGCATTTTAAACAACCGTACTTCCAAAATATTTACATCCTTTAATGTATGGAATAGTTAATGGATCAATATTTCATTAACTAAGTCCTGAATGGGATTTTAGCAAATTAAATGTATTCCTATAGTTTACATATACATAACATCAGCCTCCATTAAAATAAATAAATAAATAAATACAAACTTTGTCATGCTGCTGACATATTATTTAGAAGTTTTATCTGAATTCATGCAAATAATAGATTCGGATGGAGTGGTTCAAAAATTAATGGAGGACTTTGGAAAGCTCAATAAATTATTGACCACTAGCCTGATAAATTATTAATATCCATTGTCAAAAAAATCACCATCTTCTCATTAATTCTCATCAAGCCCATTTTAAAGTGTTTCTGCCTTTGTTCCTTTATCTAAAACATGTCTGCCAGCTCTTCATACAGCCACCTTATTTCCTGTCCGATTTATGCTCCTGTCCAACCTGTGTTTGCCACATATTTTGAGAGTTTTAATATGGAAAAGTATGAAGCAAAGACAGTCTCATATCTCCTCCTGTCGAGATGGAAAATTGTTCTTTTCTTTGTGGACTTGTTTAAACGACACACTAACAGAAATGCACTAACATCACATTGAGGCACAGCTGTGCATTTCTGTGGGAATATCTCCCCATGTGTCTACTTTATTGCTAGGAATAGTTCCTGTTTAACAGTGTTTGTGTCAAGTTATCATTTCATGGCCAATTCATAAAAAAATCTCTGATGGAGATGACCTAACATGGCTTATTGATTTGAATCCTTTCAGAGAGAATAAACACAAGCAGAAACATGGAGAAATAAAACCAACATGCATATTTCACATTTCCCTTCTTGCGGATAAATCCTGAGAAATGTGCTCCATGCACAGAATCAAAATACAGCATCTTATTTTTAATATTAATTTAAAAACATGTTTCCATGAATTATATATAACAGACATCAATATGTTAATTAGTACACAACATATGGTTAAGTCCCATGGTTATGGATTTACACCAGCAGGGGGAGGAGTGCACAAGGAAACAGATCTGTGTTATGAAAGTGACAATCGAGCGCAGTCCATGAAACACTGGAGACGTTACATGTTCTTACACTCACTGACATTTAAAGGACACATCGGGACTGGCTCTAAACTTTTCTCCTGCACCAAAGGAGTTTTCTTTTTCTCTGTTTTTCAGCATCATGATTTAAAGTGTAATGTACAAAATACAGAGAGCTATAAATCTGAATCTTATACACAGTAAAAAATGAGCCTTTATTGGCTCAGTTTTGGAACATATTAATTAAGTAATTTTAAATGATAAATTTGTGCAGATGGCTAAAACTGATAATAATAATAATAATAATAATAATATTATTATAATCTCTATGAACTTCCTTTACAAATTTACTGTATCCTGTACATTTCCATAATTGAAACAAAATATATTGCATTATTTAATTGTAAATAATTACAGAAAAAATGTTTTTTTCATGGTTGTATTTGTTAGTATATGGTTAGCCCTGTGATGGACTGCTGACCTGGCCCATTGTACCCCACCTCTCACCTTATGAAAGCTGGGATAGGTTCCCATCGCCCACCCTCACCCTCATCTGTGGACGGCTCTTATGTTTTCAGTGGAGTGTTAATCATTAATGTTAAGAAATTTCATATTTATTGCTTCCTGTCCAGCTATATGAAGTGGGTGCAACACACAAAGCTCTACTAAGGCACAACAGTACCACCATGCCGTAGGTATTAAAGATACTACGCTTCAGTGGTTTGGATCATATTTATCTAATAAACTCCAATTTGTTCATGTCAGTGCGGAGCCTTCATCACACAGTGAGGTTAATTATGGCATTCCAGTTGAATTTAAAATACTGCTTCTTACATACAAGGCCTTTCTTAAAAATAGAGAGGGTGTCTGTCTCCTGAAGCCAATCTGGGAGCTGGTTCTACAGAAGAGGGGCCTGAAAGCTGAAGGCTCTGCCTCCCATTCTACTCCTAAGTGTCCTAGGAACCACAAGTAAGCCAGCAGTCTGAGAGTGAAGTGCTCTATTGGGGAGATAGGCTGCTATGAAGTCTGAAACTCTTCAAATAAACCGTTCCTCTGCAGATGATCAGTTAGCTGTTTTACAACTACTATTTCAAGAATCTTTGAGAGAAAATGAAGGTTGGAGATTGGCCTATAATTAGCTAAGACAGCTGAGTTGAGTGATGGCTTTTTAAGTAATGGTTTAGTTACTCCCACTTTAAAGGCCTGTGGCACATAGCCATTAATAGAGACAGACTGATCATATTTGTGATACAAGCCTTAATTAATGGTAGGACTTCTTTGAGCAGTCTTGTAGGAATGGGTCTATTAGACAATAGACACATTGAAGGCTTGGAGGAAGTAACTATTGCAGTTAACTCAGAAAGATCAATGAGAGAGAAATAGTCCAAATAAATATCAGTACTACTGAAAGTAGCTGAACATAAAGATAGAGCTAGAGATTGAGATTTTTATCAATAATGTTTTCTCTAAGGGTTAAAATTTGATTTATGAAGAAATTCACGAGATCATTACTAGTTAAGGTTAAAGGAATAGTTGGCTCAACAGAGCTCTGACTCTTCGTCAGCTGGGCTACTGTGCTTATTCTTGTTTTGTTATTCTTATTTTCTTCAATCAGTGTTCTTAGGTTGTTCTAATTTCCTTCAATCAGTAATAAATAGCAAGGTGTCCTAGGTTTGGAGAGGGCTTTTTTTATATAGAGCAACAAACTTGTTTTCCAGGCTAAATGAAGGTCTACTAAATTAGTGAGACGCCATTCCCTCTCCAGCTTACAGGTTATCTGCTTCAAGTCGCATGTTTGTGAGTTATACCAGGGAGTCAGGCACTTCTGATTTGAAGCTTTCTTTTTCAGAGGAGCCACTGTATCCAGAGTTGTACGCAGTGAGGATGTAAAACTAGTGATGAGATAATCGACCTCACTGGGAGCAGAGTTTAGGTAGCTGCTCTGCACTGATTTGACACATGGCTTTGAAGAGGATAATAATGGAGGAACTATATCCCTAAACTTAGTTACAGCACAAGAGGATTTCAGGGAATACTATTAAATGTTCAGTTCCTATACCTCATGTCAGAACAACAGCGAGATTGTAATTAAAGCGGTCAATGGGCTCATGTACATTTTGAGAGATGCCAATTGAGTCTAATAATAGATTAAATGCCGTGTTGAGGCTGTCATTTTCAGCATCTACATGGATGTTAAAATCACCCAGTATAATTATTTCATCTGAACTGAGCACTAAATCAGATAAAAAGTCTGAGAAATCAGATTTAAAATCTGAATAATCTGGTTTTTGAGTTTTCCAATTAGGGTGGACAAGGCCAAGAGTCAGGCTTTCAAATAATTAAAATTCTGTCTGCATCTTTGGTTAATATGCTGGAGTGAAAGATTGCTGCTACACCTCCTCCTCGGCCTGTGCTTCGAGCATTCTGACAGTTATTGTGACTAGGATTTGCATCCATTTAAACTAACATATTCATCCCATTTTAACTAGGTTTCTGTATGGCAGAATAAATCAATATGTTTAACAATTATTAAATCATTTACCAACAGAGAGTTAGAAGACAGAGGCCTAATATTTATTTATCCATTTTAAACTGTTTTACTCTTTGGTGTAGTTGAGAATGATATATTGTTCTTTCTTTGTGATTTTTTGTGCTTACATTATTTGTTGCTTATTTTAGGTTTGTTTTTTGGTGGTCTGGGAGCAGGCACCGTGTCTTTGGGGATGGGGTTTTGGGGGGATGGCAGGAGGAGAGAGGCTGCAGATAAGTGTGTAAAACTGCAACTCTGCTTCCTGGTCTCAATGCTGGATAGTCATTTTTGGTGGGTTTAATAGATGTGGCCAGATTTCTAGAAATGAGAGCTGCTCCATCCAAAGTGGGATGGATGCGGTCTCTTCTAACAAGACTAGGTTTTCCCCAGAAGGTTCATCTGTAAATACCAGATCATTTTCTGGACACCACTCAAACAGCCAACAATTTAAGGAGAACATGTGACTAAACATGTCGCTCCTGGTCTGATTGGGGAGCGGTCCAGAGAAAACAACAGAGTCTGACATTGCTTTTGCAAAGTTATGCACCCTGCTACAAACCGAAAGCTGTTCAGAAATGGCTTGAGTAGCAAGGCAACTAGTTTGAAGTATTGACTTGGCTTCCAAATTCCCCATATCTCAATTCAATGGACCATCTGTGGGATGTATGATCCATGGTGGACCCACCTCACAATTTACAGGATCTGTTCCTAACATCTTAGTGCCAGATACTACAGGACACCTTCAGGGTTCTAGTCGAGTCCATGCCTGCATAGGAAAGGGCTGTTTTGGCAGCAAAAGTGGGACCAACACAATATTAGGCAGGTAGTCATAATGTTATAGTTGACTGCTGTGTGATCACTGAGAGTTTGAGGTTTCTGTTATGCCTGGGATCTGCTGGAACCACTTTTTCAGTTTCAGGGTTACAGCTCCTAATGCTGCTATTACCACTGGGACCACTTTGGATTTTACCTTCCACATCTGTTCCAGTTCGTGCTTCAGTCCCTGGTACTTCTGTATTTTGTCATCCTCCTTCCTGATGTTGCTGTCTGACCACGTCATCTTGGTCATCACCATCTGTCTTCAGCTGCCTGAAGCATTCTAGGAGCAGCTCATCTCAGGTGGCCATCTTCCTGATGTGTTCACAGATGCTTTGTGTTTCATCCTGGATTGTGGCTCTGACACTCACTAATCCTTCCCCTCCATCTTTCCATTGCTTGCAGAGCCTCAGGATGCTGGACTTTGGGTGGAGACCTCCTCACACTGTGAGGAGTTTTTGCGTTTTTTACATCAGTAGCATCTAGCACCTCCTGTAAGCAGCATATTATTCCAGCTGGGTATCTAATGACTGGCAGGGCGTATTTATTTATGGCTCAGATCTTATGCCTATTATTCAATAGACTTCTCAGCATCTGTCTTACCTCCTGGAGGTATTTGGCTGTGGCTGACCTTCATATATCTTTGTCTTTGTTCCTGTTGGCCAGTGATACGCAGGTACTTGTAACTTCCCAGTGTATTTACTATTCTGATAGTTATTAGCACACTATTAGCCTTGTACAGTACCAAGCACTCCAGTATGTGTGTGGCATTGAGTTGTAGGCTTCCTTGTAGTCAATTGAGGCAGTGCTCAGGTTGGTCTGCCTGGTCTTAGAGTCCTGATGTACTGCTCTATCAACCAGGAGCTGGTGCTTTGGCCCTCTGGTATTATTTCCTGGCAGTGCTCATATGGCTACTCAGCTTGGTTGCTACAATGCCTGAGAAGAGCTTCCATCTTGTGAACAGGCAGGTACAGTAATCAGCCAGTAGTTTGATGGTGCTGTACACTTGTGGGGATCTCTCATGATCAGAATTGTTCTGCCGTGTTAGCCAGTCTGGATGAATACCCGCTGTTAGGAGCTCACTTATGTGTGCTGCCAGGTGAGTGACGTTAGCTTCTTCAGCTAGCAGGTGTGGATCTTCTCAGATCCACACTGTCCAGCTCTTCATTTCAGAGACTTTTTATTTGATGTTTTCCTTTGTTATGTTGACTGGCTCTTGTTCTGGGCGTTTGCTATGGTCTGCTCTTAGGTCCACCAGCCACTTGATGTTGGTGTTGTGTGACAGCTCTTTCTCCCAGATGTTCTTTCAGTATTGCTCAGCTTCAGCTCTGGGTGGGACTGTCCTTGTGCTATTAATTCCTTGTAGCTAAGAGTACAAAGATGGATCTTTGGAGAACAGGTCATTTATTTTCTTGGGCTCTGCTTCTCTAGTATATCTCTTCAGCCTAGTGGCCAGAGCTGACAGCCTTTGTTTGGCAGTTTCTAGAGCCTCAGTTTTGGACATCTTGTTATACCTGTTTTTCATCCAGGATCTGTCTCTAATGACACCCTTCTGCACCTGAGTTAACCAGGTTTCCCTGACTTTGGCTTCTGGCCATCTTCTCTACAGAGTGCTTCCTTCACTTTGATCATTGAGATTATATCAAAGTGGTTCTAGAATTACTATGGCGTTGGTGATAGAGCAGTGTTCACATCTGCAAGTATCTCATTGTCAGGATGCTGGATTGTTGTTGTTGTGGCGGTCTCTCTTACTTTTCCAGGAGGCAGGCGTTCTGGAGTTTCTCCGCCTCCCTGAGGCGGGACCGGAGGTGAGAGCTGGGCAGCCCTGCACACCTGATTCTTGTTATGTGGCAATCAACCCTGTATTTATGGCCCAGTCGAATCTCCTGGTCTTCGCCAGAGTGTCAGGAACTGTATGGTAATGACCTCCAGCCATTGTCATCACTAAGGAAATTTTTGTGCATTCGCTCATGTATTTGTTTAGTGCTCACGCTACGAAACCCACTTACCTGCATCACTCATCACGCCTTCTGGAAATCACCCACTAATCACCTACGCCTGCCTGCCCTCATGGGATGGGGGGATAATGACACCCCCCCCCCCCCCCACCCCCCACCCCCCCATAATCTGATCCAATCACTACAACCCTGCCAATAAAGTCACATCATTTCGATTTACAAAAAACATCTTACATGAATAACATGTTAATTTTCTTTTTTCATTATCAATTTTGGGTAAAATAGTAGCATGTTCAATCATTTGGTAATGTAACCTCCCTCTCCCCACAAAAACTTGGTATGACCCAACCCGCTTTGTCTATCAAGCAGCAGCTTCACCGTTTGTTTGTGGAAGGAGCTGCTGGGGAGGGGGTGTAGTTAGAAAAAATGAAAAGAGCGACAAAAATTGGAAAACCAACAATTTTTTATTTATTTATTTTTTTTTAGCCTGTCATGTCTGGCAGTTTTCGCACTCAGAATATGATCCGAATACGCTGGTGTACCAAACATATTTGCTTTTCCAAGAATAGCTCTTTAAGTTTTAAAATAGGCTACTCTTGTTAGCATGTATTTAGTTTGTATTTTGATTTTATTTTATTTATTTATACCAGGCGTGACAGGCAGAAAGGAAAGGGTACAAAAAGGAGTGAGAAAGAAAAACAAAAACAAAACAAAGGTGAGAAAAGAATAATCAAAGAATGATATCCACATATCTACACCTGCACACACATACGCATACACCCAAACACACACATAATCCTGCTGTTGCTTGCAAGTAATGTGTGTATGTGCCTCTGTCATGGAACGTACTCACCAATGGAGGCAAGAAACTGCAATCATGCCCCCTGTGATCCAGAGGCGAACGGGAAAGGACCCAGGGGACGCAGCCTATCCACGGCCCACCAGGACATCAGAAGACGAGAGGCCACACAACCCGATGGCAACTGCGCACACACCCCAGAGGAGGAAGGAGGGAGACCCCAGACGGACCCCCCCCACGGCCAAACGATAAGAGTCCAGACAGCCAGAGGCAATGAGCAGCCAACCCCCGCCGCAGGCCGGCATCCCCCGCACGAGCCGCGAATGCGGCCCCAGGGCCCCAGGCGCCCGAGAACTGCCCGACATCCAGCACAGCCCCCCCCCCACGCCAAAGAGGCCCGAGCCACCCCCAGGCCACAACCGCCAAGGGAGCGGGCCAAGAACCACGCCAAGACATCTAGCCGCGAACCCCGGGACCCACGGGCACCCGACACTCCAGGGGCAGCAGTGGCAACCAGCAGGAAGCGATAGGGAGTGATAGGGAGGGGGGACTCCCACCCTCCGCAACCATGTCCCACAGGTGCCAAGGCTCAGTGAACCACAGGCCCAGGCCCTGCTGTCCATACACTCACACACATGCACACACACACACATGCACACATACATACGCACACACATGCACACCCATGTACCACACACACACGCACACACACATGCACCACACACACACACATGCACCACACACATGCACCACACACACACACACGCACACACATGCACCACACACACACACACACACAAATCATATATTCATACTCACACATATGACTGTCACACATTCATGCTCACACACACAGAACTTACATGGACACCAAGTGTGGGTGAGAGGGTACCAGCACAGAGCCAGTGGCACCCCGGCGAAGCAGCCAACCCGGCCCCAAACCACTAGCCAGACAACCAACAATTTTTATTGTTGGTCGACAACACCTCCTTGTAAAATGCGAAAAAATTAAAATGAGGTAAATGTATATGTATTGTTAGCTGGTGATTTAATAACTATGCCGCTGTGTATCAGACACACTATGAATACCAGTTCAGGTATTTTAGCTCCGTTAGACCTGCTCCTCCTAATCTGACAATGGGTCAAAAGAAAAAGAAGATAAAAATGGTTGTTTGCGCACACGCGGCACAGTACAATACCTGTAATATGTGTAACTAGGTGAAAAATGGGTACCTGTAAAACTGGACCTGGATGACTGAGAATCTACACAGACACCTGTAAAACATGTTTCGTAAACCCCATTTTGCTTTTATTTGATGTACTGGTTGTAATTCTTGCTTTTGTCAGTAAGTGGTGCTATTGTAACACAGAGGTCAAAAAGTACAGGAAGTTGAAAAAAATTAGGGGTGGGACTTTAACGTGTTAATTTTGATTAATTAATTATGGGGAGAATAACGAATTAAAAATTTTAATGCATTTTAATTGCACTTTGCACCGTGGAACGTTTCTCAGTGCACGAGTTCCAGTCATACAGATTATATCGACGCACAATGTCCAAATTCAGGGGCCGCATCCTCCGAAGGACCCGGCCCACGAAGACTGCAAAGGCCAGAAGTGAGCAGCTAGCCTTCATATCAGCTGCCCTCACCTCTGCGTAGCTCATGTCGCCTAGCAACCGTGAGTGCGAAGCACAGCTGTGTAAAAGCAGCTGTTAAACGGAGAACGAACTTTTTCTCCTTTTTGTGGTTTAATTTTAAGTCTTTAATTCAAAATAAGCTGTTAAAACAAGCATAACACATTTCAACATCAAGGAATACAGCTGAGAGAATGATTAATTTCCAACTATAACAAGTGAGACATTAATGTTGAATAAAACTATCCAGTTATGATGCTTAACTTTAATTTCAGGAGTTTATCACAGGAGCACTTCCACCCTTCATTGGTCTGTGTAGTAGACTGGTGGGAAAATAAACAACATTTTGAAGTTTAAGCTTATGTATATTGATTCATTCATCAACCAAACTTAAATTAATATTTATCATGTTAAATATTTAAATGTGATTAAAATGCGATTAATTTCGATTAATTAATTACAAAGCTTGTAATTAATTCGATTAATTTTTTTAATCGAGTCCCACCCCTAAAAAAAACCTCTTGGTTACGTACCCCGGCGTGCTAACTGAGGAAAACAGAAGAGGAGGACATTTTGTTTTGAGCCAAGACTGGTTGGAGAAGACGACTTTATGGCCATATGAGTGAAGAATCCAGATCTTTGGTAATTAATGTCTGAACTGTAATTTTTTTAATGTACAAGGCTGAAATGGTGTTGCTGACATCACGTTTTTCTGTTTATCTGCTTTTAGAAGTGCCACCGCCGTTTGTTAGGTACTGCTCTTTTGAGTGTTTTAGCTGCGTTGCAGCAACTCTGTTGAGTGCTAAAAGTGCTATTTATGCGCCATTTTGTTGAAGCAGTTGCTTCTTAGGAGTTTTATGCTAGTGTTATACGACCATTCACGGTGTAAGAGACTAGTTTTGCTCCATAGCTTGAACTGTTTTATTTTTCACTCCAGAGAAAATCGTTCTTTTTGAGAATAAAGAACCCCTTTTATTAGAAGTTCTGTGTGCTCTATTAATCCCGGCTTCATATGTAATAAACTAAACTCATTAAACAAGTATATAGTTTTACTCAAGTGAACACACACTTAACATTTTATGTATTTAGTTAGTAATGACTAATATTAGTACTGATAACAGGACTGAAGATGGGAGTCCCAGAAAGGTCCAGGATGAGACTCGTTATATTTCAAACACATCAATTTAAAAGCTTTTTCTCTACAGAACTTGTTTAATAGTAAAGATTGCATTAAACTCTCACATGCTCAGTGGAGAACAGACTGCTGTAAAATATTGTATTTATTATATTTGGCCAAATTAAAACAGTTTCTTTAAAAGTGGAATGAGGGGCTGCAAAATTGGTAGTAAAACAAGACAGGTTCATGTAAGAAGGGACATATTTAGAGAATCAATTTTAATCAAATGATTATTTGACTAAGATTTCAGAGAATCAAACCTGTATCAGTTCCCTTTTTTGAAATGTTAGAAATTGCAACCATGAAGCCTCAAGAGTGCAACATTTTGATACAAGTGTAAAATTTAAAAAGGTCATTCATGTACATAAGAAAAGAAGCTGATTTTTTGGATCCATGATGAACATAGTTTCTCTGAGTTTAAGAACAGCTTTGTCAGACGGAAGCAGAAATTCAGATTAATTTTTCTTAAATTTCACAGAATGTATCTGCCTTAGCAAACAGATTCTTTTTTATCATTTGTAAACTGTTACTCTTGTTTAATTAATAATGGCTATATTTGTGGAATTGTGTCATAATTTCTCCTAGCCAAACTATAGTACACCAGGTAAATACATACATTGAGAAATTTAGATGTGTCATATAATAGATTCTAAAAGTGTGAAATATTTGTTACTGTTGGAAGAAACGTGAAAAATGTAAACGTTTTCTTAATTGTTGAAGGTGCAGAGTAAACACAAAGACGGTTCAATAAATGCATAGTAAAAGCATTACAGTGTATTTCTAATATGGTTAACCCAAAATCTCCTGAATCCTTTTAGAAAAGTAAATGATTTAATAAATAAATAAATAGGCAGAGAGCTTAACCCCCCCAATGTTGGACCCAAAGTTACGCCCTTGTCTCCTGGAGATCATCTTAGCCCCCCAAACAACCACACACCCCTTTCTCAAGGATTGCCCAGCTTCCACTTACAAGACTCAGTTCTGTTTAGGAAGTGGCATCCCACTCACTTCTTCTGTGACACAAACAATGACTCCCTTTCCTCTGTCTAGAGAGACTCACCCATGCCACCAGTGTTTTCCCCCTGTGCCAGCTGCTGGTGAACTAGCATTCTTTGTGAATACTCTTCAGAATCCAGCTACTCACCTAGAATCGAAGCTACCGTGTGCTTTCAATAAACTGTTTGAAAATAGCAGTTGTCTCCAGGTTTGCACTTGGGTCCACTTCATAGCCTCGGCTTTTGGTCGTGACACTCCTCTGATGGGACTCTCGTCACTGAGCTGGGGCAGTTTGGCCATAAGCTTCATCCTCAACTCAGTAGATGCATCTGTCATTATAGGTGGCTGGACATCATCTAGTTCAGTGCCACTGCTCTCTTCTACCAGGGCTGTCTCATCCTGCTCACTACTGTTCCCACAGCCTCTGGATCTCCAGCTTTGATAGCACCGGTCTTTTACTGATGTTATTGCACTGAGCTACCAGGTGCTTGTTGGTCAGTGTGGATGTTGGCTGTATCACCTTTTAGTCTTACTGACCACTGAAAGCACTCCAGTCCACAGTTATCCATACCTTTAATTGAATTTAAGTAATTGATTCAGTGTTCATGTCTGGGTCACAAAGACACTGGGATAACATGTAAAAGGGGAGAGTCAAATCCAGAACCTTCCTGTGGTGAGGGATCCCACTGCAGCACGTCACCCTTTAATATGTGTGTGTTCAGTAGGTGCATGCAGTGTGGGTGTCCGTATGTAGAGTTTGTCTGTAGTTATGGTAAATGGTAAATGGACTAGTTCTTATATAGCACTTTTCTACTCAGTATGAGCACTCAAAGCGCTTATACAACCTGTGCATTCACCCATGCACTCCCATTCATACAAGCACTTCCATTTTTACGAAGCTAAGTGCTTTTTAATTAACTAACATTCACACGCATTCATACTCCGACAGAACGGTCGGAGAGCAACTTGGGGTTAAGTATCTTGCCCAAGGATACATTGGCATGTAGCCTGGAGTAGCCAGGATTCGAACCGCTGACCTTCCGATCAGTAGGTGACCTGCTCTACCTACTGAGCTACAGTTATGTTTTTGTGTGTGGGCCTGGCACTGACTGGTATGGCTGATCCCTCTGTGCATATTACACAGCTCTTATGAATATCAGAGCTACTTGACTGCATTGTGATTTTTCACAATCTACCCCCCCACCACACTGCCTCATGTACTTGATTACTAGTCAGAACACAGCAGCAGTGCTGCAGCATCACCAGCCTCATCTGACACCAGTTCTTCTTACGGGTTCAACAGCCAGCTTGTCTTACAGCAGAGTAATTAGTACTGCATGCTCATATTAATTACCAAAGACTGTTATCACTTTATTAATCCTTATTAGAGAGGTGGAGGAGGGAGGGGGTGTGTGGGAGTTCTCCCAGCACTGCCTTGTAGTCCCATTGTCCATAACCTTCAGTGCCTCCACCACATTCCTCTATGAGTGCAGTTTGGCTTTTGGAATAAACGAACAGGAGGCAGGATTGGAGAAAACAGGTGCAATGGTGTGAAAGCACACTAAAGGATGTGATAGCGCGGGAATTAATTACTACCACAGTGCTAATTGGAAGAACAGACATGACTCAGATTCTCTCTGTTAACATGCTCACTTAGAGCCATCAAATATGAGGAAGGCCATATTTCACTTCACAGACCAGAAAACTCTTTTATAAATATACACTTACAAATATTCTGGTAAACACACATAGATGGATACAGTTAATCACATATACTTGTATCCCAGGTAAACACATCCAGGTAAACGTACAAACATGGAACCCCTGTGATCCCTAATGTGTCAAGATGGCAGTTGCTTTCTCCTGAGAGTACATAACTATTTTTGCAATCTTTGACCTACATTTTAAACTAGATTTTATTGATTTTGTTGCATCATACTCTGATTAATTAGTGTCAGTGAATAGCTTTTACTACCTAAGCCAGTAGGTATTAAACACCTTTTTCTGTCCAGACTGAAATGTGCCGGACTCTGACTCACGTTGGCAGGCCGATTCAGCTCCCCCTGATTGCAGATGCATTGGTCCATAGAAACAGCTGAGGAAGAAAAAAACACCATAATGTTAAAAAAGTCAGTAAAATAAAACAGAAACATTCCAGTAGCTGGGGCTCCAGAAAAATACCTTTAAAAAAAGAAATTTTCTTCGTTGTTTAAAAAAAGGGCCGACCCTGCTCAGCAGCCGAGATCAGTCAAGATCACATGCTCAGGGTGGTAAACTGTTTTGACAGCTTACTAATACTTACAGATGTTGTATGTTTGTAAACGAAATATAAAGATATAAAAGATGTAAAAGATATAAAACTGTGACATTTTAGACTCAATGGATCAGATTTCAGATATGTACTTACAGCAATAAAATTTAACAGTTTTATCTTTAAAATAAACATGACATTTGTGAAATCATGTTAAACTTGTGACTGTATTTTAGTCCTTTTGTGTAGGAAAAAAATTCCTTAAAAAAATTTAAAAATCATATTTACACATTTTTTCCTGTTATTTTACATTAAGAAGGCAAAAATATACAGGTGTTGGTCATAAAATTAGAATATCATGAAAAAGTTGATTTATTTCAGTAATTCCATTCAAAAAGTGAAACTTGTATATTATATTCATTCATTACACACAGACTGATATGTTTCAAATGTTTATTTCTTTTAATTTTGATGATTTTAACTGACAACTAATGAAAACCCCAAATTCAGTATGTTTGCACTGAGGAAAATGACAAAAATAGTAACGCACAGTGACGTGGATAAGTAACTTCAATTACAGATTACTGGACTGCAAATAGTAACGTGTTAGATTACTCGTTACCAAAAACAGTAGTCAGATTAGAGTAACGTGTTACTAAGTAAAGCGTTACTGACATCACTGTTTACCAGCTACCTACATTTAGAGTTCCTACTCTCACCTCCACACGCCTGTCTTTCTTTATGTTTCTCTGCCTCATAACATACTTTCCACCTCTATATTCTCATTAGTGTAAATTATTATATTTATATTTATAATAACTGCGGCTGCTGTTACACCCAAATTTCCCCTCTGTGGGACAATAATGGATGTTTCTTCTTCTTCTTCTTCTCTATTGGCTTTTGTCTTTGGCCAACAGTAGTATAGTTTCACCAGCACCCTGCAGGCCAACAGCACTGGAAGATGTTGCTGAACAGTATCCAGTATGGAGATCGTATTCTTGATGATCCACATGTTTGAGTTGGCCAAGATTGTACCTCAGATTCAGATTCCTTGGTACCCATGTGGTATCAAGATCTCACATGGACAATAAATACAAATTCACTAGTTAGATATATATGAAAAATAGCACAACATTGTGTTCAGTTCCTGAGAACCCTTATTAAGGCTAATATATCTTGGCAGCTTCTGGTGTCTTTCTATTTAGTGCTGCAGATAACATTACAGAAAAATTGTTCACAGGTGGATACAAGTACAAAAATTGGTACATATAGTCATTTATAATTACTTTTTTGATAAAGCCCAGCAGCCATTTGTTAATTCAAACTGGTGACCATTTTCAAAATGACTGTTGATAAAGGCAAGAAAATTCAATTTTTTTCTGATAAGGTAAACTAGATTTGCCATTAAGAATGGTATTAGTGTCATATCATACACATTTGATCATGTAGATGCCAACTCTAGAAGTTGGATATTATTAATTAATTAAAATTTTTTTAATAATAATATTTATTTATTTTAAATGGTTAAAATGGTTAGTACTTGGATGGAATACCACCTGGGAATACTTTAAGCATGCTTCAATCTTAAATATGATCAATCTGTCTTTATTAGTTGGGTTAGGGTTACCCTAAACAAATATGAAGGACTAATTCGTTGCATTTGTGCAATATTAGAAACATCCTTTCTTAGAGTGATGCTGAAAAGCTAATTTATGCAGTTATTACTTCCAGGCTGGACTATTGTAATTCATTATTATCAGGCTGTCCTAAAAGCTCCCTGAAAAGCCTTCAGCTGATCCAAAATGCTGCAGCTAGAGTACTGACAGGGACTAGAAAGAGAGAGCAGATTTCTCCCATATTGGCTTCTCTTCATTGGCTCCCTGTTAAATCTAGAATAGAATTTAAAATCCTTCTCCTCACATACAAGGTCTTAAATAATCAGGCCCCATCTTAAATACCTCACGGTACCATATCACCCCAACAGAGCACTTTGCTCTCAGACTGCTGGCTTACTTGTGGTTCCTAGGATACTTAAGCTTATTTTAGGGCTGGATCAGATGACCCTGAACCTTCCTTTATTTATGCTTCAATAGGCCTAGGCTGCTTATATGTTTATACACCAGGGCTCTTCAACTCCAGGCCTCGAGACCGGTGTCCTGCAGGTTTTAGATGTGTCCCTGATCCAACACACCTGAATCAAATGGCTAAATTACCTCCTCAGTATGCAGTCAAGTTCTCCTGCTAATGACTTCTATATTTGACTCAGGTGTGTTGAAACAGAGACATCTAAAACCTGCAAGACAGGGGCTCTTGATCACTAGTCATTATTAATCTCTATGTCTATTGTTTAACAATAAAAACAGTTAAAAAATAAGTTGCTTTTCAAAGACAAACATTGTGTTCCATTGTGTAATCCACTGTGTTTCTTCTTCATTCATCTCTTTTTACTGTTTATACCCTACTCTTTTACGCTCAGCTCCCTCTTCACCATGACCGACCAGTGCAGCATCCACATCACTGCAGACACAGTGAACAAGACCCTGAAATATTTAAACTCCTCCACTTGGGCCAGCAACTCGTCCCTGAGCCGGAGTGGGCACGCCACCCTTTTTCGGCTGAGGGCCATGGCCTCAGTCTTAGAGATGCTGATTCTGATGCCAGCCGCTTCACACTCCGCTGCAAACTGTTCCACTGCGAGCTGGAGGCCACCACCTGATGACGCCAACAGGGCCGCATCTTCTGCAAAGAGCAGAGATGAGATTCTGAGGCCACCAAGGCAGAATCCTTCTGCCACCTGGCTATGCCTAGAATCGGTGACAAAGGGCAACCCTAACAAAGTCCAAAACCCACAGAAAAGGAGTCCTACTTATATAATTACTTATTATAATACTTGTATAATAAATGCATTACTTATATAATTAATACTTATTATGCCTATTTATTATAATATGGACCAACCTCTCACTGAGGTGAGGACAGGGACACAGGGACTGAATGGGCTGCAACAATGGGCCAGACACCCCATACTCCCGCAGGACCTCCCACAAGACACCCCGAGGGCCGAATACCTTCTCCAAGTCCACAAAGCACATGTAGACTGGATGGGCAAACTACCACACACACTCAAATATCCTCGAGAGGATAAAGCGCTGGTCCAGCGTTCCAGGACTAGGATGAAAACTGCATTGTTCCTCTTGAATATGAGGTTCAACTAACGGACAGACCCTCCTTTCCAGCACCCTAGCATAGACCTTAACGGGGAGGCTGAGGACTGTGATCCCCCGAAAGTTGGAGCACACCCTCTGGCCCCCCTTCTTAAAGATGGGGACCACCACCCTAGTCTGCCAATCCAGTGGCACCGCCCCAGATCTTCACGCGATGTTGCAGATTCGTGTCAACCAACTCAGGGGGAATCTTATCCAACCCTGGGACCCTGCCACCAAGGAGTTATTTAACCACCTCAGTGACCTCACCCCCAGTGATCATCCCCCTCATCCCCAGACTCTGCTTCCACTACAGAAGCCATTTCAGTGGGATTAAGGAGGTCCTCGATGTTTTCCTTTCCTTTCCCCTCCTGAGTCACCTGACGGTTTGCCAGAATCACTTTGAGGCCATCCAAAAGTCTTTTTCCATGACCTCACCAAACTCCTTCTACACCTGAGTTTTTGCTTCGGCCACCGCCCAAGCCGCGTTCCGCTTGGCCTGGTACCCATCAGCTGCCTCTGGAGTCCCACAGGCTAACCAAGCCCAATAGAACTCATTCTTCAGCTTGATGGCTCCGTTCACCTCCGGTGACCACCGTCTGGTTCGCGGATTACCACCACCACAGGCACCAACCACCTTGCAGCCACAGCTCAGGAGCCTCAACAATGAATGTGCAGAACATGGTCCATTCTGACTCAATGTCCTCAGGTGGGAGTTGAAGTCTCGCGGACTGGGGCCTCTGCTACGCATTCCCATTGCACCATCTGCTCAGCATCCTCTCCCGGCACCTGATCGAACTCACCATCAGGTGGTGATGAGTTGACAGCTCAGCTCCTCTCTTCACCTCTGTCCAGAACATACAGCTGGAGATTTAATGATACGATTACAAAATCGATCATCAACCTGCGACCTAGGGTGTCCTGGTGTCACATGTACTTATGGAGTACATGTCCTTATGTTATCCTACACTATCCACCATATTCAAACATGGTGTTTGTTAGGGACAAACTGTTACAAACTGCACTAAAGTCCAGTAACAAAACACCACTTCAGATCTGGCAGGCCATTACCCCCAGTCACACCCCTTCAGGTCTCACTGTCATTGCCCAAGTGAGCTTTGAAGTCTCCCAATAGGACAGGGGAGTCACCAGATGGAGCACACTCGAGCACCCCACTCACTGACTTCAAGAAGGCAGTCATTTGGCAGCTGTCATTTGGCACATAAGCGCAAATGACAGTCAGGACCCATTCCCTGGCCCAAAAACACAGGGAGGAGACCCTCTCGTCCACCGTGAAAACTCCAACTTACAGGCAGCAAACCGAGGAGATACAGGTGTACTTACCCCTGAATAGAGTCCAGCCCCTCTCCAGGAGATTGGTTACAGAGCCTAGGCTCTGAGCCCGACTATATCTAGCTGGTATCTCATGCATTAGCTCAGGCTCCTTTCCCACCAGAGAGCTGATGTTCCATGCCCCAATAGCCAGCTTCAATAACGGGATCAGTCTGTCAGGGCCTTTGCCCTTGGCCACCACACGACACACATTGCACCCAACCCCTACGATGCCTCCTGCAGGTGGTGGGCCTACAGAAGAGCAGGCTCATGGCGCCTTTTCGGGCCGCACCCAGCTGGGCCCCACGGACCAAGGCCCAACCAGCAGGCGCTCTCCCTCGAGGACCTCCCAGGACTGGCTCTAGGAGGGGGATTCGGTAACCCTATCCCTGCCAGGTAAACTGTTTACTTGATCTTTCTTCCATAGGAGTCATCTGAATTACTCTTCGTCTGGATCGTCAACTAGGAACAATTTGCTTTGGGAGACCCCACCAGAAGGCAAAAGCTCCAGACAACATAGTCCTTGGGATCATTGGGACACACAAATCCCTCCACTACAATTAGGTGAAAATTCCCCGAGGTAAAGACCAAGACTGCTTGAACAAATGAAATGTGATTCTCTTTTAAATAGTTTTTTTTTTTCTCAAGATCAAGCCTGTTTGTCTCATACTGCATTTTCTGAGTGTCTTGGGCGTCTGTGTACAAAAACAATACATTTTTATGTAATCATTCACAAGTGGGTCTGTGGATTATCCTGACTAGCAAAAATAAAAAAATATCAAATCATTGTGTTGTTATATGCTTCAGGAAATATCAAGTTATCCTTATATCACTTATACTTTGGACCCTGAGGGTGATTTTAAAGTGCTTTATAAATGAAGCTGGATTGCATTGGCTATCAAACCTTATATCATGCAAATTTTGTCTCAGGCTGACATCATGTAACACTGAAAGATGGCAGATGTTTCACTGATTCCCAGAGCCCATAGTAAAAATCGTTTGATGGACAGACTAAACCTTCAAATGGGTAAGTCAAAAATAGTAAAATGCTTACAGCAATAGCATTGTTATCATCATGTTGCTAACAGCATAATAAAATGGGACTTTGTGAGAGTGATAGGACTACTATATTATTTGGACATCTGGATGAAATACAGTTTGGTATTAAAGTAAATCTGTCATTGTTCTGGGCCTTTTGCCCAGCATTTTGTTCTCTGAAGTTCTGTTATCACTGATATTCTTCTGTGTTTCTCAGTTCCCTATGGTTTTGAGTCCTGTTCTTAGTTATAGTTATTGTATGTAACTCCTGTTTCCCTGCATCTCTGTGTTTCAGTGCATCTTTTGTCCCTCTGTGTTCTGGTCCCTTGTTTTGTGTGTTCTAGTTTTGCTCCTGGTGTTGTGTTACGTCTATGTTTGTTCACCTGTTACTCACTTCCTGTTCCTGTTTCATTGATTTTTGCTTTGCTTTGTCGTGATTAATTATTTGCAGCTATGTCTTCACCTGTTCCTCTTGTTATCCTGTGGTGTATTTAAGCCCTCAGTTTCCTCCAGTCCTTGTCGTGTCGTTGTCAGTTCTGCCGGCCCCGTCCAGCTTCGTCTTGTGTTTTCCAGCAAATAAAAGCTGAAAGAAAAGTTTATCCTGTGTCTGTCGAGTCCTGCTTTGGGGTCCTCAAATCAGCGTGCCACAGTGATTCATGATAGAACCAGATGCAGCTGGAAAAACAGACATTACAAGAGCAACCAGCGTAAGTCTTTAGTTTTGGCTAATGGTAGATCCATTTTTTTTATATATGGTGATCCCTTTTAAAAAGTGAAATCTGTTAAATGTACATGATTTTTGTTTACAGCCACAATAAAAACCCATATTACAGTTGACTTAAAAATTAAGAGTAGACTATTGTAATTATAATCCCATTTACTAGTTTTACAACTGCATTTTGACTTAAAAAACACAATAAAAAAGGTGGAATATAATTTTAATACATTAAACACATAATCCAACAACCCAACCGATAGTATTTTTCTGCAGTTCTAAGCCTGATTATTTCTATTGCAGCAGTATTTGACCATATTATTCAGTAATCTAATGGTATTTACATGTGTAAAAAAAACAAACAAAAAAAAAAAAACTTATTTAATCGTGAAATATACCCCAAAATGCACAGGATCTCATATACATTACAGCAATAAAACTATATTTTAATTCTAGAAAATTTTTTACAATAATTTTCCATTATTTTACGGAATTTTTCTGGTGCACCACCTGCGTCATTATTACAGTTTTTTTTACAGAGTCAGAAAAGAGCAAGAAGTAGGAGAGGATTTAGGGTGGGGCTACATAGTGATTGAAAAATCACTACCGTGGCCCCCCGTTTCTCAGTCAGAGCCACCTTTTACTCATTACAAGATGATGAAATCAGTCAGCTTGTCATGGCCGGGGAGGAAACAGGCGAGGAAAGGCAAACACGAGGGACTCCAGCGAAAGGCATAACTTAAAGGTATTTATTTCAACGGGGAGACAAAGGGAAGACACGGGGAACACAGGAACATGCAGGCACAATAACGTCAACGATGCGACAGAGAACAAATGAAAACTGACTGACTGACGCTCGGACTGAGCGGGACCCTTTGGTGCGGAGCGCTCAGACTGAGCGGAGACCCCCACCGGCTCGGACTGAGCGGGACCCCCTGGCGCGGAGCGCTCGGACTGAGCTGAGCCCTTGGGCTGAACGGGGCCTACATGGTGAGGCTCCGGATGCGCAGGCTGGGACCGCGGAACAGGGCACACTGCTGCTTTATTGAGCAGCAGGGGCTGCTCGGGGAATAGCCGAGGTGCCGGGAGACGACTGGCTGCGTGGAAGCAGGCCGGGAGACGACTGGCTGCGTGGAAGCAGGCTGGGAGCTAGAGAGAGCAGACTGCGAGGAAGCAGACTGCGAGCCAGAGAGAGCAGACTGCGAGGAAGCAGACCGCGAGCCAGAGAGAGCAGACTGCGAGGAAGCAGACCGCGAGCCAGAGAGAGCAGACTGCGAGGAAGCAGACCGCGAGCCAGAGAGAGCAGACTGCGTGGAAGCAGACCGCGAGCCAGAGAGAGCAGACTGCGAGGAAGCAGACCGCGAGCCAGAGAGAGCAGACTGCGAGGAAGCAGACCGCGAGCCAGAGAGAGCAGACTGCGAGGAAGCAGACCGCGAGCCAGAGAGAGCAGACTGCGTGGGAGCAGGCTGAGAGCTAGCTGACACTGGGGCCTGAGAAGGAGCTGACTGAGAGGGCACTGAAACAGCTGACACTGGGGACCGAGGAAGAGCTACTGGAACTGACTGAGAGTGGAGTGGACAGGGAGCGACAGGAGCTGGGGCTGACTGAAGGCGAGGGAGAGCGACAGGAGCTGGGGCTGACTGAAGGCGAGGGAGAGCGACAGGGGCTGGAGCAGACGGCGAGCTAGAGAGAGCTGCTGGAGCTACAGCTGACTGAGAGCTAGGGAGAGCTGGCTGCGTGGAAGCAGCCCGAGGGCGAGACTGAGCTGCTGGCGCTACAGCTGACTGGGGAGACCGAGACTGAGCTGCTGGCGCTACAGCTGACTGGGGAAACGGAGAATGAGCTGGCGCTACAGCTGACTGAGGCGAGAGTGACCGTCTCCGCGGCGTTTTACCGCTCTGCTCCCGCGGCGATTCTCTCTGATGCTGCCGGGAGCTTGGTCTTCCTCCGTCAGCAGCAGGCAGTGGTGACGCGGAAGTGGTGGGAGGCCAGGGACCCCTGTGACCCAGGAATCGGAAAAATGACTCCTCTGGAGTCATTCCGGGCGCCGGCTCCAGGAAAACGTCTCTCCGCTTCCTCCGGTATCTCGTCCTCCGTGGCTGCGGCGACTGCTGAGAAAAGGAGGGACCAGCGAGCGGAGTGACAGGTGAGGGAGCGGCCGGCGCCAAAAACAGTCCGCCCACGCGGCAGACCTGCGGTTTAGGCAGGGGCGGTGAGCGGCGTCGCCGGGGACCGTTCAAAAAAGCTGGTCCCCCCAGCGCCAGGCGAGTGCCGTTGTAGCGGCCGGAGCTTGCAGGGTCTTTAGTATGGTCGCGTCGTTCTGTCATGGCCGGGGAGGAAACAGGCGAGGAAGGGCAAACACGAGGGACTCCAGCGAAAGGCATAACTTAAAGGTATTTATTTCAACGGGGAGACGAAGGGAAGACACGGGGAACACAGGAACATGCAGGCACAATAACGTCAACGACGCGACAGAGAACAAATGAAAACTGAGGGCTTAAATACACAATAGGTAATCAGGGCAAGAGGAAACAGCAGGGAACAACAGGTGAGGCAAATGAAACTAATCACACGGGGGGAAACAAAACTAGACACGAAGCACAGGGAAATCATACTTACAAAATAAAACAGGAAGTGATAAACCAAGGAACACGCAGACGAGTCACAACACTGGGAACATGACAAACATACTGGGGAGGACACACTCAGGAAATAAACTAAAAACACAAAATGCTGGGCAAACGGCCCAGGACATGACACAGCTTAAAAAATTGGACTTTACAAACCAATGTGTAACATCACAGAAGCGAAATCCATACTTTATTGTCAGTCTATGTAAATCTAAAGCAGGCTTTGTTATCACTGCTACAGCTGTTTGTACAAGTAACTTTGATATAGAAGCATTTTATACTGCTGTAAATGATCTGCAAAAACCTGTCCGCACGAACATGATAGATATTTTCTAAAACATGTTCCCTAATGAAACACTGAGCGGGTGGCAGATGTTTTAAAACATGGATATCACAAAGCTGTTATCTGATTCCTTCTGATGAATGAGAGCTGGGCCCCTCCTGTGCTCAAAGGGAGTCCACTCTGCATGAATTATTACCAAATATAATTTCAGCTATTAGTCCTCTTTCCTGAACATGGAAAATGTAGAAATAGAAATTAATACCTTTAAATATCATGGCAGGGTTTTGAGAACAGGGGGTTCATTTTCACATTCTCCTCTTGCTTTTTGTATTCCAACTGAGTTTCTGACACATTTATGTGTTAAGTTGGGCTCAAGCAGTTCTATTACCATACAGATTATCCATTGTAAGCTTTGGCATGCTACAGAAAAGAATTAGCATTCTGCAGGGAGAATGAAAATACAGAGGCACAGAAAAATGAAATGAGAAGAGGATTATGCATTTCCTTCTTTCCCCTGTTTATACCTCTAATCTATACTGAGGTCAGTATTTTATGTAAATTGATTCCTTTAAGTTAAATGCTCATGTTCTTCCAGGGTAGGATGGTTGTGTTCACCAGTCTGTCTGTGGTTATAGGATTTCCTGCTTATCTACATAGCGGCATACAGTAAAGTGATGACTTTATAATAGGGAATGTCAACTGGTGGCCCGTGGGCCACATTCGGCCTGCCAGAGCTTTCCATCCGGCCCCCTGAATAGTGTTGCTACAGGTACTATACACCAATCAATCATGTTGAGTTATAACCTGTTAAATACCCATGTCTGATTAGTCTGAATCATCAAACGCCTCCATAAATGCCTCCATGTCCCTAGAACCAGTCAGTGCAGCCAGAAAACACTTGAAGTCACATGGTCTGAACTTGCATTCTGAGGAGCCGGCTTTTCTTGATCTATGTCTAAAGCAGGGATCCTCAAATCCAGGCCTCGAGGTCGGGTGTCCTGCAGGTTTTAGATGTGTCCCTGATCCAACACACATGAATCAAATGGCTGAATTACTTCTTCAGTATGCAGTCAAGTTCTCCAGAGTCCTGCTAATGACTTCTATATTTGACTCAGGTGTGTTGAAGCAGAGACACATCTAAAACCTGCAGGACACCCGACCTCGAGGCCTGGATTTGAGGATCCCTGGTCTAAATGTTCTTATCGTAGTCTGACATTTGGGCCTTTTTCCTTCATTCACACTGATCAGAGGACGGACTGAAGATTTTTCTGGTTTTGCCTCAAAGCAAAATATTTATTAAAAAGTAGGTGAATTACTATATTCACAGTTTTGAAAAAAAAGGCACCTTATTATTGCCTGTGAAATGAAATTACTAAACTTTACCATAAGACCCAGATAAAAAACGGCACATAGCTCTCCATAACAATCATCAACACAAGACTTGCACATCCCATCATTAAAAATAGTGTAAATTTGAAAGGAAAACTGATATATCAAATTATAATATATTACTTAGGATACAGTATTAATTTTATTTTACTTTATGAAAGCATCTGGCCCTCACACTGTCTGCAGAGAAAACTTCCGGCCCTTGCTGCCTAGTTGATGACCCCTTCTTTATAGGATATAACATACCTGACTTTTCTGGTCTATGGACACTAGACATATTAACATTTGTGTAATCAGATACAAGATATGCATATTAAGTAGGGATGTTCTTGGCAACTAATTTAATAGTCGACTAAAGAAGGGAAAAAAATTAGACTAACCGACTAGTCTAAAGCTAAGAAACACTCAGATATAAAATACATTTTTTTGCCTGTTTAATGGACAATGTTAAAAGCTGACTAAACAAAAGGCATTTGAAACCATTAATCGCGTTCTATGGTTAATCACACTTTAAATGCTGCTGTGCATCTCGCATTATGAACACTGCACGTTATACTCCAAACAACGAAGAATATGAAAACGATGTTCACGCATCATTGAATATGAGAAAATAACATCCGAAAAACGAATAAATTGCGATTTAAAAGTGTGGCACATTGTGCCGCGCATTATCAACAATGCTCGTTACTCTACAATTTATGACATGCATTAAAACAATACACACATCCATCCATTTTCTTCCTCCTATCCGGGGCGGCATCAGTGGAGCCCAGACCTCCCTCTCGCCCAGCCTCCTCCTCCAGCTTACCCCTGATCCAGGCTTCAGCTGCAACAACGTAAGTGGCCGATGTTGCTGCATTTATACCTCTGCAGGTGCATTGCGTGTTAATTACCTTTCAGTCGTGTCCCGGTGTTTTACATGCGGTGTCGGCCGACAGAAACATAAAATGCTGACACTTTTGTCCCTCCTGGGTCCTACTCTCTATGTTTTTAAGGTGCAAACACATTCATCCTGCTAGTTTTCTCGCTTCTTTGTACAAAACGGAAATACATGGAAGGAAGGGTGTTTCTTTGGAGGTGCGCTTATGTTATGGCAGTTTTCCATAATGATGTCAGGGCTGCAGCTCCATCTGTTGGCAGATGGCTGCATAACATTTAGGACAAACATTTACCAGCACCTGGTTTGCTGAGAAACGTTAATAATCAGGCTAACCGATAAAGGTGTAAAAGTTCCTGAGCGCCTTGAGTCTCTCAGCCACCTGAGAAGGTAGAGATGCTGTCTGGCCTTCTTCACAGTCGTGTTAATGTGATGAGTCCAGGACAGGTCCCATGAGATGGTCACTCCCAGTTATTTTAAAGTGTCCTCTCGTTCGATCCAATGCTGAGGGTGAGGACACTTTCAATGATGAGGTGAGGTGACCCACTCGTACCACCTGTGGTCTGCTCATCAGGAAGCTGTAAACCCACCTGCACAGGGATGGGCCCAGGCCCACATCCACCAGTTTAGAGACCAGCCCGAAGGGGACTACAGTGTTAAATGCTGAGCTGTAATCTACAAACGGCACTCTCACATAGTTCCCCTTACCAGTGTCTACGTGGGAAAGGGTCTTATGGAGGGGGAAGGTTATGGTGTTGTCTGTGGATCTGTCTGCCCGGTATGTGAACTGTAGTGGGTCGAGGGTGGTGGGTAGTGAGGAGGTGACAAATGTCTTGATGAGTCTCTCAAAATATTTCATCACCACAAAGGTGAGCGCTATGGGCCTGAAGTCATTGGGGCTGCTCGAGTGTGGTTTCTTGGGGACTATAACAGACTTTTTAAAGCAGGTTGGAATCACACACTGAGGTTGAATATCACTATAAACACAGGTGCCAGCTGTCAATGCAGTTCTTAATAACATGTCTGCTAATACCGTCTGGTCCGGCCAGTTTCCTGGTGTTTACACTTCTAAACACCCTCCTCACGTCATGCTCCATCACAGTGAGTGCTTCCACACCTTCAGCTGGGAGCGCAGCGGGCTGTTGGCTTCCCGACTCGAAGTGCACAAAGAAATTGTTAGGTCAATCAGTCAGAGAAGTGTCGGCACTTACAGAGGGGTGTGCTTTGTGGTCTGTGATGGTGCGCAGTCCCTATTACAGTCCCTTGGAGTCAGACCATTGTCGTTGTTGTTCCAGTCTGCGGCTGTAGCAGTGTTTAGCCTATTTCACCACTCTGCAGACATTGTAGGAAGCAGCCTTGTAATCCTCCATGTTCCCAGAGTTGTAGGCAACGGTGCAGGACCTCAGGGCATTGTGGACAGTTACCCACCCACGGCCATTAATGGTTCTCGTAAACAAAGTGTCATCAACAACTTTTTCAATAAATCCCACAACCATTTCTGTAAACTTCTCAATGTCTCCCATCGTATCACTTCTCTCACAGCAGGGGGTTGTATTTCAGTATGAGAAGGACAGAGGTGTAATCTGACTTACCAAAGGGGGGAAGAAGTTTTGCTTTGTGGTCCTCTTTGAAAGGAGAGTTGCAGTGGTCTAGAGTCTTCTCTCCTCTGGCGGGGCAGTCGATGTGCTGAGAAAACTCCGGTATCACCTTTTTCATGTTTCCATTGTTAGAGAGCTGCATCACACTGGTTAGCCTAATAGGTGGAAATAGCCTCATGTAGCTCAGATAGTGCAATGCAGTGTTCATTTTGACAGCAAATTTTGATTGAGTTTTAGTTATAGTCTTCTGACGAAAATGTAATTTAGTTTTAGTCATAATTTAGTCATCTGAATAGTTTTAATTTTAGTCTAGTTTTAGTAGACTAATTATCATAAGAATATTGTCGATTAAATCTACAGTTGATTCAGTCGACTAAAATATAAAGAGTGTAAAAATGTAAATGCTTTTTCTTCAGTTCCCTTGAATTAGTCATTATACACACACAAAATTAAACACTTATTAAAAGTTATGGAATATTCTTAATGCTTGAAAGACCAATACACACACAAAGATATTGAAAAAACATCTTTACTTATCTGACCTTGTTCATTGAGCATAACAATAAAATATTGATGAATAGGCCTGCTCTGCCTGAAAAATTCACAGGCTAGTGTGGCCTTCACGGGTTTATATCAAATTTGTGTAACTGTGTATTTGATTGGATGTTTTCCTAATTTGTTCCGCCCTGTCACAAAATAAGTTCTGATTGGATGTCGTCCCCGCCCAGCATTTCGTCTCGTTTTCATTCGTTGACAGAAGTGTCTATTAATTTCGTCATCGTTTTTGTCATCTTAGGTAGTTTTTATCTAGTTATCGTCTTGTTTTTGTCATGAAAAAAAGGATTGTTGATGAAAACTATGACGAAAATTGTTCGTCAACTAAATTAACACTGGTGTAGTGACCGTGTCTGTCTGGGGTGGGATATAGACGGTGCTGGAGATGACCGAAGTGAACTCGCAGGGCAGGTAGTGGAGGCGGCATTTCAGGTTTAGGAATTTCCGGTTAGGCGAACAGGATTATTTCAGAGGGACAACATTTCTATTGTCACACCAGTTGTTATTAATCATTAGGCACACACCTCATCCTCTTGATTTCCTAAACTCATTCATCCTGTTCATGCGATTAACTCTGAAGAACTAAGCTGGCTGTATGGTGGTCCAGTACAAGGGGGAGTCAACCATGTCTCCGTGAGACAGATGATGTTACAGTCCTGTATGTCCCTCTGGAACTGTATCCTGGCCCTGAGTTCATCCAACTTGTTATCCAGTAACTGGGCATTAGGCAGAAGGATGCTTGGCAGTGGCGTTTGGTGTGCCCTATGCCTCACCTCTCTCATAGGCCAGCTCTGTTCCCTCGGGGCCTTGTGCGTTAGTGATGGGTCGGTCGCAAAAGATTTGGCTCTAAGAGCCGTTCTTTGAAGTGAACGACGGGAGCTGGCTCCTGATTGTGAGCCATTTATATTTTTTTGTTTGTTTTTTTTTTTTTTTTTTGTGGAAGCCGCACGTGATTGGTTAAGACGGGGGGAAGCATCTGCATGTCTACATTGAGGGAGAGGGGAGGGGTCACGGACACACTGCACAGTGAGTACACAAACACCAGAGGGAGAGGTTCCTGCAAAGCTTGCTGGAAGACAGGAAATAGTGGAAGACACTTACCGGAGAAAATCCCGACCAATCACATCAAACTCGGGTCCTCCGAATTGTTCTCACACAAATAACAGATTTCCGAACGCGGTTGTTATACTTAACAAACCCTTAAATTCTTAATATTAAAGAAACAGCTTGATTACGTATCAGCTAACCACGTTGGCTTCTCTGCATGGTGTCTCGTTTTTTCGCTTCCTCCTCCTTTCCTTCTCTGACCCCATGGTGGGTTTAGATCACCACAAATGGCACCTTGCGCCCTCTGTGGGACACTTCAAGGAATTGCACCTTTAAAGCATACATTAAATCCCATCACCTTCTCTGTAAAACCTATGGGGGTTACAGTTACTTCCTGTTTTATTTTGCTAGACTCTTGTCTACTGTGCTTTGTATTTAGTTTTACATTCTGTCCTTCTCCCCGATTAGTTGCAGCTGTGTCTCCCAGGTGTCTTCACTCTGGCCCAATCACCCTCCTGTGTGTATTTAATCCTCAGTCAGTTCTTGTCCTGTGTCAAAGCATCTGTTAATTCTCTCTCATGTTTCCCAGTTCCTGTATTTGGGCTACTTTGTGTTCCCTTTGCATTTTTTTAAAAACTTTTACACTGCTTGGACTCTGGTAAAGGTTAGTTCCTCAACTTGACCAGTTTGTCTGCAGTCTGCATTTGGGTCCTCACTCCTCCACATCACGACCCTTACTGTACAGCCCCAACTGACAGTGGATGGTGGGCCCATAGAAAGGTGTGTCCATGTAGCTTTTTACAGCTGGTCCAGGTCAGGCCTCATGGACTACTTCCTGACTACAAGGTTTGTTTGTTTTTTTTCACGAAAATGCTTCAGTTTACACATTTGATGCGTTTTCTGTATTCTACTGTGAATAAAACATGGGTTTATAATCACTGTATTCTGTTTTATTTACATTTCACACAATATCCCAACTTCTTTGGATTTTTAGGATCCATTAGTATGATCATACATAAGAACTGTTGTTTTAATGTAGAGGTTAGCTTAACTTGCCGACTACTTAATTTTTTTTTTTTTTTTTTAATTTGGAGCTCATCACTTTCAACAATTTACACAATGAAAACTGTAAAACCACTAAAGCTACAGTGAAATTGGACCGATTGTAAAGTAATATCTGACACAGAGGAGTTGTAGGCTTCAATAATTTCAGATATATTTATTAAAGAGAGCATAAAGTCATGTTTTATGTGGTATATTTCAGTCATTTTAAAGGTAAATTGATCAAAATTCATGTACTTGAAATACTCAGTTTTTCTACAGGTAGCAAAATCCTGGATTGTGAGGTCGTTCCTTGATCTAGACTGTTTCTTTTCATTCACCTTATTTACTTTGTTTATACTCCACTCTGCATTTAATCATTAATTGATATTAATCTCTGTGTCTCCCCCCTCAGCAGATGACCCCCCCTCCCTGAGCCTGGTTCTGCTGGAGGTTTCTTCCTGTCAAAAGGAGTTTTTCCTTCCAACTGTCACCAAGTGCTGCTCATAGGGGGTCGTTCTGACTGTTGGGTTTTCTCTGTATTATTGTAGGGTCTTTACCCACAATACAAAGCGCCTTGAGGCGACTGTTTGTTGTGATTTGGCGCTATATAAATAAAATTGAATTGAATTGAAATTGATCTCACTAGAGTCACTGCCATGTTTGGCCAAACATTTTTGTATTCTTTTAAAGTTTCTAAATGTCATGTAACTGTATGAGTCTTCAGACATTCACAGTACTGCCAGTGTCAGGGTAGTACTGTGTATTCACTCAGATCATGTATTTAATGTATCATGTAAAGTATTGTTGCTCAGCCTTCTTGACAGATGTTTGGGACTGTGGTTAAAGGCCTATTCAGAACCACCATCAGAACCACCCTCCCCAACCTGCAGGACATTTACACCAAGCAGTGCAGGCCGAGGGCCATGAAGATCCTAAAACAGCCCGGACACTCTCTCTTCTCCCTGCTCCCATCAGGCCGGCGTTACCGCTGCTGAGGACTGAGACTGAAAGGTTGAAGAAGAGTTTTTACCCACAACTCTGAGCCCTAAACTGGACTATTATTGCACAATGTAAATTATTATAATATTCTATAATTCCATGTAAAGTGTGTATAGTGTTAATTACTTATTTTTATTCTTCTTATTTTTATGTGTGTGTATATATGGTTGCAGATACAAAATACATTTCACTGTGCATTGTACTGTGTATAACTGTGCATGTGACAAATAAACACTATCTTATCTTATTCTTCAGTTTTTAACTCAAATCTTTCAGCTTATCTTTCCTGACAGCCTTTTGTAGTTTTTACCAGCATACTGGTAATACTGGTAATACTGGTAATACTGAAGTCCCTCCTTTCTCTCCTGACTTATTAAAAGTCTTGCCCACCTGCCTCACTGTACTCTGCAGTTCCCCTTTTTTCTTTCTTTCTTTCTTTCTTTCTTTGTCTGACCGTATAGAGGATAAGTCATGAGGGAGGATCTTGTCTGAAAGTTCAGCCAAATGTTAGTAACAGAGGGAGGGATATTCCTGAACAGAAACACTCGCTCTTTTTCACTCTTTGTCAAACACCTCGTTCTCCCTGTGGCCTCCTCCTCCTCCTCCTCGTCCTCCTCGTCCTCCTCCAATTTACCATTTCTCCAGACGAAGCTTTCAGTCTGACTTCTGGAGACTGGTGGATGATAACAGTGGAGTAGTATGATGCTATCAGATGCCAGAGGGAGTGGAGCAGTTGTCGGGCAAACCCAAACACCTGTATACTGTCATTCAGCTGTTATCCCTTAGCCTTCTTTGCACTGCCTCCCTCTCCATCATTCACCTCGCTCTGATCTCGCTGCCTGTCTGTCAGAGGGGATCTGCCAAGATTTTTGCAGCCTGGAGAAAAGTGTGTGTACACACGTTCTGGTGTCTGCATACACTACGAGTGTGTGCTGCTTTGATGGAGTGAACAAGGAGGTGATTTATGGGCTGAGAAAAAGGGAGCCTGTTCAAAAGTCTGGCAGGGTTTGAAAGAAGCAGCAATGGGTCTGGAGAGAACATGTCACCGGGGCCCCCGTCGTTTCTTTCTAATGCAGCTCCCTCCTCTTCTTCCTGTTCTTGTTCTCATTTTGTTTTCATTTACCATCCTGGAAACAGACAAGAGGAAAAAAATAAATTAGAGGACAGTTTATCTAATAAACAAAGAGAAAATTGAAGCATAGTGGTGGTATAATTACTGTTATGTCAAGTCAAGTCAAGTCAAGTTTATTTATAAAGCACATTTAAAACAATGACGTTGACCAAAGTGCTGTACAAGATCTGTAACCCCAAGGACTATACTAAATAAAAATAAAAATATATAAATAAATAAATAAAATAATAAAATAAAAATAAATAAATAAAAACATTAAGAACAATAAATAACATAAGAAAATTAAAAATTAAAACATTTAAAACAAGTACCATAAAATACCATAAAACAATCATCTAAAAGGAGGTAGCACTGCAGCCAAATGCCAAGGAAAAGAAATGTGTTTTTAATAGAGATTTAAATGTGTGTATCGTCTGAGCTGTGCGGATATGGAGAGGTAGATCGTTCCATAGCTTTGGTGCTGCTGCTGCAAAAGCTCGATCACCTCTCTGTTTTAGTCTAGTTTTAGGCCTCTGTAAGAGCAGCTGGTTCGATGACCTCAGAGCTCTTACAGGGGTGTGACAGTGAAGCAGCTCAGACAGATACAAAGGTGCCAGTCCGTTTAAGGCTTTAAAAGTAAGCAATAAAATCTTAAAATCGATTCTAAAACGGACAGGGAGCCAGTGAAGGGATGACAGGACTGGGGTAATGTGTTCATGCTTTTTTAAACCGGTTAAAAGACGAGCTGCCGCATTCTGGACTACCTGCAGGCGGCGCACAGATGATTGATCTATGCCAAAGTACAGAGAATTACAGTAGTCCAGGCGGGAAGTAATAAAAGCATGAATAACTTTTTCCAGGTCCTGCTGTGGGAGATAAGGTTTTACCTTGGCAATGACTCTGAGTTGGTAAAAACTGATTTTGGTAACAGCACTTACTTGCTTCTCCATTTTAAAACTACTATCTAAAATGACACCCAGATTTTTCACAGCATCACGACAGTGAGGAGCCAAATGACTCGGAGTGCCAGAGGAGTAGCTTGAGGGGTCAAATTTACCAAAGCATATGACCTCGGTTTTGCTTTCATTAAGATTTAGGAAATTGTTTCTCATCCAGGACTTGATGTCACTTAGACAGTTCAGCAGGGGTTCCCATGGATCTCTGCTGTTCAGTTTGATGGGCATATACACCTGGATGTCGTCAGCAAAACAGTGGAAACAAATATTATGTTTCCTAAAAATCGACCCTAGAGGCAACATATACAATGAGAAAAGAATTGGGCCCAGAATGGACCCCTGAGGCACTCCACAAGAAAGCTTTGCTGTGGTAGAAAAACAGTTTCCTAGATGGACAGAGAAACTTCTATCAGTAAGATAAGATCTGAACCAAGTCAGAACCGTGCCTTTAATGCCAATTTCATGTTCTAGGCGGGATAGAAGGATCTCGTGGTCCACAGTGTCAAAGGCAGCTGACAGATCTAGAAGTACTAAAACTGCAGGACTACCAGAGTCCACAGTTAAAAGCAGATCGTTAAAAACTCTTGTTATGTGGCTGCTTGTGAATTTCCAGAAGAGATTTTCCACAAATATCAACATAAAGAGCTCAAATCTGAGCATGACTCAGACCAGCGGCAGGTACTCTCTGTCTGTTACCAAAGTACAAATCCTGCGGATCTCAGCAGTGATGAAACATGTACACTGTGATCATCGCTGTCATTTCTCTCTGACAAATCAAAATGAAGGAGGGGCGGGGTTTACAAAATCAACACAGTAAACCATGGTGGAGGAGAAAATTCAGTTCAGTTTTACTTGAATGACTCCAGTTCAGAAAAACAGCCATCTCAGGCCACAGAGACAGGTTTTTATTAGAGCTGCAGGTTTTTGTAACCTAGCAACAACAAGCACTTAAGAGAAGTTCCCTGAAAATGAGGTCATAGCCGATCCTAACAAGAGACCCTGCTTCTGGATTCAGACCCTAATTTACTGTCCTTGTTTCTAAGGTTATCTATATTCTATGATCATTAACCAAAGAAATATTTATAATTACACAGTTTTTTTAAACCACGCTAATAAAGCTTATCTGGATTATACCTTAAAATGTTTCTTCCTTATCCACAATGCAGTATTTCTCATTCAGCAGCCATCTTTAGTGGCACTTATTTGGGCATGTATAAAATCACATGTCAAATCTAATAAAAAATCTCTCTTTAAAATAAGGTTTAAAAAGTTTTTTTTTTTTAATCTTAACTCTGCTGTGAGTGAATAGTTGTCTTTTGTCCTGCCCCCCCCCCCCCCCCCCCCCCCCCCCCCCCGCCGCTCACAGCAGATGACCCCCCCCCCCTGAGCCTGGTTCTGATGGAGGTTTCTTCCTGTTAAAGGGAGTTTTTCCTTCCCACTGTCACCAAGTGCTGCTCATAGGGGGTCGTTTAGACTGTTGGGTTTTCTCTGTATTATTGTAGGGTCTTTACCTACAACATAAAGCAGCTTGAGGCGACTGTTTGTTGTGATTTGGTGCTATATAATTAATATTGAATTGAACTGAATTGTCTGTCTCTCTGTGTTGGCCCTGTGACGACCCTGAAAAGGACAAGTGGAAGAGGATGGATGGATAGCTCCACTGTCAACAACAAACAACCAGTGGAGCTGATCCAGTACCGAGCCATCTGTTACTGTCAGTTGAAATACTATATACTATAGAAATACTGTATACTGATGTTACCTTTGATCCCTACTCCTCCCTTACTCCTAGGCTGACTCTTATGAAACTTGGTATGAGTATTCAATGTGCAAATCTCTACGAAATGCTTCAAATTTATTTTCAGTGTACAGTGATCCCTCACCTATTGCGGGGGTTACGTTCCAGAGACCCCCACAACAGGTGAAAATCTGCAAAGTAGCGGCATTATATTTATTATATATTTTATAATTTATACATATTTTAAGGCTTTATAAACCCTTTCCACACTCCTATAAACCCTTCTCCCACTCTCTTACTACAACTTGAATGATGACGATGATGAATTATGTAGCTGTGCAGTACTGATGGTGATGAAGGTGGTGCATTATCTTCACCCTCGGCCGTAACTTCTATTTCCTCTACAGGCTTGGGCACGACTGATCTCTTCGTTCGAGTGATGAACATAATTATGGGGTGTTATATAAATACCTGTATACCCCAGAATCCCACAATATAGTGAAAACTCTGTGAAACAGAGTTTGTAATTTTTTAAAAAAAATCTGCGATACAGTGAACCACGATATAGCAAAGGAACACCTGTGTTTAATGTTTTAAGAATTTTTTAAATTTAGATCAACTACATTCATGTTTACCTTCAATGACTGCTTCTCCCTTATAGATTGGCTGCATCTTTTGAAACTTGCTGCAAGTATTCATTAGGCAAGTCTTTACAACATGCTACGGATGAATTTCTAATTTCTAACTTTTAAAAATTTTCTGAATTTTAAAGGGCGGTTGTTTGTAGGTTGATGTTTAACTTCAGTCGTTACTTCTCTCTTGTTTTGTTGGCCAGTTCTGCCAAAACTCAGTATGAGTATTTATTGGGCGATAGTCTGAAGAATGTTCCAGCCAGATTTTTTTTTTTTTACTTTTTTGAAATTTCTAAAGAATAAAAAATAAGCATCAGCTCAATGATAGTCAACCGACAGCCAAATTAGTTTCTGTTCCAGTTTATCACATATTGTGCAAGTAAAACATTTGACAGAGGAGCTCTAGAGGCCAACAGGTCTCTTGTTTTATGTTGGTTTGTTCTTCCCCCTCTGAGATTTTTTGTGACCATATTTGGTGTAAATGGATCACTGATAAATTATCTGCCAGCAGCTACCTGTTTTCTTTTTAACCCACCTTCACAACCTTTTCAATCAGGTTTAAAGTTAATGGTATTGTTATGCTCCAGCACAAAGGAAGAAACAACAAGGGCCCAAAAAACTGAAGTAGATTAAACAGAGGCTTCCACAGTCTTCAGTTTTCTTCTTTGACATAATGACCACCTGTAGCCTGAGGCAAACTCTTCCTTCCACTCTTCATCCAAACATCGGCACATCCACGTAGCCTGACTCTGAACACAGAGATCCTTGTTGGTGTTTGACAGCGAGGACAAACACTCCTGTTTGGGGATTTGGGCTCAGTGGCAGGCTGGAAAAACATTTAGGACATCTGCTGGAGGTGTCTGAAATCAGACTGCTGTTTGGGGAGTGAGTGTAGGCGGCTCGAGTCATACGTGCCAGATAGGCGAATGTTACATCTCTGAGAGACTGAGATCTGACGAGGCAGATGAATAGAGCTGATGATCTAAAGCCTCTTTAATTTTGGCAGTGAAAAATGGAAAGTCCAGAGGAACCTTCTACCACTGTCCCTTTGTCGTCTTTTCTTAACTTTATCATTTATGCACAAAAAGGAGATCCTAGCATCTGAGATAAAAAAAAAAAAAAATCCCTTAATTCAGGATGAGCTTTGACAGATTTAGTAGGATAAAGAGGTTTGTGGATCATGTGGGAATTGAATTCCACCAACCTGTCATGGTCCTGATTCCTCGTTAAAAACTTGTTAAGGTTTGAGCCTTTCTTGTCTCTCGTGTTTCCTTTTCTTCCCCTTGTTTTGTCAGTTTTATGCCTCTGTTATTTCTGTTACTTCCAGATGGCTAAGCCTAGCCACTGCTAGGCCTAGTCATGGTGCTCCTCCATCACAGACTGAATATTGTGTGTGTCTCAGTATGTATCTCAGTGTGGACTACCTCATTCGTTCCACTCGGGCCTCCCCCAGAGTTGGAACACCCAGCACCCTGTCAACCTGACTAAGCCCTTCGACACTGTCAGCAGAGATGGCTTGTGGAGTATTGTGGAAAAGTATGGCTGCCCCAACAAATTCATTATGATGGCCCGACAGTTTCATGATGGTAAAAGTTCTGAACAATGGAGCCAAGTCAAGGACCTTTCCTGTGACAAACGGCGTGAAACAAGGCTGCATTTTCACCCTGTACTCTTCATCTTGGTCTTCTTTGTCATGCTTTCATTATTGTCAGGATGGGATATGCATCTGATGCAGGATTGCAGCATAAACTGGACTGCTTCTCACAAGTGTGCAACAACTTCGGTCTCACCATCAGCACCACAAAAACTGAAGTCATGTACCAGCCTGCGCTGGGAAGGCCATACCAGTAACCTCATATCACAGTCAAGGGTAAGAAGCTACAGGCCACAGACAGATTTACATACCTCGGCAGTACACTGCCATGAGTGGAGAACATCAGTGCAGCAATTAACACCAGTACTACATTCAGGAGACTCCGTGAGAATGAAGAGGTCTCAGTTGATGAAGAAACTGGTGCCACATGAAACATGAACTTAAAATTTGTGTGTTTAAAAAACAAACAACGAGGACCCGAGAGGCTCAGTGGTGTAGTGGGTGACCACATGTATATGCCGTGTTGCAGTGGAGGCGGCGTGGGCTTGAGTCCCGACCTGTCACCAATTTGCCCAGGTGTCTTCCACTGTATCTTTCCCCCATTTCCTGTCTCTATAGACTGTCGATAAAAGCCGCTGTGGCCAAAAAGTTAAAAAAAAGATTTTTTCAAAGATCTTAATCCTCTGAGGTGTAACTCTTCATTGATGATCAGCAGAGGTGGCAAAAGTACTGACATTCTGTACTTAAGTAGAAGTACAAGTACTTGTGTGAAAAAAATACTCTGGCAAAAGTCGAACTACTGGTTCAACTTCTCTACTTAAGTAAAAGTAAAAAAGTACAGGCTCTGAAATGTACTCAAAGTAAGAAAGTAAAAAGTACTCTTTGGAGGACGTTTCTACCTGCTATCTTTCTGTAAAGCTAACTGAACCTCATTATATATTACTGTAATAATATAAAATAATACATGAGAATACAAATGTTATTCCAATCTAAATTTTAATCCTAATGAATGCACTCAGCTTGAATCTGTTGTGTAGGACACAAACTGTGAAAGGGAATTTAAACCCAGCTCTGTTCTCTGTGTCCTCCATAGTAGAGGGTGACTGTGCCTCCACCTAAACACCAACATGAGGATACTCAGGGGTTACAGTGGGATTCAGAAGGTGGAGGAACCCTAAGATCAGCTGTAGTGTCTCTGCATGGGGAGAAGAATCACAGCTTTCTATTGTAGCTGCAGTAAATGATGTTGGTGTGCAGGCTGTGATCAGCTGACCTGCTGCTGCTGCTCTGAGGTTTACTGCTCTGTGTGGATGAAGTGAATTCACAAAGATGTAACCCAGTATTTCACAGCTCTCTGAGCTGATCTCCATCCCCTACACTGACAGCATACAGGCTGTAGAAATGTTGGATTCAGTGAATGAATCTCAGCATCAGCAGCTTTGATTCAAACTCATCTCTGCTGCACTGATGTAACCTGTAACTCTCACCATGAACACAGCCTCTGTGCACCAACACAGAGCTTTACTGTAAATACAGTACAACAAACTGAGCCATTTATTGCTAACTAAACTGCAGTATTTTCATGCAGTTTTTGAATAACACAAAGTCAGCATACTTCAGTTTGTTTTGCAGTCCTTACCTTTAAATCTAACCTCTCTCCTTCCTCTCCTGTCCTCTTTCTCCATCTCTGTTGCTACTTTCCGACCATCGAGGAGCCGTTTTGTGTGCCAGTGCTCGTGCTGTTCTCAATGAACGCTTAAGAACGGGCCCGTGTTCCCACCGCGTTTCTGTGAACTGCTCCTTTATACGAATTATACGAATACCTTTATTAGTCCCACAATGGGGAAATTACAGTTAACAGTTTCCATTACTTATGAGTGTTTTGATCCTGTTTTGATATCTTGTCTCAATCTCTGTGTGTTTGTATCTGTTTAGTTAAGTTTATTCTGTCTCTGAGTCCTGCATCGTGGGTCCATCTCCTGTCTGCCACTCAGCTGACCCGTGACATACTGGGCATCTGACTAGGACACTTCCTAAATGAGGTGTTTTATGTCCAACAGGGAGGAGATCTCAGAGTAGACGTAGGATATCCTGGAGAGATAATATCTCTCAGCTGGCTTTGTAATGCTTAGTATCTCCAGAACAGCTGGAGAAGCCCACACCCCAGTGGTAGAACATGGATGGATGGCATCTCAGAATCAGAATGCCAAAATGAAAGTCTTAAGTTACCATGTTGGCATACCTAGGATGGTATAGGAATATGAGTCTGTATCAATTCGATCATCATCCTAGTTCAGGTAGAGCTTTTCTTGTCTAATTGCCCCATGGCCACTGGTGGTAAAATTAAAAACTTCATCTTTATTCTCAAATATGAAACCCAAAAATGGGCCTCGGTACTTCATATATAGATACATGTACTGCAGTGACGTGCGGTGAGGGTCGTGACTGGTGAGGCACTGACGTCATCACATCAGATTTACAAACATATAGCTTATTCACCATTTGATTGGCAACAGTTGTTTTGTTTAACATTAACATAGTCTGAAGCAAACCTTTTAGCTCCGGTGTTGGTCTTCCTTTAATTATTATCTTCTGCTTCGATTGAAAGTCCAGTTTAGAAAATTCTTTCAGTTGAGTTATGTAATCTTCCATGTTGAACATAAGGCCAAGCAACAGGAAAAACTAACTGGCCTTGCTAACTGTTTATGGTAGCTTGCCGCCGAGGAGTCGTAGAGTCCCTGGGATCACCAGCGCCCCCTACCATGAGGCACGAGAACTGCGTGCCTCACCTAGTGTCTCTTCGCAGCAGTTTCATGATCGCTCAACACAAGAATGCATTACACACACATACAGTTGTTAATGAAAAAAAAAAAAAAAAAACTGTGCATTATATACACCAGCTAAAATATAGAAATTTAGTTCATATAGTAAAAGTGTTAGAACATTTTAATAGCCACATGCAAAGGGAAAGTAATCCGGTCTCACTGCATAGCATGCCAGCACAGTTAGTAGTCATTGGCAATGACTATACTGAGCCGCACCACGGATTGCGCAATCCGTGGTGCGGCTCGCCGGGCTGGTGCCTCACCGTTCGTCTCTTAGTATTTGACCGGCAAATGCGAAAATTCAGCGATTTTGAAAAAACTAATCTAAAAATGGTGTAGTTAAATGGAAAAGAACTTTAAAATACAAATCACTGAATGAATATAACCATTTAATTTATTTTTTAATTTTATATTTCCACGATGACAGGTGAGGCCGTGCCTCACCTGCCTCCCCTGACTGCACGTCACTGATGTACTGACTGATAAACACATGGAAAATACATCTTTTAATAAACACTTTTCAAACTACACAAGAGTCTCTGTGCAAAACGCCTTTGCTGAAAACACTGAAATACTGGAGTGCAAATGAAGAAGATGGATTGTGTACAGTGCCGTCACTGTCATGGTACCCCCCCCCCCCCCCCCCCCACACCACACACACACACACACACGCACCTCACAACACAGAGTGTTTTATTACAATCAGTACCCATGTCTGCTTGCACTGGGGAAAATGTGTAAGAAATAATGATGTGGATGGTCTTGGAGGTCTGGATTGAAGTGTTCCTGTAAGAATTCTACTGGTGTAAGCAATTTATTTCTTAACACATAGTTCATATTGTTTAAGACACCCCATATATCTGCCAAGTGTGATGCGAAATATGGTTTTAATACAGTATCGCACACACACCAGGGGAAAGGAAATATTTCTACCCCATGAACAAACCCACCCACCATCCAGAACTGAGCAGAAACACAGAGAAAGCACATTTGTTTATACTTCTGATGAACTTGAAAATTCTTTAGAAAAGAAACAAAAATGCTTGATATTAATACTTATTTAATATTAAAAAATTAATAAATATACCATTTCGATGAAATCTGACTTCAGCTGACTATTAATGTATTTTTACTTTGCTTTAGCCTTGGTAATCAGGAAACTCCCCACCATTCATAACTTCCCAGGAACATAATCCTGTAAGCAAGGAAGCAGACACAAAATAAAAATAATCCCAACTGTTCTCATCAGGTAAAACTGAACTGAGACATGTGAGCTGTGAACAAACATGCATGGGCTTATATTTCTCCTGAGTACACACATTTACTGTCTTCATACATTTTGTAGATATTGCTTCATGTTTCTGTATCTCCTTCAGGCTGAAGTTCCTTTCAGACATGAACACTGTTAATCTGACATCATCTGAACATGCTGACTTCTACTCTGATCACTTTCCCACTAAAATCGAGATGGAAATCTTTTAATTCAGACCATTTACAATGAGCATATGTCTGAATACATCAAGGCACGCACAGGATTTTAACTGCATGTGTTTCTCCTGCATCCTGAGCTCCTTGGCTTATTAGCAGCTGATTGTTTTGGAGAATGGCCTGCGCAACAGTAACATAAAGAAATTATGTAATACAGTGTGCTACCAACTTTCAGGTAAGTTGTTTGTTCAGTAGTTGTGTCAGAAGTGTTATCCAATCAGAAGTGACATGAATAAAATGGATGAGCTGCCATTGGTGTGATACTCACATAATTCAATTCAGTTTTGTTTATATAGCAGCAAATTACAACCAGGCTTATTATAATTAATGAAAAAATGAAAACTGAAATTGAACACATTTGTTAACTGAAATAAATAAAAACTATAATCAAAGGGACAAACAGTAACAAACTAAAATGAACTGAAATTTTAGATAAAACAACCTTTGTTTTTGTTATTTTATTTAAAAGCCTTGAGGGTTGATATGAAATCATTTTTTCCACTCTATCAGTTTACAGATGAAGCCAGTTAAAATGTCCAGCTGATTCATGGCCAATCCTTGGCCGGTACCTGGCCAAAATGAGATCTCCCGCCTATGACGTAGACAGTGCAGCCACGGGTGGGAACACCCCTAAGCAGTATTTGGGAAAACTGGCGGTAATGCACAGGATAAAGTCATCCGCCAGGGTGGCAGTCTGCTGCAAAGTGGAAGCCCTCTGTTCACTCAGATACAACGCAATACACTCAGGCACGGAGTTCTTGAAGTCCTCCACAAGCATGAGCTCACACAATGTAGCCAAATCACTAGCCTTGCTTGCAGAACTCGACCTACCAAAGACTTTTCTCTTCCAATTCAATTCAATTCAATTCAATTCAATTCAATTCAATTCAATTCAATTCAATTCAATTCAATTCAATTCAATTCAATTCAATTCAATTCAATTCAATTCAATTCAGATCAATTCAGTTCAATTGTATTTATATAGCGCCAAATCACAACAAACTGTCGCCTCAAGGCGCTTTGTATTGTGGGTAAAGACCCTACAATAATACAGAGAAAACCCAACAGTCAAAACGACCCCCTATGAGCAGCACTTGGTGACAGTGGAAAGGAAAAACTCCCTTTAACAGGAAGAAACCTCCATCAGAACCAGGCTCAGGAAGGGGGGGTCATCTGCTGAGACTGGTTGGGCTGAGGGGAGAGAAAGACATGCTGTGGAAGAGAGCCAGAGATTAATATCAATTAATGATTAAATGCAGAGTGGAGTATAAACAAAGTAATAAGGTGAATGAAAAGAAACAGTGCATTATGTGAACCCCCCAGCAGACTAGGCCTATAGCAGCATAACTAAGGGAGGGTTCAGGGTCACCTGATCCAGCCCTAACTATAAGCTTTATCATAAAGGAAAGTTTTAAGCCTAATCTTAAAAATAGAGAGGGTGTCTGTCTCCCGAATCCAAGCTGGGAGCTGGTTCCACAGAAGAGGCGCCTGAAAGCTGAAGGCTCTGCCTCCCATTCTACTCTTAAGTATCCTAGGAACCACAAGTAAGCCAGCAGTCTGAGAGCGAAGTGCTCTGTTGGGGTGATATGGTACTATGTGTCATGGTCCGGGGTCCAAAGGACCCCGTGTGTTTTTGTTTTGCTTCATTTTGTCTGTTCTGTTTTGGGATTTCTTTTGGTTGTGAGGTTTAATTGTTTTTTCTAGTCCCTGGTGTTCTCTCTGTATTCTGTGTCAGGTCTGCATTTCTGTTCCATCGTGTTACTTCCTGTTTTATTTTGATAGTCATCCAGTTCTGGTCTCTTGTGTTTAGTTTTGCTTCCCCTGGTCTCGTCAGTGTTGTCAGTGTCACCTGTGTTCCCACCTGTTTCCTCTTCCCAAATCAGGCCTCTTGTGTATTTAAGTCCAGTGTTTTCAGTGCCTGTTGTCGCGTCGTCGTCTATGTCTCCTGCTGTGTGTCCTGTTCTGCCTTCATATTTTGCTCTGTGTTTTGTCACTAGCTCTGCTAGTTTGGCCTTCTGGTTGTGCACCTAAAAATAAAGACGAGTTACCTTTTACCTGTGCCTGACGTGTCCTGCATTGGGGTCCTCCTTCCTGCCTGCCACACAGACGTTACATGACACTATGAGGTCTTTGAGATAAGATGGTGCCTGATTATTCAAGACCTTGTATGTGAGGAGAAGAATTTTAAATTCTATTCTAGATTTAACAGGGAGCCAATGAAGAGAAGCCAATATGGGAGAAATATGCTCTCTCTTTCTAGTCCCTGTCAGTACTCTAGCTGCAGCATTTTGGATCAGCTGAAGGCTTTTCAGGGAGCTTTTAGGACAGCCTGATAATAATGAATTACAATAATCCAGCCTAGAAGTAATAAATGCATGAATGAGCTTTTCAGCATCACTCTGAGAAAGGATGTTTCTAATTTTAGAAATATTGCATAAATGTAAAAAAAAATCAGTCCTACATATTTGTTTAATATGTGCATTGAAGGACATATCCTGGTCAAAAATGACTCCAAGATTTCTCACAGTGTTACTGGAGGCCAAAGTAATGCCATCCAGAGTAAGTATCTGGTTAGACACCATGTTTCTAAGATTTGTGGGGCCGAGAACAAGAATGTCAGTTTGATCTGAATTTAGAAGCAGGAAATTAGAGGTCATCCAGGCCTTAATATCTTTAAGACATTCCTGCAGTTTAACTAATTGATGTGTGTCATCTGGCTTCATTGATAGGTAAAGCTGAGTATCATCTGCATAACAATGAAAATTGATGCAGTGCTTTCTAATAATACTGCCTAAGGGAAGCATGTATAATGTAAATAAAATTGGTCCTAGCACAGAACCCTGTGGAACTCCATAATTAACCTTAGTGTGTGAAGAAGACTCCCCATTTACATGAACAAATTGGAGTCTATGAGATAAATATGATTCAAACCACTGCAGTGCAGTACCTTTAATACCTATAGCAAGCTCTAATCTCTGTAATAAAATGTTATGGTCAACAGTATCAAAAGCTGCACTGAGGTCCAACAGGACAAGAACAGAGATGAGTCCACTGTCAGAGGCTGTAAGAAGATCATTTGTAACCTTCACTAATGCTGTTTCTGTACTGTGATGAATTCTGAAACCTGACTGAAACTCTTCAAATAAACCGTTCCTCTGCAGATGATCAGTTAGCTGTTTTACAACTACTCTTTCAAGAATCTTTGAGAGAAAAGGAAGGTTGGAGATTGGCCTATAATTAGCTAAGACAGCTGGGTCAGTGACGGCTTTTTAAGTAGAGGTTTAATTACAGCCACCTTGAAGGTCTGTGGTACATAGCCAACTAATAAAGACTGATTGATCATTTTTAAGATTGAAGCATCAATAATTGGAAAGACTTCTTTGAATAGTCTAATAGGAATGGGATCTAACAAACATGTTGCTGGTTTGGAAGAAGTAACTATTGACGTTAACTCTGAAAGATCAACTGGAGCAAAAGAGTCTAAACAAATACCAGCAGTGCTGAAAGCAGCCGAACATGAAGAATAATCTTTGAGATGGTTATGAATAATTTTTTCTCTAATGTCTAAAATTTTATTTGTAAAGAAATCCATGAAGTCACTACTAGTTAACGTGAAAGGAATACTCGGCTCTACAGAGCTCTGACTCTTTGTCAGCCTGGCTACAGTGCTGAAAACAAACCTGGGGTTGTTCTTATTTTCTTCAATTAATGATGAGTAGTAAGATGTCCTAGCTTTACGGAGGGCTTTTTTATAGAGCAACAAACTCTTTTTCCAGGCTAAATGAGCATCTTCTAATTTAGTGAGACGCCATTCCCTCTCCAGCTTTCGGGTTATCTGCTTTAAGCTGTGCGTTTGTGAATTATACCACGGAGTCATGCACTTCTGATTTGAAGCTTTCGTTTTCAGAGGAGCCACAGTATCCAAAGTTATACGCAGTGAGGATGTAAAACTATTGACGAGATAATCGACCTCACTGGGAGCAGAGTTTAGGTAGCTGCTCTGCACTGTGTTGGCACTGAAGAGCATAATAATGAAGGAATTAGATCCTTAAACTTAGTTACAGCACTTTCAGAAAGACTTCTACTGTAATAAAACTTATTCCCCACTGCTGTGTAATCCATTAAAGTAAATGTAAATGTTACTAAGAAATGATCAGACAGGAGGGGGCTTTCAGGGAATACTGTTAAGTCTTCAGTTTCTATGCCATATGTTAGGACAAGATCCAGAGTATGATTAAAGTGGTGGGTGGGCTCCTTTACATTTTGAGAGAAGCCAATTGAATCTAACAATAGATTAAATGCAGTGTTGAGGCTGTCATTCTCAGCATCTACATGGATGTTAAAATCACCCACTATAATGATTTTATCTGAACTGAGCACTAAATCAGATAAAAAGTCTGAGAAATCAGACAGAAACTCTGAGTAAGGACCAGGTGGACGATAGATAATAACAAATAAAACAGGTTTTTGATTTTCCCAATTAGGATGGACAAGACTAAGAGTCAGGCTTTCAAAAGAATGAAAACTTTGTCTGGGTCTGTGATTAATTAATAAGCTGGAATTGAAGATTGCAGCTAATCCTCCTCCTCGACCTGTGCTTCTCTGGCGAAGTCTCTGTAGGTTTAACCAGAGGTTTTCTGAAGCCCTCTAAAATGCTGCCTATAAGCTTCAGGCACACATTCATAGATTTCCAGGATGGCACTTTTTAGCTTTGTGTAAACTAAACTGCAGACAGGGCAGAGCAGGCTTCCCGGGCCTTGCCTGTCAATTTACACAACAGCATGATAGGCCAGATTTCCTGAGGCCAGTGCAATGCAGTTCCTATACGTTCAAATGTGATGAAAAAAACACTTGACTCACAAAAAGCTGGAATAAGGCAAATAAAACTACTCACAGAGGCAGTCATGGATGGCTGTACACCATCAGAAGCAGGACCAGAACTTATCTGCTCCAGCTTACACAACTTGACCGCTGCCTCAGTCTCCATCTCCTTTAGTTTAGCTTCCGCCAGTAACAAAACTCCCTCTCAGTCCACCCTCACAAATGGAGAGGCATGCCAGCCGCACTCCAACTTTATTTAAACGATTGGACACAGTACAGCAAAAACACACACTAAGGCAAACTTGAGGTTTTGGGATGCAGTTCCCTTAACACACCTAATTAAAGAACTGCTACACAAATGCTCAACCACAGGCCAGCAACTAGCAAACAGCTTAAGGCTAAAGCAAACAACTTAAGACAACTCACAGTGATATATAGCGCAAAATCTCATGAAACGCAGACTTACCCAGTTCTTAAGCACACCAAACTTTGCCTACCTGTCTTCTGGAGGTTACTGGGCTCGAGGCGATGTGAAAGGCAAAAACTTCAGTGGTCAGAGCCCTGAATTGCCTACCCCCAACGGGGAACTAATCCCCGCCCAGGATTACTCCAAAAATAAGAAAAGCAAAAGAGTGTCCAATAAAAAAACTTAAAGAGCTCAGCTGGACACTCACCTGACTTAACTGGGAAGTCGTTTTGTCTGCAGTTAACACCACGTCAACCTACCACCAACCAACTAACAAAAAGTCAAAATAAGGCTGATGTCAAACCTTCTGTCAGATCTCGGATGAGCCCCCACTTGTTACATTCCCCCTAAAGGGTTTAGGGAGTTGGGGGGAAGTAACAAAAAGTGACCGGGGTGACAAAAGGAGACATAAAAGCAAAATTGGTAAAATAAGAGATTTTTATTAATGCTTTAACAAAAAGAGACGGACAAGCCGCTATGACCTTCAAAAAAAGAAAAAAAGAAAAAAAAACACAGGAATTAGTAACCCAAAACAACAAAGTATAGTAAAAGGCCTCAATCCAAAAACACCCTCCTCTAGTGATGAGAGTTTGAAATCGAAGCTTCGATATGTGCTTCGAACCCTGCGGTTACAACTCCAGAGAACTGCTTCAAAGCTTGCTTCAGAGCGAAAAAAATCATGTGACATATGACGTATGGAGCAGCAACTGCTTCGTTCTCGGAATGAATCAGCTGACTGGTTCAGGTGATTCGCTGGTTTCGAGTGAAGGAGTGAGAGCGGTACAGTCAGCCAGGTTCATACTCGCACAGTTTTAGTGTTGTTATGGCCAACAGTTACTGCTGAGTTATGAATTAAAGACAACCTTTGCTGGCTCGTCCTTTCAACGTGATGACGGATGCTGTCGTATCAAGATTAACGCTAAAGCGGTAGTTACACAATCACACCCAGTTAATGCCATGTTTTCCCAGCACTCTGCTCAATAACACAACACACACATTCATCCATCTTTATTTGTAAATGGAACCTGATATCATGATATTTGGTCATAACGTGTGCGTCTCAAACAATGCAAAGATGCTTCAGATCATTGAGGTGTGTGAGCATGTGCGTGCAGGTGTGTAGATGAAAACATTGCATTCACATATTGTGAATGAGTTGAATAAAGTTCGACTTACCTGATGCTTTTGTTTCGCTCTACATATGTTTTATGCGCCTTATAACCCGGTGCGCTTTATGTATGAAAATAGACCCGTTCATTGATATTGTGCCTTATGTGCGGAGTGCCTTATGGTCCGCAAAATACGGTACTTGTAATAGGCATACGGTTTAAAGTATGCTTTAAACAGAGTGGTTCGGTGTGCGCTCTTAGACAGAAAGTATTTATAACAACAGTAAAAAGAGTCCAGTTTGTATTTCCTTTAACTGTAGGACCACATTTTTCACGTTTTAGTGCTTGTTGATCTGCTGTCCCATGTTGTGCGTCACGGTGAAACTTTTTCACCTCTCAGTGATCAGGTGTGAAATAAAACACTTCCTGCAAATAAGAAGCTCCGCCCATCCCAATCTCTGTGTCTGTAGAAATGTCTGAGCGAACACGACTGTTAAAATCTGGTCAGGAAACTGTTGGATGCATTCAGGCACTCAGACCATTTTTGTTAACTTGGGGCAATAATGAGAGCATGGACTCTACTCGGGAGAAACTCACGGTTTCATCAGCAAAAAATAAACCACCAAAAACTGAATGTCAAGTTGGAAAACCTTAAATTTACGGAATTCACAAAGTGGTCTAATCTGGCATTTTACTGGTGGTCTTCTAATGTCCCGTTTTCTGGAAAGCACCGTGAGCTTTGCTCTCAGTCACATCACCCAGACCGTTTCCCTGCCCCCACCTCCATAAAGTTAGCACTGGTCTAATTCACTTTAATTTGGTGGCTCAGTACTCTGCCTTTATATTTTACAGGAAATAGGTGCAGCCATTTATTGAAGCATACATGAATGCAGTTTATAAGGTTCAAAATGGAGCCTGAAGGTCAGTATTTGCTTTGACCTCCTTTATTCTTCAGCACAGTCTGATCTCTGTGAGGCAGCTTTCTGTCATTTCTGAAGGAGTCTTCAGGAACAGTTCTCCAGGCTTCTTGAAGGTCATTCAAAGCTCTTTAGATGTTTCTGCCTTTTGTTGTTTTGACTGTCAGGATGCTCCCACACTGCTTCAGTGATGTTGAAGTCTGGGCTCTGGGGAGGCCAATCGATGACTGATAGTTTTCCAATGTGTGTTTTTCTATCCAGGCATGCTTTTACTGCACTGGCAGCATGTTTGGGGCCTTTCTGTGCTGATTAGGATTTTTGACAAGATCTCAGCATCACTGGCTGAAATGCAGCCCCAAACATGACAGAACCTGCACTGTGTTTTACAGACAGCCGTAGACGCTCACTGCTGCACCTCCCTCCTGATCTCCTCCATACATATCGATGATAATTTGAACAGATAATCCTGGCTGCTCTGGACTGCAGGCCAAAGTATCCTTGGGCAAGCTTCTCTCCAACGCAAGCGTTGGCGTGTAAATGTTGGACAGCAAGCACTTAGCTTAGCTACACATAGAAGTGCTTATATGAATGGGGGTGAATGCAAACGCGTTGTATAAGCGCTTTGAGTGCTCAGAGAAGAAAAGTGCTATATAAGAACTACAGTGGTCCCTTGCTATATTGCAGCTTCACTGTATCGCAGATTTTTTTTTTTTAAATTACTAACTCTGTTTTGCTGAGTTTTCACTATATTGCAGGATTTTGTGGTATATAGGTATTTCTGTAACACTCCATAACTATGTTCATCACTCTGACGAAGAGATAAGTTACACCTACGCCTTTAGCGGAAATAGGAGTAACAACCGAGGGTGAAGATACTGCACCACTTTCATCGCCATCAATACTGTACAGCTACATAATTCATCATCTTCATCATTCAAGTTGTAGTAAGAGAGTGGGGAAGGTTTATAGGAGCGTGTGAAGGGTTTGTAAAGCCTTAAAATAAATACAGGGGTTGGACAATGAAACTGAAACACCTGTCATTTTAATGTGGGAGGTTTCATGGCTAAATTGGACCAGCCTGGTGGTCAATCTTCATTAATTGCACCAGTAAGAGCAGAGTGTGAAGGTTCAATTAGCAGGGTAAGAGCACAGTTTTGCTCAAAATATTGCAATGCACACAACATTATGGGTGACATACCAGAGTTCAAAAGAGGACAAATTGTTGGTGCACGTCTTGCTGGTGCATCTGTGACCAAGACAGCAAGTCTTTGTGATGTATCAAGAGCCACGGTATTGTAACGTCTGGGTTGTGTTCGGTGGTGAAGAGGAGGCGGCGGGCAGCCAAAAAAACGCACAAGCACACTGGTAAATGGACTAGTTCTTATATAATGCTTTTCTACTCAGTATGAGCACTCAAAGCGCTTATACAACCTGTTTGCATTCACCCATGCACTCCCATTCATACAAGCACTTCCATTTTTACAAAGCTAAGTGCTTTTAATTACCTAACATTCACACGCATTCATACTCCGACAGAACAGTCGGAGAGCAACTTGGGGTTAAGTATCTTGCCCAAGGACACATTGGCATGTAGCCCGGAGTAGCCGGGATTCGAACCGCTGATCTTCCGATCAGTAGGTGACCTGCTCTACCTACTGAGCTACAGCCACTGGCACTGAGAATTTCAGTGTTGCCCTTTTAATAAACGTAATCTTCACAACCTTATGAAGCCCGGTTGAACGGCTGCTACATAAACACACATGAAAACGAGCAGTGTTCATACAACCTATGACAGCACAAAAAATAAAGGAAAGGAAAGGGTCCGCCTAAAGCCAAAATGTCCGTGTGCAAAACACAACTCCCGCGCTCTCTACTGAGGAGCGGTGGGCGCACACTGGTGACATCATCAACACGAAAAGACCAGACTGTCGTAAAGAGACATCACAATTACGACTGTTACAGTATCCAGGGTAATGTCAGCATACCACCAAGAAGGACGAACCACATCCAACAGGATTAACTGTGGACGCAAGAGGAAGCTGTCTGAAAGGGATGTTCGGGTGCTAACCCAGATTGTATCCAAGAAACATAAAACCACGGCTGCCCAAATCACAGCAGAATTAAATGTGCACCTCAGCTCTCCTGTTTCCACCAAAACTGTCCGTCGGGAGCTCCACAGGGTCAATATACACGGCCGGGCTGCTATAGCCAAACCTTTGGTCACTCGTGCCAATGCCAAATGTCAGTTTCAATGGTGCAAGGAGCGCAAATCTTGGGCTGTGGACAATGTGAAACATGTATTGTTCTCTGATGAGTCCACCTTTACTGTTTTCCCCACATCCGGGAGAGTTACGGTGTGGAGAAGCCCCAAAGAAGCGTACCACCCAGACTGTTGCATGCCCACAGTGAAGCATGGGGGTGGATCAGTGATGGTTTGGGCTGCCATATCATGGCATTCCCTTGGCCCAATACTTGTGCTAGATGGGCCATCACTGCCAAGGACTACCGAACCATTCTGGAGGACCATGTGCATCCAATGGTTCAAACATTGTATCCTGAAGGCGGTGCCGTGTATCAGGATGACAATGCACCAATACACACAGCAAGACTGCTGAAAGATTGGTTTGATGAACATGAAAGTGAAGTTGAACATCTCCCATGGCCTGCACAGTCACCAGATCTAAATATTATTGAGCCACTTTGGGGTGTTTTGGAGGAGCGAATCAGGAAACGTTTTCCTCCACCAGCATCACGTCGTGACCTGACCACTATCCTGCAAGAAGAATGGCTTAAAATCCCTCTGACCACTGTGCAGGACTTGTATATGTCATTCCCAAGAAGAACTGACGCTGTATTGGCCGCAAAAGGAGGCCCTACATCATACTAATAAATTATTGTGGTCTAAAACCAGGTGTTTCAGTTTCATTGTCCAACCCCTGTATATAAATATTAACATAAATATATAATATATATAATGCCGCTACTTCATGTATTTTCACCTATCGCGGGGGTCTTTGGAAGGTAACCCCCGTGATAGGTGAAGGATCACTGTAGTCCATTTATCATTTACTGTCATGAAAATCAGGTTTGACACCAGGCAGCAGAAGCAGGATATTGTGAAGGTGGTGGGTGTTCATTTGAATGCGGATGACACATAAATAATATAAATATAATTGATAAAAGTGCAGCCCGAAGCTGCGATCATGGAACTTCTAACAGGAGACTGAAAAGGGCGACAGCTTGGATTGCTCAGCGCAGCGCTACTTTTTTTTTTTTTTTAACTTACTTAATTACTTAGTTATTAGATTCACAAAAATAAATTGATCAAAAGAATGTGTGGTGATTTGCAGTAGAAAATGTGTGAAAGGTCATACTGACTACAAATTTATCCATCTATTTTAGATTTTCCAAACTTGTTCCACCATTGGTTGTATCTTTGTTTTAGAGAGTGAAAATACTTCAGCATGAAATGTTAACAAAACATTTGTGAATCACAGAAGTCAACGTTTTTGTGAAGAAAGCGCCGTCTCTTGGTGACACTCTGTAATTGAGGGAAAGGGGTGTAGTCATGCTGGGAAGTAGATTCCCCTCAGAAGAAGGAGGGGGACTTCCAGCCAGTTGGCAGCCGGCTGGGAGCAGCAATTTTAAGTGGTTGCATCTGTAAGCTTGGAGTGCCACAACTGTGTGTGTGTGCATGTGCGTGCGCGGTGCATGTGCATGCGTGCGCACACACACATGCACACTGGTCTGAAACGTAACGGCAGTGGTCTACCGAGAAGGCAGCAGAGTCCCATATGGAGTTTCTTTGAGTACGACAGCACAGATAGAAGCGAGAAGCTTGTTGTGGATGATGAAAAATGTGTGAGCACTTCTGTCAGGAAAAAACACCAACATCAAAGTCCACCTGAGAAACGCACAACGGCTACGGAAACCAAAGAGGGGGAAAAACACCAGCACACGACCACAAGGTAATTAACACACATAATCCAGCTACACAAGCATGAATAATGCGGGGTCGTGTACAGAGGCCCGCTGAAGTCTAATTAGCGAGCATCTAACCAAGCTAGCTCTCTGAGCAGCTCCAAAACTGAAGCAGCTTCAGGTGGTGAGAACATCAGGATGCAGCTGGATTTGAGCTTTGACTCCTTCAAAGAGTTTGTTTTTGTCAAACACCACATGTAGCTGTTGTTAATCTGCTGCACTGATGCTGAACTTTATTGGGAATTTATTGTAGAGTTTATTGTAGAGTTTATTGTAGAGTTTATTGTAGAGTTTATTGGGTTTTGGAGTCCTTGGAGCCTGTAGTGCTGCTGTCTTGTGAACAGTTGGTTGTTGAATACAATTTTGTAACGGTATCTTTTGTCGACTTTTTATTACACAATAGTCACACTTGCACCTGACAAACTACGAAAATCTAAAACTAAGCATTAAACCAAAAATAAAAACTAATAAAAAACAAGCCAAACCGCTCTGAAAACTAACTAAATGTAAAATCCAAAATGATTATAACCCTGATCACAACAAACAGTCGCCTCAAAGTGTTTTATATTGTAGGTAAAGATCCTACAATAATACAGAGGAAACCCAACAGTCAAAACGACCCCCTATGAGCAGCACTTGGTGACAGTGGGAAGGAAAAACTCCCTTTAACAGGAAGAAACCTCCATCAGAACCAGGCTCAGGGAGGGGGGGTCATCTGCTGAGAGGAGAGAGAGACAGAGATTAATAATAACTAATGCAGAGTGGGGTATAAACAGAGTAAAAAGAGGTGAATGAAGAAGAAACACTCAGTGGATTATATAATGCAACACGATGTTTGTCTTTCACAATTAACTCTTTTTATTGTAAAACAGCAGAAAAATGTCCATTATCCCTGTCAGACTTTGCTTACGTGTTTTTTAGAATAATTGTTTACTTTTGATGAATTCAAAAGAGACAAATATTTCTTTTTGAAACAAATTTTTTAAATTAAAAATGAACAGTTCCCCAGAAGAGGGGCCTGAAAGCTGAAGGCTCTGCCTCCCATTCTACTCTTAAGTATCCTAGGAACCACAAGTAAGCCAGCAGTCTGAGAGAGAAGTGCTCTGTTGGGGTGATATGGTACTATGAGGTCTTTGAGATAAGATGGTGCCTGATTATTCAAGACCTTGTAGGTGAGGAGAAGAATTTTAAATTCTATTCTAGATTTAACAGGGAGCCAATGAAGAGAAGCCAATATGGGAGAAATCTGCTCTCTCTTTCTAGTCCCTGTCAGTACTCTAGCTGCAGCATTTTGGATCAGCTGAAGGCTTTTCAGGGAGCTTTTAGGACAGCCTGATAATACAATAGTCCACCCTAGAAGTAATAAATGCATAATAATTAGCTAATTCTACATATTTGTTTAATAACACAACAGAGTGTTCAGAGCACCACCATTTTGTCTTATCATAACTCGAGATAACACAGTGCTCTTACAGGAATTCCATTGTAATTATCAGTGACTTTGTGAAGAGAATGGGTCTGAGTACAACAAAATGCAGTATCACCTCAGGAGACTCATCGGTGGCCTAGATGGTAAATTGCTCTCTCTTAGAGTTCATCTTCCTCCTTGGACTACATCAATAATGACCCTGTGAACCTGCTGTGGCTCCACCATGAGCCTCTCTCCTGAGACTGTAACAGAGCCAAAGGATTGATCTGTGTTGGTGTCTAAAAGAAGAAGAGTGTTATGGCAGTGATAGAGGACTGTACACTATGACAGTCATCTGTTTTCATATCCAACCTTGTCTGTTAGGTCTCTACAGATCTGGTTATTGTTAATAATAAATATGAGTCACTGTTTTTGGACTTACACTCAACACTAAGAGTTTAATGAAAGCCAAACACTGGCTCTCCTCTTCTTATTGTTTTAGGGAAACTTGTAATGTTTTTTCCTCTCTCTTTGTTTTCTCCCCTTGTTAGAAATGTCAAAGATCCCTATGAAGGTCGAGCAGAAAAACAAGGAGTGAGCAGTGAGAAAGTGGAAAACGCGGTGAGGATGGGTAGAGGTGGTTAAAAGCTGAGGGAGGGCCGAGTAAACAGGCAGTAATTAAGAGCAGAATATTTGCTATCATTGCAGTTTTCATCCCGCAAAGGACTGCTTCCAAAGCTTTTTTCTTCCTCTACACCCATAGCTAATTTTCCACACACCATCTACCCTGCCATGGTGTGTGTGTGTGTGTGTGTGTGTGTGTGTGTGTGTGTGTGTGTGTGTGTGTGTGTGTGTGTGTGTGTGTGTGTGTGTGTGTGTGTGTGTGTTACTCAGGCCTTGGGCATCTTTAATACCAATTAAGAAAAGGGGCAGGGAAACAAACCCTGAGCTGAACCAGCTAGCGCTAACAGGGAGGAAGAAGCAGTGTGAGAGGAAGGAGGAAAATCTGCATAAAGTATCTGGGTTACATTATTAATATATTATTATCAGTGGATAAACAGAAAAGTCATTTTAGATCACGTCAGTCTGCAAAAAGTTGCCGTCTTGTGTTAAGTGGTCCATCACCAGGAGAAATAACTGCTGCAGCGCTAAAAGTAACAAGCTACGCTTGCTACTTTTTCTACTTTTTTATTGTGAGATTTTCAATTCCCACGTCCGGCAGAACTTCAACAGCATTGAAAGGGAGGCTGGGGACATACAGTTTGAATGGACCGCATTCTGCACCTCCACTGTCGAATGGTAAACAGTAAAAAAATTGTAAAAAAAAAATGGAATGGCTGTTATATAACACTTTTCTACTCAGCTTTGAGCACTCAAAGTTTGAGCACTGTGGGATGGTTAGCCTGTGGGACTCTGGAGGCAGCTGATGGGTACCAGCAGACCAAGCAGAATGCAGCTCTAGCAGTAGCATAAGCAAAAGCTCGGGTGTGGGAGGAGTTCAGTGAAGCAAAGAAAAAGACTTTTGGACTGTCTCAAAGCAACTCTGGCAAACCATCAGGTGACTCAAGGAGGGGAAAGCAGCGCTCTATAGTGCGGTTGGGGCACTGCTGACTTCCACTGAGGCTATAGTTGGGCAGTGGAAGGAATACTTCAAGGACCTCCTGGATCCCACTGACACAGCTTATGTAGAGGATGCAGAGTCTGGGGACAAGGAGGATGACGTGCTCATCGCTGGGGGTGAGGTCACTGAGGTAGTTAAACAACCCCTTGGTGGCAGGGTCCCTGGGGTGGACGAAATCAACCACGAGTTCCTAAAGGCTCTGGAAGTTGTAGGGCTGTCTTGGTTGACATGTCTCTGTAAATCTGGAAAGGTGCCTCTGGATTGGCAGACTGGGGTTCTGGTTTCCATTTTTAAGAAGGGGGGACTGGAGGGTGTGCTCCAACTATAGAGGGATCACACTACTCACCCTCCCTGGGAAGGTCTGTGCCAGGGTACTGGAGAGTACCCTTGTCGTTGTAAACCTGCAGTGAGAGCTTGTCAGCATTGGTGGCAACAAGTCGGACTTGTTTCCAGTTGGTGTTCACCAGGGCAGCTCTTTGTCACTGATTCTGTTCATAAGTTTTTTGGACAGGTTTTCTAAGGGATCATTCACGATTATCAACATTTTCCAAAGTGTACAAACCGTATGCTGGGGGGGGGCAATGCCCAAGGCATCCACTCTCGTTCACTTGTACACCACTGCACTATTTTGTGGTCTGCAGCAATATGGCCTCTGGTCTGGCAGATCAATTCAAAGGCCGCATTGAATTCTCTATTCTCGATTCACAGAAAGGCACTACTGACGATATTAGACAGGAACAAGCTGCGAGTGCAGCGCAGGAGATAAATTCAACAAGGAAGAGAAAGCATTGTTCCAAAAATGGAAACTGTACACAGTGAACCACAGAAAATGATGATGGATTTTATTCAGAAGGTATTCTACATGTTCCTGGCCTGTTTTCATCTATGCTGGCCCGTATATTTGTGCGTAATCTGGTGATCGGCAGCCGGCACTGTTGCCAACATTTGTGTAAGAAAACTCGCTGTCGGCTGTCTCAAAAGTCACTAGAAGTCATTAAAGGACGAATCGAGGTCCGTGGGGGTGGGCTGTCCCTCTCAGTGCTGAAGCGAGGTCTGGGTGATGCCATAGCATTCGACGGGATGCAGTACGAGCGCTGCGACAAAACAGGAAATGACTTGTCCCTATTGGCTACTCTTTATAGAACTGTAATGTTATATTTATTGCAATTTCTGCAGCCCTCTTGGCAGATCTCTTGGGGAAAACGACATTTTTAATATCAATGATAGTTTTTACCCTCATTAATAAAGAAAATATGAAAGCCACTTTGCAAGAAGTGAATGCAGCTTCTACCATGTGACAGGAGTGTTGTTTCTCGCTCAAAATGAGGTAATATCATTCATGAGAGAGCTGTTCGACACGTTTTACAGATTTTAGGTCAAAACATAATCTACAGCAACTTAAATACAACCAATCTTTTTTTGGCAAATACCGGAAATCACGTTTTGGCAGAAAATCACGTTTTGGCACAACACCAGCGTATCTCCAAAACTCTCCAAAGGTCACTGATGTCACCAGGAAACATCACTAAATTTGTTGCTAGTTGTTTTTGGAAAAAAAAGTCGCTGGGCATTCTGAAAAGGCCTCTTGACAAAGTCACTAAACTGACTGTAGCTTCTACCATGTGACAGAAATGTTCTTTATGACTCAAAATGAATTGATATCATTCATAAGAGATTCAAATTAAAATCTGTTTATTGCACCCTATAAATTCTAACATTTAGGTATATCTGTTCATAACAAGGTGTACCCTGCCTCTTATGACAGCTGGGATAGGCTCCAGCCCTCCCGCGACCCTGAAAAGGATACATGGAAGAGAATGGATGGATGGATTTTTATTAGTGCAACAATGCAATGATTTAATAGATAGGAAAGAATATATTTGATACCAAGAGCTACAGAATTTTTCAACACCAGGATGAGTTTTTAACACTTCCTATTACATTAAAATACCAAAGAAAGTGAAATTAAATGTCATGAAAAAAGATTTTCTTTGTACACCTTTGGGGAGGGGGTCTGAAAAAGAGTATTCATGGTACACTTTGGAAAATGTTGATAATTGTGAATGACCCCTAAGTGGAGTGTTGAAGTCTCCCAGTAGGCCGATGGAGTCACCGGATGGCGCACCCTCGAGCACCCCAGCCAGCGACTCCAAGAAGGCTGGGCACTCTCATTTGATGCATAAGAGCAGCAACAGTCAGGACCCATTCCCTGGCCCGAAGGTGCAGGGAAATGACCCTCTCCAGTCCAGACCCTCTCCAAGAGACTAGTTCCAGAGCCCAGGTCATGCATTGAGGGGAGGCCGGCTATATCTAGCCGATCTCTCTCAACCTCATGCACTAGCTCAGGCTTGGGCAGGGTAAACTGTTCACTTGATGTCTCTTCCATAAGGGTTGTTGGAATTGCTCTTTGGACTATTTTTGTACATTTCCAATTAACTGTTATGAAGCATACAGTAAACAGAACCCTGGAATATTATCACATTAATTACATTAAAGTTGATTTTTATACATTTCTGCATGAAGGCATTCCTACTCCCATTTATTTGACTGGTCTTCTAGTGTAATAATGCATGTATAATTCTGCAGTATAAAGGCTTATAAATCCAAAGTTATTGTCATCACGTTATTCAGAACAGCTGTTGTTAGCAGAATATGAAGTCATGTGTATAAAGTATAAAGTGCTTTGAGTGCTCAGCCCGAGTAGAAAAGTGCTATATAAGGACTAGTCCATTTACCATTTACATGAATGTATAAAGAGTTAAATCACCATGAAGTTAGAAATAAATTGAGAGTTAGAGAATTTTTTGTAAGTCACATCAATAAAAAAAATCCTTAAAATCAACACACATCACAAACAATTTTATTTCATCTCAAAAAAGAATTCATTTAAATCCAAAATTAACATTGTAATATAACAGGAGATTTAAGTGATTAGTGTTTTCATAATAATCTAACATGCAGCAAGCCTGAGATCTTCAGTCTGTATGGAAAGATGTTTTATCCAGAGCCCCAAAGTGGTTAAATCCTCTACTATGGACTAACTGGTTTTTATATCAGTGCTGCATTGAGCAGTTAGCTGCCTGCTGTTTGGTGATGTTCACCTTTTCCACTGTCTTCTGCACCTTCTGGAGCCGATCCCAGCTGTCATAGGGCGAGAGGCAGGGTACTCCCTGTTGCCAGCCTGTCTCAGGACTAACACAGAGAGACAGACAATCATTCACATCTTTGGGCAATTTAGAATCACCAATGAACCAAACCGCAAAAACTGGAAACCGGAGAAAACCCACACAGACACAGGGAGAACATACAAGCTCCACGCAGAAAGGCCCCGGACAAGGTGGATTCAAACCCAGGACCTTCTTGCTGCGAGGCAACAGTGCTAACCAGCATGCCACCTTGCTGCCCCTGAATATAATATATATAATATAAATGGCCTGAACATTTCCGGAAACTAACATAAAACATTGCATTACAGATACATGACAAACTGAAGGTAGGAGTATTGAGGTTGTTTGTATTTTGCAGTAATAATAGTTGAACATTTTATGGGAAATGTAGAAAGTTGAGACAGAATATTCTTATTTTATTTTTATTAAAATTCATCTGTTTTATGGAGCTGTAAAGCTGGCAAGGTAAAATTTATTTTAAGGTGCTCAGATGGAAAGTTAGTAGAAGTTCATCTGATGCATGAAAACCAGATTCCAGGGAAAGATAAAACTGTGCTATTCTGAAGTAAAAACCTGGTTACACTGTGGAGGACGACAGGCTAAAATGACTTAAATCTGTTCTAATTCACTGCATTGAAAAGAAACTTTCTGACTGAACCACTTCATGTGACTGATTTGATTTCTCCTCAGGAAGTTTCAGTCTTTGAAAGCACCGGCCTTGTAGGAGCACTGCAGTGTGTTGGTTTTCATGCCAGGTTGTGTCTGTGTAATTGTTTGTAACATCATGTATGATTTTGAAAAGGTTAGTGTGTGTGTGTGTGTGCGAGATGATAGCGTACGCTCAGTGTGTCTTGCTGTTGTCGGTGTAGGAACAGATGCTGCAGGCGAGCCTGGGGGCTGCCCTGAGGGCTTCATACACACTGGAGAGACACACACCTGACAGGAAACCCATGTACACACACACACACACACACACACACACACACACACTTTGTTAATGCGTGTATTTACATAGGACCTTCTGATCAATGTGGAGTAATGCCAACTCTTTAACACACACACACACACACACACACACACACACACACACACACACACACACACACACACACACACACACACCTGTAAATCCTCACACACGGTGCAGTGTGTTCCTCTTTCTCCAGTTTTCCTGGTTTCTTGGATCTCACAGTCTGCTGCAGGATGAATGTAGCTGCAGTGTGAAAGGTGGCTGTTAGCGCCACCTAAACACTGATTACCCGGCTTTGTAGGTTAAGTCTAATTACCTGATGGAGTTGCCTACATGGATTTCTCCTCCGTCTGTCAGAGCACGCAGAGAAAGCCACTCATTATCACAGCCAGACCGGCTTCAGCTCGAGGTTGTGTTTTACTTTCAGCACCCCAAGGTGTCATTATGGCTGTCAAAGACAATCAGGTGGGTGACACACATGAATGGTCTATGCACACACACACTGACATTTTTTAAAGCAACAGGCCTATGAATGAAGCGGTGAAACTGATCCTTTGTGCTACCTGTAGAACATAAGTTAGCCCGAGTCATTGTTGGCATTAAATAGATGTTTAATACTGTGATTAAACAACATGGCTTCTCTTACCAAAAAGCTAAATATATGTAACCTGCACACATGTATACATTACAATGTAGGTTAAAATGAAAATCATGATCTAAAAAAGCAAAACTGAAAACAAACAAAAGCAGAAACATTTTTTTTTACCAGCTTATCTTTTAAATCAGGCGTGTGATACCAAAGAGGTCTGAAAATTCATCTTCAGTAAACACACTGCTGCTGTCCTCTGAAACAGACCTAAAGTCATGTGGGTGTGCAGCATATGACAGTAAAACATGTTATAAATTAACTGATTTACTTTATCAGTGCTGTGTCCTCGCACATGTCCCCAAGAGTGCATGACTCTTCATCACAGCATTCCTGCACACTGAAAAATGAGCAGACAGCTACGACTTTGACACAATGAGGTTTAGCAAGTTAAAGAGGCAGTTAGAAACCCAAGAACCCCTTCACCCTGAGATCTGTTTGCAAAAAACATTATCACGTATCATGGTACAGCCAGATGCCACAAAACTGCTAAACTAGTGATGACGTGAGAGGAAACAGAGGTCCACGATACGAATCCAGATACACCTTGAAATTGTGTCTCATCCTTTGTTGTGCATTGGGCACAAAAAGTTTCAAATCACTGTTCTAAATAAATACTGAACGATCCTGGACATGCTTAGTGGATCAGTTTCTGTCAAAGTTCACATCAGAAGATTTAAATGGGTTATTTTTCTTAATGTAATCAGCATATTAAAAAGAAGCCAGAACAGTTTGTAATTGCATTGTAGGAGCTGTACAGACGTCACGAGTATATTTTTTTGTCATATCTCACAGGTATTTATTTCTGTCATTCCAATTTTTATGACTTTGTCTGCCAGTTTGTTCTTAATGATCTGACTTCATTGTTTTGTGTTTGATTAGTGCTTTTTAAAAGTACAGATGTTTTGGGGCCCCAGAGGACTGTGGAGTTTTAATAAATTGAACTATTTATTCTCTTAGTATTTGCCATGGGTTCATTAAAGTAACACACAGTATCCATGGTGGTGAGAGCTCCGTCAGTCATTTTAAAGAAGAAAGCCTCAGATGGCATTACTGCATTCCTGCACTGATTCATTCTGGATGGGGAGCTTCCCAGACTGAAAAGTTATCAAAACATTGGAGATGTAGCTGGTGTCGAGGATCGAGTGTATCTGAGACAGGTGGGGAATGCCACACATGAAAAGGAGAGCTGAGCCCCAATCTGACCCTCCTGGGAGTGAGGAGAGCTCCACACGTTTACTGCCCAATGCTCAGCTGGAGGATCTGCAGGAAGACAGGAAGGTAATAACTATTAGGTGGTGTCAGGATCTCATCTCTGCTTTTTGCAGATGATGTAGTTTGTTGGCTAACAGTGATCTCTTTTTTAGGGTGGTGTGATAGTTAGCACTGTTGCCTGACATCAGGAAGGTCCTGGGTTCAAATCCACCATCCAGTGACCCAGTGGGTAGTCTGTGTATGTCATGTTGGTAGACTGATGGTTAAGAAGCAGCTAAGGCAGACTAGGGTTATAATAGTTTTGGATTTTACATCATACTTTAGTTTGATTGAATTTTAAAATTTCTCCCTCTAATTCAGTTAGTTTTAGTTAGTTTTCAGTACGGTTTTGCTCGTTTTTATTAGTTTTTGTTTTTGGGTTCATGCTTAGTTTTAGTTTCGTTTTTGTTAGTTTTAGTTTTTCATACTTTGTCAGGTGCAAGAGTAACAACTGTGTAATAAGACCTCAACAAATTATACCATTAAAAAAATTGTATTCAACAACCAGCTGTTCGCAAGACGGCAGCATTGTGTGCTAAATGTGTGTAACATTACGGACACACATGAACATCACGAGACATCAGCGTTAGGCCTGAATGAGTCTGCTGCGCTGGGTCTTTGTGGGGGCTGCGTACGCATGTGGCCGACGTCTGTGTGTGTGTGTTAATTACCGAGTCCCAGTGTTGTACCTGCGGTGTCGGCCAACCAAAACAAAACATGCTGGGATGCTTTTCCGTCCTGGCTCCTCCCTCTTTTTTCAGCTGTAATCATAATTGTCTTTCTAGTTTTTTGTTGTTTTTCTCCCTTTGTTCATTCTTTCATGTCCATTCTGACAGTTTGAGTAATCTCCCTCCAGGATTTTATGAGTCCTCATGTTGATGCTTTGATTATTATTTCTGATTGTCATTCTCTCACTGATAAATTCAAAACCTGCAGCAAAGTAGCTGGAAACTCACAAGAGGACTCGGCAGTGCTGAACAGGTCAATCACAATCGTTCCGGGCTGTGTGGACCCATACACACACACACACACACACTAACCCATATATATATATATTTTTTTTTTTCGAACCCTGTGAGGTGCATCACTCTGGTGCTGCATGGAGTTGCTCAAACTATCCTATAGCTGAAACTGGATCACATGTGCTCACCTGTCACAGGTAAGACTGAATTTTTTTTTTATTGTATTTGCCATTACAAAATTTTGAAAACATAAATTGCAGATGTTGCAGTGATACCAGCCTCAGACCTTCACTTTGCTGCTGTCTGATCATCACTCTAGTTTTGTGTTTGTGCTTCTTGGCCCTTGTTTTTGTGTAATAATAATAATAATAATAATAATAATGCATTTAATTTGTAAAGCTCTTTACAAAGTTGTAAATAGCTCTTTTTTGTTTGATTTTTTAACCATGAAATTTTATTGTAGGCAATAAAACATGGATCTGTAATTTTAGTATACAGTTTTACTGTCAAAAGAATGGATGAAGTAGATCAGTGTGTATTGCATTGTTATTTTAATTTGTAAACTTTGTTCATTTTTTGTGTTAATGATTGACATTAATAAGACTTAAATTGATAAAAATCAGTGAATATAAAAATGTTTAATTCGTAAACGTGCAGATGTTATATCTACATGTCAGGGTGTGGTTATTGTAGACATTGATCATCACAGTAACAGCGTTACTCATACAAACATTAGAAATACAGACGCTGGTTTGATGCTGCTCCCTAACATACGTGGAATATTTAACGTTTATAAGTTACGTTATTTTTGGTGTCCAGTATATATCAGTCCAAATATGAATGTGTGAACGAGACACATTAACTTAAAGAACTTTATAGAAAGGCGCTTTATGAAGTTCAGTCCATTCACTTGGATTAGATCTGCCACATCCAATATGGCGGACACGCTGACGTGTCACAGCTCAATGCGGCGACGACGTCTGTGTGTCTGTGGTGGACCCAATGTGCAGTTACATTTCTCGAGAGCTGCGTGTTGGGTTACTGTGTTGGTTCAGAGGGGTTTCTGTAGCCGTGTGGTTTTCCCCTTGAGAAGTGGTCTGCATGTTTTGCCATCATCCACAACACAACACACTTCTGTCTGTGTCACTGTCGTACTCAAAGAAAGAAGTACTGCTGCCATTATTTTGCAGAATGGCGCAGTGAGCAGACACACACACACACACACACACACTGAGGCCCTGGATGGCGCTCCCAACTAAAGCTGCTAGAGTGGAAAAAGTGATTTCATATCGATCCACAAGGCTTTAAATAAACTGACAAACAGGAAAACGAAGAACCTTTTATTTATAATTTCAGTTCATTTTAGTTATTTTTTAAACACAAAATTCAGTTTCAATTACCGTATTTTTCGGACTATAAGTCGCTCCGGAGTATAGGTCGCACCAGCCAAAAAATGCATCATGAAGAAAAAAACATATATAAGTTGCACTGGACTATAAGTCGCACTTTTTTTGGGGGGGGGTTATTTGATAGAATCTGAGACCCAGAGCAGAAATTCCATCTTGAAAGGCAATTTAAAATAATAATGGATTAAAGAACAGGCCGAACACGGTTACGCCTACGTTATGCTAACGTAACACATTCAGCTACATGACGCACAACGAACTGAGTACGTGTTCGGTATGCTAACGTAACATTAAGTTATTCAGATAACCATAGCATAAAGAACATGCTAACAAGTTAACCAAACCATCAATCCATTGAATTCTTCATCCTCGGTGTCACTTCTAAACAACTCCGCACACTCCATAGGCAGACGAAGCGCCGCTTCCTCTTCTGTGTCAGACTCGTCGTCAGCTGCAGTTCCAATTATTCCAGCCTTTCTGAATCCCAACAGGATGGTTTGGTTGTCACTGAAGCCCATGTTTTCTTGATCCATGACTTCCAGGAAAGTTGGGTGGCGCATTCTCCCAGTTGCCGTTAAGCTGTGCTCTCTGTCCATCATCCACTGCGCCCACAGGTTACGCAAGACTGCCTTAAAGCTCCGGTTCACAGAGATGTCAAGTGGCTGGAGTATTTTGGTTCATGTGTTATAAATTTCACATATACGTCGCTCCGGAGTATAGGTCGCACCCCCAGCCAAACTATGAAAAAAAGTACGACTTATAGTCCGTAAATACGGTAGTCATCGTTTTTGAGAAAATCTTTTTCTCAATTTCAGTTTTTGTTATTTTGTTTGTTTTCATTAATGATAATAACCTTCAGCCAGAAGTGAGGAAATTTAATGATTTTGTCCCACAGCCTCCACAGAAACCAGAACTGTGGCCATGCTGACACTTCAGCTATAGACCACTGAACAGGTGAGACAAAGGCAACTGTGAACGGTCACAGTTGCCTTTGTCTCCATGAAGGAACTTTTATTTCCTTCATGTAGATCTTGTTGACTCGAAGCTCACTTTAGGTCATCTTTCTGACGCTGAACTAAACTGTGAGTGAATTTGGGTGAAACATACCCCACCACACAGGAAATGGTTATGCTTGATAGCACAACGACAAGAGAGTGTTGCAGCATGAATAAAAGCAAACAAATAGAAAAGTTGTATCCTGATCCTGCTATTTTGTTCACTTAATTCTTTCTTGAAAACCAAAATCAGAAGTGAAATCAAAATTGGACTAATCGGTCTGTCAAAACAAGTGTTTGTGGATCTTTCATGCAGCTCTCTGTTCTCTTTTGCATATTCTTCTTTCTCAGGCATTTATGGTATTAACACAACGCACGCAGATAATAGCAAAAAATAGTTTTTTTCAGATCCCTTCTTGTTAGCACATTGCAGATAAAAAGCCATTGAGCTATTATTGTGAGGAAACTTCTGTTTCACAAGGAAGAGGAAATCAAAAACGGGAGCAGAGGAGAGAGGAGAGCAGAACAAATGAAAAGAGAAAAGAAGAACAGGAGGAGGTGGAAAGGTGAGGTGATGGAGGAACAATGGCAGTGTGCAGCGGAGGCATGTGTCACATCCCATCAGGCGACAGGAAGAGTGAACGATACAGTATTGCCTTTGCTGTGTTAGGAAATAACACACGGTGACACGCTCAGGCCCAGCCGAGCTTATCCGGCGCTGCTCGGCTGCTCGGCCTCCATGCAGAGCAGCTGTCGGCGGAGGCCCCGATCATTTTGGACAGTATCATTAAATGCCATGTCATTACCCGTTATGGAGTAGTGCTCTCACTGCCTGCCTCTCCCCCGGGATGCTACAACCCATCTGATAGGTATGGAGGAGTGTGTGTTTGTATGCGTGTCAGTGCATGTATGCGTTAGCCTGTGTGTTTGTGGTTTGATGGAGGTGGCGGAGGCAGAGGTGGAGAGGTAGGGTAGGTGTCAGCTGTGGAAATGGGATGGATGGGGCTGAGAGATGGAATTGGCATTAAATTTCAGACGCAGAGGGAGGATTGACTTTGACTGGAGCGCAAGGGGGCTGTTAGCTTATCTTTAAGGCTGTGTTTGTCACAGCGCTGAGGGCAGCTTGGTTAGACAGGCCAGGAAGGAGGGAGGGAGCACCGAGCTGAGCGTAGGCTGAGCGATACAGATAGGTGAAGGCTCCCGGTGGGACTCGCTGCCTGAGCTGGCGAGCTGTGCCGAGGAAGGAGTGCAGGAGAGCAGCTAAATTGAAGGTTTATTTATCCAATTCGCTGTCAAGGTCGGCTTGTCGGTGAGCTGTCCTGTGTGTGTTCACAAAATGCCAAAATTCGATGAATTGTTTAAAAAAGGAGGCAGCAAGCAGCATCGCAGTGGGGGGAATCAATGACCTTTGGTTGCGTCAAGCTTCAAGCTGCCAGCAGCTCTTAAGGCTGTCCTTACCGGCCATTATGGTTGGCTTTTAAAAACAAGGCAGGAAAGAGAGGAGCTGTCAAGAAGAGTGTCCAAGTCTGACACAAACACGCAGGAAGATTTAGACTGAGTTTCACGCACACACAGAAATCACCTGCATGTTCAACCTGCACACCAGTCCTTTCACTTTGATGCATGCGTTTAAAAAAACAAGTTAAATTAGAAAACCATTATTAAACTTTAGAGTTTGCTCACAGCCTGAAACCTCCTTTTTATACACTGTACTCTGAGGGTTTCCTCTATGCAACGCAGTGACGCTCTTACGGGGGGACGTCCACTTAACTTTAGCTCGTTTTACATGATCGGACGGCCCCGCTGATCATCAGCGATAATCATTTTATGCTTTTACATCTCCGAGGGTAAGACGGGCCATCCTGGTTCAGCATGGCTGTCCCTGGAAATGCAGGTTGAATAGGAAAAAGGGCTTTTGATGCAGAGCATTAATCAGTTTGACTTCAGCTTGAACTGCTGCTGCAGTGTAATGGTGCTATCCTTTAGAGGGACCCCCTCGTCAAAGTTTTGGAAGGCCTCTGTCAGCGTGAAAAGAACATGACCTTTAAGATCGTATCAGCATGTTTGCTGGTGCATACACCACTGAGGAAAGGTTCAGTGGCCCATCAGAAAGAAAAGGAAGAAAATTGCTGTTTGTTTGAAAAAGCAGTTTGCTGGCACTCGAGAGTGAGCAGCTTTAATGCCACAGACGAAAGGAGGAAATAAAGATGAAAATGACTTTTGGGCACACAATGATTTATTTCCTTGATTGCTTTTTCATACCTTTTTCGATATGTTGAGAGTGTTATAGAAACAGGTCCCATTAATATTTAGTTTAATTAATGTTGAACACGTCTGAACCAGATTCATGAATCCACCTGAATTTGACAGATTTTAGTAAGTCAGATATTTTCTTGTTCCCTGTTTAGTCCATCTGTTCTGAGTGTTATGAAGGAGAGATAGTAATGTGATGGTGGTCATCAGTCACCTCCTACACCCTGTCTAAAAGCCTGAGGTCTGTCAGCTCAGCAACCCACAAACACCACCACAGACACCGACATCTGCAACTGTCCTGAAGCTCTGTTTGAATTATTTGTGCTTCACAGCTATTAAATTCCTCCAAAGCAGAAACACTGATGGTACTGTAGCAGTGAAGGAGAACCAAAACAACAAGCTAAAAGGAAATAAAATGCTTTGTAGTGCTGAAGAGGACAGTGAAGTAATTATGGTCCATGGATTATCAAAAGGAGACTACTATAAAACTGGAATTAAATGAAATAACTGATAAGAAGACACAATTTCTGTTGCAGAGGCTGCGTTTGGAAAACTTTGAGAATGGAAATAAATCTGGAAAATTTCTGGCCAACCAGTTAAAACTGAATAAAGAAAAAACAGCTATTCCTTCCATTAAAGACACAACTGGTAACATTACTCATGACCCACAACAAATAAATAATTGTTTCAAAGACTTTTATGAAGCCTTATACTCATCACAGATTAATCCATCTGATACTGCTATTGAAGAATTTCTTAACAGTATAAATCTACCAAAGCGAAATGAGGAACAGGTTGCAGCTCTGGATTCACCTCTCTCCACGTCTGAATTCCAAGATAGCCTACAGCATCTCCCAAATAATAAGGCTCCAGGTCCAGATGGTTTTCCAGCTGAGTTTTATAAAGAATTTTGGTCTGAGCCAGCACCCACTTTTTATTTAGAATGGTGACTCAGATTCAGAATGATCGAACACTATCTCCAAATATAAACTCTGCTAACATCAGCCTGCTTCTTAAACCAGGCAAAGACCCCACACTCCCATCCAGCTACTGCCCAATCTCACTCATAAATGTATATCTTAAGATAATTTGCAAAGTCTTGGCCAGAAGATTGGAAAATATTACCCCACTCATAATACATCCTGATCAAACAGGTTTTATCAAGGGTCGACATGCAGTCAATAATACACGCAGATTAATAAATGTAATAGATTAGTGTTCCATTAACAAATTAGAAACAACAGCTGTCTCTTTAGATGCAGAGACGGCATTTGACCGAGTTAACTGGAAATTTTTATTAGCAGTTCTATAAAAATTTGGATTTGGTTTATCCTTCATAGACTGGATCAGAACACTATACAGCTCCCCCAGTGCACGGGTTAGGACAAATGATCTTATTTCCCAAAGCTTCAGTCTGCAGAGGGGCACCAGGCAGGGCTGCCCACCCTCTCCCTCACTTTTTGTCAACTTTATTAAGCCACTGGCAGCAGCAATAATACAAAATGCAAATATTAAAGGAATTCAAACAAAAAATACAGACCATAAGATAAGCCTTTATGCTAATGATGTATTACTTGTCCTTGGGAATGCACAAACTTCTCTCTTGAAGACAATTAACCTGATAGATAAGTTCTCATCTATATCTGATTACTCTATTAACTGGAGTAAATCAACAGTTTTGCCTCTAAATTGTAATTTTGAGAACACCACCACCACGTCACTACAGTCAGGCAACATTAAATATTTGGGTACAAATTTTTCTGCCAGACTCTCAGACTTGGTTTGGTTAAATCACATTCCTCTATTAAAAATGATAGAGGATGATCTCACACGTTGGAATACTTTACCTATATCACTCATGGGTAGAGTTTCCACCATTAAAATGATGGTTTTGCCAAAAATCCTCTATTTGTAAACCTTCTGTTGCTTGGTTTCAGACACTAGATTCAAACATGACAAAATTTCTGTGGAAAAACAAACCATCACGAATAAGTTTAAAAACTTTACAAAAGCCAAAATGCAGTCTAGAGCTACCAAATTTATATCACTACTTCTTAGCCAGTAGGTTGCAATATGTTTCAAAATGGATCAAACCAAGTTCACTAGACAGCCCATGGTTGGACCTAGAACAAGCACTCTGTGGAAAAGTAAAAATCTCTGATCTATCTTTCATTAGCTCCTGTATCAAGCAAGATAATTGCTTTAAAAGCCTTAACATAAACACCTCTCTGACAGCCTGGTGGGAATTTTTAATTAATCAGAATCAGAATCAGAATCAGAATCTTTATTGTCATTGTACACAGAAGTTGCACAACGAAATTTAAAATGCATTCCTTTCTAGGTGCCTCAGACAATAAATAATAAAATAATAAAAATATGAGTGATAAAAATGATTACTAAAATACAGTGCACAATAGTAAATTAAGACGAATCTAGCCCCAATACACACACCAACGCACGCACACAGTCAGCACTACCACCCCACATCACTGTCCAAACCACACAGAGTTCAGTTCAATGATAGCCCTGGCATAAAAGCTGTTCCTCAGTCTGTTTGTTCTGGCCTTCATTGTCCTGAAACGTCTGCCTGATGGCAGTAGCTGAAACAAGGAGTGTCCAGGGTGTGAGGGGTCCTGGAGGATGTTCTGTGCCCTCCTCTGGCAGCGGGCATTGAACAGTTCCTGGAGGGAGGGCAGGGGACAGCCTATGATCTTTTGAGCCGTGTTGATGATTCGCTGGAGTGTTTTCCTGTCTGCTGCTGTGCAGCTGTTGAACCACACGCACAGACAGTAGGTCAGGATGCTCTCTACACAGCAACGGTAGAAGGACACCAGCAGATTCTGGGTCAGATAGTTGCTCCTAAGAACCCTCAGGAAATGCAGTCTCTGTTGGGCCTTCCTGACAATGCTGGTCGTATTGATACTCCAGGTCAAATCATCCTGCAGATGTACTCCCAGGAACCTAAAATCTGAAACCAGCTCCACTTCATCCCCCTCGATGAACAGAGGTTGAATGACATGTGTTGTCCTCCTAAAGTCTACTACCATCTCCTTTGTCTTAGTGGTGTTCAGGATCAAGTTATTCTCACTGCACCACCTTGACAGCAGCTGCACCTCGTCCCGGTATGCTGACTCATCCCCGCCTGATATGAGCCCCACCACAGTGGTGTCATCCGCAAACTTAATGATGCAGTTACTGGCATGTATGGAAGTGCAGTCATGTGTGTAGAGGGTGAAGAGTAGGGGACTCAGCACACAGCCCTGTGGAGAGCCGGTGCTGAGGCTGATGGCTGAAGAGAGGTGGGGACCTACTCTTACCCTCTGGGAACGGTCTGTCAGGAAGTCCTTGATCCAAAGACAGGTGGAGCGTGGTATCCCCAGATCTGACAGTTTAGTCACCAGTCTGCCAGGAAGGATGGTGTTAAACGCCGAGCTGAAGTCCACAAAGAGCAGCCGAGCGTAGTTCCCCCCCTGCTCCAGGTGAGAGAAGGCAGAGTGGAGGGCCGTGGCAATGGCGTCCTCTGTGGACCGGTTGGCTCTGTAGGCAAACTGGTGGGGGTCTAGTCTGGGGGAGAGACTGGAGATGACGTGAGCCCGGACAAGCTTTTCAAAGCACTTCATAACAATTGGTGTGAGTGCTACTGGCCTGTAGTCATTCAAACCTCTGATAGTGTTCTTCTTGGGGATGGGGACGATAATGGAGGACTTCAGGCAGGAAGGGACAGCAGCCTGGCTCAGGGACTGGTTAAAAATGCTGGTAAAAATACCAGCCAGCTGAGCCGCACAGACCTTCAGTATCCGTCCAGAGACACCATCGGGCCCCACAGCTTTCCTGGGGTTCACAGTTTCCAGCATACGCCTCACCTCTTGCTCTTGCAGCCTGAGGATGCTGCTGCTGCCTGCTGAGGGATGTTGGATGGCTGTCTCTGGTTGCTGTACCTCAAAGCGTGCAAAGAAGCTGTTCAGCTCCTCTGCCAGATTGATGTTACGCTGATCAACTAACAGGCTGGGTTTGTAGTTCAAAATATGCCGAACCCCTTGCCACACCTGCCTGAAGTCGTGGCTCTGGAAACAGTCCTCAATCCTCCTCTTATACACAGCCTTGGCCTCCCTGATGCCCCTCTTCAGGTTGGCTCTGGCAGCGCTGTAAAGCGCCCCATCACCAGCTCTGAAGGCGATGTTCCTTTCTCTGAGTAAGCTCTGCACCTTTCCATTCATCCATGGCTTTCTATTTGGAAAAACCCGGATATTCTTGTCCACAGTTACAGTGTCGGTGCAGAACTTGATGTAGTCCAGAACAGCCGAGGTATACTGCTCCAGGTCCTGGTGCTTGAATACGTCCCAGTCAGTTGTTTCAAAGCAGTCCTGCAGCTGTTGAGAGGCACCTTCAGGCCAGGTCTGAACAGTCTTAGATGTAGAAAGAGCAGTTTTGCTGAGGGGGGTGTATGCTGGAATCATAAGCAGGGACAGATGGTCGGACTGGCCCAGATGTGGCAGTGGCACAGCCCTGAAACCCAGCTTGATGTTAGAGTAGACTTTATCCAGTGTGTTGTTCCCTCTTGTAGGGCATTTAACATGCTGATGGAACTTGGGTAGAACAGTCTTTAAATCGACATGGTTAAAGTCTCCTGCAATGATGTGTACAGCCTCAGGATATCTGCTCTGTTGACTGCAAACCGTGTCATGTAAGAGACTAACAGCCGAGTTAGCATTAGCATCGGGGGAAGATAAACAACAGTGATCAAAACAGCTGTAAACTCACGGGGCAGATAGATGGGCCTGCATTTAACAGTCATGTACTCCAGGTCCGGAGAGCAGTGGCTGTTCACAGTCATACTGTCTGTACACCAGCTGTTGTTTACATACAAGCACACACCCCCTCCTCTGCTCTTACCGGAGGTCCGCATTCTGTCATGCCGGTGCGTTGTCCTGCCGGCTAGCTCGATGGCTGCATCAGGAATGGATGAATGAAGCCAGGTCTCAGTGAAGAGCAAAACGCAGCAGTCCTTCACGGTCCTGTTTGTAGCCACCAGCAGTCTCAACTCATTCATTTTATTCGGGAGTGATCTTACATTGGCGAGGAAAACACTGGGTAACGGAGGTCTATGAGGCCGTTTACGTAGCCTCTCCAAAACGCCAGCTCTGCCGCCTCTTTTCTGCCTCCTTTCTCTGCGCCGTCTCCGTCTGCGACCCCCCCTCACAGGGATGATGAACCACAAAGAGCCAGGTGGTCTGGCGATGTCCACCGGGATGTTGTGAGAGTGGAGGAAGTCAGCCATAACCGCCTGCTCACTTTGTGCTCCTATATGTAGGAGTTCGTGCCATCTGTATGTTATAATGTCCGCCCGACATAATGGTGATGTGTTGAGCCACAGTTGAAGCACACATAACAACATACACAATTTCACAGAGCACCGAAAAGGAGAGCACTGAGCCGCTGCGACTATGCGCGCAACCTAGAGCATGTTATTCAAGATGGAAACTTTATTCTATTTCAAGAACTTATATCAAAATATGGAATCAGCAACAGTAGATTTCTGGAATATCAGCAATTGAGGTCCATCATACAAGTGAGATTTAATTTAAATGATCTGAACTTGGAAATGCCTGTATGGGTAACAGAATTTTTAAATCTCTGTACTCCTAAATTGCTATCAAAAATATACAAGCTATTGTTAAAAATTAATGATTCAATTTCTCTCCCAGCTAAAAAATGGGAGTGGGATCTTTCCATCAACCCAGATGAAAACTTCTGGACACATCTGTTTAAACATCTTCAAAATGTCTAAAAGTCCAAATTTATAACTTATACAATACAAAACTCTACACAGAATACACTATACAGGACAACGAATGTTCCAAATGGGCCTCAGACACTCAAATATATGCACTCACTGTTCAGACGACCATGCTGAGAATTAAATGCATGCTATATGGTCTTGCATGCCTGTTCAGAGGTTCTGGCAGAAGATATGTGAAGATTTATCCACATATTTTAATTGCAGTATCCCAGCCTCACCTAAACTGTGCATCTTAGGTGATGTAAGTGAATTAGATATGGAAGCAAATACGTCACATTTAGTTCTTACTGCCTTATCCATCGCTAAGAAAACTATCCTCATGAATTGGAAATCAAAAACTGATTTATGTATTACTAACTATAGGAATTTACTTTTTGATCACATTAGTCTAGCGAGAATGTCTGCCAACTCAAAAAACCAATTGGACAAATTTGATTATCTCTGGTCCCCACTGATCAATTCCATCATTTAGTGGGGGCGATCAGCTGTAGTCTCGTCTCTTCGCGGACCTGGTGGGTGGCTGGGGGCGGGCCGGGGTGACTCGGATGTCTGATGGCTCTTGGACTGGAGGACTGTGGCCACCTATTGTGGTGTCTGTGTGTGGGCCTTGGTTGGTGGGGGGGCTTGGGTGGATGCTCTCATGGTCTTTGGGTGTGGGGGCTGGGGTGCCTGTGGTGGTGGGGACTGGCCCCGGGCCGGGTGGCTGGCCCCCTCTGCGGGGGATGGGGTGTGGGTCTGCTCAGTTGTGGGGGCAGCGGTTCTCACGGGGGACTGGTGGGTCCTGGACTCGTGTGTTTGTGTATGCGGGTGTGGGTATTGTGTTTGCTGTTGTCTTTTGTGTGTGGGTGTGATGTTTGTTGTTGTCTTTGTGTGTGTGTGTGTCTGTGTGTGTCTGTGTGTTTGTGTGCGTGTGCGTGTTTGTATTTGTCTGCGGTGTGGGTGGTGGTGCTGGCCTTGAGCATGGCGGTGTCCTGGGGGTGTGGTCACTTTAGGCCCTCGACCTGCCTTCCCTGCCCTGCAGTTGGGTGTAAGAAGCTGGAGTGTTTAGTGAGCCAGTAGTTAGCTGGCTCTCTTCCTCGGGGGGTAGTCTTCTACTTCCTGGTCATGTGTATCCTGACCCTTCCCCTCCTGCTACTCAATCAAACAACACATCACACGCAAGTAGGGTCTTTTGGGGGGGGTGCAGGTGCCGCAGCAAGTAGGGCCACTCACCTGCATGATGTCCCACCCCACCTTTTTTTAATTACACCATACAGCTCACAACACGTCATAGCACACATAGAGCCTTGGGGGCAGGTATGTCACACAGTGGCTAGTGGGTGGAGCTGCCGAGGTGGCTCCACTTATTTGTTCACTGCTGCCTGCTCCTCAGTTTTATTTACATCTTAGACATTGAGGCCCCCCCCAATTTTAATAGCACTGTAGCTTTCACACAGTCATACACATTTCTCCCACTACATATACACACATACACCTAACACATCACCCCAACCATTTTGAGTGGGAGGAGGGGGTGGGCGGGTCTTCCACACCCAGGTTATGTACACCCTGCTGGGGGTAGGGACTAGTAGTTTGGGGCTGGGTTGGCTGCTTCTCTCGGGCGCCGCTGGCTCGGTGCTGGTGCCCGCTTGCCCACACTTAATGTCCATGTATGGTTCGTGTGTATGAACATGGGTGTGTGACTGGCATGTATGTGTGTGTATGAGTATATGACGTGTGTGTGTGTGTATGCATGCGCATGTGTGTGTATGTGTGCGTGCATGTGCATGCGCATGTGTGGACAGCTGGGCCTGGGTCTATGGCTTGTTGGGCCTTGGCCCCTGTGGGACACAGTTGTGGAGGGCAGGAGTTACCCCTGCCTACTGCTCCCCTCTGCTCCCCACTGATTGTCATTGCTGCCCCTGGGATGTGGGTGCCTGGGGGTCCTGGGGTGCGTGGCTGGATGTCTTGGCGTGGCTTCTGGCCTGCTCCCTTGGCGGCTTTGGCCTGGGGGTGGCTCAGGCCTCTTTTGCGTGGGATGGTGGGAAGGGGGGGGTGGGCTGCCGGGGGGTGGGCTGCTCATTGCCTCTGGCTTCCTCCTCTGCGGCGTGTGCACGGTTGCCATTGGGATGTGTGGCCTCAAGTCTTCTGAGCTCCTTGTGGGCCGTGGATGACCCGGGTCCCCTGGGTCTTTCCCTGCCTGCCTCTGGATCCCGAGGGGGGGGGGGGGGGGGGGGGGGGGGGGTTGCGGCTTCTTGCCCTCATTATAGAGTACGTTCCATGACAGAGGAACACACACATTATTGCAAACTATAGAAAGAGTGCGTGTGTGTGTGTATGTGTATCTGTATGTATATATATGTGAATGTGTATGTATGTGTAGCTTTTATCTTCTATTTTTTTTTCTGCCCCCCCCTTTTTTTTTTCTCTTTTCTTTCTTTATCTCTTTTACTTTCCCTGACTATCAGATCTGGCAAGAATAAATAAAATAAAAATATAATTAACAAGAATAGCCTATAGAAAACTTATAGAGCACTTCTTGTTCAAAAATGTAACCCTGAAACATGTTTGAATGTGAATCCATGCTATACTAAATAAAGTGATCTGTGCTTTCCATTAAATATTCAGCCCACTTTTTTGGCACGTCTCTTCTGAGTGGGTAACATCACTTCCCACTTTTCATCAGTGTATCAAGATGTAACCACATGGTGGCTGTGATGGTGTCCTGCAGTTAAATACAGTTTTCTCTGTAAGGTTGAAATCTTTGCCGAATTTTGCCGTTGTGTAATCGTGAAAGCAACTGAGACACTGATGTGTTGGATTGAGCCGCTTGGGGAAGTCAGATCATGGTACCACACTGTATTTCACTCCATCTGCATCACACCATTTATTTAATATTTAGACAGCACCCTGACTGCAAATGAGCCTATTTATATTTGAAGTTACTGATATTTTTAATATTCTGTCAACAAATAAAAAACATTGAATAGTTTAAAACTGTAGATATTACTTTGATTTTGATTGCCAGAATGTGGCAGTAATAATGTTTGACCACCATTAATAAAACAACAGTAGAAGAAAATGCTACTCAGTACTGGACATCAGATCAGTAAAACGTGTGGCACATTTAGATTAGATGTTACTGTACAAACAAGAGAAACAAGCCAAAGTCCTGGAAAAGAAACAAAAATTAAGTCTAGTTAAACTCCATCAAAACAAACAAACAAACATAAAAATGAACTAAGCAAGGCTTAAAGACATGGGCATCATGAAGGTCCATTCTTCAGAAGTGTTTCCTTGTCATTTGAGCTTTTAAAACATACAAGATATGCTACATACGTACATGCAGAGATTCGTGTAATTACATTTAAAAAGCAAAAAGCGGACACAAAGAATACAAAATTAAGAGGCCACCAACAATAAGGAGACACATAACAACAACAACAACAACAACTAGAGGACAGCAGGGGACTGACAGAGTTAGATAGAAGAGCTGAGGGGAGATTAATGGGCTGGAAAGGCCAGAGAGTAAAGGTGGTTTTGAGCCTTGACTTAAAAGCAGAGCTGAAGGGACCTCATTTTATGTCAAACAGTATCTGATTCCAGAAACACGGAATACGACCGCGAAGGCTTCTTCATCACTTTTTTGTTTTAGGCACGACCCTGAGACATGAAGAGATCTTTGCCAGAGGATCCGAGAGGTTCTGGGAGCTGAATGTGATCTAAGCCACTGCCCTTAAAAACAGTGGCTAAAATCTTAAAATGAATTCTAAAATGGACAGGAAGCCAGTGCAGTGAGGCCAGGACTGGAGTGACGTGCTCATGTTGTTTTTTAGCACCAGTCACCAGACTGCTGAATTCTGCACCATCTGCAAGGGGAGCCAGGGGGAGACCCCGGTACAGGGAGTTACAGTAATCCAGATGTGAAGTAATAAAGGCACGGATGACTTTTTCCAGATGATATGAAGACAGAATTTGAGTTGAGTTTGGTTTGGTTATAGTAAATAGTAATAGCTATTTTTGATAACAGAACAAATCTGTGTCAAAGTGAAGCTCAGAGTCAAGAAAAACATGCAGGTCTTTTGGTAAATGGACTGGTTCTTAAAAGCACTTTATACAACATGCCTCATTCACCCCTCTCTGCAGATAACTGCTTTTTATCTAAGATTCACACTTATTTATACTCTGATGGCTGCATCAGAGAGCAACCTGGGGTTCAGTATCTTGCCCAAGGATACTTTGGCATGCAGAACGGAACAGCCAGGGATTGAACCACCAACCTTCCGGTTGGTAGGTGACCTGCTGTACCTCCTGAGCTACAGCCACCCCAAAGATGAACTAAAAAGCTGGCAAAAATGCTTCTAGATTTGGAGCGACCAAAGATTATAATCTCAGTTTTGTCACTGTTTGACTTGAGGACGTCACTGGTCCAGCCTTTAATATCTTCAGGTCAGTCCAGTAGAAGCTGTAGGGATTACAGAGATTTTCATGGAAGGCATAACTATAAATCAGCTGCAGCAGCAAGATAAGAACTGAACCCATGAAGAGCTGCACCCTTAATGCCAACCCAAGGCAAGCCAAATCAACACTGTGAGCCACTGTATCAACAGCAGCAATCAGGTCCAATCAGGGCTGCATTACCACCTGAATCTAATGGTAGTAACAGATGCACCTGTCTGTTTGCACTGATCACTGCACTGTCATGTACATATTACTGGACTATAGTTTACATTTATCATCTTTACAGTCACTTTATTATGTCACTTTAGCATTTCACCTAGTTTCTGCTTTGCACTAAATGATTACTTTACTGTATATTCTGTATATTTTGTAATATTGGGTTATAGTTATAGTTTTTGTAAGATTGTGTTAGAGTTTTTATACTTATTTGTTTTTATGTAAGCATGAGGTACCGCAGCAATTTCCTAATGTTGTGAACCTGTTCACCCATATGGCAGTAAAACCCTCTGATTCTGCATGCTTAAAACATGACTTTGTATTGCTTTGCTGTGGATCATGAAGCACTTCATGTTTGTGGAATGAGCATAATTCCAGATCCCTGTTTCCATGATGTAACAGCATACAGAACACCAATGAAACACAGAGTGAAACTGTGCATTAGAGATTAAGCTGCATTAACATGCTGTCCCTATGGTCTCCTACATGCTTTGATTATGTAAAGTGCAACACTAGTTTCCTTTCAGTTTTTCCACAATGGCAAGTCTGCGAATGAAATGGTTCCTTTTTCTTCTGAGCTGCATACATTTCCCTCAAGCATACTGTGATTACAGTTTTTGCTTTCCCTCGGCATTCTCTCTTTTTCTCTGTCATAGTTAGGAGAGATCACACAATCTCTAGTGAAAATTTTCCAGGGATAAATATCCCAGGGCAGAAACAGCCTCTGCCTTTTCTTCAACTCCTCCTATCTGTAATTTGGGCAGTTCAGCATGTTGAAGAGAGAAGCAGGAAAAATAAAATAAATTAATAGTTCCTTGAGCCATGCAAACTGAATGTTTACACGGCAGTTCTAAGATTTAAATCCTCATCATGTTCCTGCTGTTTGCACCACTGGCATTTACCATAGGACACTAGTATGAGGGGGTTTTATTGCATGATGCTGAGAACAGAATGAGCCAACATGGACAACAACAAAAAAAGACCAACAGGAAGTTGTTGTGAAGAAGAAAGTTGCAGCTCTCCATTGGCATGGCAAATTTCATGTTCACAGTTTGTGAGTGATGACAGAACACAGTTTTAGTGGAGACTGAAAGCACAAGCCGGTCCTGCTATCTGATGAGGCCATGGGGAACAGGTGTATTGGCTGAAGCTCCACCAGAAGGCAGGGCCAGCAAGAAGAGCCTTCTGGGAGAGAGATAGCAGGAGCCAAGATAGACAGAAAGAAAGAAAGAAAACCTTTGGACTACTGGGGCCATGAGAGAGGTGGGGTAGGAGTGATAGATGGGGTACAAGGTTAGGGTGGGATTACATCAGGGATTTGCTCTGAGCCACTTCTTGTTTGCAGTGGTGATGGACAGGTTGACAGGTTCACACAGAAGTCTCCATGGACTACGATGTTTATGATCTGTAGTAAGAGCAGGGAGCACATGGAGTAGAATCTGGGAAGGTGGAGGTATGGTCTGGAAAGAAGAGGAATGAAAGTCAATAGAAGCAAGACAGAATACACGAGTGTGTGTGAATGAGAAGGAGACAGGTGGAAAGCTGAACATGCAAGGAGCAGAGGTAGTGAAAGTAGATGATTTTAAATACCTGGGCTTAACCATCCAAAGCAACATACATTGTACAAGAGAGGTGAAGAAGAGCATGCAGGCAGGGTGGAGCAGGGCGAGATGAGTGACAGAAGGAGAGCAGCGAGAGTGAAAGGGAAGGTTTACAAGATGGTAGTGAGACCTTCTATGATGGATAGTTTGGAGACAGTGGCACAAACAAAAAGACAGAAGGCAGAGCTGGAGGTGACAAAGCTGAAGATGTTAAGATCTTCAGTGGCAGTGACCAGGATGGACAGAATTAGAAATGAGAGGCAGCTCAGGCTGAGCAGTTTGGAGTCAGAGAGGATGAGATGGTTTGGACGTGTAGAGGACAGTGGATATACTGGACAACGGGTGGTGAAGGTGGAGCTGCCAGGCAGGTTCCTGTCACTGTTATGGATTCAGTCACAGAGTGGAGTTGTGCAGGAACGAGTGTGGACACGCAGTAAAGTCGACCTGCAGGATGATGTTCCTGCACAAGGAGCAGAAATGCTTCCTCTCTGTGATGGTTTTCTTCTTTCCTGTGTCACACACACACACACACACTTGGTTTGTACACACATGTTTGAAACTACTTAAACACTTTAGATGTTTATAATGCATACATCCATCCAGTATGCATGCATGTGCCTGTCTCTTTAAATGGTCCAAAAAAAGTAAATGAAAGTATGATTTTTTCTTCCAAATTATACTACAACACGTCTCTGCTCAAACCAAGCTGCTCGTCACAGTAAGGGAAGACATCCATAAATGTTTAATGGCGTTGGGTACACCAACGCTTTGAAAATGTGCTGCTCTTTTAATTTCCTCCCCTTCTTTCTTCGTTAGCTCTCCCTATGCTAATGTCTCTGAATTTCTCACAGCAAGGCCTGAAGCGGGATGAACCACTTATGATATTGTGCTTTTACTAATGTGTTGATGCTAAGTGAGCAAAATTATAGTTCTTCTATTCCAGCCTTTGATTTGAGTTTCTATTCTTGCATCACATGTTCACATCTTCATAGTAACAATTGTCCAACTTTTCTTCTGCCTTTGTGCAGTCATTTATTAAAGGCCACAAAAAGTCAGAAAAAGGACGCAGAAACAAACTCCTTCACTTAGAAAATAAGACAACAATGACTGAAAGGAAAAAATCAGAAACCATTGCCCAGTCATGAAACCTGCAGTTTCTAAAGCTTAGGCTTTAGCTTCATCACCTCCTCCTGAAGTCTTCATCACCTCAGAGTTTTTATTTTTCCTAAGTGACCCATTCAGCTCATTTGAGCTCCACATTTTCATTCTTGGGCTCTGCTTGAGTAGCTTTGCATGACTCACAGTTCAAAACAGTCATACTTTATCTTATCCTGAGGCTCAGTGCAGACCCTCGGTTTGTTCTCTCTGCTTTCTTCTAATTGGCTGCTCCTCATAAACAGAAAGTTTGAACACCAGCTGGGTGGGGCTTCTGTGCCTGAGAAGACCATACAAGAATATCCCTTCTCTGTGACATCATAGAGATCCCAGAGTCAAAAAAATAATAATCATGAAGGCTGGTTCTGTGATTGGATATGAACTGGACACTTTTGAAGCTGTGCTGGAGAGGAAGTCACCGAACAATGTTATCCATCGTGGATCATCCTGACCACCCTCTGCACCACTCTAACTGAATCAGCTCCACTGCCACAAAGACACACACAGGAAATCGTTCATACCACATCACTATAATCCAACACATTTGTCTGGCAGAGAATCATTTCTTTAGATTTTGCTTTCAAGGAGCCAGACTTTCTTGTGGTGTTTAAAGTGCTCTTGAGCAGCTTTCTGAATGATTTTCAAAGTTTTTCTTTGGCTGCTTTTTCACTCATTTTCAGTACCTGACCATTTTAAGAGGAATGTTTTTCATTGTTAAGCCACTCAACTCTCACCTATGAATTATTTAAGCGTAAAAAGGTTCCCAGCTGAAGGGATAAACCAGCGTTGTGTCTACACAGAACAGACAACTGAGCAAAGAACCAATTTCAGATTGTGTATTTAGGCATTTTGTTACTAGCAGCCTGTCAGGCAATTCAGGTAAATTTTACTTGTGTAGCACCAACTCACCACAACAATCATGTCAAGACACTTTACATTGTAAGTTAAACAGACTAAAGTATTAGAGAAAACTTCATCAGTCATCATCATACAGTCTTCTAAGGGCGGCGTCGGGTGACGTGAGGAGGAAGAACTCCCTTTCAACAGGAAAAGACCTGCAACAGAACCAGGATCAGCCACACCTCTGCATTCTTTTCATATTTCACACATTTCTGTGAGACTGGGCCTGAGTGTGTGTGTGTGTGTGTGTGTGTGCGCATGTGTGTGTGCTGGAGTGAGATACGTGGAGGAGGAGGGGTGCCTTTAATCCTCAACTTTCCACCCCCAAGGTAAGACTGAGAAGATGAGAGGCTAATTTAGCCAGGCCTGTGTTCATGTGTGTGTGTGTGTCTGTGTGTGTGTGTGTGTGTGTGTTGGCCATAGAGAATGAATGGGTTCAGTGCTGCGGCCAGACAGAAAAATCAATGCTTCATATGAGGAGGCTGCGGGGGTTAGGCCTCCGTGTTCATGTCAACAAGGCTATTGGTTTTCTTAATACTCCAAAGTTGGCGTTTCCCCGCTTCGGGAGGGCCGGCGAGGTGACTTGTGTGGTCAAAGCTTAACAAAGGGATCCTGCCTTCTAGCCTTTGCTGTACTCTTCGGCAGGGGGAAGCCAAGACAGGATTAATTACCAAGTGTGCCGGCTGGATATTAGTTGTTGTTTTCTCTCGTTGTCACATGGTTGTGATGCTGCTGAAAGCAGGATAATGCTGTTAGGTGGAGTAACAGGGTAAGGTGTAATGGTGAAGGAATGCCACAAAGACTTTCACAGAATAAGCAGTGACCATAATACTGCCACTGTATGATTATTTATCAGAACAAACTAAACATAGTATAGGCACTAAATGATCACATTTTTATTTTTTAAAAAAATTATATTTATTAATAAAATTGATCCAGTTTCCATGAAAAAGTATGTGCATTTCTTTAGTAGCAGATGAATGCATAAAAAACTGTGCTGTGATTTTGGAGGAATCCTTTCATTTTAATGTCAGAGTCATAGTTTGGTGGTGTGGCAGGCAGCATGTGGACCCACACGCAGGACCCCAGAGGCAAACCCAAAGCCTCAGCTTTATCACTGTTTAACAGCAAAGATAAACCAAGCCATGCTGGGCAGGTACAAACTGGAAACACAGAACACACTACCACGAGGGGACCACTCGACAAAGGGCAATGGGAACCCAGACAACATATATACACACAGTAAGAAGTCAGAGAAATGGGAAACACTGGAGACTACAGCTGCAACTAACTGGGAAAACTAGACGAGGATGCAAATTCAAATACAATGTACAGTACCTGACGCAGGAGACTACCAAAATAAACAGGAAGTGATAAACAGGGAAAATACAGACGCATGAATGAACTTAACAGAGGGGACTAGACACATGAAGAAGCAGCACCGAGGAAGGACCTAAACCAAGGCACTGGAAACTGAAAACATGATTAAATATACTTATAATATACAAGCAGCAAGATAAGCAAAAGGCAAATCACAGATCTCTTAGAAATAATTCAATAAACAAAACCTCAAAGTCTCCAAACTCAAACCGCTGGGTCAAAGATGCAAGATCATTCTGCAACTGCAAAAAAGCTGTGCTGATGGCAGTGGAGAGTTCTGCTGGTGATCCATTAACAATAAGATAATTAATAAACACAGATGAGTGAATGACAGTGTGGCCATCCAGACTGATGACAGAAAATTTGCTTTTGTTATGTGGGTGAACTCTTCTGTGAGAAACCGATGAGTCTGTGGGTTTGGTCACTCAGATTCTCAGGATTCATCCAGAAAAGAGAAACTTTATTAAAAACAAGTCTGGATGTCTAATAGCTGACCTGCCAAAAGAAGAACATATGATTATTTACCATCACTCCCTGACTGATCTGCATGATTGTAATGTTACCTTTACTGTGCCCAGTGCATAAATGTGCACCTCTCCAAACACTCATAACCACCTGAGCACCCCTACAGGAACTATCACAGCACATCAGGCACCAAATACAACAACAGCTTTAAATTAATGCCACAGGTAATTTACTGCTTTGTGTACAAACCTTAGAAAATCACATTTATATGATTTATTCTTCACAAATGTGCTGTGAGAGGAAAAGTCTTACTCATAAGCTAAAATAACTGTGTCCACTTCTTTCAGTCACAAAAGTGACTGCACCTGTTCAGTAAGTCCTGACAGCAGCTTTTTAATGCAGCAGAGGGTTTTGTAAATCTGCCCTGAGGCTCAAATTATGATTATAATTATAATATAATTATATATAATTATGATATAATATTATATTTCACTGTAATTTAAATTTGAACTCAGCAAATCAAGGTCCACATCACTAACATGAATAAGATTACACAGCACGAGGCTTCTTCATACACACTTCCTGTACACACACACACGCACACACACATGCACACACACGGCCCAGTCATTAGTGACTCTGTGCTATGGACAGCAAACCTTCAGGGAGGGGAGTGCAGGTTGGAGAAGGCCAGGCTAACCTGGCCGCTAAGCATTGCTCACCCAGAGCAATCGGATGAAAACGCAGTGCAGATGTAATTTGTTTTCAATGGCTGTTTCAAAAGAATAATTGTGGTGACACTGGATGGTCGATAATATGGATTTCTGTTTTCGCGTGCAGTGTGTGTGTGGCATCAAGAGAGGCTAGGAAATACAGTGCTGCAGACCCAAATACAATAAAAATGGATTGTGTGTGTGTGTGTGTGTTTGTAGGGGTATTTGCAGGTCTGGTAACCATCACAGGGACTCGGACATCATTGGAAGGATTGCTAAATGTGTCCTGTGGGCGAGCAGCGGGCTGGTATTCTCCCTTTTTGTTTCTTTCTTTTATTTCAGGGAAACATGGGCCTGTCGTGAATAAACTCACTTCAGATGAAACACAGCTCACAGAGCAGAGCAGAAACCTGCTGGAGCTACACCCACAGCTCCATTCATTTAAATTCCCCAAAAATCCCCTTTATTCATACTGCTTTAAAAATATCTTTTGATCATGAAAATGAGAAATACTATATTTAGGCCCAAAGTTGGGAAATTATTAAAATAAATAAATGATAAAGAACAAACACAAATCAGTTCTTTTCTTGTAAATTGTCACTTTTGGTTTCCTTGCTCACCCACTTTATTGGACTTTGTATTTATCTTGTACCTTTAACTGCATGATGTCAATCTTTACTGCCATCCCTGAATATTCCATATGATTGGTCCTCACAGTAAAACTCTGTCCTCGGGTCAGTTTTACTGCATCTTTAACTTATGAATAGCGTAATCCGTTGTTCATCTCCTATGTCTTCATCGTCCTCCACCTTGCTGATCTTCTCCTCAGGCTCATGATGATTTGGCCTCTCTGCTTTCAGATAATGACCACTTTGACCATTTGCCAAATCACTGTTTAGCTGGAAGATAGAGTCGAGATAATTCTAATTCCTCAGAGGAGGCGGAGGGTAGTGTGGACATGGCTGGGTTCATTGGAGGGGTGGGACTGCATGACATTAAATGAGTGAAGGTAGATTTAGATGGCGAGCTGTGCTGGGCGGAGAGGGAAATACAGTAAGAGGACATTATTTGTCTGTAGTCCGAGCCCTTGTTGACTCTCTCTCTCTGCACTATTCCCTTGCTGCGGGTGGTCACCAGAGACCAGACTGGGGCTGATTTATTCCCCCTTTCTGCTGTCCTCTGCCTGACTGCCTCTGCAATGGAGAAATTTCCTCTCTCTCCTCAGCAGTGGTGCTAAAGCGGGGAAAGCAGGCGAATGGCTAACATTAGGATGTCTCCCTCCCTAATACACTCTCCCGCTACTCCCTCTTTTCCACCCCAGAGGCTTCTCCTCACCAACCATGTCTTTTTCAAACACCAGCTGTATGTGGTGGTTATGTGAGCGCTCACAGAGGCAAATTTTTATGTAAACTCTATCTTGTCATGCACACAATATCAACTGCGAAAATGATTATATTTAGAATATATTTAGAATTTCACTGCTTTCAGAAGTGGTTTTATCACTCAGTGCTGTTAAAGTGAACCAACATCAAAAAGAAGGCAGCTTTTTCTGTGCTTACATTTGAACCTTTATTACACTGTAGAGCACTCAGACCTTCATTGGTCTGCATTAGAACTTGTGACAAGATTTCTCACCATCTTCAAGATTATTACAAACCAAACAGAATGAGCAGATTAATACATATTGAAAATATGTATCAGGTCCAGTCCTGCAAAATAATCATTACTGCCTGCTGGATACGAACTATTTCATAAAGAGCTCCAGCCCAGCCAACCAACTACAACAGTAAAATTATGGTTTTAGATGTAGGAATAATAACAATAATCTAATGATTTAATAATTTTCCCTGCATATTTGAGTATTTGAGTGCATATAAAGTAATATTTGCACAATATTTTTTTTTAATGTAGAAAGAGACCAGAGACAGAGAAAATGTTAGCACGCAGTGCCGCTGCTACTGTATGCATATCTCTCTGTGATGGGTTTATGGCACAAAGTGTTGGAGGGGGCACCTAAACATGCTAACAATCATGCATCATAATAATCATAATGCGTAATGAGTAATGCATCAAGGTAATGCATTAAGGTCCCACTGACTGGGTTAACTGATGTCAGTTAGCAGATGCTAGCATATGTCTGGATGCTCAGCCTGGCTAAAGACTTTTTTAGTGACCAGAATATGAGAATGATGGAAGTGTGCACACTCACTCTTTTTATGTCACAACATTTCAGTCTCTGTGATTTAAAATATACAATATAGTTCATTTAGTTATGCAGCTGATGTTGGAGGCTGTGTGCACACACACCTTGTTTACCATTGTTTAGTCTTTTGGCTGCTGTCTTTGGACACCTGGCAGCAGCATGACACGGACACACGCACACTCTTTCTTTTAGATAATGTTTAGAGAGAATTCAAAGCCTCTCCATCTCAGACAGTCTAGCCTCAGATTAGACATATGAGCCCACCCCGCTGTAATCTGCCACCACCTCTCTTCCCTCTCTTTCTGTCTGTTTCTTCAAATTCATTTTTCCTGAACTTAACCAGCTCTGAATAAGCGGGATATAAATTGAGACTGGATGCTGCATCTATCAATCAAACTTTGCCAAAACACACACACAAGCAGTGTGAATACATTTCCCACAAACTGTTTTCCTCTTCCACCCCCAACATCCCATTACCTCCTAGTAGTTGGCCAGTCAAACAGGGATAAAAATTGCACCCCAAACATCATACGTTAGGGCAGATTTGTTGAGCGGGAAGCCTGACAATTCCCGAGTCATACGCGACTCACACTGGAACTGGGTATCAGGCCTGCTGTGGAGGCTGCACGATCATTTGGTGGAAAACAGCTACCTGAGGAGGGCCAAAGAGAGCGATGCGAAAGTACTGTAAGCACATCCATCCATCCATTTTTGTCTGAGGCCGGGTCACGAGGGCAGCAGCCTAAGCAGAGAAACCCAGACCTCCCTCTCCTCAGCCACCTTCTTCAGCTTATCCATTCCCATGCCAGCCCAGAGACAGAAGCTGTCCAGTGTGCCCTGCGTCTGCCCTGTGTCTGCCCCGGGTTATTCCTGTTAAATCAAGGTGCAGCTCACCATGCACAAATGTTATATCAGTAAGCACATAGCGTCAGTCAAGTCATGGTTATAACATGACTTGACTGACACTATGACACTATGACGCTAACATGAACGTAACATGCTGAAACAAATTTAAGCAACCATCAATCTCTAAGGATGAAAAATGATTCTGAGGCACCAAAACCCTCCAGAGGCTCCAGCAGCGAGTCAGTCCCCATAGACTCCCACGTTAAAATGTCCAACTTTACAGCAGAAATGAACGTGTTTACAGCTTGAAACAAAAACTGTTTTGGTCTCTATAAATAATTTCCTCCTTCACAGCAACTGTACACGGTGAAAATAATTTTATAATTCACTTGTTTAAACTGTAATAAGGAAGGAAGCAAAATACTCTTTTATTGGATAAGTGGCAGAGGATGGACCAATTGGTACACAAGAGCACATGTAAATCAAAGCTACAAAAGTTTTTTAAGTACAGAATGTTTTGCAATTTTATATTGTGGTAAATTTCTGTTATTTTATAATATTGTTCTGGTGCCCAGCTGCTGGAGTTTTTAAAATCTTAAATGTTTATTTTAGTGCAGGGACTTTAAGGCGTTAATTTTGATTAATTAATTACAAAGATTTTAACGCGTTAAAAATTTTATCGCAATTAATCAAATTTTTTTAAAGTTTGGAGCCAGAACCTTTTCGTATTCGCGTGTTCTAGCACGTCTATAAATCTGATGCACAAGCGACATCAACAACGATGGACGACGAAGCCGCTTCTCTTGGTCCACTGAGGGACAAGTTTAGCTTTAAAAAAACCTAAAAAGGAGTTTGCTTATCACCGAAGCTACTCAAGCCTAAAATACCATCTCAATGCAAAACATGTTGGTTTAATAACAATTTAAAAAAAAAACATTTCAAAAAGCAATAAACATGTTTGTTGTTAAGCATATACATCTATTCATTCAAAATTTTAGCAGCAAAAGCATTTTTTTAATTGAAAATGTTTAATTTGTTGATTTATGGTTTGCGATTAATTGCGATTAATTAATTACAGACCCTGTAATTAACTCAATTAAAATTTTTAATCGAGTCCCATCACTAGTTTTTTTTCTGCACATTAAGGAACGCTGATCATTCTTTAATATGTGGAAAAAATACATCCCTCACAGCAGGTATCATCAGGCCCTCTTTCTCACCAGCAGGGATGGGATTCTTTTTTTACTGGAAACAAGGATAAGATACTGAGACCCTGTATCGACTGTGGAAGCTTGAACAACATCACAGCTAAAAACAAATACCCACTAGCTCTCATCAGTTCAGCTACTGAGCCCATGCAAGAAGAAACGTTTTTCACTGGATCACAGTTCCTATCACTTTATCAGGATGAGGGAGGGAGATGAATGGAAAATGGTATTCGGTACCCCTTTAAGCCACTTTGAGTACCATGTTATGCCATTCAGCCTCCCCAGTTTCTTACCTGTGCTCCAGGCTCCAGTAAATGATGTATTAAGACTTTTTGAACACCTTGGTCTAAATGGATGATATTTTCTAAGCGTCTGGAAGAATATCAATCTCATGTCCACAAGGTGTAGTAATGTCTACTGCCTGCACATAAAAGCAGAAAAATGTGAGTTTTGTGTAAAATCAGTAACATTTCTGGGATATATGTTTGAGAGTGGGCAGGTGAAGACTGACCAGAGAAGGTAAAGGCAAAGTGCTCAACCCCATGACCTGGAAATTAGTCCTGTGCTTTCTTGGCTTCATCAATTTCTACTGCACCTTAACCTGGAAATATAGCCAGGTAGCTGCACCTCTTATGCAATTAACCTCTCCTTCACTTTATTGGGACTCCAGAGGCTGAGGTGGATTTTCAGGAGCTGAAAAGGTGCTTTTTGTTTGTGTCCGTCCTGGGCACCAACATCCGTCCAGTACCAAAGTAGATGCCTTGGTTTGTGAGTGCATCATGTGAGTGTATCATGTGGAGTCTTGGCTGATCAAATCACTCACCTGCTCTTTGTGCACTCTGATGGAGTTTTAAGCTGGTGGAAATTCTCAGTCGTCATTGCATCAGCCAGGTATCCAGGTTGGTTCTTGTTTGGATTACTATCTGAATTTTCTTGGATTCATTATTTTTTCTATGCAGACTTTTGCTGCTTTACATTTTAAGATAAAGCCCCTACAATAATGCAGAGAAAACCCCAACAATCACATGACCCCCTATGAGCAACCACTTTGCAACAGTGGGAAGAAGGGGCAACCAATTGCTGCAGCCAGTTGGGGGTGATGGGAGGCAGAAAGGACAAAAGACATGCTGTGGTACAGAGCCAGAGATTACTAATAACTAATGATTGAATGCAGAGTGGTATATAAACACATAGATAGTGAAAAGAGCCGAGTGAAGAAGAAACATTCAGTGGATTATCAGAACCCCCCAGCAGCCTAGGCCTATAGCAGCATAACTAAGGGAGGGTTCAGGGTCACCTGATCCAGCCCTAACTATAAGCTTGATCATAAAGGAAAGTTTTAAGCCTAATCTTAAAAATAGAGAGGGTGTCTGTCTCCTGAATCCAAGCTGGGAGCTGGTTCCACAGAAGAGAGGCCTGAAAGAGTAAGTGTCATGTCCTGGGCCGTTGGCCCAGCGTTTTGTGTTAGTTTATTTCCTGAGTGTGTCCTCCCAGTAGGTTGATGTCTTGTGTTTCCTAGTGTTGTGATATGTCTGCATCTCTGTCCTGAGTCTGTGCCTGTTCCCTGTGTTTAGTCAGTATGTTCCTTGGTTTGTCACTTCCTGTTTATTTTGACAGTCTGGTTTTCTTGTGCTTTGTGTTCAGCTTTGCTTCCCCTGTGTAATTAGTTTCATTTGCCTCACCTGTTGTTCCCTGCTGTTTCCTCTTGCCCTGATTACCCAGTGTGTATTTAAGCCCTCAGTTTCCATGTGTTCCTTGTCGCGTCGTTGACGTTTTTGTGCCCGTATGTTCCTGTGCTCCCTGTGGCTTCCCTTCGTCTCCTCTTCGTCTCCTCTTATCTGTCATCCAAGGTTTTTGTATTTGTTTTTTCCCGTTGAAATAAATCCCTTTTAAGTTACGCTGACTTCTGGAGTCCTTCGTGTCAGCCATTCCTCGCCTGTTTCCTCCCCGGCCATGACAGAACGACGCGACCAGACTATGGACCCCGCGGATACCAGGAGCCCCTCCGAGCAAGAGGAAGTGATTTTGGAGCTCATAGATCTCTCCAGGAACATCATTCATGCCACTGATGAACCCCGTCAGATTATTCAGGCAATTTTCTGCTGCAGACTTTTTTCTTCCTCCACTTGGCTCCTCACCCATCCTGACACTGCCTCCCTTGCCCATTCCATAATCATGCTCCGGAAAAACTTACAAGCTAAACTGTATAATATTGGTCGCCCTGTCCAGGGCAAGGACACAACCTTTTTCCTCCAAGCCATCACTAATTCACCTCTCCTGCAGCCGGTCATCTCACCTCCGTCGTCTCCTCCGCACCACTGCAGCTCAGCACCACAGGCGCTGCCTCGCTTTCCGGATCCGCCATCATCCCTTCAACTCACCTCTCCCACCTCATCATTTTCATTCTTTCACCCACAGCCCACCGCCTCCCCAGACCTCTCTTGGCTGCCAGATGATGTGGAGATTATTGATTCACCTCTGCTGGTGGACATCCTGGATGCTGAGAATCGTGCTTCCCACTCCAACAGAACGCGAAGGAAGCAGCGCTCCCGGCGTCGCCGTGCTCCTCTCCAGCCACTCTCGCCTCAGTCAGCTGTAGCGCCTGCTCAGTCGCAGTCTTCCCAGTCAGCTGTAGCTCCAGCTCCCCCTCAGTCGCAGTGTTCCAAGTCAGCTGTAGCTCCAGCTCCCCCTCAGTCGCAGTGTTCCAAGTCAGCTGTAGCTCCAGCTCCCCCTCAGTCGCAGTGTTCCAAGTCAGCTGTAGCTCCAGCTCCCCCTCAGTCGCAGTGTTCCAAGTCAGCTGTAGCTCCAGCTCCCCCTCAGTCGCAGTGTTCCAAGTCAGCTGTAGCTCCAGCTCCCCCTCAGTCGCAGTGTTCCATGTCAGCTGTAGCTCCAGCTCCCCCTCAGTCGCAGTGTTCCATGTCAGCTGTAGCTCCAGCTCCCCCTCAGTCGCAGTGTTCCATGTCAGCTGTAGCTCCAGCTCCCCCTCAGTCGCAGTGTTCCATGTCAGCTGTAGCTCCAGCTCCTCCTCAGTCGCAGTCCCAGACCCCTCAGTTAGCTCCAGCTCCCTCTGTTCACCCTGCTCCAGCTCCCTTAGCTCCAGCTTCCCCTGCACCTGTACCTGTTCGGCGGGTGGGGGCAGCCACGGACGGGCTGACCTCGGCACTCGCACCTGTTCGGCGGGTGGGGGCAGCCACGGACGGGCTGACCTCGGCACTCGCACCTGTTCCGCGGGTGGGGGCAGCCACGGACGGGCTGACCTCGGCACTCGCACCTGTTCCGCGGGTGGGGGCAGCCAGGTCCAAGCCTTCGCATCGGTTTTCTGTGTTAGCTGCAGCAGCAGGGTCTCAGTCAGCTCTAGCTCCAGTCGCTCTCCCTCGCCTTCAGTCAGCTCCAGTAACTCTTCCTCGGTCCCCGTGTCAGCTGTTTCAGTGCCCTCTCAGTCAGTTCCCTCAGCCCCTGTCTTAGTTCCTTCGGTTTTGGTCCCAGTTCCCTCAGCTCCTGCTCCATCTGTAGCTCCAGTAGTGTCAGCTCCCTCTCAGGCCCCAGTTTCAGCTAGCTCTCAGCCTGCTCCCACGCAGCCAGCCCTCCCTAGCTCTCGGTCTGTTTCCACGCAGCCAGATCTCCCTAGCTCTCGGTCTGTTTCCACGCAGCCAGATCTCCCTAGCTCTCGGTCTGTTTCCACGCAGCCAGATCTCCCTAGCTCTCGGTCTGTTTCCACGCAGCCAGATCTCCCTAGCTCTCGGTCTGTTTCCACGCAGCCAGATCTCCCTAGCTCTCGGTCTGTTTCCACGCAGCCAGATCTCCCTAGCTCTCGGCCTGCTTCCACGCAGCCAGTCGTCTCCCGGCCTGCTTCCACGCAGCCAGTCGTCTCCCGGCCTGCTTCCACGCAGCCAGTCGTCTCCCGGCCTGCTTCCACGCAGCCAGTCGTCTCCCGGCCTGCTTCCACGCAGCCAGTCGTCTCCCGGCCTGCTTCCACGCAGCCAGTCGTCTCCCGGCCTGCTTCCACGCAGCCCCCTGCACCGCGGCTATTCCCCGAGCAGCCCCTGCTGCTCAATAAAGCAGCAGTGTGCCCTGTTCCGCGGTCCCAGCCTACGCATCCGGTGCCTCACTATGTAGGCCCCATTCAGCCCATGGGCTCAGCTCACTCCGAGCCGATGGGGGTCTCCGCTCAGTCCGAGCCAGGGGGTCCCGCTCAGTCCGAGCGCTCCGCGCCAGAGGGTCCCGCTCAGTCCGAGCCGATGGGGGTCTCCGCTCAGTCCGAGCCAGGGGGTCCCGCTCAGTCCGAGCACTCCGCGCCAGAGGGTCCCGCTCAGTCCGAGCCGATGGGGGTCTCCGCTCAGTCTGAGCCAGGGGGTCCCGCTCAGTCCGAGCGCTCCGAGCCAGGGGGTCCCGCTCAGTCCGAGCGCTCCGCGCCAGAGGGTCCCGCTCAGTCCGAGCCGATGGGGGTCTCCGCTCAGTCCGAGCGCTCCGCGCACGAGGGTCCCGCTCAGTCCGAGCCGATGGGGGTCTCCGCTCAGTCCGAGCGCTCCGAGCCAGGGGGTCCCGCTCAGTCCGAGCCGGTGGGGGTCTCTGCTCAGTCCGAGCGCCCCACGTCGCCCGAGGGTTCCCCACCAGAGCCCGGGGTCGCCCTTCTCCGCCGCCGCATGCCCCGCGGTCGGCCTCCAGTGCCTGCACCTCGTCTCCGCCGCCGCATGCCCCGCGGTCGGCCTCCAGTGTCTGCTCCCCGTCGCCGCCGCCGCATGCCCCGCGGTCGGCCTCCGGTGACCCCTCCTCGTCGCCGCCGCCGCTGGGAGCGCGGTCGGCCTCCAGTGACTCCCCCTCGTCGTCGCCGCCGCCGCTGGGAGCGCGGTCTGCCTCCAGTGACTCCCCCTCGTCGTCGCCAGTGATTCCTCCTCGTCCTCGTCGCCGCCGCCGCTGGGAGCGCGGTCGGCCTCCCTCGTTGGGACTTTGCTTTGTGGCCCCTTGGCCTCTGCGGCCTCCTGAACTGTGTGTTTTTTGTTTTGGATTTCCCACTGACTCCCCTGAACTGTGGACTGTTTTTTCCCCTGCTGTTTTTGTTTTGTCATAGCTCCTGGACTGTTCCTTGTTTCGACCCCCTGTTTTGGACATTGGAGCTCTCCGGCCTTGTGCCGTCGCTTTTTGTTTCATCCGGTTGTTTTTTTTTGTTTTCTCATCCCCGTGTTTTTGCTCTGGTTTTTGGACTGTATTCAGCTTGTGCCATTGCTTTTCTTTGTTCGGTTCCTTTTGCTCATTGTTTTTTGCCCTCGTGCTCTACCCTTGCTCCAGTGCTTCCTTGTGTTTTTGGGTTTGTTCCTGGCTTTGTTTGCTCCCTGTCTGTTTTTGTTTCGGGCCCTCCTTCCTGGTGCCCCGCCTCCCGCCCTGGTCTGGTTTTGTTTCTTGTTTTGGCCGTCGGGAGCCGGCCTTTGAGGGGGGGGGGTACTGTCATGTCCTGGGCCGTTGGCCCAGCGTTTTGTGTTAGTTTATTTCCTGAGTGTGTCCTCCCAGTAGGTTGATGTCTTGTGTTTCCTAGTGTTGTGATATGTCTGCATCTCTGTCCTGAGTCTGTGCCTGTTCCCCGTGTTTAGTCAGTATGTTCCTTGGTTTGTCACTTCCTGTTTATTTTGACAGTCTGGTTTTCCTGTGCTTTGTGTTCAGCTTTGCTTCCCCTGTGTAATTAGTTTCATTTGCCTCACCTGTTGTTCCCTGCTGTTTCCTCTTGCCCTGATTACCCAGTGTGTATTTAAGCCCTCAGTTTCCATGTGTTCCTTGTCGCGTCGTTGACGTTTTTGTGCCCGTATGTTCCTGTGCTCCCTGTGGCTTCCCTTCGTCTCCTCTTCGTCTCCTCTTATCTGTCATCCAAGGTTTTTGTATTTGTTTTTTCCCGTTGAAATAAATCCCTTTTAAGTTACGCTGACTTCTGGAGTCCTTCGTGTCAGCCATTCCTCGCCTGTTTCCTCCCCGGCCATGACAGTAAGTATCCTAGGAACCACAAGTAAGCCAGCAGTCTGAGAGTGAAGTGCTCTATTGGGGTGATATGGGACTATAAGGTCTTTAACCCTATAACACTGGGCGATTGCCACTGATGCACCTTCGAAACGTGCCCTCAACTGCCGTCAACAGCTTGTTAACACCGAGCGTATCACCGCTGAGGTGTCTGATCAAACACACTTTGAATTTCTGCAATTATGCGAACTATTGGCAAAATTCAAAAGTTTCTGAAAGCTGAGAAATTGCGTTTCACAGCCAATGTTTAACAGAGTGATTATGGTAATTGTTGCCAAAAGTCCGCGAACAGTGGGACATTTGAAATACGTTGTGTCTCCAACGATACGTTCTGCTTTATAGGATTAAGATTGGTGATGACCCAGTCTCACAGTCTGTGGGCGATTTGTTGAAAAATCCTTGATCCACACACACAGGCTGTGGCTGAGGCCCAGATCGAGGAGTTTGGTGATCAGCTGGATAGGAACGATGGTATTAAACGCAGAGCTGCAATCAATGAACAGAAGCCTCACATATGTGTCCTTCTTATCCAGGTGCATCAGTGTTGTGTGGAGGGCTGTGATTATAGCATCCACAGTAGACTGGTTTTCCCTGTAAGCATACTGGTGCTGGTCCAGGCAGTGAGGGAGAGCAGCCTTAACATGCTTTGCCACCAGCCTCTCAAAGTACTTGGCAATGACGGGAGTCAGCGCCACTCCTCTATAACCATCTAAAGTGCTCATGTTGCTTTGCTTGGGCACTGGAATGATGGTTGTTGTCTTCTTCACACACTAGGGTTACTTATGGAGTTCCACAGGGTTCTTTGCTAGGACCAATTCTATTTATACTTTGCCAAGGATGGTGGCACGCCTAGTTGCAGCGGGTCAGTGCTCCCTAAAATAATGCTGTGTGTGGTTACTGTTTATATTATGTTTTGTCGCTAGACTCAGTCAGAGTACACGGAATATCTTCTACAACAGAGAGGATTTATTGCACATAGGGATTACATGTCATATTCCAATAACAGGGCCTTCCGCCACTCGCATGGGACTTGCATGGGTTTTACAACGACTCTTTCAAGGATTTTTGAGAGAAAAGGAAGGTTGGAGATTGGCCTATAATTAGCTAATACAGCTGGGTCAAGTGATGGCTTTTTATGGTTGATGACTTTTTTAAAAGTCCTGTGGTACATAGCCTATTAATCGAGATAGATTGATCTTATTAAAGACCGAAGCATTAATTAATGGTAGCACTGCTTTGAGCAGTTTTGTAGGAATAGAGAAAGCTCAACTGGGATACAGGAGTCTAAATAAATATCTAGTATTGAAAGTAGCTATAAATAATGATACGTCTGTGAGATGGTTATGAATATTTTTTTCTCAAATGATTACAATTTTATTACTCATTACTCTTTGTCAGCCTGGCTACATGTTGAAAAGAAATGTTGTTTATGTTGTTGGAGCAGCAGCTTGTCTACAGCTGAGAGGAAGAGGATAGACAAGCTCATCAGGAAAGCCAGCTCTGTCCTAGGATGTCCTCTCGACTCAGTGCAGGTGGTGGGAGACAGAAGGACTCTAACCAAAATAACATCACTGATGGACAAGGTCTCCCACCCCATGCAGGAAGCTGTTGCTGAGCTGGAGAGCTCCTTCAGTGACAGACTGCTGCATCCTAAATGCACAAAGGAGCGTTACCGCAGATCCTTCCTCCCAGCAGCTGTAAGACTTTATAACCATCACTGCTCCCAACAAAAACCACAATAACCTACACAATGTAGGATAATATATAATATACTGTAAATAGTCCGGCCTGTTAAGGTTCAACACACAGGCACATCATGTACATTGTATATAGAGTTATTATTAGTAGTATTAAGGTTAATCTTGTTTGTTGATTTTATATATATATATATATATATATATATATATATATATATATATATATATATATATATATATATATATATATATATATATATATATATATATATATATATATATATATATATATATATATATATATATATATATATATATATATATATATATTCTTTTCTTAATGTAAATTATTATATTTTTATTTATATTTATTTTATTTTTATTTTTTTTTTTATTTATATTTATAATAACTGCGGCTGCTGTTACACCCAAATTTCCCCTCTGTGGGACAATAAAGGCTGTTTCTTCTTCTTCTTCTTCTTAAACATGGACTTGTTCAGACTTTCTTCAGTCAGTGATGAACATTAAGAAGGCCTAGCTTTACGGAGGGCTTTTTTTTTTTTATAAAGCAACAAGCTGTTTTTTCCAGGCTAAATGAAGATCTAAGTTAGTGAGATGCCATTTCCTCTCCAGCTTACGGGTTATGTGCTTTAAGCTGCACGTTTCTGAGTTATACCAGGATTTAATGCTTCCTTTTTCAGAGGAGGTACAGTATCCACAGTGGTATGCAGTGGGGATATAACACTATTAATGAGAGAGCCTGTCCTCCTTGAAAAAATAATCTTATCAGCCATTTCTGCAGGCACATTTTGAGAGAAGCCAGTTGAGTTTAATAATAGATTAAATGCAGTGTTGAGGCTGTCATTTTCAGCATCTACACTGATATTAAAATCACCCACTATAATTATTTTATCTGAACTGAGCACTAAATTAGATAAAAATCCAAGAAATCAGACAGAAATACTGAGTAAGGGCCAGATGGATGATAGATAAAACAAATAAACTCATTTTTGAGTTTTCCAGTTAGGGTGGACAAGGCAGGAGTTAGGTTTTAAAATGACTTAAAACTCTGTCTGGGTCTTTGGTTGGTTAATAATCTTGAGTGGAAGATTGCTGCTACTCCTCCTGCTCAACCTGTGCTTTGAGAATTCTGACAATATGTTGATTCATTTAAACTAACATAATCATCCTGCTGTAACCAGGTACCTGTAAGGCAGAATAAATCAATATGTTGATCAATTATTAAATCATTTACTAACAGAGACTTGGAAAATACTTATTTAATAATCCACATTTAACTGTTTTATTCTTTGTTATTTCTTTTTGAATTTTTATGCTTCAATAATTTTTTGCTGAAATTTGGTTTGTTATTTTTTTGGTGGTCTGGGAGCAGGCACCGTCTCTATGGGGATGGGGTTTTGGGGGGATGGCAGGAGGAAAGAAGCTGCAGAGAGCTGCATAAGACTACAACTCTGTTTCCTTGTCCCAACTCTGGATAGTCACATTTTGGGGAGTTTAATAAATCTGGCCAGATTTCTAGAAATGAGAGCAGCTCCATCCAGTGTGTGATGGAGGCGGTGTCTCACTGTGGTCTTCACTGCTGTTGCCCTTCAGTTTTATCTGTGCCTTAGACACTGAGGGTGGGGAGGTGAGTAGGAGCACAGTTCACCAGCAGTCTGGTGCTCATGCCTAGTTTTCACACAGTCATTTCCATCCTTTGCACCTCATGCACTTTCATACACTGACACATATCACCTCTCATAAAAACAGAATACTCACCAAACGCTATAGTAACCAGACTTGGTCCTGTGAAGAAAAGAGACTTGAAATGCTTCACTTGAAGATTAGTTCAGTTATTTACCTGAACTGCTGCAAATACTAACCTGATATCACCTTGAAACTGTTCATTAACTCTGGACTTTTTGCAGTAAGTCCTGCAGTTAAGCCTTTTTGCACAAATTCTGACAGCAGCGGACTGGCTGCTTAGGGGATATCATGACACTTTGACTGTGGGCCCACTGGAGAATTTATGTTATGTTTTAGCAAGATTTTACTTTCAATGACACATGATAAAGCAGGGCCAGAAAGTAAGGTTTGCCCAACTGCAACCATCAGACTGCACCCTGTTAGAAGAAGAAGAAGAAGAAGAAACAGCCTTTATTGTCCCACAGAGGGGAATTTTGGGTGTAACAGCAGCCGCAGTTATTATAAATATAAATAAAGATATAATAATTCACACTATTAAGAAAAGAATATATATAAAATCAACAAACAATATTAACCTTAATACTACTAATAATAACACTATATACAATGTACATGATGTGCCTGTGTGTTGAACCTTAACAGGCCGGACTATTTACAGTATATTATATATTATCCTACATTGTGTAGGTTATTGTGGTTTTTGTTGGGAGCAGTGATGATTATAAAGTCTTACAGCTGCTGGGAGGAAGGATCTGCGGTAACGCTCCTTTGTGCATTTAGGATGCAGCAGTCTGTCACTGAAGGAGCTCTCCAGCTCAGCAACAGTTTCATGCATGGGATGGGAGACCTTGTCCATCAGTGATGTTATTTTGGTCAGAGTCCTTCTGTCTCCCACCACCTGCACTGAGTCGAGAGGACATCCTAGGACAGAGCTGGCTTTCCTGATGAGCTTGTCTATCCTCTTCCTCTCAGCTGTAGACAAGCTGCTGCTCCAACATACTGCTGCATAGAAGATGGCTGATGCCACCACAGAGTCATAGAAGGTCTTCAGGAGTGTCCCCTGCACTCCAAAAGACCTCAGCCTTCTCAGCAGGTAGAGTCTGCTCTGACCCTTCCTGTAGAGCGCATCAGTGTTATGAGTCCAGTCCAGTTTATTGTTTAGGTGAACACCCAGGTACTTATAAGAGTCCACTATCTCAATGTCCACTCCCTGGATGTTCACCGGTGTCCGTGTGGTGGGTCTGCGCCTGCAGAAATCCACCACCAGCTCCTTGGTTTTAGCGGCGTTGATCAGGAGGTGGTTCCGCTGGCACCAGTCCACAAAGTCCTGAGTCCACTGTCTGTACTCTGAGTCATCCTCACCTGTGATGAGGCCAACTATGGCAGAGTCGTCAGAGAACTTCTGCAGATGGCAGCGTGGGGAGTTGATGGAGAAGTCTGCAGTGTAGAGGGTGAAGAGGAACGGTGCCAGCACAGTTCCCTGTGCTGGCACCTGCAGACCAGCCTGTCAGAGACACAGCCCTGTGTCCTCACGTACTGTGGGCGGTCAGTGAGGTAGTCCAGTATCCACTCGGAGATGTGTTACCCTGTTAGTCCACTTATTTACCCCCCCCAGCCATTTTTTTCAGCCCATCTCTTTCATTTTTTCCAGGCATCCTGTGGTGAAAGATGATTACAGATGAAAGAAAATGAGTTATTCAGAGGACCGCTCCCACTGTGCTGAGACCACCACACCACACACTGTAAGACAGCACTGCTCACTCACTCACTCACTCACACACACACAATCTCGCTGTCACACCTTTTGTTCCTTCAACCTTCACCTCCATCTTCTCCAGGGGACGTTAAAAGGGGTTGCCAGGAAAGTATCAAGGAATCTTAAGACCATCATGAGTGCAGACACAGTCCCATTCACATGTATGGATAGGTTTAAATCAAAACAGGTAACTGAGAAATCAGAGAGGTGATGATGGGATAAAGTTTGACAGGTGAACTGAATGAAGCCTCTTTATAATGATGGAATCATTCCCCCAGCCTGTCCCATTAGGAGCTGTCACTGGATTGGAGGACAGATGAGATGATTTCATTCCAGGAGATTCATTAATTATAAATATTTATAATTTTTTATTTTGATGGAGCTGCACCTGACCATTAAGGCCTCTTTTAGACTTTTTTGGTTAATGTGGAGTCAGCATCTTCCATGTGTGGAAGATCAGCTTGCCTTAATGAGATAAAATGACCAAAAAAACATGATAATTTTTTATGAGGGGAACCCATCCCCCTTTGTTTTGAACCTCATTATTTAATGTAATTAAAGAGACAGGACAAACAGGGTCTTTACAGCCTTTTCATTTATTTTTATAAGTCTTGTTATCTGCTTTTTAAGCAGAAAATTTTTGTAGGATCAAATAAATTAATTATGCATACCCCCCCAAAAAACAAACAAACAAACAAACAAACAAACAAACAAACAAACAAACAAAACCTAAACAATCAAACAACAACAACAACAAAAGGTTTTTCAAAGCAGTCCAGTTCCACATATTTCACTCAGTTTTGAAGGGAACTAAAATACTCCATGGGTACATGTGTTATATCTATGTAATAAAATGAAAACAAAAACACTAAAGACTAAAGGTAGAAGCAAACATAAAGAAAAACAAACATATATAAAATTGTGATACCAAGATCCAACAATACGTTGCCTATGACAATTCAAGAGGGAGTTTTTGGAAAGGAGCCAGATTTGGATCTGTTCTTTACTTTTTCATTTAATTGATAAAATTATAAAGTTTTAGAGTAACTCCTTCCTTTTGGCCTCCAGAAACACCCAGTCAGCCAGGTTTAAGACTTTACTGGCCAATTCCGGCCCCCAAACCTTATATTTGACATTTCAATATAGCCATTTATTTCTCTTTTTTTGTTAAAATTGATCAAAAAATAAAGTACAAAATACAAAAATAAAAAACAATGAAAACAACAGGCATTGCAAATGAAATTTGTTTTCATTATTCGGTTATCTTTCAATGACAGCATTAGTATTTGAGTTCTCATTAAGCATGTTATTAAATGTTATTGTAATGGAAAACTTGCCAAAATTACAGATATTATTCTTGTCCTAATTGTTAAAAAGAAAAGGAAAACTAATTGGACTTAATTCTGTCTCACATCATATACAAACAGTCTGTTTTCTGTTTAAGAGTTACACAGTTTTAGTGAGAGAATCCTTCGTTATTTTACTGTCATGACTCCATTTATTTATTTTGTACTTTGTGTATTTTTATTGGTCTTGTTCAGACTATAACACCATGTAGTGCAGTCAGGTGAGGTCATACTCACACTTCCCTCCTTTGTCGTCCTTCTACACAGAGCTCACAGCAAAATAGTTTTCTGTGATCATCTAACTGAAATCAGGACGTGTCCCTCCTTAGACCTCATGTCAAGAAAAAACAATAATTAGTGTTACAAGAAACAAAGCAGATTATATTCCTGTGGCCTTCCAATGATAAATTATCCAAACAGATTATGAGTCAGATACTGAGAACGTTCAGACTGGAACTGAAACATTACAGTCTGTTGTTATTTTTCCTGCAGTTCTTTGACCTTTGACCACTAATGTGTTTTAGTTCTTCACTGAGAGCCTGTGACTGAGCGTGCTTAAGGCCTAACACTCCCCACGTCAAAGAGATCTCCTGTTGATGACCCTCCTCCTGGTCTCAGACTTTACACAGAGGTCAGGGGTCAAGGAACTTACAGTTTACCTGTTCATCTGAGGTTGGGCCTTCTTACTGAGGTTATGTGGAACCAGAAGCCTTTTTCCTGAGTCTTAAGGCCGTTTCACACCGGACGCATAAATTCCGTGCGAATGTTTTGTGCGTTAAAAATATTTTTCGGACTCTCCTGTTCTTGATGCAGCCGTTCACACCAACCGCGTCATTTCACAGGACGAATTTGCGGCATTTATTTTTTCGGATCAAGTTCGATTTTTCTGACTTTAGCAAGCGAACAAACAGGACTGACCAATCAGAGCACTGCATTTAGCAGCATGCGAGGTCATAGCTCAAAACACGAACCGATGTACTGAATATACAGTGATGTGGGAACAATAAAATCATAATATTTTACCTCAGACACACAGCTACACGCTGCTCCGGGTCAGTCGGCTCTCTGATATTATCCTCTGCCTCCTCACATGTGATCCCAACTCTGCCAACAAGAGCTCAAACTGTCCCACTGACATCCTGAAATATGCGTCAAAGCATCCGTGATGCAGCTTCAGTTCTGTGATCAAACCATGAAACTCTCCCTGCTGCTGCTTTCTTATGAGCTGGATGAACCCATAAACTCTGTTTCTTCCTTCTCTTGTTTAGAAACATCAGGACCATTACATCATCACTTGATGTCGACTGCATTTTTTTTCCCACCGTGCGTTATATAGGGAGGATTTAGTCGCAAAAACGCAACGCGTCCGGTGTGTATGTAGGTTACACGACAGGTTTGCATCCGAAAGATTCGGAATTTCGTGTCATTTTTACGCAACGCATCCGGTGTGAAAGGGCCTTTAGAGCTGTCAGTCTGTTCAGGAGAGCTTGGTATGAACTCACAGCCTCTGACAGTGGACTCATCTCTGTTCTTGTCCTGTTGGACCTCAGTGCAGCTTTTGATACTGTTGATCATAACATTTTATTACAGAGATTAAAGCATACTATAGGTATTAAAGGTACTGCACTGCAGTGGTTTGAATCATATTTATCTCATAGACTCCAATTTGTTCATGTAAATGGGGAGTCTTCTTCACACACTAAGGTTAATTATGGAGTTCCACAGGGTTCTGTGCTAGGACCAATTCTATTTACATTATACATGCTTCCCTTAGGCAGTATTATTAGAAAGCACTGCATCAATTTTCATTGTTATGCAGATGATACTCAGCTTTACCTATCAATGAAGCCAGATGACACACATCAATTAGTTAAACTGCAGGAATGTCTTAAAGACATTAAGGCCTGGATGACCTCTAATTTCCTGCTTCTAAATAAAACTGAAATTATTGACATTGACATTACTTTGGCTTCCAGTAACACTGTGAGAAATCTTGGAGTCATTTTTGACCAGGATATGTCCTTCAATGCACATATTAAACAAATTTTTAGGACCGCTTTTTTGCATTTGTGCAATATTTCTAAACTTAGAAACATCCTTTCTCAGAGTGATGCTGAAAAGCTAATTCATGCATTTATTACTTCTAGGCTGGACTATTGTAATTCATTATTATCAGGCTGTCCCAAAAGCTCGCTGAAGAGCCTTCAGTCTTTAAAGAGCCTTTATATCCATATTTATTTGATGTGATACACTGACCTCTCTTTCTGATAAATAACAATAAAACAGTTTAGGCTTTAGTTTTACTGGAATCATGTGAAACCTGTGAAATTGAACATCAGCTGTGTGCTGTGTGACTCTGTTACAGACGCACATAATAATTATTTATCATAGTAATAGTCCTGCACTGGTTTGCTTTTGTTTTGGGGCTCTAACTCTCTCTGAGTCTAGGGTGGGTTCGTCACTTATAGACCCGCACCTAGAGACTTGGGTTCCTGCTCGTTGCACCTGGTGTTCATCAGTCAAATCAACAGCCAGTACCTAAAGACCAGTTCCAGCACCCAGTCTCTGTCAGATTCTGCCTCTCCAGAGTGGTAATCAGACTCATTTATGGCTCACCTGTGAGTGACTGATGAACGGTTCTCTTACCAGAAGGTTTACCTGCTGAACTAGTCCATTCCTACTCATCCCTTTGAACACTCACCTCACCAAGTCTACCTTCTCACCCTCCTACAATCTCAGCTACTGTTGGAGAGCAAACCAGTGGTCCCCCCGCTGAACACCCTTCTTGGCATCATAAAGAAAGCTACCTCACTTGCATTGTTAATCACACCTTGGAACATCTCTTAGGAATCTCTATAAAAGGACTATCCTCTCTTTTTTCCCAGAGAAACTACTCCCAGTGACCAGATCTGTCTCCCAGAGCTCCCATTCCTGTGTGAGCTGTTTCTGTATTATTAAATCTCTTACACTGTCTGATTTGAGTCTTGTATTTGACTCCACCTTTTCATTAATTCTTCACGACCTTTGACAATTATTAAAACATTTGTTTCGTTGGATCATTTTACTGCTCATAGAGAACAAAACAATCTTCAGCACTGAAATGATCTCTTCCTACGCTTTAGCATTCCCAGCACGGTAGTGTTGGGACTGAATAGTAACAGATGCTCCCAGTTTAACTACATTACCCTTAAAACCAGTAACACAGAGCACAGATGACTCTGACAGCTCAACATTATCCCCCAGTTACAATTAATTACCTTCACGTCCTCCCCCTGCTCTCCATTTACATATCTAAACACAGGCAACAAAGTGTGTGTGTGTGTGTGTGTGTGTGTGTGTGTGTGATGCTTGTGCTGTGATGTGACTGATAAAATAAGAAATGAATGCAGACCAACTGATCAAACCTAAGAAAATATGTTTAAAACTTATTTCCTCGTTCTTACAGTGTGTTCGTCGTGTGTGTTTACAGACTATGTGTGTAGGTGTGTGTATGTGGTTCTCTCTCCTCCATTATTTTTACCTCTTGTTCCCCTCTGTCTCTCATTTATAATGGGGAGAGGGAGGCTGCAGATAAAGGAGGCGAGCAGGGAGACGGAGTGAGCGGTCACACTGTGTGATGCTATCTGCTACCCACAACGCATTGCAAGTGGACGCGTGACATGTTCTATACATCTTTCCAGCACAGCACTCATTAAACAAATGCCCACTGATGTATGGCTGTGTAGAAATGAATTTTTACTTCTGTGGGCTGGGAGCTGTGCTCAGTCTCACTTCCTGTCTGATCTCTGGGGTCTGAACACACACACACACACACACACACACACACACACACACACACACACACACACACACACACACACACACACACAGAAAATCCAAAAACAGATAACAGATGCAGCCATGTACTCACATGTACATGGCTGCTATTTTCTCTGTGTAGTGATATCAGCTGACTGTGAGTGGTTACTCTCTTTGAGCGTGCTTGCAGTGAAACAAGGTAGCTCATGTGATGACTCTGAAATAAAATATAGATAATCACACACAGTCCACTCAGAGCATCTTCTGTGTACTTTCCCATGATATTTAAGAGGATTTATAGGTGATGCTTTGTGCCTTTCTTCCTCTTAGAGAGCTGTGAGTGAAACTTTGTTTATTCAGGAGTTTACAGACTCTTGGCTCAGATAAATCATCATGACCTGAATATGTTCTGTTCAATAAAGAAACAAAGGCAAACTTAACATTTTTGGTAAATTCTAGTTTTTGGTGATTTGTGGAGCTCAAATTGGTTTCTGAGAAACAAATATTTTATTTTTCACTTTAAAGAGCTTTTTCATTACCTTTGATTTCAGACAAATGTTTGAATCTGTTTTCATTCATGAACTCTGAGAAAAACCAGGTGAATCATGTTTCCATAGCAGGAAGTAATCCTCTTCAGATGTATTCTCGCTACAGGAAATAGTTTTAGGTGAGGTTCAGTGCCTGGATGGAGCGAGTGGGAGGCTTAAAAAAAAATCCTCTCCAATATTTCTGTAATTTTGTAATTTGTATAATTCTCAAACCTGTATTTGAAAGGAGCAGACAGATAATATATAGTGATAGATGTGGGAAAGAAGGAGCACGAGAAACTCGAGAAGTACCAGAGCCTGAAGGAACAACTGGAGCAGATGTGGAAGCACAAAGTGGTCCTAGTGTTAACAGAAGTGTTGGAGCTGTAACCCTGAAACTGGAAGACTGGTCCCAGCAGATTCCAGGCACAACATCAGGAGCAGCTGAGGTGCTGAATCCTCAGTCTCCTGATTTAATTATGGGCTGTCTTAGTTTCTTGTCTAAATGTTATTCCAGACTGACTCCAGATCTCCAGGACTCCTTGTTCTTCTTGTCCCAGCAGATGATTCTTCCCAGCTGTCTGTTTGCTCTGTTTTCATGAGTTTATGACCAGTCAGACTCCTGCCTGATGCAACCATCTCTGTCATATGTACAGTTTGTGTTAAAGCAGTAATCCTTTTTCAATACATAAAAACTGCTGGTCCTTAAAACCTTTTCTGAGTCTGTCATTAAAAGGAAACAGTGAAGTCAGAGTCTACATCACCAAGATGACCCTGGAGTGTACTGCTGATAACATTTTGCATTTCATTTTTCAGATTTCATTACACAGAGTTCAGATTTTTACAAAGGGCACTCCTTAGCAATGCATTCTTTCTGATGTCTGGCAGGGGGGACTCCTCTGGTTGTGAAAAGAAGCCTGACTGGATAGAAGTCTATGATAAAATGAGCCTCATGCTCACCTGATCTCTACGCGCAGTAAACATAATGATGAGTTTATGGTCTCCTATTAGTCAAGAGCAGGAAGCAGGGGAGGATTTAATGCAGAGCTAAAGTGTGACTGAGAAACTGAGCAACACTCCTACAGCAGAAACTTATCGGTCAGATCCACCCCTCACTTATCACATTTGGTTTCAAAACGTGGTTATACCATATTTTGAAACCAAATGTGCAATGACAACGCACTTTGTGTTTTCAGAAGATAGGCATTCTGTCACTGAGACCTTTTGGCTTTGATTTGAATGCACATTCGTCATAAAATGTGTGATAATAAACAGTAAAAAGGTGCCAAAAGAGTCTCCTGAATACTGACAAAATAATTTTTTTCTTCCCTCTCCTGGACAGGTGAGAGTCGGTGGGCATGCCCAACTTGGTTTGCGCCTGCATGCACTACAGTTGCTGGCTGCTCTCATTAAAGCTTTCTATTGCTCTTAAAGCAGTCAGCAAAAACAATAGATTACTGCAAGTGGCAGAGACAAGGTGTGTGTAAAGGGGAGGATGAGAAGGAGAAGGAGGAGAGCAAAAGGTGTAAAAAAGTAGTTTCTTTTTTCTGAGAGCAAACGTGAGAAAGAAGGGGGATGGGAAAGAGGCTGGAGAAAGAAAGAGGGCATCAGAGGGAGAGAGGGAGGTGTATGGGTGGAGGTGGATGCTGGTCAGTGGAGATGTCGGTGGCCCATTAATCTTGGCTTCTTCCTGCCTAGTTATTGTGTATTTCTTTTGGCCAGAGATTGATTGTAGCAGGGGAAGATGAATTTGCCCGTGGACCTTCTTTTCTCTCTTGTTTTTTTCTAACTTCTGATGCTTGGCCAAGGTGATAATGCTCCCTGTCTCCATCCTGCTGCTTCCTCCCTCCCTCTGCTGTTTCTCCCTTTCATTTATTTTAGATTAGAATCATCATCTATCGCACAAAATGTGTCTGTAAGAACAAAAGAAACAATGAAGGGTCAGGATGTCTGAGGGCAGGAGAAGGGACAGTGACCCAGCTGGACCAAATATTAGGAAAAACACACAAAGGGCCTTTTGTTGAAACTTTGTTTCATACGTACACATGTAAGTTTTTTGTCATGTGACCACTCTCCAATCTGATGATTCGTAGCCACGTACGGGGTGTCAATCATTTGCTTCTCGCTTTACTTTTTGTTTTTGTTTTGGCTGCCCCAGCCTGTGTTTCCTTGTTAATCTTGTTAATAATAGATATATATTCTTGTCTTTTCCTTTGTCAGGTAGTCTCTGTTCCTGTGCTCTCAGTAGGTGTTTCTTTAGATTTTGTATTTTTCTTGTTCACATTTGCCTCATATGTTCTGCATTTACTTTGAACCAGAACATGACAGCAGACATTATTCGTGTGCTCATCTAACAGTGCGTATGACAGAATGTTTAGGACATAAATCATGCACCACCGTGCACATATTGTTCTATAAACACACATATTCTACCATCAAACAGACACACTGTTTTCATCCAAAAATCAAGAACTGAATATTTAAACTATGTTTTTTCCTTCTCTCATGCACCAAAGATGTTTCAAGGATTATTTGATGCAGTCCTGATGTGACTATGAGAACCTGTCCTCCTCATGGCTCATTTTTGCAGGCACACCCTTCAACCAATACCTACATTTTAAAATACAATAAAGCAACCTCTAGTAGTCGTACACGAAAGGCGTGTGAAAAACACATTTGGTTTCCCCGGCAAATTCAGAAGAAATACAAAACTATGGATTTTCTCAGGGTTCTGAAAAGTTTATGGGGACTAAATGGCATTAGATGCCACAGGAAAAGCTTAAACATTAAATAAATAGACGGGCTCTTATGCATCGCTTTCCTACTGTACTTGAGCACTTATAGCACTTTAGACAACATACCAGATTCATACACACACTTCACTATTTTGCCCAAGGACACTTTGACATGCGGACTGCAGCAGCCAGGTATTGAACCACCTGCTGTCTGATTAGTAGGGGACCTGCTCTACCTCACGAGCTACAGCCACATTACATGGTGACATGGCACAGGAAGCCACACGAAGGAGCAGTAATTTTGGCAACACTCATGGGCCATTTTAAAACAAATGACTGATACTGTCATTTGTATTGGAGGACATGCTGGATCATGATCTGTTCCTGATGTGGTCCTGATGTTGCCAGTGATGTTGTCCGGATGTGCTGATGCAGCCCTGGTTTGTCTTGATGTGGTTCTTGTAGCAGGCTGTGATGGCTCTGTGCAGTCCAGCATGAGTTACTGTTGTATCAGTGCCAGATCTGCTGCTGGGTGTTCCCCGCTCTAAATCCTACTTAACCCAGTGACTTTAGCATGGCCAGACATATGCTGCACACCACAGGGACACACACACACACACACACAGACACACACACTAGAAAGAGAGAGCAGATTGGATTCAGGAGACAGACACCCTCTCTATTTTTAAGATTAGACTTAAAACTTTCCTTTATGATCAAGCTTATAGTTAGGGCTGGATCAGGTGACCCTGAACCATCCCTTAGTTATGCTGCTATAGGCCTAGGCTGCTGGGGGTTCCCATGATGCACTGTGTGTTTCTTTTCATTCACCTCTTTTCACTCTGTTTATACTCCACTCTGCATCATTAGTTATTATTAATCTCTGTCTCTCCCCCCTCAGCAGATGACCCCCCCTCCCTGAGCCTGGTTCTGATGGAGGTTTCTTCCTGTTAAAGGGAGTTTTTCCTTCCCACTGTCACCAAGTGCTGCTCATAGGGGGTCGTTGTGACTGTTGGGTTTTCTCTGTAATTATTGGAGGGACTCAGCACTATATAAATAAAATAAAACAGAATAGAATTGAATCCTTTGAATTTTAAAGGAAAATTCACCCTTAACATAGAAATCAGTCCACAAACTGTTAGTCATGGAGGATCTCATTTTGTAAGTTATGTTACAAGATATTGATATTGGTATACTGATGTTAAATGCATGAAATAAAGTTTCATATAGCATGTTTAAGTTGCTAGCATATATAAATGTCACCTCCATTCATGATGAATGTGAATGGAGTTTATTATAGTTTAAGAAGTAAAATTTACAAATTCAGCTACCTCATCCTGGTGTTGTTAATCTTGACTGTATCACCAGTGTCACTGTTTTTTTTAATATTAATTTGTTCACTCTGCAGCTTCCTTGCTTGTCTTTGTTCACGCCGTGAGTTGTTTGCTTTCTGTTTTTGCCAACCAAGTAGCACATTAATAAAGATCATTTCTATTTTTTTGTCTCTCAGTGTGTTGAAATTACAGAAACTCTTCAGACCTCCTTCTTCCAAACTTTCAGTCACATGTCCTTACTCACATGAAAACAAAGCAAATGCATCGATTCTTCTAAAGCTCTTTTCTGCCTCAGCATTCAAAACCCTTTTTATAACATGCCTCTATCTAATATTCACGCTCTGATGAACACATCAGACAGCAACTTGCTATTTTGCCCAATGTACTGATGCAGACTGGAGTAACCAGGGATCGAACCACCGACCTTCTAATTAGGAGATGCTCGACTACCAGAGCTACAGACAACTCGATCATTAACATCAGTTCTACTGCTTTATCATTTATTTGTTTTCTCTGTCAAAGTTAACTTCCTGAGCATCAGTGTCCCACCATCAGCACCGTTAAAGGACCTTTAAATCTGTGAATGTTCATGTAGGTGCATTAATAACGAGTCCAGCTCCTCACTTCAGTCTGCTCTTTATGCTCAAACACACCAAACACATTCAGACTCAAACACACCAACAAAACTTTGAAAGTCACATAAGCAGAGAGGAGGTGCCCACACCTCCCCTATTTTTCCTCTCCTGACATTATTGTGTGTGTGTGTGTGTGTGTGTGTGTGTGTGTGTGTGTGTGTGTGTGTGTGTGTGTGTGTGTGTGTGTGTGTGACCTTTCTGCAACGTTGCCCCGTATTCACTGGTTGTCAGCACTGTCTCTGTCCCAGGCCATCCGTCTCTGCCACCAGTCAGTCCTCCACCCAATCCTCCACCGTCCCATTAACACACACACACACACACACACACACACAGAGACATGAACATTCTTATAGTACAGTACACAAAGACACAGACACAGACACACATACACACACACACACACACACACACACACACACACATACACACACACAATCCTCCATTGTCCCATTAGCCCGGGATGAGGTGCTCTGCTCTGCTTTGAGCTCAGCTCAGTCTGGGTAGCCTGGGGGATCATTAAGGCCTTACAGAGCATGCGCGCGCACACACACACACACACGAATATAACGGGCTGAAGGAGTCCAGGTGGCCTGTTGTTATTTATAACAAAAGAAACAACACAGCATAACCGGCTGACATCAGGCCCATGCGGACCTGTGTGTGTGTGTGTGCGTGTGTGTGAATGAAGATCAGTGAAGGACAGCTCAAAGTATCTGTCCACCATGACCCCCCCCCCGAGTGGTCTATGGGCACTGGTGGTCCAGATGTTGGCTCCACAGCAGCAGTAAGATTGATCGGTTTAATTGTCAGCACTTTGCTCCGTGGAGCCTGAATACCTAAAGTCAACTTTTAAAGGATGTTTGTCTCCCTCTCTGTCTGCTTTTGTCCCCTGTGATTGAAAAAAATGTCATGTTTTCTGATCTTGTGCATGTGCGGTTTCTCCTCACATCTGTTCAGCATCCTCCGGTGAAAACATGCAGTCATTTAACATACTAACAGTCTGCACTCTCTCATTATCTCTCTCTGTCTTCGTCTTGTCTCTCCACTTGACTTTAAGTATGGCCTCTACAGGTGGTGGCCCATTGTGCTCTTGGATTTACATCTTTTCTCCTTAACTTCTACAGGAAAAAGTCTATTTAAGCTTTAAAGGGCACATATCATGCAAAATCCACATTTTTAGCCCTGAAATACATTTTGGTGTGTATATTAAGTGTGCAGCAGTGCAGGAAATTTAAATGCATTCTCTTCCGGTGCTGCGTAGATATCTTTACATTCTTTTTGGGTCATATTTTTCAGGCTGTTCAGTTTTCTCTAGTCCCTGTGACGTTTTCTGACCTGTGACGTCACAGTATTTGCTGTGGAACTGCTAAACAAGGGCTAACCAATCTCATAAATCTGCCCTTTTTTTTTGTGCTCAGTGATTTTGTAGTCCAGTTTCGTTATGCCGAAGTTGCATGTAGGTATGGCAAAATGTTCGGTTGTTGGCTGTATTAACCCACACAATTCCTTACATCGCCTCCTGGCATCAGAGCCTCTTCGAAGTGCCTGGTTACATTTTTTATTTCTGGGAAATGTAGCTACAACAATGGGGAAAATCCTCCGTGTGCTTCTTCAACCTCAGCCAGCATAAAGAGGGATTTGCCTAAAGACTGCATCTGATTTATGGAGAGCCGTTTCATTCATTTCATTCGCCGCCCCACAGATAAAACTCCGCCCCCTCATTTGAATATAAGAACATGAAATAAAAAGAAAAACGGGGTTAAAAAATAAAAGTCACTGAAATAGTAAAGTAGCTTTACAAAATAAAAGTGACACAAAATAAAAATCCATTATGAAATGAATAGATAAATAAATAAATAAATGAATAATTAAACAAATACATTAATTCATTTAAAAAATTAAGATAAAATTTTCTTTTAAAAATATTTTGTTTTATTTCATTGGGATATTTATTAATAACTGATCAATAGCAGTATTTATTTATTTTGTTTTGAATGAAACGGCTCTCCATACTGATTCAGGGGCAGGGCTGGACTGGTAATCGGGCATACCGGGCATTTGCCCGCTGGGCCGACAGTCCTCAGGGGCCGATGCCGTTGGATTTTTTTTTTCTTCCCTTTTTTTTTTCTAAGACACCGGCCCACAATTTAGAGGGGGCGGCCCATTGGCCCATCTTCAATATAGACAGTGGACAGAACCAATCAGGATATAGGATGAAAGCGGCCCCACCCTTTCTCTGCGTGGTGCAGAACACTGAACCTACTCCCGCTAGAAGTTTCAGTGTTGAGCGCGTGTGTTAAAGGAGAGGCAATATGGAGAAACCAGAAAGGAGGTGCAGAGAAGTTACGTGTGAAGAAATTTTAGAGTGTCGCTGTAGATGCTACAAAATGTGTAAAGATCACAGACATGTTTGCTGCTGTAGCCTCCACATCCTCTGTAACAGTAATGCTGCAGCAACAGCAGCTGTAGGCAGAGCCGGCCAGAGGCATAGGCGACATATGCGGCTGCATAGGGCCCCTGACCACCAGGGGCCCCCCCAAGCTTGCCCACATTTGTCATGAAACTTTTTTGGTTTGTTTTAATTTTTTACAAATGCCACTTTCCTAAAAGAAAGAAGAGACTATTCTAACTGTCCAGATTTGTACACTTGCAACAACACTAATTAAATGAGTAGGCTACACTCTAATATTTCTGTCTCAGACTGATGCTAAAAAGCTAATTCATGCATTTATTACTTCTAGGCTGGACTATTGTAATTCATTATTATCAGGCTGTCCTAAAAGCTCCCTGAAAAGCCTTCAGCTGATCCAAAATGCTGCAGCTAGAGTACTGACAGGGACTAGAAAGAGAGAGCAGATTTCTCCCATATTGGCTTCTCTTCATTGGCTCCCTGTTAAATCTAGAATAGAATTTAAAATCCTTCTGCTCACCTACAAGGTCTTGAATAATCAGGCCCCATCTTATCTCAAAACCTTATAGTCTCGTATCACCCCAACAGAGCACTTCACTCTCAGACTGCTGGCTTACTTGTGGTTCCTAGGATACTTAAGAGTAGAATGGGAGGCAGAGCCTTCAGCTTTCAGGCCCCTCTTCTGTGGAACCAGCTCCCAGCTTGGATTCAGGAGACAGACACCCTCTCTATTTCTAAGATTAGGATGAACGATGGGTTTTCTCTGTAATTATTGTGGTGTCTTTACCTTACACTATAAAGTGCCTTGAGAAGCCTGTTGAGAAGTCAGACAGTGTCAAATGCTTCTAAGACATAGTTGCGGGCCGGTCTAAACCAAAAATGCCAGGGCTGATTTTTTGTCCCAGTCCAGCCCTGTTCAGGGGTCAGTTCCTTCTGTTTACAGAAACCAGGGACACAGCAAAGGGGTAATCTCCAAATAACGCTGATTATTAAACGCTAAGTTGTTTTCCAAGCTTACAGCCACAGTAGTCATTTTAGTGCTGCTGTTTTTTATATATAGGGCTGATGGATAACTCTTCCGTTGTTGACATTTTTAATAAACTTGTGAATAAAAGGTTGCTCTGCCAGTAGTCGTATCGCCCTTATTCGTATCGCTGTTATCAAACTACAAAAATGTCAGAACGGGGTGGATTTAACCGCTGTGCGACCTGGAGGGGGGCGGGGCCTGAAATGTCTCATTCACATTTAAAGAGACCGCACAAAAACGGGTTGCTCTAAGAGGCACGTCAAAAAAGGTGTAAAAGAGAGGTCTGTGGAGCCACAATAATGAGAAATTCATACCAAAGCATTGCAGTTCTACTTTATACAGATGACAAGTGAATGATTTACATATAAAAAAGAAAGGTTTTAAAAGCATGATACGTGTTCTTTAATAGTGTAGAGACTGCAAAACTAAAAAAATCCTGAGACTTCCAAACTTACACAAACAGGAATGTTTATACCAAAGTTTGTGTTTTGCTGTAAAACTATGACTTTCTGTTGATAACAAATGAAAAGTTATTGGAGCCCCATCCATCCGTTTTCTACCACTTATCCATACTTCACCTAGGAAGTCCTGGTCAGACGCTGAACAGTCTCTGAACAGCAGCCCCAATCAGTCCTACCAATGGCTGGACAAAGCTGGGCTGACAGACAGCACAGAGGCACTAATCATGGCAGCACAGGAACAAGCTCTGAGCACAAGATCGATAGAGGCTGCAGTCTACCACACAAGACAAGACCCCAGGTGCAGGCTATGCAAAGATGCCCCTGAGACAATCAGCACATAACAGAAGGGTGCAAGATGCTAGCAGGCAGGGCACACATGGAGCACCATAACCAAGTGGCCGGCATAGTATACAGGAACATCTGTGCTGAGTATGACCTGGAAGTATGTGATACGTCCCCAAGGGTGGTCGAGAATCACAGAGCTAAGATCCTGTGGGACTTCCAGATACAGACAGACAAATTTGTGATGGCTAACCAGCCGGACATTGTAGTAGTGGACAAACAGAGGAAGAAGGTCGTAGTGATAGATGTTACAATACCAAATGACAGGAACATCAAAAAGAAGGAACACCAAGGGCTCAGAGAAAAACTAGAAAAGATGTGGAAAGTTAAGGTAACAGTGGTCCCCGTGGTAATTGGAACATTTGAGGCAGTGACCCCCCCAAACTGGGAGAATGGCTCCATCAGATTCCAGAAACAACATCCGAGATCTCTGTCCATAAGAGTGCAGTCCTGGGAACAGCTAAGATACTCTGCAGGATCCTCAAGCTCCCAGACCTCTGGTAGAGGACCCGAGTTTGGAGGACAAAGACCACCCACAGGGCAAGCTGGGATTTTATATATATATATATATATATATATATATATATATATATATATATATATATATATATATATATATATATATATAGAATTGAACTGAACTGAATTGAATTGGCAGCTTTACCTTCATGTTCAGCTATGTCTTCACCCCAGCAGACTGCTGTAGGATTGACATCACTGCAGAAACTGCACCAACCCATCTGTCAATCATCCACTCCACTTTTCCCTCATTTGTGAACAAGAGTCCAACATACTTTAGGTCCTCCACTTGGCACAGAAACTCCTCTCCAACTCTGATTGAGTACTACACCCTTTGCCTGCTGAGAACCGTAGTCTCAGCCTTGGAGGTGCTGATTCTCGTCCTAAACACTTGCTGCAATCAAAGCCCAGTGTAAGCTGAAGGCTGTCCCTCGATGTAGCCAACAAAACCACATAATGTGCAAAAAGCAGAAATGAGATACTGAGAATTTGGTGCTCATTGTAAATTTTGTTTGTAAAAATTATGAAGAGAATTAGTAACAAAGGGCAGCTGGAAACAATATAAAATAACGAACCAAGGAACCAAAGAGCGCCTAAAGGCAGAACCTTTAAAGCGTCACTCAGGTTGGTAAACAGCTGTTCCACTGGTTGGATCAGCTGATTCTAGTGTAAAGAAAAACAAACAAATAACTATCTAGTCAGCTGATGTGAAACTGTCTTTTGAACCCTGATGTCACTGTTAAAAGAATGTGATGCCATCTTTTCTCTAAAAGACCAAACTCTACCATAAAGGTAGCTTTAGTCACTTTTCTTTGCTCTGATCTTACTTAGGTCAAAAGGAATTTAGGTCTGCATCTGTTGATGACAAATCAAAACACAACTCAGATGTTGCAGACAAACACAGATATTTCTGGCGATGTTTCAGAGGTTAACAATTATTCAGAACTATTTCACTTCATATTTTATCATTTTAGAAGAGCTTTCTCAGGCGAAAAGCCTTATCAAAGTTTTAGAGGAAACAAAAAATGTTCAGATATAATTCACTAAAACCTTTAAAAATGCGACCACAGGTCAGAAAGAAGACATTGATACTGTGTGTGTGTGTGTGTGTGTGTCTGTATGTGTGTGTGTGTGTGTGTGTGTGTGCATGTGTATATAGATATTTATCAAGGCCAAAAGCACGAGTTATACACAGGTACACCTACACACTGAAACACATTTTCACTGCCCTTCCATCATGCCCCACCCATGTTATGCCCCGCCCACATCAGGCTCCTCTCCACATTTGTCACAGAAGGAGGAGGGAGGATCAGTGGATGGAGAAGGAGGCAGCAGACGATTAATTGTGTAAGCGGTTGTTGAGGCAGAGTAGAAGAAGAAAGAGAGAATAATAAAGTGTCCCTGTGAGGCATTAATCTCCCTCACACTGCAGGCGTGTCAAAGGTGGTGAGGTGGTGACTAACGCCACGTTTTACATACAGTAGCCACAGGCGAGAGCTTCCTCACTACCAGGAAACGTGAAAGATTTAACTGCTGCTGAGGGTCTGTGTGCTTCTGATGTTAAGGGAATATTCCATTGAAATATTCTGTGGCTTAGGGTGGCTGAAGCCTATCAAAGAGCAAGCAACAGGGCTAACACAGAGAGACAGATGATCATTCATATTTATGGCAAATTTAAACTCACCATGTAGGAGAACATACAAACTCCACTCCAACTCCAGAAACATCACAGCTGGATTTGAACCCAGGTCCTGCTGGCTGCTAACTGCTGTAATAATCCAACCAAAAACATTTAATTTTTGGAAAACAGTTTTGAAGCACTAAAGAAAACTTAGAAATGACAGAAAACTTTCATAAATGCATCAAAAGGGGTTCATATCTATTTTGGTTTGCTCCACATAAGAAAGCCATGTTTTCTGATTAACTTTGTTCTTAATCTTTGATGTGTCATAACAGTGCCCCTCCAGCCAACTGCACAAACTGAGGAAATGAATAATAAATCATAATAATAGTTATAATAACAATAATAAAAAGAAGTAGCAAGACTATGCTTCTCGGTCGCTGACACACCTTCATAAACACAGTTGGCAGGTACAAATTTCACTCTTTATTTGTGATTTTTACAGGCTTTTCTTTGTCAGCTGCTTCCTGCAGATGTAGCCTAGCCAGCTCTCTCTGGTCACCCATACACCTCCATCGCCAACCTGCTACTGCATAAAAAAGAGACAACACATAATTACTCCCCATGCTGACTGGGTGTACCAGCCGTCCTCCGCTGACACCACCCCCTTATACCAACTGCATCACCCCTCCCCTGCAGCCGAACCCCAAACCATGACTTAGGCCGGGGGGAGCCGTCCGGCCTAGCCTTTTTGTGCTGCTTGGCGAGTAGCTCTGAGCTGAACGAAGTGAGTAATACAAGCACTTTAGCTCCTTGAGCCTAGCCCCTCTGTCATACAGGTGTTGCTGACGTTCCTGGGTCTGGAGCAAATTTTCACATGACAACCTCCCAAGTGTGTGCAGCTTTGCTCTCAGGTCCAGGATGCAGTGACACAAAAAGTGGGTATGCACTATATGCAATGCATAGGGGCGCTGCAAAAAAGGGGGACGCAAGGAAATAATTTCTCTGGTCTTATTTTCTGTATTTAACAGCTGTGCATATGATATGATCGATAACAGAGGCATGGCGCTGATTAGGTGCCCCTGTGCTCCTTCACCTCCCCTCCCCCTGTTACCCCACACACACACACACACACACACACACACACACACACACACACACACACACAAACACACACTCACAAAAGGTGCTCCAGCGCGCACTTTCAAGAACGCACTCGATGGCGACTGGTTTTATTTGAATCGTGTTGTCATCTGACAACAGGTAGCTAAAGATGGAGAGGCAAAAAAGAAAGCTCTCTGGGGCACAAAACAGAAAACGAAAGAAGGAGAAGGATAAAAATGTTGGGATGAGTAAAGCTTTATAAATTGGTTTAAAGACAGTCGGCAGGGTTATTATAGTTAACGAAAACGAACGAAATAACGAAAACTGAAATTGAAAAAACATTGTCGTTAACTGAAATAAATAAAAACTAAAATTAAAAGGAAGAAACGACAACTAACTAAAACTGAATTGTGAGTTTACAAAACTAACTAAAACTAACTGAAATTATAGATATTGTTATTTTTTCAAAAGTCTTGTGGATTGATATGAAATCATTCTTTTCCTCTCTCCGAGTTTAAGCTCGGAACGCCGTCGGGCAAATGGGTGTGCATGTGCGTGCGTGCGCACACCGCGCTGCTCCTCAGAGAGTCCCATGTGGTGTTTTTTTTTTTTTTTTTACTATGATAGCACAGATAGCAGCGAGTGTCTTGTTGTGGATGATGTTGTGGATGATGTACGGAACACTTCTTAGTCAGAAAAAAAAACACCAACATCAAAGTAGACCTGAGAAGCGCACACAAGGCAGCTACGGAAACCGCTCTCATCCTACAAGGCAACCCGGCCTGCACCTCCAGAGAAACGTGACTACTCGTCGAGTCAACGCAGCCACAACGTTGTGTTTAGTCCTTGTGCGTTTCCGGCTACTTTATCAGTCAGATAATAACAATCAGGACTAATAATCAAAGCATCAATATAAGGACTCACAAATGTCAGCAAATTCCTGGAGGGAGCTGCTGAAACTATCAGGATGGACGTGAAGGAATGAAGAAAGTGAAAAAACAGGGACAAATATGTTTGCACCCTAAAAACTGAGCACAAAGAGCGAGGACCAAAAAACCCCCAGCACACAACCACAAGGTAATTAACACCCGCAATCCAGCTATACATGCATAAATGCTGACATGAGGTCGGACACTTCCGTAGGCTACATAGGCCGCAAAGACCCTGCAAGTCTAATCAGCGAGCATCTAACCAAGCTAGCTCCAAAACAGAAGCAGCATCAGGTGGAGAGAACATCAGGATGCAGCTGGATTTGAGCTTTGACTCCTTCAAGGAGTTTGTTTTTGTCAAACACCACATGTAGCTGTTATTAATCTGCTGCACTGAGGCTGAACTTTATTGGGAGTTTATTGTAGAATTTATCGAGTTTTGGAGTTCATATTGTTAGCAGTTTCTCCCTGTTGATGTTCATGTGTGTCCTTAATATTACACACATTTAGCATGTAGTTCTGCTGTCTGTGAACAGTTGGTTGCTGAATTTATTTCTTTAAAGGGTATCTTTAAAGCGTACCTGATTAAGTATGAAAATACTAAAACTAATACTGAAACTAACTAAAACTAAGCATAAAACCAAAAATAAAAACTAATAAAAACGACCAAAACCACTCTGAAAACTAATTAAAACTAACTGAATTAGAGAAAAAAAAGTAAAAACTAACTAAAACTAAACTATAATGTAAAATCCAAAACTATTATAACCCTGACAGTCGGTAAGTTACGTTACAGAAGTCTTGTATTTTATAAGTCCACGAATAAGTGAGATCTGCACACATGAACACTATCGTACTGCAAATAACAGAGGGTCTAGCCAGTGATCCCAATTCCATTCATCCTTGTGAATAAACTTCAGAATCATGCACTTTAAGGTCTTTCAGGTGCTCCACAAGCCCATTGATTTGAGGGTGGTGCACGTTGGTCTGAATAGACTTAATGCCCAAGAATTCATATTCATATGAGACTGGGTGGTAGCTGGATGGGAGTGTAGGATCTTTGCCTGGTTTTGGAAGCATGTTTGCAGAGTTCATGTATGTGATCATACTGAATTTGATTCACCATTCTGAAAACAGTGGGTGCTAGCCAAAATTCTTTATAAAACTCTACCGGAAAATGATCTGGATCAGGCTTCATTATTGGGTACTGTAGTCTTTCATGAAATTCAGAGACTGAAATAGGTGAATCCAGAGCCACAACCTGTTCATTGTTTAGTTTTTGTAGATTTGTATCCATCCATCCATCCATCCATTCTCTTCCACTTATCCAGGGCTGGGCTGCGAGGGTGGCAGCCTAAGCAGAGAAGCCCAGACCTCTCTCTCCCCCGGCCACCTCCTCCAGTTCATCTATAGCCCTACACCATGTAGAGCTTTCAGGAACTCAGGGCGAATCACGTCAACCCCAGGGACCCTGCCACCAAGAAGTTGTTTAGCCACCTAAGAGACCTCACCCCCAGTGATGTGTGAGTCGTCCCACTCATCCCCAGACTCTGCTTCTGCTACAGAAGGTGTGTTAGTGGGATTAAGCCCCAACCAGTCGCAGCAGATGACCCCCCCCTCCCTGAGCCTGGTTCTGCCAGAAGTTTGTTTCTGTTAAACGGAGTTTTTCCTTCCCACTGTTGCCAAATGCTTGTTCATAGGGGTCATTTTGATTGTTGGGTTTTCTGTGTAATTATTGTAGGGTCTTTACCTTACAATATAAAGTGCCTTGAGGTGACTGTTGTGATGTGGGGGTATATGAATAAAATTGAATTGAAATGAATTAAGGAGGTCCTAGAAGTATTCTTTCCACTGCCTGACTATAGCCTCAGTTGAAAGTGAAGTTGAAGTGCCCCAACCGCACTATACACTGTGTGACCAGAGCACCGCTTTCCTCTCCTGAATCGCTTAAAGGCCTTCTGAATTTTTTTTTCATGGTCTCACTGAACCTGGGTTTTGGTTTCAGCCAACCCCTGAGCTGTGTTCCGCTTTGCCTTCCAATACTCATCAGCTGCCTTTGTAGTCCCACAGACTAACCAAGCCTGATAGGACTCTTTCTTCAGCTTGATGGTTCCCTTCACCACTGGTGACCACCACCTGGATTGGGGATTGCCACCATGAAAGGCACCAGCACCAACCACCTTGCAGCTGCAGCTCTGAACACCAGCCTCAACAATGGAGGTGCAAAACATGGGTCATTTGGACTTGATATCCTCAGCCTCCCTGAGAATGCTGTCAAAGTTCTGCCAGAGGTGGGAGTTGAAGATCTCGTGGACTGGGGTCTCTGCCAGTCTTTCCCAGTGCACCCTCACAATATGTTTAGGTGTGTCAGAACTGTCCAGCATCGTCCCCTGCCACCTGATCCAACTCACCGCCAGTTGGTGATCAGTTGACAGCTCAGCTCCACTCTTCACCCAAGTGTCCAGAACATACAGCTGCAGATCGGATGATATGATTACAAAATCAATCATCGATCTGTGACCTAGGGTGTCCTGGTTCCACATGTACTTATGGACATCCTTATGTTCGAAGAAGGTGTTCATTATGGGCGAACTGTGGTTTGCACATTAGTCCAATAACAAAACACCATTTGGGTTCAGATCAGACAGGCCCTTCCTCCCAATCACGCCCCTCCAGGTCTCACTGTCATTGTCCATGTGAGCATTGAAGTCTCCCAGTAGGATAATGGAGTAATTGAATGGAGCACCCTCCAACACCCTGCCAAAGACTCCAAGAAGGCTAGATACTCTGAACTGTCATTTGGCACACAAGCACACAGAACTATCAGGACCAGCTCACCAGCCGGAAGGTGAAGAAACCCTCTCATCTACCGGTGAAAAGTCCAATGTACAGGCAACAAACTGAGGGGACACAAGGATACTCACCCGAGCTCTCTACCCCTCAGCGAGGGCAACACCAGAATAGAACAGAGTCCAGCCCCTCTGCAGGAAACTGGTTCCTGAGCCCAGGTGATGTGTTGAGGTGAGCCCGACCATAACCAGGCTCCTTCCTAGTAGCTAGCCTTGATAACTGGGGATTGGTCCGCCGGGGTCTCTGCCCTTGCACCCAACCCCTATGATGCCTCCTGCGGGTGGTAGGCCTACAGGAGGGCAGGTCTATGTCTCTTCTTTGGGCAGTGCCTGGCTGGGCACCCCAGGCTAAGGCCCAACCACCAGACGGTCTCCCTCAGGCTCCCTCTCCAGGCCTGGCTCCAGGGTGGGGCCCTGGTAACCCTATCCCGGGCAGGGTTAACTGTTCCCTTAATATTTTGTCCATAGGGGCTGTTGGAATTGCTCTTTGTCTGGAGCCTCACCCAGGACCAATTTGCCATGGGAGAGCCTACCAGGGGCTAAAAGCCCCCAGAAAACATAGCTCCTGGGATTACTGCGACACACAAACCCCTCCACCAGGATACGTTGGTGATTCACGGAGTAATAGATATACATTTTAAGATTTTAATTCTTCAATGACAGCATTAGATGAATTGATGAGTATAAAGATTCATAAAAGTCTTTAAAAGATTTGTATACTTTTTTGTGACTCATGAGTGACATTCCCAGTCAAGTCTTTAATAGAATAAATTGTTTTTTCTTTATTTTGGTTTAACTGGTTTGTGGGGAATTTTCTGGATTTATTGCCATGTTCAGAGTTCTCCAAAAGCAGCTTCTGCACCAGAAATCGTGTCTTATGAATTATGTAATTCCAGTTATAGTTTCCTCACATTACTAATTATATGTTCTTGTGATGAGGCATCATAGGCAGCTTCTATTTTTTTTTGTTCTAACTCTAATACAAGTATTTATTTCTTTATTTTTCTTATGCAAACAGTAAGATATTGTTTTTTCCCCACATTACTACGTTTCCTGCTTTCCAAAGAGCATATTACTGATATTACTGGAAGGTCATTATTTTGAATTGAATTAAATGAATTAATGGTTATCACCCACAGACAAATGGTCAGACAGAACGTACTAACCAGAAGTTGGAGGCCGGCCTTCGTTGTTATCTACCAAACATATTCTGCTGAAGACTGTAAAAAACTGTCGCCCAACTTCTTTGGACCTTTTGCAATAGACTCTCTAATCATCCCTGTTACTGTACGTCTCAAGCTTCATAGAACTGTGAGAATCCACAACGTCTCCCAAGTTAAGTCTCTTTGCCTGTTTTTACAGAGCTTAACAGATGTAAGCCATTTTAGTGAATTGCTAACATGACCCCACTCTACACCTCTACAATGTTTTATAAGAATCCATTCAAAACTTTTTGAGATAGAATGACACGCACATACGCAAACAATACCGAAAGCTGGTAGAGGTAAAAATAATAACAGAGGTCAGACTGCTTCACTGAAATGTTGTAGGGGTTGTTATGGAGTCCTGTGCAAGACTTGTGAACCTTGGAGTCATTTTTGGCAGAGCCTTCAGCTTTCAGGCCCCTCTTCTGTGGAACCAGCTCCCAGCTTGGATTCAGGAGACAGACACCCTCTCTATTTTTAAGATTAGGCTTAAAACTTTCCTTTATGATCAAGCTTATAGTTAGGGCTGGATCAGGTGATCCTGAACCCTCCCTCAGTTATGCTGTAATAGGCCTAGGCTGCTGGGGGGTTCCCATAATGCACTGTTTCATTTCATTCGCCTCTTTTTACTCTGTTTATACTTCACTCTGCATTTAATCATTAGTTATTATTAATCTCTGTCTCTCCCCCCTCAGCAGATGACCCCCCCTCCCTGAGCCTGGTTCTGATGGAGGTTTCTTCCTGTTAAAGGGAGATTTTCTTTCCCACTGTCACCAAGTGCTGCTCATAGGGGGTCGTTTGGATTGTTGGTTTTTCTCTGTAATTATTGTAGGGTCTTTACTTTACAATATAAAGCAACTTGAGGCGACAATTTGTTGTGATTTGGTGCTATATAAATAACATTGACTTGAACTGAAGATCCATAATATATGTACATCTTCACCACTCCGGACAATTGTGCAAAAATTCAAGCATATTTAGCCTCCCAAAAAAGGTGATTCATTTTTGATCAATAATAATAAATAGAACAGTTCCACTGGGACCTTTACAGGTTCAGAGATTATAACAAAAAATATCCAAGAAAACTTCAAAATAATACAAGATTATAAAAGAAAATTTAAAAAGGTAATCAGTAAAACCTGAAAATAAAAGGGTAGAGAGAACTGATGGAGAGAGCTGAATCTGAGCTGTTGCCTTCTGAACTCCTCATCTGTGATAATGAAGAGTCATATCTTCCTTACTGACAGAACAACTCCAGGTTGAGGAGGCCAGTTAGCAGCATATGGCTATATTTCCATTTTAGGTGATGTATCATGGTAATGAGTGGCTGATTCATCAGCCTGGCTGTGATGAATGTCAGGCTGGAGCACTGCTGTTCTGATGGAAGAGCAGGAGAAAGAAGGTGAAATCTCTCATGATACTTACCATGTTCTCTGGTTCTGATCCATCCTGATTTACATGCAGTCATCGTACAGTCCACCACCTCTTCTGGTGGAGGACCGTACGGTGGTGCAGGGCGGATGGTGTCCTCTCAGCTTCATGAAGCTTTTTTAGGGTGTAGGATGAAATGTAGGAAAGCAATATCCTGTAAGCCTTTTAATCATGAGCTGACGGCCTCAGACCTGTCTCTGTATGTATGTCTGAACTGTGGCCTCATTGATCAAAGTGCCGTGATGGGATGGAGGGACACGGCTGAGCGTGGACACAGCCGGCCCTCTCCACTCTGCCATCCTCACAGCACCGCTCAGGCTGGCGTAGGGCCATTTGTCAAAGTTTTATCTGATTCCAGAGGTATTGGATCTATCAGTCATCGTGTATGAGAGAGGAGATTGACCTCCTCAATAGGCATTTTTCTAAATTAGACCCAGCTGATACCAAAGTGACATGGGCTGCCATCACAGGTGACGGACGCCTGTAAAGCCACCTCATTAACACCATGTGTAGTGCTGTAATTTGATTGGCTTTGGGGAAGGTGGAGTTTTGAGGTGGTGTCCCTGAGATGTGAGTGGTTTCTTTTCTGTTCTCTGGGTTTGAGATTACCTTCTTCACTGACAAAGCACCTGCCAGACGTTCATCAATGATCCCATCCATCCGTCTATCAGCTCTCCACTGCACTCGGCCATCAGCAGGTAATGCCTAGCAGCCGGGCGTGTTGCCTGATAATAAAAGATAGGAAAACATCACACACTCTGTCAGCCAGTGTTAAGGCCCCAATGAATCCCACTTAGACCAAGCATGCATCTCCTGTTCAGTCTCTGTTCTTTCCTCTCACTTCGCTTGACCTGATTTTTAATCTTTTATCATTTCAGACGAGTGAAGTCAGAGATCAGAGCTTTTCCTAATTTTCTAATCTCATTTCAGGAGAAATAAAAACCTTTTTTCAGCTGATGCTGTGCTGGTCCGACTAACAAGCACTCGTTTGGGTACATTCCAGCTAAATTGCCGTGCTTGTGTTTAGTTTTCTGGCAGACAGCACTGGTTAATTGCAATTTAATTAGCTGTTTTACCCAGAATGCTTAGCCCCACTTGGGACAGGTCTCTCATTATAGGCAAAGCATCTAAACTCATCACAGAGCTAAAGAACATTCTGTGTGGAAAAACACAATTATCAGCATTTAGAAGCATACGTTTTCCAATAGGTGTTATTTTTTATTGCTTCACAGCTAATTCTCCAAGGATTCAGTGCTGGTGACTTTAAACTTTCAGAGTTTACTTTCTGCTTCATGTGGGCAAAACATGCTTATTTATAATATTCATGGACAGATTACTGTACGTGCTCAGGGTTCTGGAGCCAATGGGAACCCTTGGGGTTTTTTTTTTTTTGTGTGAGTACAGTTTTATATTTTTAAAACACTGGAGTTAAGGGATTTTGAAAATGTCATATTGCTATAAAATATTTTATAGCTTTAAATCTTATTACAATGATCTCAACTTTCAACATGAAATAAGATGAAAGCAGGTCGGCAGCGAGTCAGTCCTGATGCTGATGTCAGCAGGCTGTGTTCACAGAAAGACTACAGACTGTATATAAAGGATGGACAACAGGCCATCACCCAGTGATTGAAATAAATTAAACACAAAATAAAAACAATAATGAACACATTTTTTAAAGAATTTTTTTCTGCCCATCACTCATTGGTTTCCTGACTTGTTCAGTAACATTCAAATAAAATCCTAGAATTTGAATCACCAAAACTGGAGCTCAGCCTTCTTGGATGGTCTGTTTTAAAAATGGCTCCAACAGCACAAACATGGTTCAGAGGTCCAGTTCAGGGACTCCCGTTAGCTGAGACGAAGCCTAGCAGACAGCTCAAATTCATTATTAAATTGTGCCACACATGACGTGCTGCACTATAAATATTTCCTCTCCACTGAATTTCTTGTCCAGCTAATCGACTCTGCAGCCGTGGTTAGCTGGTTGTAGCAGCGCATGAGCAGGTTCTCCATCTGCTGCAGGTTCTAGAAGTCCATGTGACTATTGGATCAGAGCTAAAGGATCAGCTGAAGGATCTGAGGACGACCACAGCTGAAGGACCTGCAGGTCGGCAAACATGAAACAGGAAAGGCCAGGGCTAGCTGGTTACCAGCGACTGTTTGTTTTTGTTTTGCTGTATTTCATTTCTTTGTTTATTTTGATTTGTTTTTGTTGTATTGTTTTTGTTTTGTTTCTGTTTGTTTTGTTTTTTTAATTTCTGTAATAAATAAAGCCCATGAATGCAGCAGACTCGGAGTCGGTGTCGTGGTGGTTTTTGTGTTTGTGGTTATCGGTGATGTTCAGACCCCCAAAGGGCCCCCTCTGGTAGCAGTTCAGGCCCAGTGAGCAGCCTTCTCTCAGTGCCCTCCTGGCTACATCAATATGCCCCCAAGTTTGTACAACAAGCCAGAACACTCGAACTCGGCTGTCAATACGACCTGCATGTGCAGACATTAAAGATTGAGCTCTGCTGGCAGGAAGACGAGCTGTTTTCTCTGTAAACTTTCCTCCTGTGTTATCAGTCACACTTCAAACTGGCGAGTCAGACACCCTGGATGGGAAACTTACAGTCGAAGCTTTTAATTCTGTTCGCTCCGATGCCCCTCGCACTCCCTCCCTGTCTGCTGTGAATCAGTTTCCTCTGACTAAGAGGCAGAAATGTGCAGCTTCCACCATACAGATATTGGCAGAGTGTCATCAGAATGAATGAACCGCTCTTGCATCGCAACTGCCAACTTGTCAGCAGTGAGCTGGGATGCATGACTGACACCCCTTGATTGGTCGATTTAATACAGAGAGATGGAGGAGAGTAGATGGTTGTCTGCCTTCCCTGAGCTCTGTGAGAGCAGGAGATGGGGGGAGAGGTGTAAGTCTATTTGTTGAAGACGTGAACCGCTAACTCTCTAGGTATGGGCTGTACGCCTTGTTAGAGAAAGGCAGATTTTTTTCATACGCGGGAGTTAGCATACAGTTTGTTATCGCTTCACCACGGGTGTTTCTGACAAATCGACTCAGACAGCCATCAGACGGCAGAACAAGACATTTCACAAACTGGTGTCAGACCAAAATACGTGGAGGTTAAAGTGAACAAAGCTCAGAGGTGCTGGCAGATGGATTCAGACTGTTCGGCCTGTCAGTGTAACCTGCTGCCCACACTGAACACAGAGAAACTCAGTCTATGGCAGTTATCAACAAGAATGTGAAAATACAGATTCCAGCTGCAGGCTGATTATTGCTGTCTTTAATAGATTCCCAGAATCCTCTTTGGCTGCAGTGAAACAAGCTTTTTGTTTGTTACTGTTCAGCTTTAGATGAGATTTTACCCACAAGCCATCCGTCTGCTCAACTCTGAGCCCTAACTGGACTATCATTGCACAATGTAAATATTATAATCTATAATTCCACGTAAAAGTGCGTATAGTGTATAGTATATAGAGTATAATGTATAGTGTGAATTACTTATTTTTATTTTTATTCTTCTTATTTATATGTGTGTATATATATGGTTGCAGGTACAAAATACATTTCACTGTGCATTGTACTGTGTATAACTGTGCATGTGACGAATAAACACCATCTTAATCTTCATCTTAATCTTAATCTTAAAAAAAATTGAACCTGCCTAATTCATGCCTGGGCCTGCTAACAGGCGTTGGTCACTCTGTAGGACTCTGAATATAAAAACATACTGCACGTGTTCACAGTCTCAGATAAAAGGAGCCAAAAGCTCGACGCTAACACCTGAACAACATCTCAACATCGATCAAAATGTAGCAGGAGAACGAGCAGAGCTGATAACAACCAGCTTCAGGCAGTTTTTATTTTATTTTAGGTGCTGTCTCCTCGTACAGTACCCACAATGCAAACTGTTTCATGGGGGTGGGCAGATCAATCCAAATATCGATACTATCGATACCAACGCTGGCATTGGTACTGGATCGATATGAGCGTGATAAGATCGATGCTTTAGCTTGTCGCCTGTAAGTTCAGTACATTGTTCCTGTTCATCAGAAGTTAAACACGTGTGTGCAAACACCTCCTCTGAGGCTGGCACAGTTTGCTCCGCCCCCTCCTCTGCTGCGTTGGGTTGTCCTGCGGTCATGTGACTCAGCGGCACAGAGTGGGGCCATGAAGGCTGCAGTGAGTGAGAAAGCGGAGCATTGTGCAGAATTACTTTACAGCTCTGAATGCAAACACAAGCAGTTTGGTACTCAGGTATAAATAATTACTGTTGATAGTTCATTGTCTTTGTCTGTATAAATTAATATTCAATAATCTAAAGTGAACTACAAAGCTTACACAAAAATCAGACACACATTTACAATTCATATCTTGGCAAATCTTTTTTATTTGCTTTTTTTAGAGGATGCATGAAAATAAAATATATCCAGACTGGATATGCCATTATCTGTCCTGTTCTTGTTGCTTTTAATAAAAATATAAAATCATATTTTACAGTTTTTAAAAGCCAGTAAAATTAATTTCTAGCCTATGTGATCTAGTATACAACAGTGGGTGGTATCTATTGCAGCACAGTATCGCCACATAGACAGTTTTGGGTGGGTAGGTATGTCACGAGTGCCCTTCTAGTTATTACTTTAGCAGACTGATTACCTATAGACTATATTCAGACATTCAGATAATAAATTCAGCTCACGGAATTGTGTTAAATAAATTATCTTATTGGAACTGAATAAGTATATGTCAAACATCGACCCATATCCTTTGTTTATCCTTTGTCGTGGTGGGGGGGGGGGGGGGGGGGGGGGGGGGCTGAAGCCTATCCCAGCTGTCATAGGACGAGAGGTGTGGTACACCCTGTAGACAGAGAGACAGACAACCATTCATACTCACATTCACACCTATGGGAAATTTAGAATCACCAACTATGAATATATTACATTTCAATGTAATAACTTTTTTGTGTTGGCTGTAAAATCTGATTTATGTATATATCATATTTAACCAACAGAAGCTGACCCAGAGTGCTTTGACCTCCTGATACCTGGGCTCCTGTTTGCAATGCATTCATAATTTCTCCTAGATGTTAGTGGTTGGATGGCCCTGATATGTATATAAACCAAATTTCGATATTGAACAGGAAGTGGTATTTTGTTACATACTTTTGTAAAAATAAATAAATAAATGGTGGACAAAGATGGGGACAGTGGGCTTATTTTTTACAGCCTAACACAACAAAGTCAATATGACCCTGTATTTACTTGGTATTGGATTGATACCAAAATTTGCATCGCACAGGTGGGTGAAATAAGCTGGCTGACATTAGGTGATAACGTAGCACTGAATACGGTCATTTCTGGCTCCAAAAAAACCCAACAGGGTGTCAGCCAAAAATGGTGGCACAGTGGCAGCATACATCTTTTATATACAGTCTGTGTGGAAACCCAGTTCTTGCAGCACATCATTGTCTGCAAATACTGTTCAAAGCATGAATGTCAAATCGTCTCAAATATTTGAAATGGAAGTACATAAAAAACCTGAAGTCTGCTCCCTGTGCCTCACACCTTGCTAAAAGGTAACCCAGCTGTGTTCATACTCACCTCGTACTGTCATCACTGACTGGAAGTCATAATTAAACAGCTGTCTGTCTAAGCATCGCGTGGATTATTGTGCAGCGGTTCGTCACTCTGCAGCCTGTTTCAGGCTCTGCTTTACTGTGTGTGAGGAAGTGCTGCGCGGCTGCATGCTGACAGGCCGCAGCACAACGCACTCTGTTTCAGCATGTAATTTCATGTTAGAGGGAATCTAACATTATTGTTTCCCCCCCGCGCTCCAATTTAGAGACAGATCAATATTCAGCTTTGTTTATCAAACTGACAGCTCGGGGATATTGCATTTTGCATTTTTATGTTTTCCTTTATAAGCGGGTATTAAAACATAATATATGTGGAGTCTTGTTTTATGGGCTGAAGGAGCGGATGCTGCTGCTGCTGCTGTTCATACACTCCTCGCTGCAGAGATCCATCACACACATCAGTGTTTGCTTAATGAAGACGCTCTCTGTTGGTGAGTGTCGTCGATAACGGGCAGAATCCACGCAGGGATTACAGACTGCACATGTGAGTGTGGTTCACGGCTTCCGTTGACTCAAGTCCCAAATCATGCATTATTTGCAAAGCGACCACAAAGAAATGACAAAGGCGGCCGTGTGCATACAAATCAGAGCCCATTATCCCGTCAGTGTGTCAGTTAGCGCGGCGTCTGTGGCCGAGGGAGTCATAGCCGAGTTTGTGATGAATGCTGCGGCTGATTCCCCCTGTGAGTGATGGAGCACTAACCCTGTTTAGCTTCTTTAATATACTCGTATTAGCATGAATAAAGAACGACTGTGTCCGGATGCTACAAATATTCGATTGTGCCTCCGTAATAAGCTGCCGCCTCCTGCCACACGATGCCACTGCGCCGCTCTCGGTGTCTCTGCCCTGGCAGACTGACATCGATCTTTATCACCTGCTCACTAAATCAATTCTAAAGCCTCAGAGAGAGTGGCACCGAGGCTGAGGGGGGTGTGCCACTCCAGCTGTGCCATGCTATTTCTTCTGCTGCTTTTACAAAGCTCAGGGCCGCTCTCTGCGCCTGGATTAATGTTTCGGTCTTTCTCTTCCATGAAGGGGATGTTGGATGTATCCATGAAAAGATAAACCTGCTCGGAACAGGTTCATTCATTGTAAATGAGATTAAATGGCTTCACTTACTGCAGCATTGTTGTCTTTGCGCTGACAGTGAGAGGAGCATTTTAACGTTGATCCTTTAGTGTACAATGACTCCTTATTTTTAGACTCCCAAGGGAATAATTAATATCTGTAATGTATTAACACCCATTATGAAATAATGCAATGTGCACTATGGTAAATATTAATGAATGAAAAAAAGAAGATAATTAGACCTCAAAGCTCACCAGATCTGTCCTGTTGGTACTGAGGAAGATGTCTCCTCTTAATCATCCTCAGATCACCTGATGCATGCTGTCAGTCATCAGTTTGAACATGAAACACTGCTGAATACCAGGAAAAGTGCAATGAACCTACCATGAATCTGAGGTTTATTCACGCTAACCTGGAACCGTAACCCTGAAACACGCATGGGCGGTTATTTTGAAGCATTATCCAAATGAACTTTAATTTCACTGCTCACTGGGATGTAAGAACTGCATGTACAGAATCACCAGCACATCTCAAAGTTTGGTGACTCTGCCCCAAAATAAAGTTTAAAAAGCTTTGTTTTTTTCCCTCCTGGAAGTTAAACTTTTTTCCATGTGTGACTCGTTTCAGTTCATATCTCTCTGACAGGTTTGTTGTTACTGTGCCCTGCTGATGGCTCACACCGGCCCGCTGTTCACTCCTTGCACACGTGCAGCACGGTGTCCTTTGACCTGTGATCCCTCTCTGAGTGGGTCGGCACAGACACACAGAAACAAGTTCACCAGGAAGTGGCATCACTCAGCAGCAGGTTTTAGGACTTGTGCATGTTTACTTGCACAGCAAAACACAGCGAGGAACAAATGTGTGAAAGCACACGCACACACAGACACACATACAGTATAGACCTCACATTAATACATGAAGAGAAAAACGAACTAAAACAAAAACATCACAAGTCTGAAACATCAGCTCAAAGAAGAAAACATTTAAAGTTTTTCAGATTCACAGTTTTCTGTAGCAGGTCAGACACACACACACACACACACGCAGAAAGTGTGACAGCTGCAGACCAAAAAGCCAATTAAAGGTGTGAATGTATGCAGCAAATAATTAGACATAGTAATGAATGCAAAAGCTCGAGACAGGGTTTGGATGGGAGGTGTGTGTGTGTGTGTGTGTGTGTGTGTGTGTTACAGAGCAGTTGGTAGTTAGTAATCTGAACATGTCATAGTGAAAACTTGAGTTTGACTCTTGCAGCTCAGAGTTTTATCGCTCTGAATTGAAGCAGCTGTATTTTGCGCTCTGTCATGTGACACACTCTGAAAGGTGTGAGTGTGTGTTGGCCTCTGAGTGCTGGCATGGTTATTTATGATGCTATAAACTGGACACAAATGTGAGAAAACAAAAGCACTGAAGTGCTGTTAATCCTTTATACCCACTTCCAGGTTTTTGTCTTCTGGTCTGCTGGTGACCACGTCTTAGCTTTAGCACAGTCTCCTTGTCTTTGGTTCTTGTAATGTAGTCAAGTGAGTTTCTGAACACAGTTATCTGATCGAAATGCAAAATTAAAGGAGGTCTATTAAAATCTGACAACTTCCTTAAAGCTTATTATGCATATGTCAGTGCATGTGAGGCTGTCCAGCTGTGATAGCATGTAAAGCCACATCAGCACTTGAGGAAGGAGAGAACATGTCTGAAGGATTGTTGCAGCCTCAACTTCAAAACTTAGAAACTTTAGGAAAGCCACCTACCTAACCTACCTACTGACTCTATGACAAAGACTCCTACTAAGGATGAAAGATGGTGCTGACCAAGTGGGGGCTGCTAAATATGTCAGCAAGTTTGAGCTGCATGTTCCCCTTTCTGAAAGATCCAAAGAAATCTATTTTTATAACACCATAAGGGCTATGTTCTTACATGGTCATGCCATTTAGACTGCGTAATGCACTGGCTGCACTCCAGCGGTTAATGAACAAAGTGGTTGGAGGGTTGTACGGTTTATTTAGGTGATGTGGTCACAGACAGTGGCCTGTGGGAAGAACATCTAAAGAGTGTGCAGACAATAAACTTCTTGAATCTTGAATTATTTAGCAAATTGGGCCAAGTTGACCATCAATCTGTCTAGATGTGATTTGAAAAAAAGCTATCATGCTGTATTTGGGTGAGGTTGTAGGACAAGGAGGTTCATCCCTTCCGTGCAGTTCCTGTTCCTTTCACCAAGCGGGAATTTCTGTGTGTTTGGATATCGCTGTGGCTTTTGTCCAAATTTTGCTTCTGTTGTGCCTGATAACTTTTTGGGGTCATTTCAAAATTCAAATCAGAGATTAATGAGGTGAACCTTTTCTTGCAGTCCTATCAGTACTACCTGTGACGGTAAGAATGAGAAAGTAAAGTGTTGTTATTATAGTCAACAGTTTATACCACTTCTATCTTACTGGATAGCTAACAGCTGTTCGTCTACCTGCAGATATAGTTTTATATTCATCCATCCATCTTCCACCATTTATCCAGGTCCACATCCAGGTTGCAGCAGTATAAACAAAGACTCCCAGACCTCCTTTTCAGGGACATTCCCAGGCCAAATTCTGAGAGACATGATCTCTCTTGTGTGTCCTTGGTCTGCCCCAGGGTCCCAGTTGGACATGAGACACTTCACCAAAGAGGCATCCATAAAGTGTCCTGCTCCTGAACCTCCTCAGTTGGCTCATTTTGATATGGAGGAGTAGCAGTAGCATCTATTCTGAGCTCCTCCCAAATGACCAAGCTCCTCACACTATCTCCAAGGCTAAACCTAAAGGCCTTCTGGGGAAAACTTGTATCTGTGATATTATTCTTTCAGCCACCGCCCACAGCTCTTGGCCACAGGTGAGGGTAGGAATGTAGATCGATCAGTAAATGGACAGCTTCACCTTTACACTCAGTTCTCGCTTCACCACCACAGTCACTGCAGATGTTGCAGAAATTTCCCCGTCACACTGCAAAAACTGACAGTCTATCTAAGTCTAATAATCTTACATTGAGCCAAAAAGTATTTTTGATCTTGTTTTGAGAGTGATATACTAAGCAGGAGCTGAATGTGTAAGATTATAAAACTTGTTTTTAGAATATATTACTTTTATTTCTTACTTAGTTACTAAATCCTTAAACTAGTTACTTTACATGCATTTTAGGCTAAATTATATCACTGAGACACTGTTTGAGGTCACATTGTATATTTCACAACCATTTTTAGATGCGAAAGCTTATTTTAAGGCCTCTCAGTAATAAGTCGCTTAGGCTTTTGTTGGCCCATCATTAACACATTTATTTACAATATTTACAAAGCTGCAGTGTAACATTTTATGTAGTACGAATCCACAGCCACAACATAGGCAATAAATCACAGCACATCTTCCCCTGTTTCATTTCAACTTTTAAGTGCAATGACATCATCAAGGTTATATTTTGTCAGAACATACATACTGCATTTGAAACTGACTGGATAATATGATGTAGGATCAACTAGCTTTTCAGCATCTATAAACTCTGTTGCTTGGGCGAGATTAGGAACTACAATTTTATATGCTAAAAAATCTGTATTAAAGCCCACAGTCTCATAAAGCTGGTATTCAAAACAGTATAATGAACTGTCTACCACAAAAATGTTTTTAATAAGTCCAAAAACAGGAACTGTGTCACTCACACTGGTGATTATTAGAGACTTTTCACTTATGTACTTGTTCCCATTGAGAATAAGCCATTTTACTTTGACTCCATGTTGTATGCCACCTATCCCCAAAAAATCTCTTATCTTTGCTGCAATATACTCAGGATTTGTCACTTCAGAGACAGGACCCAATTCCTTCTCATGTACAAATATTGGATGCTCAGTGCCCAATTCATTTTGACAGCATTCAGAAAGCTGATTATGGTTCACAAGTGACTTACAGACATTTCTGAAGTTCAATTTAGATGCCCATTGTTTAAAAAAACAGTGCTTTGATTCGAATCTCATACACATGTGCCTTATCACAGGCCCCAGATGAAGAATCTGAGCAGGGAGATGCAACAGGTAATGTTGCTTAGGTATTATATTATTCTCAGGAAAAAGTTTCTTAAACTGTTTCAAATGCTGTTCAATCATATTCTTCAGTCTGAACACACTTTGTACAGATAAAATAGGGGCAAAGAGTATCTGAACAATCTTAATTAAGTCCAAAACAAACTGAACATATTCATTTTTCTCTATACTGTTGAGCAGAAAAGGCATGATCTTCAACAGTATCAGCATTTGCCCCGAGGACTGTTTCAGTTTATTGTCATTAGATGCCAAGGTAGTGACACTGATAGGGCAGGGTTTGTCACGTATGTCTATTGGTGACAAAGGAAAACTCTGCATGGCAGAATTGAACACATCCAACTCCATCTGTCCAGAGAGAACAAGGTGTTTTAGCACACACTTAATTTCCATGGGTGCAACACCCTCAAGAATGATGTGCATTATATCCTGTGGTGTTTGTTGAATGAGGTCAAAGGCTGGGAAATCAATCAGCTTGCTTCTTCTGTTTATACCATAGGTGGTTTTGAGAGATGATTTCAAGAAGTCTGTGCAAGCCTTTTCTATTTCACAGCACTGCTTAATATGTTTTTTCATTGTCCTTTTAGTAAAACTTAGTTCATTAAAATTAATTTGCATTTCATCAAAGGTACATTCACAATGCCTACACTTACTATATGCAAAACCAACTCCTTCCTTGAAACCAGCAAGCTCATGTTGGGCAAGTGTGTCACCACAGACCGAAACTACAGCACCAAATAAATCCATGCTACCACGCTGTGTTTGGATTTTGACACCATTATAGAGCAACTTTAAGTCTTCATTAATCCTTTGTAATACAAAATCAACACCACATTTGTCAATATCATCAGCTTTTGCTATAGCAAGGAGTCTGATTGCAGCAAGCTTTGACCTAAACTTGGGGTCTATGTTTCCTAAAGTATAATAAAACATGAATAATTTATTTACTGAAGCATGTGACCCAAGAGGATTGCATATCTCTATTTCATCAGCATACAAAATTATCTGTAAAGCAGAAGGTTCTTTTGAAAACAGTGGATGGGATTTATAAATGCTCCCATCAATAATGTCATACAAAAACCCATCTTTGTGGCAACTCTGAGGTGCGGTGTTGATCATGGCAAAAATCCTGGAATTGGACAACAACTGTTCAAGGCTCCTAATAAGGGGTATATAGTAAAAACTTCTGTTTTTGATGGCAATTACTCTTGACTGTCCTTTGTTAACTCTGCAAACCTTTTGAGACATAACTACCTCCTCTGGTATGACTGGGTTAAAAAGCCTCTGGATTGTGCTGTCCTGAATGTATGTGGAAGCCATCATGGAGAAAGGATCTTGAAAATTTTCCAGTTCTGCCAATACTGCCTCTTGTAGCTGCTCCATATTGTCTGAATGTCTTTGAAAGAGCGACTTCATGGTGTCCTTCATGGTACTGAGAAGAGCAGTTTGATACTGCTGGACTCCAGAGACAATACTGTTGACACCCCTCTGAAACAAAAACAACAAAGAAATATGAGCTATATACAGTTTGTTCAATATGAGACTAGCATTACACTTCTTAAGAACATTCTGAATAGGATTTCATACCAAAATGATCTCTGTCCAGTTCTTGCTCAGAATTCAAAAGTCAGAATTACACTTCTCTGGTGTGCAGACTTTCTTTTTGCTCTTGTTCCTGCACCCTTTTGACCTCTTTTCACACGTGCGTGTTCTCATTACTTAAAAACAACACTGTTCCCACTAAATGCAAATCTAAGTATTAACACTGTAATGCTTTTTTATATGTTTATGTTAAATATGTATCCATCTGGTGCTGGCCCGGCCCGTCTGTCAAATTTCAAAAAGTCAATGTGGCCCCAGAGCCAAAAAGTTTGTGTGTATCCTTGTCACAAAATATGACACTGTTGTAGCTCTGACAGTGGAATTATAAAATGGTCCATAGAATTAGAATTGTAAGTTTACATGCTTTCAAGACCTTTTCCCAGTCTTATTCAAGCACTTTTCAAACTCTATCAAGGACCAATTTTCAAGTCTTTATAAGCAAATTATGACTGTGGTAAAACGCATACTTAAATGCAGACACACATACATATATTCAATATATATTTTATTTCCCTAACACTTAGGTTTGTGCAATACCTGGGATAGGTGACATCTTTCCCGGACACTGATGGTAAATGCAGCTGCACATCTGACGAGATTTTCACTTGCTGTAGCAGCTCCTTCCTGTAGATATGTTGTGTTAATATACATTAAAAAAATAATATAAACACCTGAATGTTAACTGTTAAACATTTTCATTAGCAAACATTGCATCTTACCTGATTATCAGTATTTGGAGTCTGGAAATCCTCAAGCTCCGGACTTGACATTTCATTTGGAATGACAGGTATGTTGACCTCACTGTCGGTCCTTTGCATTCCTTGTGTTTTAGTGGCACAGTCAGAAAAAACTGGTATGTCAAAATGTTCACCTGCAGCATGTGATAAGTCAGATGATGCTGCTGTCATCCACTGGGTAGGAGGGTTCCCAGTCGCAAGATACAGAGCATGAGTGCGTCTGATATGGTAGTAAAAAGAGTTAAAGACTCTGTATTCCTCTGTACAACCATCTATTCCGCATATGACTCGGAAGTTTGGACTGCGGCTATGTGTTTTGTTAATATGGCTCAAGAGAGACTTCAATGTTAAGGCAACAAAAACAAAGCAAATCATACACCTCCAACAGGCCATGTTAAACCGCCAAAAAGAAAAAACAGGGCAGCTAGCTGAATGCAGACAGTCTATTCTTAGCCTAATGAAAATCTTCACTCACGGCAAAATCAAGTCATGCTAGCACTACAACACACGTTCGTAAACCTCTATTAGAAATGTAAATGTAGCAGAAGAAAGTAGACAAAACGTTCAGTCTAAGAAGCAAGAGCAGAAACAAATACCCTACTGCTTCACATCACTTTTGAGCTGTTGTTGGCGGGCTCATACAGGCGCTGCAGGTCATTACCAAATATGGAGGGGGGTCGGTTACATCAAAACTCTCATTAAATCTAGTTTAAACTCTAGTTATTGTGATTCAGTAAGGGACCACAACAGGAGTAATAATTAAAATGTAATTTATAGTTATAATATCCCCCTATTAGGCCTGTTATTACTTTACAAGTTTTAGAAACATTATTATGGTCTGCACCTACTCCCCCCTGACTGCCCTCATGTGGTCACGTCTGTCCTGTAACCGTTTGAAGGGGAGCGAAGAAGCAGGCTTGGACTGGATTCTGCTGAGGTAAGGAGAACTTTTACAGCATTTGATTTAAAAATTTTGTACTACTGGGAAAACAGCAGCCTGGTCCAGCAATCAGTTTACCCATGGATGGACTATCAGTTCTCATAATACGTCCACAAGTTTTTTGCCACTGTAGCCTAAAAGCCAGCTAGCTAAGCTTGCTTAGCTAATATTAGCTAACAGGTTTGGTCCTGCAATTTACGTTACAATGCGATTTTTTTTTTTTGTTTACCATGACTAACCAATGGTGTTAAAAGTTTGAATATAATTTTCCACATAAAATATGTACATGTTTGATGTAATTAGCAGGACATGCAGACAGACTTGGTACTAATGAACGTAGGAACAGCAGATGCAGATCAGAGGCAGGTGTGCATGTCTTAGCTGAGGGACCTATGCAGGCTGTGGAGGAAAATGCTGAGAGTTTAGTTTCTGCACTAGTTGAGGCTCCTGTCAATCACTCTGGGTCCACTGTATACAGAAGGAAAATACATGTGTTGTATTTGAAAAGTCCATAAGGTGTTGTACTGTTTGAATGGTCTGACATACTTCTGAGCATGATTTTTTGAGCCTTGGCTTAATGTCGTGTTTTTTTTCATGCCCTCAGATAAAGGCGCAATTAAAAGGAAGACACACGGAAATCATGGATGGACTAGATGATGTTACAGTATCAGTTCTAAATGGTATGTCAAGTTTAAGTGTCTTTAATAAAATAAAGTTGTCCATGCTGACATTGGTTTCAAATTTGAATTTTAACTATTTATGTAATCTCAAAACACCCAAATGTCAAAATTTTATTCTATTTATATTTATTTGTAGCTGGGAGATAAAACAGTAAGAGGACAATTTGGATTTTATTTGCCCTGTCAAGTTGAATACCATTAAATTTATAAGGTCCAAGTTTTTCAACTCTAAAAGGTTTATTACTATTTGACCTCTCTTTACAGCTGCCAACATAGATGAGGTTTTAATCCACACCCTCAGTCGTGATGATTTAAGAGATCTTTTTCCTGGTCCAGAAAACTTTCTCAGGAGGAAACAGTTGTGGGCTCATCTTCACAAAGAGGCAAGTTTTTGCTGCCTTTGATCTAAAAACGTGTAGTGCAGTTTTGTTTGTAACACCTACAACATTTATGTTTTGAATTATTTTCTTAGGAGGACTATTCCACCTTACCAGACAAAGCTGGCCCTGGTGAAGCAGGAACTAGGTCTTCACCTAAAGGAACACCTCCATCTCCCCAGACATCCACTCCTTTGGTAAAGAAAACCCCAGAGAAGACTCTACAGCTTCCCAGTCCTCCTGAATATGTGATCTATACAGATGGTGAGCTGGAACTAGCTCGGAAACACTATTTTGAGATGGCCTGCACTGGTAGAGAGGGAGAAGCTGCCATGTCCAAAGAGCTGAGATGCAGGCTGGTGAGAAACACTGTCACCAGCATGATTTCAATCTTGAGAGCAAGTCGACAAGGAGAGGAGTTACGATACCCGTCCAAGTACGATGTTACTGCCATGGCTAAGAAACTAGTGGAGTATTATCCCATGCTACAGGATAACGACTTACCTGCCAAATATGTATGTGATTAAATTTTTTTCACATTTATTTCAGACTTCTGAAATTATATACGTGATATTACGTTTCTTTTTTTCTTTCAACATCTTATTCACCATAGACGAGCATGTACAGTTATCTTCAGAAGAGGATCCTGAATATTAAGTCCCCTCGAAAGAGGCAGGGTCCCACACCAGAGAGGGGCCGTTCAAAAAAAAGGCGCCACATTGAGTTCTCACCAAGTGACCAGGGAGAAGATGATGATGCAGATTCAAGTGGCGGATCAACGATTCTTTTGCCACCAGTGAGCAGTTCTGATGGCGACAGTTCAGGTAATTGACAAATTCTAATTATGGCAATAATGATGGACGTGAAGGCTGGATGACTTTGATAGATTGGGATGTCTTGATATATTACACTTTAAATTTAAACTTGATTAGGTTTTGATCTGTTGTGACAGGATGTGATTTTTCAATATTCATGTATTTGACTTTCTGTAGAATAACCATCATAAATATATAACACACAATGTTAGGCTTGCTGGCTAAAACACATAGTATCATTTAGATTGATATGTTGGATCCAGTTACTGATTCTGTATTTTCCCCTTTAGTCAACATGGATAGTCTAGCAACACAGGCCAGGCATTACAAGACTCTGCAGGACCTGTATAAGAAGCCAAAACCCAACCGAGATGCTGTTTGCCAAATTCTTGACCTTGAGTTTCAATCAAGAAGAGCCTTCATTGACAGCGATGTTCTGAAAGAAGAAGATAGGCCAACAAAGATTCTAGAGGCATATCCATGTTTCAAGGAGCTTCACAATGTAAGTGACTTACTTTTCATCGTGGCTTTCTTATAAAGCAAGCACTGGTGCAGGTTTTAACATTTACTTGCACTATAGGTGATGGATGAGCTACGGCGGATCCTGGATAAGAACAACAACAAATTCATAACTGAAGTAAAGGCAAGATGGGAGGACTTCTGCTCCATGGTTCAGTTTTATGGTCTTTGGAAGAAGGTGTTAAAGCCACCGATGAACCAAAATAGAGGTTAGTCATTGTGCTATCTTTAATACATCATGTAGCTGTTTTCAGAGACATAAATATGTATAGGATTGTGTATGATAGTGCTGATTAAATAAAACTGGAACAACAGTACTGTTCATGGTGACACCTTATTTTCTGTGGTATCAAGATTAAGTTGCCAATCAAATTTAGATCATTTAGGATTGAACTAAACATTGATTTATTTTGTTCCAGTGGAATGCAACATCGCCCTGTTTAGGGCACTCCCCACACTCTTCCCCTCACCAACTGCGCCACCCAAGAAGCTGGGACATGCCAGTGAGGCATTGCTTCATGTCCTTCAGGTCAGAGTTTGTTCATATTGTTATCAGTTAATATATAGATACTTTATTGATCCCGAAGGAAAGTAGGCAATGTATGTCTGCAAGGGCTTTCACTGTACATTTTGGCAATTTATTTGGTCCTTTTTAAGCATCTCTGCTCCTAAAAATAATAGAATTTACATTTGAAAATTGATACTGAAATTTCTGCAGCACTATGTTGGTCAGAGGACAGCATGGCCTGCCAAAATACAAATACAGACCAATGTCTACAGGAAACACTAATAAATTGATTAAAAATAACTAATTAAACTAAAATTCATTAAAATCATAAAAATTCACAAAACAAACTGGAAGTAATAACAGATTTAAAACATTACAGGTGCAGTATCTCTGTCATTTCCCAAAGTATGTGGAGAATGACTACTAACAGTGACTAAGACACAAGTTAATCTTGTCATAATTATTTCATTGGCAGGCATATTTGACATTTTCTGTAGGGCATTTTTCAAACTAAAGAAACAAAATGATATGAAGATGAGCTGTACCACCTGTATTCTATGATTGTGATCATTCATATATATATATATACATATATACATAATAGTGTCTCAGTAGTTTGACTGCTCAGCTAGTTTTTTAATGTCTCTCTTCTCTGTTTTGTCCTTTTTTCTTTAGCCAACAGAAGATCCAGCCATCTACCTTCAGAGGAGATCTCTCTTCAGCCCTGTTTTGCTCTTTGATGGGTCCCACTGTATTATGGCAATTGGAACCACACCCATCACCACATTTGCTGAAGAAGACCTCCGTCAAGGTTTGCTGTATCTGATGGCATACTACTACACCTTGCATCTCACATATCCAAAGTGTGTGGCAACCCTTCTGTCTGTCATTCAGACTGAAGTGTTAAAGGACAGTATCCATGAGCGAGACACCACAGGCTCATACAAAAAAGCCATGGCAGAGTGGAAGGCTTTTATTCAGGAGTAGAGTTGTACAGGTACACGACTTTCATGTCTGTGTTGGAAAGTTTTAACCTAACATAAGAGCTGTAAAAAGACATTTAAATTCTTCATTTTTGTTTATCTAATACAAACACATCTTCTGTTCTTCAAATGTTCTGCTTTATAATGTGAGTTTCAGTAGCTTTAAATGTTGATTAGAGTTAATTAACTTTACCAGTTTTTAGTTGTAATTGAAAGTTACTATTAGTTCAATGACACCATGTATAATGTATAGCATTACTTGCATTACAACCTCAACATTACCATTTCTGTGTGGGTTTGTTTTGCACATTCATGTGTGCAATGCTGTATACTATTGTTGCTATTTGGAGAAGCAATTTAAATAAAGGCTGTTGTATATTGTACTGTGTTTTTGGATTCATTTAGTGTAAATGCTTTCTTATTTTAAGACAGAATATGTAGAATTAGCAATTCTTGAATTCAGAAGAACAGCTGTTAGTTCCTCTTGTTTTAAGAGTTTTTCTCTCAAAGTGAGAAAGAAAAAAACACTGAAAGAAGCATTGGCAGGCTAGTTTTGAGTTTATTTGACTTGATAAAGCACTTGAAATGAGTGTTAAACAACTTGTTTTAAGTTATTTCTCACTTGTCTAAAGACTAGATATTTTGTCTTATTTCAAGAAATCTTATCAAGTGTAATTATCTCAATCCACTGGCAGAATATTTCACTTGATTATAGTCTGAATCTTTCCAAATTAAGTAGTTTTTTCCTTATATTTAGACAGGTAGTTTTTGCAGTGCAGTCTGCGGTTCCACTCTCTCAGGAACAAGATCCTGAATTACTTCATCCATTTCAAGTAGAAACTCCTCCCCAACCCAGCCCGAGAACAGAAACAAGTTTGCATAGAATCTGCAGGGCTGCATTTGTCCTTTTCAAGGCTTTTAAAGCCTTGAAATGTAGAGTATCTATGAGCTTCGGTAGATTTGTACACACTGAAGCTCAAAGAGTGATCACTGCTGGTAGATTTGAAAATGTCTGGATCTCCGCCTCAGAAAGCAGGAAAATGGACAAAAAAGGAAAAAAGATGCAGCCAGTCATGAGCATGTGCAGATTCTCTCTCTTCTCACAGTGCAAAATTGAGACTGGCATTTTATATTTTCCATTGAATTACACCTCATATGAAATTCACTTTGAACAGTTTGAAATCTTAACTTCCTTTTTGGCATGACATTACATCTCCAAAAATAAATATAAAAGGGAAGAGCAATCATTTTACCCCAGCAGTCTTGATCTGTCAATCCTCTCCATGATCTGAAGATTTGAATCAAAATGAAATAAATAGGTTAAAATGTACATCAGTTATTCATCACAGACCAAAGTCACATTTTCTCCTCTTTCTTCCTCACAGCTAAGAGCAAATACTGACACATGTACTTCAAGGCTCCCCACTGCACGCTCAAAGAGGGGCTCAGGCTTCATTAAAATTTCATAAGGTCATATTAATTAGAGACAGAATATTTTCCTGCATGAGAGTGATGAAGAAATCAGAAAAGGGGCCCGGAGGATGGTTTTGATTGGTCTGGCATCAGAAGGTGAAAGGCACAAGGCTAAAACACACGCTTTGTTCTGAGGGCCGTCTCTTTGTTCATCTAACCCACGAGTAATTTGTTCACCCGCCCCCACATACACTCGGCCATATTTCTCCTTTATTGTATATTCTTTTTTAGTTAAGTGTGGCTGATTTGAAATGCTAATTAAACATATTTTTAATGTTCTCTGAGCTCATCAAGGCAGCCCCATATATCAAAGTTGTATTGATGTTGGATATCAAAGAGCTGATTACTGCAGAACATCCACAAATTTCAATATTTTAAATATTTCTGAGGTGAAACACAGCAGACAAGTGAGATGGTTTTTTATGTTTCAAGGTAAACAGATGCTGCATCAGTTTGTTGTTAGCATGTTAAATGTTGTCATGAGAGAAAGGTGCTGTGCAGCACACGTGTGGACAGCCTGTCAGCAGGTGACACAGGAAGCACGTGTCCACATCAAATTCGCAAACACGATTATAAAATACATGAAAGAAAATAATTAGCAGCCTGCTCTACATCTCACCCTCTCCTCTAATTAGACTGAAAACAATAGGAGTAGCTGTGTTTCTGTTTCCCTGATAATAATAACAGTGAAATAGTCACCGCGAGGAGGAAAAGAACAATGAGCCATCAGAGGATCCTTTCTGTGATTTCCTTTGCAGCAGCACTCTAAATGATTCGCTCTCACTCCGAGTGTCTGATGGAGCTAATGCCATTAACTCTCACTGCCACTTTCCAGGTCACTAATTCTTCAGCTCTGAGTTCATTGTGCCCACACCGCAGCGCTGTCTCCATAACGAGGTTATTTCTGGGTTATTACCCTCCTCTGTGATGTGGCACCTGATGGAAGCCGTGAAATTGATATAAATCAAAAACAGTTTGCGATGAACAAATTGAATTATTGGCTAATTTTTGCTGCCCTCCATCCCCTGAATCTGCATATTCAGAGAACAAACAAGTTGAACACCTTTACACCTGGAATCAACATTTATGGACCACATTTAGAACGACCGCGCTGTCAAGAAGGGGAATTAATACTGGAACAGTTCACTGATCACGATGAGGAAACAACTCAGCTGGACGCTTTATTTTCATGTCCTTTTGCGTGTATGTGTATAATAATAATAATAATAATAAACTTCATGCAGAACCCTTAGAAGCAGACTTTACACAGGGCTTTGACAGGCAAGCAGAAGACCAAAGAGAACCGGCACATTTAACCTGTGAACTTCCACCAGGTGTCCTGGCTACAGTTAGGGTTGGGCTTTGTTTTAGGCACATGCCAAATAGCTGAGTATGCAGAACCTATGTGGTTAAAAACTGTCAGTGTTCCAGGGTTTGTCTTGTTTCTGAGCTTTGGTTCCATTACTATAGTGTATTGGCACTCATAGTTTTTTGTAGTGATGTGTTTCCACTGGGGTTTTATTCTAGTTCCTGCAGTGCTTCTCCATCAGTGTTCCTTCGGTCTCGTTATGGGCCTCTGAATACTGGCTCCCTGACTTCTTGCCAAGTCATGCCTTCACTGTCTCTTGGTATTTTCCTGTTTTGCTTTGAAGGCTAGTTTAATTTAATGTCTCACTCTGGTTTTACTCCCTGCCTTTTCCCTCCTTTGTGATTGCCTCTCTAACTGAGTTCACCTGCTCTTAATTGTTTCATGTCCTTCATCACATCTTATCACCAGATGTTTTTTATGTCAGGCCTTTGCTTTGGATTTTCTGCCTTTTATTTCTTTTTTGATTTTTCTGTTTGGACTGTTGCTCTTGTCAAGCAAGACATCTGTTACTTTATTTTAGGTGTAGCTCAAGAGGTAGAGGAGGTCACCTACTAATCAGAGGGTTGGTGGTTTGATCCCTGCCTGCTCCAGTCTGCATGCCAAAGTATCCTTGGGCAAGATACTGAACCCCAAGTTGCTCTCCAATGCAACCATCAGAGTATGAATGTGTTTAAATGTGACTATAAATATGGGTGAATGAGGCATGTTGTGTAAAGTGCTTTGAGTGCTCAACATAGAGTAGAAAGGTGCTATATAAGAACCAGTCCATTTACAATTTACCTATATCAAACTCATCCTCACTGCGTACGACTTTGGATACTGTGGCTCCTCTGAAAAGGAAAGCTTCAAATCAGAAGTGCCTGACTCCGTGGTATAATTCACAAACGCACAGCTTAAAGCAGATAACCCGAAAGCTGGAGAGGGAATGGTGTCTCACTAAATTAGAAAATGCTCATTTAGCCTGGAAAAAGAGTTTGTTGCTCTATTAAAAAACAGCCCTCCCTAAAGCTAGGACATCTTACTATTCATCATTAATTGAAGAAAATAAGAACAACCCCAGGTTTGTTTTCAGCACTGCTGGTATTTGTTTAGACTCTTTGGCTCCAGTTGATCTTTCAGAGTTAACTTCAATAGTTACTTCCTCCAAACCAGCAACATGTTTGTTAGATCCCATTCCTACTAGACTGTTCAAAGAAGTCTTTCCAATTATTGATGCTTCTATCTTAAAAATGATCAATCAGTCTTTATTGGTTGGCTGTGTACCACAGACCTTCAAGGTGGCTGTAATTAAAGCGCTACTTAAAAAGCCATCACTGACCCAGCCAGGGATATTATAGTTAAGGAAATGGACAAAATAACGAAAACTGAAAGTGAAAAAAAAACATTTTCTTTTGCTAAAATGAAATAAAAGAATAATTAAAAGGAAAAAACAACAACTAACTAAAACTCACTGAAATTATAGATAAAATGACCTTCGTTTTCATGTTTGTCATTTTATTTCAAAGCCTTGTGGACTGATATGAAATCATTTTTTCCGCTCTAGCAGTTTAAGATGGGAGCGTCATCGAGCAATTGTGTGCGCTCACCGCGCTGGTCTGCAAGGTAATGGCAGCAGTCTGCCAAGAAAGCAGCAGAGTCCCATATGGAGTTTATTTGAGTACGATAGCACAGACAGGAGTGTGTCTTGTAGTGGATGATGAGAAAATGTGTGGAGCACTTCTCAAGTGGAAAAATCACAAACAGTCCACCTGAGAAGCGCACAACGGCTACAGAAACCGCTTTGATCCTACAACGTAACTTGGCTGCACCTCCGGAGAAACGTGACTACTCGTAGGGTCCATGCAGTCGCAACTTTGTGATGAACCTGTTCAGTCCTTGTGCGTTTCCTTCTACTTCATCAGTGAGAGAATAACAATCAGGAATAATAATCAAAGCATGAATGTAAGGACTCACAAATGTCAGCAAATTCCTGGAGGGAAATGCTAAAAACTGTTGGAATGGATGTGAGGGAATGAAAAAACTGAAAAAAACACGGACAAATATGTTTGCAGCCAAAAAACTGAGCACAAAGAGCGAGGACCAAAAAAAGTCCCAGCCAGCACCGCATGTAAAACACCAGCAAGACCACAAGGTAATTAACACACACAATCCAGCTATGCAAGCATAAATGAGGACATGAGGTCGAACACTTCCTTCCGTAGGTTATGTACAGAGGCTGCAAAGACCCTGCAGGTCTAATCAGCGAGCATCTAACCAAGCTAGCTCCAAAACAGAAGCAGCTTCAGGTGGTGAGAACATCAGGATGCAGCTGGATTTGAGCTTTGACTCCTTCAAAGAGTTTGTTTTTGTCAAACACCACATGTAGCTGTTGTTAATCTGCTGCACTGATGCTGAATTTTGTTGTAGAGTTTATTGTAGAGTTTATTGAGTTTTGGAGTTCATATTTCTCTTTATGTTTCTCTCTGTTCGGGTGTGTCCTTAATATTACACACAGTTAGCATGTACTGCTGCTGTCTTGTGAACAGTTGGTTGTTGAATACAATTTTGTAACGGTATGTTTTGTTGAGTTTTTATTACACAATAGTCACTCTTGCACCTTGAATCTTGAGCCTGACATAGTATGATACAACTAAAACTAATACTAAAATAATGAAAACTAAACTATAACTAAGCATTAAATCTAAAATAAAAACGAATAAACACGAGCAAAATCACTCTGAAAACTAACTAAATCTAACTGAATTAAAGAAAAAAAGTAAAAACGAACTAAAATTAAAATACAATGTAAAATTCAAAACTATTAAAATCCAGCTGTCTTAGCTAATTATAGGCCAATCTCCAACCTTCCTTTTCTCTCAAAGATTCTTGAAAGAGTAGTTGTAAAACAGCTAACTGATCATCTGCAGAGGAACGGTTTATTTGAAGAGTTTCAGTCAGGTTTCAGAATTCATCACAGTACAGAAACAGCATTAGTGAAGGTTACCAATGATCTTCTTAGAGCCTCTGACAGTGGACTCCAGGGGCGGTTCTAGGAGCGGGGCCACAGGGGCATTGGCCCCATCTGAAATCTGATTGGCCCCCTGAAGTGCCCCTGTCCTGTCACTCATCTGTCCTTTGTCCAAGAACGAGGATCAAATTATAGGTGGATGCAATTCCATGCCGAAACACCAGTAGCGCTAATGAGCCAAATAGGAATGTCCAGCGTGAATAAAACAAGAAAAAGAAGATTTGAACGATCTCGTGGAGAAAGTTTTTTTAACTGACAACCGATGCCAGTTTGAGGAGTTTGTTGATAATGATAAGTCATAAATCCCTTTTTATTCACAGCTGTCACACAGCGTAAGTCTGATAAACATTAAAGTAAGAAGCAAAGTGAGTTAATAGTAATGTTAACTGAGGCCCTATTTGTGTTTGGACATGAATGTTAGCATTTTACTAATTCATGTACGTCTTTGTAATTTGCATTTGTGTGTTAACATTAACTATAATGTTTGGCAGTGACAGAGAAGAATATGAAAAGAAAGGGTCAGTCTCAGGCAGGAATTCAGCAGTTTTTGAGCAGAGTGAGTCTGCCAGCTGAAAATGAGCAGGGTGAGAGGAGGGAGAGAGCAGCAGGACACAGCAGACCAGAGGCTGGTCCAGAGCAGAGCACCTCCAGCCCCTTTTCATCAGGTCAGAAATCAATTAGGGAGAGCAACAACAGTTAATGCTGTAATGTATGAAATGTCTGATATTCTTAGTTAGTGAAACAGCATATAAGTTCACTGTAGGGGTTGCATGAACTAGTCGACTTGTCGAGTAGTCGATTCTAGGAAATCTCGCGAGTCTTTAAATTTCAGGTCGACTAGTCGCAGTCACTTGACTGCTGGCGACAAAATGGATTCCAAACAGATGGAAGGCGAGGACGAGGAGCAGTCTTCGCAAACAGCTAGAAAATCAACAGTGTAGAATTATTTTACTCTTCTGGTTCAACTACTGTTACATGCCAAATCTGCAAAGCTGTGCTGAAGTACAACAAAAGTACGACCGTGATGCACAGTCACTTGAAAGGATTTTGAGCACCTTTTTGGGCCACGTTACTAGACTGACAGGAGATCAGCAGCACACTTCTCCACTGCTGCAGACGCAGTCCGTGATTTTTTTCTTTTTTTTTTTCGTTACCGCAGATTCCCACCATGGCGAACCCACTGGAGTGGTGGGCCAGCAATCAGCAGAAGGTATTTAGCTGTTCAGGTGTTGTGCGAAATTCTGTTTCCCCGTGAAAATCTGTTCCCCCTGTGTCGGGAGTACGAACTGTAGGCAGAGAGGCAGATCGGACCGTCTTCACGGCGCATCTGATCGATTTCTCGGTAAAATGACACTGTAAAAGACTTGCTGGTAAATTAATTTGTTCCCATGTCATGGAGGGGGAACACAATATTTTGGATGGCTGAAATATTTCGTTCCCCCCGTGTAACTTTTGCAAATAAAGAGCAAATGTTTTCATGTTCACAGGAGTTGTTTTTCTTGATGAGAGACTGTAAAAGACTTTTACCGAGAAATCGATCAGAAGCGCCGTGAAGACTGTCGGATCCGCCTCTCTGGCTGCACTCTCCCGACATAGGGGGAACAGATTCTCAGGGGGAACAGAATTTCACACAACAAATGTTTTATCTGTGAATACCCTTATGAAAATCCACTATGGTTAACCATAGTGGATTTTCATAAGGGTATGGGTAATAAATCCTGTAAGTTACTGCAAAGCATCGTGTCTCAAGTTCGTATGACGTCATAGCGACTAGTCGCTGTCGACTCGACTTTTATCATGTTGACTTCGACCTTAAAAAATCTTAAGTCGTGCAGCCCCTAGTTCACTGAATTCTTACACCTCATGTTGATAAGATTTACTGTAACTTTAATGTAATGGCTTTAATTTTTATTGCTCTGTCTATCACCACATCTACCACAAATACTTGGCCCCTCTATGAATACTGCGGCCCCTTACTCAGAAAAATCCTAGATCCGCCACTGGTGGACTCATCTCTGTTCTTGTCCTGTTGGACCTCAGTGCAGCTTTTGATACTGTTGACCGTAACATTTTATTACAGAGGTTAGAGCATACTATAGGTATTAAAGGTACTGCACTGCAGTGGTTTGAGTCATATTTACCTAATAGACTCCAATTTGTTCATGTAAATGGGGAGTCTTCTTCAGACACTACGGTTAAAACCCCTTATCTGGCCACTCCAAAATCAACAAAAATGCCTGAAAAAGCATACCCAAATTCAATCAGCTGCTGTTCCTGAACTCTTTGGAGTACATGCAAAAGCTTGGTCTCTTTGTGAAGATGACAAGCTATATTTTTCATTTTGCATTCAAAAATGCTGTTACTGTAATGAGTATGCAGCTATTAAGTTTGGAACACAGAAAAATTAGACGATTTTTGCCTCACCTAGATTTTTCATGTTTATTTTTATGTAACTACACACTGAGTGTAGAAGGTATGGACTGGAAAATAAAATGAAGCTGTAAAATGAAGTCTTGTCTACTTGTATTTCAAAGTTTATCAAAATAGCACAAAAACCTACTGTTTTGGACAAGTTTTTGAGTGTTGATGTCCAGGCGTTTTCCAACTGGTGCCATTTGGAGACTCCAAGTGGCACCAATGGGACAATGCCTGATATACAAATTTCAAATGGCTGTAACTCCTCAATGCTTCAACATACAGTCATCAATGAGGACTCTAATGAAAGAAAATACCCAGAGGAATGCTGTGCTATACACAAATTTACTGATAGTACAAATTAATTATAATTATAGACATATAAATCAGAGTTTGCCCTAATTTGTAAAAGAAGGAAAATGTTAGGCCTTCATTCACCCCCCCCCCCCCCCCCCCCAGTCTATTTTCAGTGATCAAAAGTTACAGTAAATGTAAACACTACATATACACATAAAATAAAAAAAACACAATCCTCCCAATAAGTCCTTCTCTGATACACAACTTACAACATCCTCCCAAACAATTACCCCCACCCCCCACAAACACAAATCAACTTACACAAAGCCCACCACAAAGCTAATATCACCGAATATCAATAAACAATGCTCTGAGCCATTGTGCAACCGCAGTGAAAGCCTATTGAGGTCTATAAAACACCTTCCCTTCCCTTCCACCCGTATGAGCACACACATACACACAATAGGAGTGGCTTAACACCAGCGCACGATGATATTTTCTGTGTAATGGTGCATGTCTAACTCACCATTACATAAATATTTACATCTAAACGGCATATAATACAAGGATGAGCTGAGAATAAAATCTTACACTTAAACTGAGTCTGAATCGCCTTCCGAGTAACACCTGTTCGTTCGCGGGATTCTGCAGCGATAAAACCGATTGAGTCAGTGACAAAGTCCTCTAATAATCTGTAATAATCCACTCTCGTGAGACACTTTGTCACTTTGTTGAAGAAATATAGCTTGTTTTGAGATATTTATACAATCCGTTAGTGAGAAAAAGTACGGAAAACACTGTCGAGATCACGACAGCGCACAGTCTTACTTCCGGCTCGGCTTTGCGCACTTAATTGCGCACTCATTGTGCAGCAACTTTGTGGATTCATATGAAAACACACCCCAAGTTGCCATATACCCACACTGTAAAATCTGACAAGTTGACCTTACTTAAAAAAATCTAGGAAACCGATTGCCCTGAAAAATGTAAGTAAATATAACTATTAAGTCTTATGTTTGTTTACTTAACATATACTTGTTCAGTGTAATTCAGACCTTGTTGTGTGAACTTAATTGTGTGAAGTTAATTTAACTTAGTTTAATGAAATTGTTTAAACTCAGAAATAGCAAGTAAATTAACCTGTTCTTAACTTAGCTACATCAAGTTACTCCAACTTACATGAACAGTACAGTTTACTTAGCAGAATCTAGGAAACCGATTGCCTTAAATGAATAAAGTAACCACAACAAAAGATGATAAGTTCAAAACGTTCAATGTTTTATTTTTAAGACAATGCTATCCATAGCATTAACAAAAGGCCAATGTGGCCAGTGAAACATGAAATTAAACTAATAACCTTTTTACCCTTCAACAGGGCTCAAAAACAGCAATAGCACTAACACTTACCTGGAGAAAAAAAAAATCAAATTTAAGTAGTTTTATATGGAGCACAGATTCTGATGTAATTGGCAATAAACATAGAAATAAATAATTGGCTTGATAAAGTAATTCAAATTCAAATAAAAAATAAGAACTTTCCAAACTTACAGTGCAACAAATTACCAATAATTTACCAAGTCATTTATTTAATTCTATGTTTACTGTCAATTATGTCAGAATCCATCCTCCATAGTTACAAGTAAACATTTAGAAAAAAATGGAAACCCCTAGTAACAGACTGTCAAATAATTTACAATTTGGGGTAATATATCCGAAATCTGAAAAATTTCAAAATTATAAATGTGAACAAAATGTTACCATTATCTCTCCTAATGGTAATGCAAATGTTAAATTCTTTCTTTATTAAACTTTACAAGTTAGTTTCGGTAGTTTAAAATAAGAATACCCCACATACAATACAAAAAATGTACGTAATTATGAACCTAACTGTACAAAAATTAAATAATACATGTGCCCAAAATCAACCGCATGTATCTCACTGTAACCATAAGAACTTTCCTCTCGTTATTAACTGAAAATATCTGCAAAAAAAAAAAAACAAAAAAAACATCAAGTGTCTATGCCTCAGCACTTTTAACTTATCTGTGGTTGTGTGCAGCTGTGACCCTCTACTGCAGAAGAGCATTTTTCAAGCTCTGTAGTTTCGGCCTGAGGTTACCTACACCCAGACTAAGCATCACCCTCTGGATGAATTCAAAGGTGTTTTTTAGGCATTTTGGATAGTCAAGGTGAAGGGCATAGATCAGTCCAAATATAAAGCAAACAGCTTGATCGTGGCTTTTGATGTCATCCATGACAATTGTACCTTCCAGAATGATACCAATGCTGGATGGTTCAAGGTGTAGAGCATTTGGACCTGGTTGCTGACTGACCTCAGGAATGACAGTCAGTAACCCCACAGGAACCTGGGTGAAGTCTGCCATGGCATCTGAAACCTGTGGATATTAAGACAAGTAAAAATTAAAAAAAAAAAAGAATGAGGTGAAAATCTTAATTTCCAAGTGCACAACCTCTAACAAACCAAATTACAATACATACAAAAGAGATATTGTAGAATTCTCTTCCATCATCCCCGAGAAAAACTGACAGACATCGCAGGACAGCAGTCCTCGTGGCAACGACATCACTGGTCTACAAGAAGGGAAAAATAAGAGTAAGCAAAAGCATCTTCTGAAGAAACTCAAATCACATTTTTTCACAATAAGTGATATTAAATAATTGTTCAGCGCACTAGCGGAACAAATCAGAGCCGGGCTGGGGGCGGGGGAAATGACCGGGCCCTTTATACCCAAATAATAAACAGCATTTTACAACATACACATGCCCAGAACAGTGGGAATGTGTATGTTATGAAATGCCACTCATGTTAGCTTAGTCCGTAAAAATGCTCCACTTAAGGCCTTTAAGGCCGTTTCACACCGGGTGCGTTGCGTAAAAACGACATGAAATTCCGAATCTTTCGGATGTGAACTTGTCGTGTAACCTATATACACACCGGACGCGCTGTTTTTGCGAATAAATCGCCCTCATAAAATGCACTGGGAAAGAAAGGAAGTCGACATCAAGCGATGATGTAATGAGGCCCTGATGTTTCTAAACAAGAGAAGGAAGAAACAGAGTTTATGTGTTCATCCAGCTCATAAGAAAGCAGCAGCAGGGAGAGTTTCATGGTTTGATCCCGGAGTTGAAGCTGCATCACGGATGCTTTCGCGCATATTTCAGGATGTCAGTGGGACAGTGTGAGCTCTTGTTGGCAGAGTTGGGATCACATGTGAGGAGGCAGAGAATAATATCAGAAAGCCGACTGACCCGGAGCAGCATGTAGCTGTGTGTCTGAGGTCAAATATTATGATTTTATTGTCCCATATCATTGTATATTCAGTACATTGGTGCGCGTTTTGAGCTATGACCTCACATGCTGCTAAATGCAGCGCTCTGATTGGTCAGACCTGTTTGTTCAGAAAAATCGAACTTGAACCGAAAAATAAATGCTGCAAATTCGTCCTGTGAAATGACGAGGTTGGTGTGAACGGCTGCATTAAGAACAGGAGAGTCCGAAAAATGTTTTTAACGCACGAAACATTCGCACGGAATTTATGCGTCCAGTCCTTTACGCACCAGACGCACAAACAGATCTGACCAATCAGAGCGCTGCATTTAGCAACATGTGAGTTCATGGCTCAAAACGCGCACCGATGTACTGAATATACAGCTGGGAACAGTAAACTCATACTATTTTACCTCAGACACACAGCTACACGCTGTTCTGAGTCAGTCGGCTTTCTGAAATTATTCTCTGCTTCCTCACATGTGATCCCAACTCTGCCAATAACAACTGCCCACTGACATCCTGAAGTATGCGCCAAAGCGGCCGTGATGCAGCTTCAACTCCTGGATCAAACCATGAAACTCTCCCTGCTGCTGCTTTCTTATGAATTGGATGAACCCAGAATCTGTTTCTTCCTTCTCTTGTTTAGAAACATCACAACCTCATTACATCATCGCTTGATGTCGACTTCCTTTCTTTCACAGTGCGTTTTATGAGGGCGATTTATTCGCAAAAATGCAGCGCGTCCGGTGTGAAACGGCCTTTAGAGTGAAAATAAAGCCAGTCATGCAGTCCAACATCTTATTCAATATTTTACACCTACTACATCACTAAAGTCAGTCGGTCTTGTAAAGTTTTGAGCAACCATGACTCAGTCCTGACTGTGGCAACCTTTAAAACCGCCGTGTAAAACATGAATGATGGGTGATGTATAGTGGGTTGTATACTGTGCACATTGAGCCATGCATATTGCGATATAATCAAGACAGGGCCCTCCTTCTCCACCTCACCTCGGACGTGACAGAGGCCTGGCTACCTGAAATCTTATTCTCCTCTCCTCTCTCCCATCCAGGCCCCCTCTAGCCCCGGGCTGGGGGCGTGCCGCCCTCCCAGCCCCTCCAGAAGCTCCGCCCCTGGTTCAGCGTGTTGACAGCACTTATTGTCTGGCTAAGATTGATTAGAATTTTAATGGTTGTACAGTTAAAGGAGCAGCGGTCATTTCCTGACCTGCTAACAGCTTATTTGTATATTAATGCCACAGACTGTTGCTCAATCATTCATTATATTTTTTCCAGTCTTAATCATCCAACCATCAGCAATATAAATTTCTTCCCCAAAAGAAATATGACCCTATGTCCCTTTAATACAAGACCAAACTGGATGGTTTTGCCTAGTATGAAGTTTACTGTAAATGAGAGGGTGTGAAGAAAAGGAATCATGTGCATGTGTGCACATCCAACTGAAAAAGATGTAAATTAAGAACTTGCAGAATTTCCTTCCTCTTAAACAAAATCAGAGGGAATGCTTACCCTTCTTTCAACCTGGACAAGGATCTCGGAAAGTGTGTTGCCAATGACTCCCTTTTTCAACTTGAATATCTCCAGCAAACGTGGGGTGTGGCGGTCCAAGGACTGAAAAAAGTCCTGCTCAAGATCCCTACTTGCCACTCTGGTGAACTCTGCAAAAACCTTTAAAGGCAAAACAGAACAGGAAAAACAATATTTTCCACAATGGTTAAGAGAGCCAAAAAATTGGTACACAAACTGCATGGGGTGGCCCATTTGTGTTTTTTTTCTTTGCTTACCTGTTGTTTCCTGAAAAGAGCTGGCCAGCGTTCCAACATCTGCTTTACAGATGGCTGCTCTTCCACAATTTCTTTACGTCTCAACGAGAAGGTCTGGCTCATCAGGCGATTCACATAGTTTGCATTTGGTGATCTTTTCTTCATCTCATTTTCCAGGATCTGTCGAGAGCTTTCAAGTGTTGACCTGTCTTCACCATGTGGAAAATTTGGTAGGAAGTTTGTCTCACTTCTTCTGGGTCTCTTTATATTTTTTCCTAGTGGCCCTCCTTCTCTGTTCTGTCGTCTTTTTTTAATACTGTTGACTGACACATCTGCCATTCCACATTGGCGGAGTTTGGCACGAAGATTACCCATTTTGAATTTTAAGCTATTCTTCCATCCATTGCAAGCCCTGGTGGATCCTGGCTCTTTAAGGCAGGGGTGCTTACCAATCAGCGCCTCAGCAACAATTGTGAAGTGTTCATTTTGGGGATAAGCCATGTATTTATACATCTCCTCTGCGAGCTTCTGCAAAATGTCATGCTTCATGGGGTGGGCTTAGGGGTGGTTGTAGCTCAGTAGGTAGAGCAGGTCACCTACTGATCGGAAGGTCAGTGGTTCAATTCCTGGCTACTGCTGGCTGCATGCCAATGTATCCTTGGGCAAGATACTTAACCCCAAGTTGCTCTCCGACCGTTCTGTCGGAGTATGAATGTGAGTGAATGTTACATAATTAAAAGCACTTAGCTTAATTAATTAATCATGGAAGTGCTTGTATGAATGGGTGTGCATGGGTAAATGTAAAAACGTGTTGTGTAAGCGCTTTGAGTGCTCATATCTGAGTAGAAAAGCGCTATATAAGAACTAGTCCATGTCTCGTGACACTGACATGCGTATCCCATCTCTCATATAAATAAGGTTTCCCTGTCTCAGTCTATATTCAGTATCCACAGAGAAATATGGCACCTCAAATGTAGAAGGCCATGGGTCACGTGAGGTCTCTTTGTTGTGTGGCAGTATATCGGTGTCAGATGAACTTGCTGTAGATAGGTCACATGCTGAAGATGAAGTTCTGACAGACGACAATGTTACAGTTACATTTTCTAGTGAGACAATCTTCAGTGTTGGCCTTGTAGGTAATTCAGCAATATCTGAGACATTGCAAAAAGCATTGTTGAACTCTGGATCTTCATAGTGAAGTATGAATTCGTACTGAAGACTGAGATGCTTTTTCAGCTCACTTATAAGTTCTTCCAAATTATTGGGCCTTTCTTGGAAACTGATCTTGCGGATATCATTTCCTCCAACCACTACTCTCACTGGCCATGACTGGTCCATGATTCTGAAAGAATCAAATATGACATCAGCACAAAATATAACGTTTCAAGGTAACAAACAGCTGTCCTTTCACTCTGTAGGCAGAGAGGGGAGCAATGTCATTGAGGTCTTCTGAGTTACAACCAGACTTGAGCTACTTTTGCAGACTTCATAAGATCTGAGGTGTTCATGATACCATGCAAACATCTGTGTGCACATGAACATAATGTTGGTAGTCATGACCAAAATCTGATGAATCTGCCTGAACTCTGGAAGGCCTGCACATGAACCAACAGACAGCAACATGTCGCTTGCGTACTTAACACCATCTATCATAACAGATGTTGCTGCAAGGACTGTGTTTTGTGGTGAACATCTTGCCAAGGCATATTGCTGCACACTGTCTGGGAGGGAAGAAACCAGGATGCTTTTTACTTTATCCAGCTCTACTGCTGGTTTAAAAAATGAAGCACAATCTAAGTGGTAGGCCATCATCTTCTGATGTCTATCGGCTAAAGTCAGAGGAACATTTCTGAAGTTGTGGGCTTCACGAATGACTCTCTTGAAGATTTTGTGCTTCGCCTCAAACCTCATTGTCCACACATGGACCAGTGGTCCATATACTTGAATAAGATGGGGATAATGCTCCAAGTAATTGTGTTTTGGACGGAGCCTGTACTGAGGGAATGCCTTTTGAAGCAAAGACCTATGCTCTGACACCTTGAAATCTAGATATTGGAGTGACTCCTCCGTAAACTTTGGAGACATGACCAACTCAACCACATCTTTCAGGCACAGTAGAACTTCCCATGTTTCATCTCCCTCTGGGATACAATGGCCAATCAACAGGGGAATCAGTCTGATCAGGCTCCAGTTTTCATGACCATGAATTTTCACGACATTTACTACAAGTAGGAGAAGTAGAGTCGGCTAGTTCACACACATTCTACAACAGTAAGGGCTAACGCTCGACAGAACATTCCATTCTGTGCCGAACTATGTATAGAAACCAAAACGAACATCTTATCAACGTGTTAGTTGAAAGATTTTACAACATTTCATTCTCTACAACAAATTTCAGGTAGTAAATTAAAAGGAGCTCTGTGAGAAACTCACCTTCCTCCATTACAGCCGTGAACCGAATGGGGAGGGAGGGAGTGGCATCACAGGTTGACCGCATGAAACTAATTAAGGCTAAATGAATGTTAGCAGGCCTAGTTTACGCATGCAAGCATGCTAACGTGCTGCATTTGAAGTATAGGTAATTAATGTTCAGAGCTCTTATCATGAAAAAAAACATTAAAGGCTCTAGAGTAAAATACATGGTAGTTTTAGCTAATGGTGACCCCATAAGCCCATGCTAACATTTTAGCATTAATTTGCAAATACTTCTATGCATCATCATGAAAAACTAGCCTGTAACAATGAATAATAAAGTCATACATGAAACATGAAAATATATTGAAGATGAACAGCTCACCTTTAGAGAAGACCTGCTTCTTCCAATGTACGAGTCTAGAGGGTTTTTGGAAGCTTCCCGCACTTCTTACTGCGCATGTGCACTGCTGAACTCAAGCATTCACTCCAGTAACAAAAATACTCAAGTCCAGTTTACACACTATAACTTAGTCTTGTACCTTTCCCAGGCTAAACATGTACATTACTCACATTACTCGAGTTAAATCAACAGGATAGTGAGACTTAAGCAAAGCACACAAACATTATTTAAGTAAGAATAGGTATTACCTTTTAGAGTGCAGGTGTCAGGAATTTTATTGGTTATAAATCAGTGGTTTTAGAATTTGGATCAGATTGACCAATCAGAACGATTGGGAGAAATTTGAGGCATGTCCAGAGAAGTCACATGACACTGTCTGGTTATTATTGTCTCTGAAAATATAACATGATTGGCCAAATGAGGCGTCAATCCAATTCGGAGGGTCTAGTCTGTCATAAAAGCATCGTAAGGGTGAACTGCAGTGTTAATGTGATGCCATGATGCTTGGGTGGCTGGGCCGCTGCCAGTTAACAGGTGAATTATGGAGTTCCCAGGGTTCTGTGCTAGGACCAATTTTATTTACATTATACATGCTTCCCTTAGGCAGTATTATTAGAAAGCACTGCATGCAATATGTCCTTCAATGCACATAAACAAATATGTAGGACTGCTTTTTTGCATTTGTGCAATATTTCTAAAATTAGAAACATCCTTTCTCAGACTGATGCTGAAAAGCTAATTCATGCATTTATTACTTCTAGGCTGTCTCCTCTTCATTGGCTCCCTGTTAAATCCAGAATAAAATTTAACATCCCTCCCCTCACATACAAGGTCTTGAACAGTGTTACTTTTGTTGACGAAATATTTTCGCCATAGTTTCTTCAACAAACCTTTTTTTCATGACAATAACGAGAACGATAATGACGATAACTAAATAAAAATGACCTAAAAGGATAAAAACGATGACGAAATTAACTGACACTTTCGTCAACGAATGAAAATGAGATGAAAATGTTTGGCGGGGACGACATCCGATCAGAACTGATTTAATTTTGTGACAGGGCGGAACATGTTAGGAAAACATCCAATCAAATGTACAGTTGCACAAATTTGCTCTAAACCCGGGAAGATCAAACTAGCCTGTGATTGGTCCTTCTGATAGAATTAAGTGATGTAAACAATGTCAGCAGGGAGAAAGAGAAGAGCCGATGTATGGACACATTTGTCCTTTGATACTGTGACAAACTAAACGATGTGTAAACCATGTGGGGCGACTATCTCGGGTAAAAACACGACAAATCTTAAACGACATCTGCAAACCAGTCACCCAGATCTCCATGCAAAGGTCAGCATTTTAATGTCATGCAGGGTAAAGTGTTTTTCCCAGTTTGTGTTCAGAGAAAATCTCCACACCGCGGTGGATTAGCCTTTATAATCTTAGTCCTGAACACTGCCCTGTACCTTTCAGAGCGTCCTGCTGTAAAACGCTCGGATTATCTCAGTAAGGTGGTGTTAATGATCAGGTGTGTGGAAAGCAGGTGAAACACTAATGTTTATATTATTAATAATATTCCATAACTTTGAATAAATGTTTAATTTTGTATAAGTGTGTATAATGACTAATTCAAGGGAACTGAAGAAAAAGCATTTACATTTTACACCCTTTATATTTTAGTCGACTAAATCGACTGTAGATTTAGTCGACTATATTCTTACCATAATTCGCTGACTAAAATTAAATCAACATTTGCTGTCAAAATTAACACTGGTCTTGAATAATCAGGCCCCATCTTACCTTAAAGACCTCATAGTAAATGGACTAGTTCTTATATAGCATTTTCCTACTCTGAGCGCTCAAAGCGCTTATACAACAGATTTGCATTCACCCATTCACACAATCACTTCCATGAGTAGTGTAGCTAAGTGCTTACTTCATTTCATACTCCAAAGCTTGCACTGGAGAGCAACTTGGGTTTCATTATCTTGCCCAAGGATACTTTGGCATGCATCCCAGAGTAGCCAGGAGTCAAGCTGCCAACCTTCCAATTAGTAGGTGACCTGCTCTACCTTCTGAGCCACGGCCACCCCAGCTTAGTACCATATCACCCCAACAGAGCACTTCGCTCTCAGACTGCTGGCTTACTTGTGGTTCCTAGGATACTTAAGAGTAGAATGGGAGGCAGAGCCTGTTGGGTTTTCTCTGTATTATTGTAGGGTCTTTACCCACAATCTAAAGCACCTTGAGGCGACTGTTTGTTGTGATTTGGTGCTAAATAAATAAAAATGAATTGAATTGAATTGAGTTAGCAACAGCAGTTTTAGCTGCAATGTTTTCACAAAATGCTGTTTTAGCTTCATACATTCATTCCTGTTTATCTGTAGAGGTTTTTTACTCTTTGCTTCATTGGAGACAGTCAGTAAATGAAAGCATTTTTAGACGTTTCCCATGTGTCCCATTGTCAGACATGTTGATCCACAGGAAACACCATTCAGTATTTAGACATGCACATGACTTTTTATAAGGATGTACACACCTCCTAAAACACATGGATCTAATTTTTAAATCAACAGGCAGTGTGTGAATAAGCAGAGTTGCAGAAGAACATGTGGCATTTGTCTTCCTCATGTTTGTCCTTGCAGTCCAGTTTTCAATTATCCTGTCGAGGATCGGCAGAGATTCCCAGACAATCCCATTTCCAGGAGGCAGGTGAGGCGTGAATGTGAGCGCACGGGAGCAGAAGAGGAGGACGAGGCTGGCATTTGACTCTGCTGAGTAAGCTGAAGGTGTGCAGTTTGCCAGGTGAGAGGGGTTACAGCGGGATGGGGGGTGGGGTAAAAGTAGGAGAGGTGTGATGGTGTATATTAATGTGGGGGGAGGTCCATGCTGTGTTGTTTCGGTCCATCTCACTGGGAGGTGAAATGAGGCCTGATGATGGCTCGCCGTGGACACATTAAACCTTAATCAGCTCCATTAATGACATGCAGACAACACAAAGGTGAGAAATTTGAAAGCAGAGATAAGATCTTTTTATTTTGTGGCAGACAGACTTCTTGCAGGAATAACGTGTGCTGGATCACCAAATCTGTTTATTTCAGCATTTTTTTCCCCAAGTTTCTGGAATTTCCATGGAAGTATTCCTTGAAGCTCAGTTGCAAAAGCCTTGTTAACAAGATCAGCTGTGCATGTGTAACAGACTATGGAGCAGCTGAAGGCCATGACAGCATCATACAAATATTAAATGATCTCTCTCTCTCTCTTTTTCTTTTTTTACAACAACCTGTCACTGCATGAAAAGTGGGGTTTTCGACAGTTTCTTGTATGTAATACTGACGCGCGCCTTGAGCTTTAGGGCTCTCAGCAGGAGGCTTTGGCCAGAACAGTAAACTGTAGGGAAACTGCCGTGGACTCTCTGTGTCAGTGCTCCCTCAGCTCCCCCCCCTCTCCTCAGGTCTAGGGCAGGCTCTCATATGTAAAGGAGGTTTCTGTGAGTCATACAAATGCAAATCAAGTACTCACCAGTGGTCTACCCCTCCCAACAGTTGTAACCAACGCCCACAGGGGTTTAAATACCTGGGTCTCTCCACCATTTGGTTGAGAACTGAAGAAGCCTTTCGGATGAGAGGTGAAACGTCTTCAAGAAACAAAAAGAAGTCCAGTCGCCTTTTTCAAGCTCCAGAGACTACTATGACCTGGATAACTGAGAATCTACACAGACAGTTGTAACCAACATATTTTTATTTTGAGATATGTATAATCAAATTTACATTATCATCTTTTAAGCCTTTTTCCATTACAATGTGACTACACATAAATTATTATACAGCAAAACATTCAAACAAGACTAAACTCAGAAGAAGTCATTCTATTTTATATATTACTATTATCTAGTTAGAAATATACTTTTGGACGTTTTCAGCTTTTGTCCCTTTTTCCAATAAGGCTGTGAGCTTCTGTCTGTGAGCTTCTGTCTGTGAGCTTCTGTCTGTGAGCTTCTGTCTGTGAGCCTTTGTCATGGTGTTTTTTGTGAACCCTGAACTTTAGTGGACTGAGGGAGATAAACAAAGGCTATAACTTGATGTTGGTGACACTACAAGCATTATTTTCATTGAAAAGCAAACTCAGTTTTCAGTCTAATTCACTGTAACTAAAAGTCTGTCACACCATCATCCTCTCCTGTGCAGTGGCTTCCCAGCTAGCATTGAACATTCAGACAACATCCCATGAACGCTGCCATAAACGTTCAGTGAATGTTCACATGCATTAATGACATTAAAGACTACCAAGGCAGATGGAATAAGAAAACAGATAAACTTTTATTTTGCTATACATGGATGTACATAAGAGATATCAGCAAAACCTTCATGAGAAAAATGTAAAAAAAAAAAAAAAGAAAAAAGTAAAATGTTAAAATTTTTTTTTTTTTTTAATTTTAATGCAACGGGTTTTGGAATAAGACTTTTACAATAAAACAATTCACAGAAAATCTTTAATATTTGAAAATTATGCCAGACAAAAAGCATGAAGTCATTTACAAAGTTTGATATTTTAAAGACTTAAATGAAGACTCCCCTCATTTCTTGGGGCACTGCCCCATACTACATCTAGATCTCAACCACTGTGCAGAGCGGCAGTACAACAGTCACCTTCTCAGTTGTCCTGCTTAAACAGACAGTGGATGTGTGTCTTCCTGCTCACAGGAAGAAGAAGAAGAAGAAGAAACAGCCTTTATTGGAGGTCATTTTGACTGTTGGGTTTTCTCTGTATTATTGTAGGGTCTTTACCCACAATACAAAGCGCCTTGAGGCGACTGTTGGTTGTGATTTGGCGCTATATAAATAAAATTTAATTGAGTTGAAATGAAATGAATTGAATTCCGTGTGGCAGCTTCCTCGCCTGTGATTGGACAATACAGATCATGTGCGGGATCACCCTGAAGGGCTGCAAGACCAAAGAAAATCGGTGCGGTCGTTCTCTTTCGTTCAAACTGAATGGCGTTCTTTGTCTACGCTGCTTTCCTGGTACAACAATGGAGGTCGTCTATATTTTCAACACCCCAGAAGCTCCTCGTGAAAGCGGGCCTCTCTACCGGCCAGCTTCAACCAGCCCCGCTGCAGACGAGAAGACACTGCTGGCTGCAATGAGTGGGTTATCTCCTCAGTTACTCAAGTTTCTACTAGAGCAACTAAAAGACAAGATGGCGTCTATTGTGTAGTGACTCGATGCTCTGGACTCTAACAAAGAAAAGACGGCAGCACGATCCGAAAACTGCGGTAAGACTTGGTCGTTTGTAAAACAAAAATACTAAGAGTGGAGGAATGGTCACAGTAAGCTGACAGACGTATTGTGATTTGGTTTCTTATTTTTATTTGGTTTCATCTTATAGGAAGCAGTTCCTGCACAACTCTGAATCCAATAAAAGCTGTTTTTTTCATCCAATGACAGAGAAGCCATGTTGGTCTGTTTCTGCTGCTTCGGCTTGCAGCGCTGCTTTTCATATGTAAAGTAGTCGTTAACGCCTGCCGGCTCCCCCGTACCTTTACCCCCCGCTGCTTCTGGTGGTACGTAAATGAGCATATCCAACTCAGGTGAACACAAATGCGCTGCCCCGTAAGCTGACGAAAGCTGCCGTTTACTAGCAGTGCCCGCGTCAGTATACGGGGACGAATATGCTTCTTTTCGTGCAGTGTGAGGTTATGTGAATGTAGGAAGAGTTATTTGGTCATAAAGGAAAATAAAACAGATTCTGTTAAATCAGATGAAAAGAAAAATAAAATTTGTATCTTTTTTAAAAAAATGTCTACAATGTTTACAAAGAGAAGACTTTAATTTCACAATAATTGGTGATAATTTCAAATAACATAATGATATATTTAATTATTAATAAAGCATAAAAAGAGAGTAAAAATGAGTTTCTGTTGAGGAGGTGAAATGTGGAGAAACTGATGTCATTTTTATGGAGACGAGTTCACAGCTTTGTGTATTCAAACATGTTCATACGTGTGTGTTTTTACAGTGTGTGTGTGTGTGTGTGTGTGTGTGTGAGAGAGAGAGTGAGAGCACAGTGGCGTTCAGACGGCAGCTGCTGAGGCTAATCCTGTGCTTGAGGGACGCGGCCCGGCCCCCAGTGTCATGCCAGCCTGCCAGGCCTGACGGAGGTGCATTCAGTCGGCCGCTTAGTGTCACCCGTCCGCTGTCACTCAGCCCGTAATCACATGACTGACAGACAGGCGGCGCCTTTGATGGTGCAGCGGATTTTCGGAGAGCCATCGTGTGTGTGTCTGTGTGTGCGTGAGTGCCACAGGAGGGCTGCCTCTTCTTCATCAGGATGGATGATTCTGATCCAGCTTAGTGATGAAGATGATGATGAAGATTACCTTGGTGGGGCAGCGAATCGGCTCAGAGGGACCAAAGAGACACAAAGCCTCAAATTTACTGTGTGTGTGTGTGTGTTTAACCATGTCACACATGCCTCACACTTGAAGTGGTAAAATCTGAAATACACATGTAATCTCACGATTATGATAATATGCATCAAGTGTCTTCTTAGGTGACAGCGAGTCGTGTTTGAGTGCAACGGCATTGGTGGCGAGCATGCAAGTGGAAATCCTGTCAGAGTGCAACACGTCACGTTCTTATTGACTGCCACGTCTACGGGAACAGGTGATCCGTACCTGCTGATGGTTAGATACTGATCTTCTAACTGTGACTCAGACTGTAAACGGTAGGTGCTTGAAGAATTTTGATTTCATTTTAGAAGTGAAACTTAATCAAACCCCACAAAGGATTCAGGCATTCATAAGTCACATGACCTCAGATTATTTTCGGCACACATCAGCTCAGAGGAAGTAAATTTTCAATTATAGAACAAATTATTCAGTCCAGTTCTATAAATGTCCCTGAGCTCAAAGGGACACTCTCAGTTGGTGTTGGCTCTCACTGTAGTTATTGTATCCCTTTCTGTTCCTGATACTACACACAGCGGTGTTTTTTGTAACTTAATCTGTGTAACTTGATTTATTATAAATATTTAGATAAGGACTTGTTTCATAGCGCAATTTTTAGGTGCTTTATGCAAAGCATACTCTCTGAATTACTTGTAAATTATATTCATAGTATTCACTTATTGTGTTTTTAGGGGTTAGCTACCTTAGTATAGCTGTTAGCTTAGCTCTTAGCTGAGGCACTAAAAACGTAGCTTCTTTAGGTGCCCCTCCCACACGCGTCCAGATGTTTAGTTACTCCTTTTCCTCCTTTAGTAATAACGACACCTGGAATAAATGTAGCCTGTTTGTAGCTTTGGAGGCCAGGCTCATTGAATTGGAGACTCAACTCCGCACCCTAGAAAATCCTGTAGGTAGTCCCTGTAGTCCGTGCGGACCACTGTTAGCTCTTCCTCAGCAGATTGTCCCGAGCAGCCTTTAAATCAGGCTGTCTGGGTGACAGTGAGGAGGAAGTGTAGCCTTAGACAGATGTCCCAAGTAGACCACCAACCTGTTCACATCTCTAATTAATTTTCCCCACTCTGTGACACACCCACCAAGGAACAAACTCTGGTTATTGAAATAGAATAGAATAGAACAGAATAGAATGCTTTTGTTTGTCATCATACAGAATGTACAGTGTACTGGTGACTGTTTTGAGAAGCTACAGACAACAGCAGTAATTTCCTGCTTCTAAATTCATATAAAACTCAGGTTATTGTACTCGCCCTACAAACCTTAGAAACATGCTGGCTAACCAGATACTTACTCTGGATGGCATTACCTTGAAGAACACTGTGAGGAATCTTGGAGCAATTTTTGACCAGGATATGTCCTTCAATGCACATATTAAACAATATGTAGGACCACTTTTTTTGCATTTGCAAAACATGTTAAGTGTTATGGCGGCATGCAGCTGTGCAGCGGCTTCTTGAGCTCCCAGTGTTAAGCCTGACAAAAACGTTTTTCCAGCCAACAAAATTTTTTCCAGCCGGTCCTGAGACCGACCTCGCCTGCCTTACACGGATAATGTACAGCCAATGAGGGAAGGTTCAGCCACAAAAACAGCAACGTGCCTCTCCAACTCAGAGCTATGCTGGGCAGACTGCAGCTCCTGAGGACATCGGGGTGGTGTAGCAGAATGCAGCAGCTAAAGGGCAAGAGGAAGCGTGTGCGCAGAAGCAGAAGCGGGGTAAGCGAGGCGGCCTGCTAGTTAGGCTGGAAGCTAATGCTAACAGACCACCGATCCCTTCCCTGTTCCTGGCCAACGTCCGTTCCCTGGACAATAAGCTGGGCCTTCTCTGGCTGAGGCTGAGTGTTTCCTGTGAGATGAGGAACTCTGCGGTACTTTTCCTAACAGAAACATGGCTAAACAACAACATGCCCAACTTAGCGTCCAGATCGACGGCCGGCTGCTTTTCCATGCGGATTGCAACCAGCTATCAGGGAAAGCCTGAGGGGGTGACTTATGCATCTACACAAACAAAGGTTGTGTACAAACTGTAGTGTTGTGAACAGCCACTGCTCGGAGGCAACTGAACACATTATTGGCCACATTATCTGCCTCGCAAGTTTGCAGCAGTGTTTGTCATGGCATGTTTACATATTGCTGGGTGCTAAGGCTAACGAGGCACTGAAGAGTGAAAACAAAGAGGGGAGTTGCAAGAACTGGGTAAACCAGCACAGGAAGACTGGAGGAACGTATGCCTCCCCTTAATGGGAGCCTCCCAGCAACCCACACAGCTTTTTAGGATGCTTGAGGTTAAACTCTCTGATTATGCATTTGTTAGGCATGGCAGACCTTGGAATCCAGGAGTGTTGTTCAGAGTCATAACCTTTCTAGTCCACGGAGTACTGAAGACCACTCCCATGCCACCTGATGTCCATCATCCCCTGGACCGAGCTCACTATCAATAATCCAGGCAGGTGGGGGAGGTTGGAAGGTGGGCACAAAGGGCTGGAATGAGTTTGTTTCAACTGTGATACGTGAAAAACATCATAAATCCTCATGTTGTGAGGCAATTTCAGACAGACACAGGGTTAACCAGGGTTAAGCCTCTATCTCTGGACCAATGTAAGCAGGAGAGCATTTTTTAGATTCAGTTTTCTAGCAATGTTTCTTGTAGCCAGTCAGACATTCTGACCTGGGATATAACTTGATGCTGGAGTTTGGTGGCGGTCAGCAAAAAGTTTATTTCTTTCTGCAGTTTTTAACAGGGTGGCATGGGTGGCCTTCAGATCCAGAGACAATGGCGAAAATGATGCTGCACGGATGGAACAGAGAACTCACCTTCGATTGGAGGAATCAGTGGCAGGTGATAACCCAGGGATACCTCAAATAAAGAGAGGCCAGTAGCAGAGGATGTCACTGAGTTATGGGTGTACTCTATCCAGGTAAATTCTGAGCTCCAGGTGGATTGATTGGAGGAGACTGCACACCGGGGAGGAGCCTCCTGCTCCTGGTTGGTCCATTAGTCTGGGGATGGAGGTCAAAGGACAAACTGACCTAGGCAATGAAGTTGGAGCAAAACACTTTCCAGACACGGGATGTGAACTGTAGTCCTTGGTCAGAAATGGTGTCTTCAGGTACTCCATGAGATGAAAAACATGGTCAGTCAATAACTGGGTAGTCTCTAGGACATAAAGGAGCTCAGGGACATCAACAAAGTGTGCAGACTTAGAGAAATATTGGTTAGAATAACTTACCAGAAGGCACTGGCAGACCAGTCACAAAGTCCATTGTGATATGAGACATCCAGGAATAGGGAGTGGCCAGGGCAGACTCACAGGAGGGGTGCTGGAAGATTTTGTGCACAGATGGTACATCAGACAACATCTTTTATCAAAATAGGCCACCAAAACAAGAGCTGAAGGAAAGTTATGGTGCGATTCTTACCAAGACAGCAAGTAAATGGTAAATGGACTGGTTCTTAGATAGCACTTTTCTACTCTAAGCACTCAAATGGGTTTTATACAACATGCCTCATTCACCCATTCACACACATTCATTCAAGCACTTCTTTCTAAGCTTAGATGTTTTCTATCTAACATTCACACAAATTCACACCCTGATGGTTGCATCAGAGAGCAACTTGGGGTTCAGTATCTTGCCCAAGGATACTTTGGCATGCAGACTAGAGCAGCCAGTCCACCAATCTTCTGATTAGTAGGTGACCTCCTCTACTTCCTGAGCTCCAGACACCCCGAACTTCAAAGTTCTCCCCGTGATCTATGAAGTATGGGCCCAGTGAATGACAGGAGACTGTACACTGGAAAGAACACAAAGGTGATTAGGAGGTCTATTACCTGGGTCGGGTTCGTCCTGAGTGTTTTAACAAAAGACTCCCAAGTGAGAGAGCCGATGATGCAGGAGGGGGGAGGGATGACGGTGTTCTTTGAGCTGGAGATTTGTCATGACAGGGTATCAGGTTTGGTATTGCAAGAACTGGGTCTGTACTTTATGGAGAGGTTAAAACTTGTGAAAAACAGAACCTACCTGACTTGATGAGACTGGAGTTTCTTGGCTGTTTTCAGGTAAGCAAAGTTCTTGTGATCCGTCCAAACCACGAACAGCTGCTCAGCACACTCCAGCCAATGACTCCATTCTTCCAGGGCTAACTTGACCAACACTCTGCGGGTGAGAAAAAGGCACAAGGATGCATTTTGCCTTTGCTTTGTTGTGACAACACAGCCCTGACTCCTGAATCAGATGCATCCATCTCAACGATCAACTGCAGGGAAGTATCAGTTTGGATTAGGATGGAGCAGAAACAAAAAACTCCCTCAGAGTATTGAAGGTTTTCTGGGCTGACTCATTCTAAAGGAAAGGTACCTTGGGAGCGGTGAGAGTGGTTAATGGCAAGGTAATCTTGCTGTAGCTTTGGATGAAACAAGGATAGAACTTGTGAAACCAAGGAAACACTAACAATGTTTTCGGGTAGCAGGTTTGGGCCAATCCACCACTGCCTGTTCTTTATCAGGGTCTGCCTTGATCAGTGTACAGTGTAGCCAAGTAATGAAACAGTCAATGTGAAATTCACAGTTCTTACCTTTGACATAAAGCTTGTTTTCTAACAGGCACTGCAAAATGTGGCAGACATGGGAAGGATGATCGAAAAGACTCAAGGTAGACAGAGATAAACCAGTTCACATAATCATGAAGGACATCATTTACTAGAGCTTGAAAAACTGCAGGTACATTAGTGAGACCAAAAGGCACAACTACATATTAAAAGTGACTGAGATGAGTATTTAACTCAGTCTTGCACTCATCTCCTTCGTTGAAATGAACCAGATGGTAGGCATTTTGTAAATTCAGTTTCGAAAAGATGGTGGCTCCCTGTTCAAAGGGTGAGGTCAGAGGGTGAGGTCAGAGGTAAAGGATACTTGTTTTTAATGGTGATTCATTCAAACCTGAGAAGTTGATGGACGGAGGGTTTGGTCCGTCTTCTCCATGAAAAAAAAAACCTACTTCAAGGGGGTAAAATGATGGTTGTATGATTCCTGATTTTCTTTCAGGTGTTGTTAGCCTATAAAATCTACAGGTAATTCAATTAATTTTTAATTATATAGCACCAAATTGAGTGGAGGCATAATTTACTGGTTTACCAGGAGACCCTGGTTCTTGTTTTTTGCTTTCACTTGCTTGTGTAGAAACTCCGTGGCTACTAAAGCCTTGACTCTACTGGTGTGACCCCTAAATACAGTTATGCAGGAGTCCAGAATAAATGGGACAAGAGGTCAGTTTCAGTGAATAAAAGGGTTTTTTATATTAAAAGAATTTGTGAAAGTTAAACATAAACAAAGAAAACCCAGCAGAAGCACTAGCAACTTACAAATACCTGCTGTGGTGTACTATATCAGGCAAGCATCAATCACCTGTGAACATCAGCTTAATCTCACCAACAGGAGGCTTTAAAAGGTGCCTTAAGACCAATCCACTACAAATATAATCCCACAAGGACACTTATCGCATGCACTAAGCACCTCGCTAAGACTAATTGGCACACTGCAAGCAGTACTATGCACAACAAACCAGTACACAAACACTTTTAAAAGATTAGCTTCCTACCAGTGTTGTTTTGCTGTTTTCATTTTTGAAAAGAAGCGCGTTCAGACAGAAATGTTTCAGAAATGATCTCCATTTACATGGAAATCAAGATTTTGAAAATGCTGCAGTTCCTAATGCCAGGTGATAAGTTGACAGTGTGGATATAGGAGCCGCAACCATAGTGTGCATGTGCCAGTGCCCCAGTATTCAAAAAGTAGCATTTTCCCCCGATTACACGGAAACGTTTCAAAAACGCTCCGGTCTGGAGCCTGTTCCCCAAAAAGTATTGTTTTCACGTTGTTGTCCTGTAAACAGGAAGCCGAAACTCATCAAAATTTTGTCGTTTTCATCTGAAAACGTTCTCGTGTATACAGGGCCTTAATCTGTTCTTTAACAGATCTGACTCTGTCCTCCTGACTCCTCTGATACCAGTCCTCAGCAGTGCACTCCACTCCACTCCCCAACCCTCCACCTCCTAATAGCCTGCCCCCCTCCTGTGATAGCCCACCTCACACCCCCCCACCCGTCACCTCTACAGTTAGTTTCACTGCTGCCCAGGTGAGAGGACAACTGAAAATACTCCACACAAACAAGGCTGCAGTCCCTTACTTAAAACCTGTGCCACTCAGCTTTGTAGAGTACTGCAGCATGTTTTCCACATGAGCCTGAGTCTCCAGAGGGTCCCTGTGATGTGGAAGATGTCTTGCCTTGTTCCTGTCCCGAAGACGCCGTGACCCAGTGACGTCAAGGACTGCAGGCCAGTGGCACTGACGTCCTACGTAATGAAGACCATGGAGAGGCTCGTCCTGAATCAGCTCCGGCCCATTGTCAAGCCTATTTTGTACCCCCTCCAGTTTGCCTATCAGCCCCACCTGAGAGTTGAGGATGCCATCATCTACCTCACAGGTGTCAAACTCAAGGCCAGATCCAGCTCGTGATATAATTATATACGGCCTGTGAGATAATTTCATATGGGTATTATTAATGGCCCGCCAGTAAATAGCGCTCCTATCACTTATACAACAAATCCCACTATGCACTGCAACAGCTGCTGCACAGGTGATGACCTGCACACTAACCCGTTTTCTGGCATTGCCAATGACTCACTGATCAGTGGTCAGCAGATAAAAACATTGATCAGTACACTACAGTGACATTTAATCTAGCCTGACCCCCAAAAATGGCCAAACAAAACGGGGAAAACAGGGATTTTCCAAACAGGTGGGAGGCACCTGATCGCTGACATCCGAGGTAAACTGTGTCTCTTTTCCTCGCCTGCGATGTGCGGGAAAAGAGCAGATTGGTGGGACAGATACAGGAGAAGATGCAGAGGGAGACCTGCACAGGTGAGCTGACAGAGCATCACTGCGTCACACAGCAGGAAATGCTGCGCAGCAAAGTCATGAAGACAGAACGCGTCAGAGGCAAAGGTTTAAGTCACCAGCAGTTTAAGTCTTTTCCTCCAGAAAAGACCGAGGCTTACCTTGAGGCTACTGTTGTGATTTGACGCTGCATAAATAAAACTGAATTGAATTGAAATACTTTTTGAATTTGGTGATGTGTCTTATCACACAGGTATGATGAGCTGCCTGAGGAAATCTGTCAGTTCATGGAAAGTAAGAACGAAATGGAATAAGTGAGAAATTGAATAGCTTGTTTCTTGTTTGCTGATATCACATCACAGTTTTTATCTGAAAATTTTGCAAATTTTCATCAGCTTGAAATATTCAAATTTTTCATGATGTTATTTTTTAAGAAAAATATAATTAGAAAAATTAATTTAGATGTTATTTAATATGTTGAGAGAAAAGTTGCTGTATCCTGGCCATTCAAATTCACATTGCTGATTAGAATATTTTCAGTTTTAGATGTTCAGTAAATGCCAATCCTCTTTTTGGCCCATTCTGTGATTGTGTTTGACAGCCCTAACCTTACCTGCTAAAATCTACGAGTCTATGCTCACCTGGATAAGCCAGCCAACACTCTGAGGGTCATGTTTCTTGACTTCCTGAGTGCATTCAACACCATTCGGCCTGCTCTTCTGGGAGATAAGTTGACAGGGGAGCAGGTAGACGCCCCCCTTGTGTCCCTATCTGACTGGCAGACCACAGTATGTATGCCTGCAGCACTGTGTGTCTGACAGAGTAATCTTCAACACTAGATATTTGTAGAGGACTACAAATATCTGGGTGTGTACATTGACAATAACCTGTACTGGGCTAAGAACACTGATGCTCTGTACAGGAGGGGCCAGTCATCTCTATTTTTTGAGATGCTCGAGGTCCTTCAACATCTACTGGACTATGCTCAGGATCTTCTGTGAGTCTGGTGGGGAGTGCCATCCTCTATGCTGTTGCATGCTGGGGCAGCAGGCTGAAGGCAGCAGACAGCAACAGACTCAACAAACTGATCTCCAAGTCTGGTGACGTTGTGGGAGTGGAGCTGGACCCGCTGAGGGCAGTGTTAGAGAAGCGGATGCTGTCTAAGCTGCAGGCCATTATGCACAATGCCTCCCACCCATTCTACGACACAGTGATGAGACACAGGAGCACATTCAGCGCAAGACTCATCCCACCAAAATGCACCACAGAGCGCCACAGGAGGTCATTCCTACCTGTGGCCTTCAAATTCTATAACTCCTCCCTTAATAGGTGGAACTATAGTTCATCAGGGTGATTTATCATGCATGTTGTATATATAAACTCTACTTCTAGGCTGGACTATTGTAATTCATTATTATCAGGCTGTCCTAAAAGCTCCCTGAAAAGCCTTCAGCTAATCCAAAATGCTGCAGCTAGAGTACTGACAGGGACTAGAAAGAGAGAGCAGATTTCTCCCATATTGGCTTCTCTTCATTGGCTCCCTGTTAAATCTAGAATAGAATTTAAAATCCTTCTCCTCACCTACAAGGTCTTGAATAATCAGACCCCATCTTATCTCAAAGACCTCATAGTCCCATATCACCCCAACAGAGCACTTCACTCTCAGACTGCTGGCTTACTTGTGGTTCCTAGGATACTTAAGAGTAGAATGGGAGGCAGAGCCTTCAGCTTTCAGGCCCCTCCTCTGTGGAACCAGCTTCCAGCTTGGATTCGGGAGACAGACACCCTCTCTATTTTTAAGATTAGGCTTAAAACTTTCCTTTATGATCAAGCTTATAGTTAGGGCTGGATCAGGTGACCCTGAACCCTCCCTTAGTTATGCTGCTATAGGCCTAGTCTGCTGAGGGGGTTCCCATAATGCATAGTTTCTTTTCATTCACCTTATTTACTTTGTTTATACTCCACTCTGCATTTAATCATTAGTTATAATCTCTGTCTCTCCCCCCTCAGCAGATGACCCCCCCTCCCTGAGCCCGGTTCTGATGGAGGTTTCTTCCTGTTAAAGGGAGTTTTTCCTTCCCACTGTCACCAAGTGCTGCTCATAGGGGGTCGTTCTGACTGTTGGGTTTTCTCTGTATTATTTTAGGGTCTTTACCTACAATGTGAAGTGCTTTGAGGTGACTATTGTGATTTGGCGCTTCATGATATTGAATTGAATTGAATTAAATTGAATTGAATTGAATTGAATTGAATTGAATTGAATTGAATTGAATTGAATTGAATTATTTAAAAAGTCAGTCAGTCCCGCACATCATTTATCATTGTGCAGGGTTAGTCTTCGAATGGTTTTAACCAACCATCTTTGCTACTGATAGGTTCAGATCATTTTAATAACTGAGAACAAACACAAAACTCTTTTTTACTTGTGGCAAGGAGGAGATCCGTTCCTTGAACTCAGCACACGGCTGAGAGGAAGTGATCAGTCCCAAAGGACGGCTTCCTGTGCAGCGTTTTTATTCGGACTTTCACAATAAGATCACGTGGGTTACACCAAACGCAGTTTACAGAATGTAATAAACAACATGCTTGGCTTTTTCCTTACCATATATGGTAGTAAGTATACTGTGGAATGGGCATACGTAACATGGCGTATATGAGACACGTATCCTATGTGTGTTCTGCAGGCTTGAAACAGCCTGCTGGTAACTACAACTTCCTTTGTAAAAAATGTCACCACGTGTTTCCATTTCAAACATATAAACAACAGTATCATATGTACATAAAACAACTTATAAAAAATATACAAACGGAAGGTATGATAATTCATAATAAACAGAATGGAATTTATACCATAATTCCAACAGCTACACCTGAGGGAGGAGTTTTTAGTGTCTAACAAGGTAGTGAAAGCAAAAGCAAGAACCAGGGTCTCCTGGTAAACCTACAAATTATGCCTCCACCTCCCTCCAACCTCCTACAAAGGGGCCATTCTCTCTCTCAGCTTTTTCTCTGAGTCCCAGCATATTCTGGTTATATATTAAAAATAAAATGTTGGAAAATGAGTAATAAAAGAAAAAGGAGTGACCAGTCACTTCTCGGTTATGCTGCAGACTCAGATCTCATAGCAGTGATGATCCTCCATGTGAAATTCAGGTCAGTTTGAAGCAGAGGTCAGATTCACGGAGAGCCCTGAAGATAGCAGCCACAGTGAAAATGGTGCAGAGGTGCGCGAGAAGATGATCTTGAAGGGGATCAGCCTTCTTGGAAATTTTTGATGACACCAAACATAATTAGAAAATAAGGTTAGATGTTCAGTGAAACATCAATGTTATTCTAATTTTACTACAGCAGTTACACCTCTATCAAACTAGTGTGTGACTTTAACAGGTAGAGCTAACTCAGCCAGTATAACTGCAGTATCATTAGTGGGTTTAAAATTATCATCCCTGTGGTATTATCAAAAATCAATCAATAATGATCATTATTACTTTATTTTTAGTGCGGTACCTCTGTTAGGTGTTAAACAGTTCAATTCAGTTTTATTCATATAGTGCCAAATCACAACAAACGGTCGCCTCAGGGTGCTTAAGCAAAGGGAGTAACTGCAGCATCATTGTGTTTGCTGCTTGTTAACAATTGAGCGTTTCCTAAACCAGAGCATTTAAAGTGAAATGCGCTAAATGAAAATATGTTTTCAGTAATAATGTGATAGCATCCAATAAAAATGCTCCAAAATAAACTCTTCTTCTTCTGCTTCTTCTTCTTCTGCTTCTTCTTCTTCTTTGTCCCCTCTGAACTCATGAGTTTTCTCTGATAGTGATCCTGTTAAATGAAGTGCCTGGGCTTTCTCACCGTCACTCCTTTAATTTAGTCATTATAATTAACCATTAACTGGTGTCAGTTTCTGGGCCACTAACAGGCCCACTCAGTTCTGCTTGTCTGCATTATCACAGTTTGGGGGAGAAAGTAAATTATAATGAAGGCCTATATAGTCCAATTACTGATAAAAGCAGCCGAGTGCGCGCCTTGTAATTAGGTGCCAGTATCCCTCCTCCTTCTTCTTTCCTCCTCCTGTGTTTCCTTTCTCTCTCAGAGTGACATGTTGGAGGGAATATGATCCTGAAAGCTATTTTTATTACTGTTATAACCTCTTTGCTGTGTTCTTTACCTGATAACTTTCAATCACTGATGAGAGGACAGCATCTTATCTCACAAACAGTTCTGTGACATCTTCAGAGCAAACGGAGAGAGAAGCAAAGACAAAGAGAAGTAAAGAGGAGTGAAGGATTGTGGGACAGCGAGAGGAAGCAGCAGCAGGAGCAGCATCTCCTTCTGTTCCTGCTCTAATGGGATGGAGAAGAGCTGTCTCTTGTAGCTCGGTCATGTAGTTCCCCACCAGAGCACTTACAAGTCAGGCCTGGTAATTAAACTGTACCATCCTCTCTCCCCCTCTCCCTCCTGTCAGGTGAGACAACATGCTTTGGAGGAGCATGAATTAAGAGGAGCGATGGCTCGAGATGAACAGAGGAAGACCAAATTAAGGGTGCAGAGTGAAGGGCTTTGAATGCAGCGTTAATTCAAGAGACCAGACATGAGTTTTTATACATGAGTGAACTGTGTGGAGAAGAAACTTCACCTCAGATCTCTCCTCTCTGAAACAATTCATTTTAACTCCATACAGAAACATATCGGTCCACGTTTACTCATTTCTGCTGCAATCAAGAAGAATCAAGAATCAAGAATGCCTTTATTAGTCCCACAAATGGGGAAATTGCAGTTAACAGAACATCCATCCAAAACAAAAGTAAGTCAGTCTGATACAAGCTGAGGTTCACCTGCCAGGACTTTAGTTTAAAACTGGAAAACAGCTTAATTTCTTCCAGCTGAGGGTGATTTCTGAAAGTAAACAATTTCTTTTAAGGTCTCCGGTGTCCTGTCTACAGTTTGGTTCAACTTTTGGATAGTGCCAGACTCTTTCAGCTTGACTCAAAGATCTTACTCAGACTCTTAGCTGGTTGCTCCGTCATGGTCGTGATGACCATTCCTAAAATTGAAAAATGGAATTTGTTGGTCATCTTCCTCTTCTTCAGCACCATGGAGCTGGACTCAGAAGGCTTAAAACTCGGCAGGCAGCTGCACTGAGGCAGACAGGGGGAGGCTTCAGAGGGTAGTCAAGGCAGCACAAAGAATCGCTGGCTGCCCTCTCCCCTCCCTGATGGACAGCTACACCTCCCGCTGCATCAGCAGAAACATCATCAAGGACAGCTCACACCCTGGCTTTGACCTCTGACCTGCTGCCCTCTGGCAGGAGCTACAGGAGCATCAAAGCCAGAACAAACAGACTCAGGAACAGTTTCTTCACCAGAGCAATCACCACCCTGAACTCTCACACTCACCCACTGTAACTGTGCAACACCCGTATTCTTTATCTATCTTTATTTTTATATATTTATGTGTGGACTTTCTACAGTGTGGCCTGAAACAAGAGCAGCCTTCCAATCTCATTGTACAATAAGGGCATTTAATTCTGAAAACTAGTTAATATCTTTCTTGTAGTAGTAAATTACATTAATCTCTGCTACATTTGACTTAAGTTTGACCATGAACACCACAGCCACTGTGCACCAGTATAACACAGAGCTTTACTTCATCACAGTACAGCAAGCTGACCTATTTATCCTGTTTATGCAACCTTTGAGCAAAAAAAAGTTAGTATACCTCAGTTTATTTTGCAGGGTGTTTCACAATATGAAAAAATGTATATTTTTACATCTGTGTAAAAATGTAGGTAGTAAAAGTAAAAACTTTTTCAGTGAAAAATACACAAGTAAGGTACCTGAAAATTCTAGTTAAGTTTAGTATTTGTACTTCATTGCTTCCCATGTCTGGTGGGCTACTTTGTATCGTGATGTTTTATGTTCACTGAAAATCTGCATCTGTTGGAAGCAGTGATACAGTTACAGGGGTTGGACAATGAAACTGAAACTCCTGTCATTTTAGTGTGGAAGGTTTCATGGCTAAATTGGACCAGCCTGGTGGCCAGTCTTCATTAATTGCACATTGCACCAGTAAGAGCAGAGTGTGAAGGTTCAATTAGCAGGGTAAGAGTTTTGCTCAAAATATTGCAATGCACACATTATGGGTGACATACCAGAGTTCAAAAGAGGACAAATTGTTGGTGCACGTCTTGCTGGTGCATCTGTGACCAAGACAGCAAGTCTTTGTGATGTATCAAGAGCCACGGTATCCAGGGTAATGTCAGCATACCACCAAGAAGGACAAACCACATCCAACAGGATTAACTGTGGACGCAAGAGGAAGCTGTCTGAAAGGGATGTTCGGGTGCTAACCCGGATTGTATCCAAAAAACATAAAACCACGGCTGCCCAAATCACGGCAGAATTAAATGTGCACCTCAACTCTCCTGTTTCCACCAAAACTGTCCATCGGGAGCTCCACAGGGTCAACATACACGGCTGTACCACCCAGACTGTTGCATGCCCAGAGTGAAGCATGGGGGTGGATCAGTGATGGTTTGAGCTGCCATATCATGGCATCCCCTTGGCCCAATACTTGTGCTAGATGGGCCGTCACTGCCAAGGACTACCGAACCATTCTGGAGGACCATGTGCATCCAATGGTTCAAACATTGTATATTGAAAGCGGTGCCGTGTATCAGGATGACAATGCACCAATACACACAGCAAGACTGGTGAAAGATTGGTTTGATATACATGAAAGTGAAGTTGAACATCTCCCATGGCCTGCACAGTCACCAGATCTAAATATTATTGAGCCACTTTGGGGTGTTTTGGAGGAGCGAGTCAGGAAACATTTTCCTCCACCAGCATCACGTCGTGACCTGGCCACTATCCTGCAAGAAGAATGGCTTAAAATCCCTCTGACCACTGTGCAGGACTTGTATATGTCATTCCCAAGACGAATTGACGCTGTATTGGCTGCAAAAGGAGGCCCTACACCATACTAATAAATTATTGTGGTCTAAAACCAGGTGTTTCAGTTTCATTGTCCAACCCCTGTACATTATAATCTTCTCACACACTGGTGACAAAGTTACCTGACACAGGTGTATTGAACAAGGGTGACATTCAAAACTATGCTGGCAATGCTAAACTGAATAAACTGTTTGATTACTGATTAGTACTAAGCTGGTAGACCAGTTTTAACAGATGGAAACCCTCCACAGATGTTTACTCTGAGACTGACTGTATCAGCCAGATTTTGGCTCCTGATGATCAAGGACTCTGAGAGCAGCAAGTGTGTTTAGTGAAGGTGTTGTTTTCTGCTGCAGACAGACGATGGATTAAACGATGAATAAGTGATTTATTAGCTGCCGCTGTCATGCTGGTTAGATGGATTACTACAAGCCACCTCTGACCCCACTTACAGCCCTGCGTCTCACCACAGAGTGAGTGTGTGTGTAGGTGTGTGTAGGCGGCAGCGCTGACCAGCTGTAATCCTGTGACAGGATGAGACTTGTTGATCAATGGCCTAATGAACGCTATATTTCTTTGGCCGAATGAAGTGAGTGCAGCCCGGCTGTGGAAACAAGAGGTTTCTCCTCAAAAACAAACAGCTTCACTTTGTGTTAAAATGAAGGCGTTTCACAGCTGTGCTGGTGCGAATGTTCAGACAAAGAAAAGTGCTTTGAGCACAATCACTCATTCTTGGATTGAGTAGATTTGATAAAGTAAACCAGCTGTAGAAAGAAGAATAGTGTTCTAGATAACTTATTTCATAAGCAGATACAAGTGCCTTTTTATTTAAATGAGTAAAAATTTCAGATGGCTGCAGTGGCTCGTTAGTTAATCAGAAGGTTAGTGTGTGATGCCTGGCTCCCGAAGTCCATCAGGGGCACAAAGAAGCATCCATCTGCGTGTGTGTGTGTGTGTGTGTGTGTGTGTGTGTGTGTGTGTGTGTGTGTGTGTGTGTGTGTGTGTGTGTGTGTGTGTGTGTGTGAGAGAGAGGGAGAAATCACAATGGGTAAAAAATAATCCCATTGATGACTGTTGATCATCGGTGGCTGTAACTTGAACGCAGAGATTATACTGAGTAAGGATAATTTTTTTTTTTATCATCTGAGTCTTAAATAACTAACAGGATAATAAATGTGTTTGAATAGCTCTGAAAAAGTTGACTTCCCCAAAGTTAAAGTCATAAAAAACACAATGAGACTGAACCAGTGGTTGAAATTCTGTGGTTGTTTCATAAGGTGGAGTTGAAGGCCAGTTCTTAAAAATCCCATTATCCACTCAGGCTAACGGGATTTTTAAATCCAACTTTGATTTTTTACAGTTAGGAAAAAAATTAATGCAGCTGGAGATGATTGAATGGCTTTATTTATATACCACAGTTCTGATGTTGGGATTAATATTTGAATTGTGTGGAGTACAAACTACAATTTTTACATCCAAAATACAGAACACAGAAAACAGAAAATTTTTTTAAAAAACATAGTTTTTGTGATGATGTTGATCAATAAAGAGCTTTTAGTATGTCCAAAAAGATTAAACTAAACCTTAAATGTTTCAATCTGTGCTCTGCACACACACACACACACACACACACACACACACACACACACACACACACACACACACACACACACACACACACACACACACACACACCTACACACGTCTTTGATGAGCTTTTGCAATAAAATGAAAAACAAAAGCATGGTTTTATTGTTGCACCTTGATGGCAGCTCACTCTGTTATGAGATGTGTAATAAAGGGAAGTAATATGCTTTAAACATTAAATAAGACTTTAATTGTCGGCACCATGAAAAACGTGCCATTCTCAGGATGTAATTGAATGTTGCCGTTGCATTGGGAGGGAATTAAAATGGGTCATTTTATGTGTTGCTTTATTTTTGATTGAATCTGCTCTTAAGTGGTTGAGACAGTGGAATTATCCATTTTTAGACGCCTCGTGGCGAGCTCAGTGACGGAGAGAGAGGGAGGATGGAGGAGGGGAGGAGATGACAGAGATAAATGCCTCTGCATTGACAGCTGTCCTCCATTTTCTCTCAGACAGACATACAAATGAGAACCACAAATCAAACCAATCCCTCTCAGATTAATCTGAGCTCAGGCACCAATCGGTAGGCCGGCGAACTGATGGAGGCCGATGGATCGCTCGACATTGATAAACTGTATCAATACCAAACACTTTAGGATCAGTTATTAAAGGGATCAGCACATGTTTGTATGGGGGAAACGAGTGTATATTCCAAAGAGCTTCACAAAGAGCACTGAAAGAGGCTGAGAAAGAGAGTGATGGAGGTTTTTGTTACATTCTGTGTGCAACATCAGGACTTTCATCATTAGAATCATTAGATTCTGTAGATAGAAAACTGGCTGTCTGCTGGCTTCACCTCAGCTAACTGGAGTCCCTGAGCTGGACCTCTGCACTGTGTTTGTGCTGTTGGAGCCTTTTGGAGCCTTTTTAATGCAATTATCTGACCAATAATACGGCTGCTGTGGCTTCATTGGACTAACAGACCATCCGAGAAGGCGGAGCTCCAGTTTGTGAGTGAGATTCTTTTTATTTGGATGTTACTGATCAGCAGGTATCTGTGTGTGTGTGTGTGTGTGTGTGTGTGTGTGTGTGTTTCATGCTCTCGTTAATGCAGGCTGATAACCAGGCTAGCTAACATTAGCTGATAATGGCAGCCTTTGGTTCAAAGATGGTCACTTCTGACTCCAAAAACAGAACTTGGCCACAGCTTTTTTCTCATTATTCTTCTGCTGTTGTTCCTGCAGATTTTTTTTTTGAGTCAGTTTAAAATATTTAACTTCTAGTGTCTCTGAAAAAATATGATATTTGTATGCATGTTGTACTCATTATTAGCTCAGATACCCAGAATGCACTGTGCTCTGGTGATCCCCTTGGTCTCTTTTAACAGCTGAAATCCATGCCCCCCCCCCCCCCCCCCCATAGATGACAGAGCATCCCAGATTAGGCCCCCTCCTGATTTGATGAATGCCGGTGCTGAAGTGTAGAAAAAGCCTCATTACGAGACACTTATAGATTACCCCGGGTATGACGCTGGGGGATCGTGGCAGGAAACAATGAGACTACATCCCCTCTCTCTCTCTTTCTGCAGCCTCCTCCAGCTCTCCTCTCTCTCAAATGGATAATTCTGGTGATACTTGTGACAGGCTGTGGTTTAGATTTTGATTTATGTTCCTCCAAAGCTAAAATCAAAGAATCCATCTAGTGCTATTTTATGGCAGTTGGGATGATGAATGGGCCAGTCTGCAGGCCAAAGCAAGCTGCTGTGTCTTTGCCCCGGATTTTAATTGCTAAAGTAGCCGGTCATTGCTCAAGATTCAGAGGAGCAGCACACTCCGTCGTTCTCTCCTCTCCAACTTTTTCTGTGTCATTCCATCCCTCTTCGATCCCGTCTCCTCCCTCTGACGCGCTGAGGCCATGGCCGCTTTAAAGGAAATTTAATTGAGTTTACACAAACCTGCTGCTAAATCATTCATAACCTTCTGCTACAACTACAATTAATGGCTCACATAACTGGCCCAATTTTGAAGTGTAAATTCCACATTTATATTTCATGTATGGAAATGCCGCCTTTAAACAAAACGCCAGATAAAGATTTTGATCCTCACATGTTCTAAATCATGAGACATTTATGTATATTTCTTATCCTACATCCCTGACCTTCTTCAAGCTTTAAAGGATAAAAAATCTGAACATAAAAATGATTGTTCACACATTCACACATCTCATAAAGCTGATAAACGCGTGTAAATAAAATCAGATGCTCTAATGATGGAGGAAGATGCCGTTCGTCTGCCTCCTCCTCTTCACGCCGATGAAGAGAGATGGGGTCCTTCTGAGGAGCATCGCTGCTTTTCACACTCGACCAGAATCAATGATGCAAATGAGAAAAACAAGCAGGCAATAAATTCTTTCACATCTGCACAACTCGGCGAGAATTTTTAATAATTTTTAATAAAGCATAATTGTAGTTTGTACCACTGAATAATTTAATCACAGGCAGAGATGGAAGGGGGTGTACACATCAGAAAAATGTAAAATAAAACTTCCCTCCCGCATATCTCTGAGAAAGCTCTGTGATGATTTTTTTTACTACACTTTCATCTTTTTGTTTCATCCAGTTTTCTCTTTTTCAGCTGAAATTTCTGTGGGTTCATCTGAATGAAGGTCAGGCAGACGGAGTTTGCAGGGCCGTGTTTCTTCGTACCGCGGCTGCTCTCAGTTAACCTTTTCATCAGTGTGAGTCCGTTTGTGTGTCTGAGAAAGAAGCAGCAACACTTCTGATTTTATAACAGCAGGAAATGATTAAAAAGGTAAAAACATCATCACAGGTCCATCTCTGTGTTTTTGTCATTCATACGTTCATAAAGGAAAGCTTAAATTGGGCTGATTTATGCCAACTTATGTTTGATAATTAGAACTTATATTTAGACAGACATAAAATATATTTAATAATGAATAAAGATTAAATGTATTTCTTCATAATATAATAAATAATTAAGTTCATTCCAGTTTTTTAGTTTTTTAAAAATATTTTACTAACAGTTGTGTTCATAGATGATTATATTATCTTCACATTCTTTAAAGCAGGAATAAATATTTTTATTTAATAAAGATTTTTTATTTCATTAGCTCCACATCCTTTATTCTTTATCCTTCATGTCTCAGTGGTGGTGAAATGTAACTGAGTACTTTTACTTGAGTATTTTGCTGAAGTACATTTTTAATGTTTCTACTTTTTGGGTGTTATTATTGTATTTTTACTCCAAACCTTTGATTTTAAAGCTTTAGTTACTTCATTGTTGCAGACATTAAAACATAAATGTACTATTATACTATGGTGCTGTATTATTATAGATAAAGCCATGCAGCATTATAGTCCTGTAGATCATCTTCAGCTGTAACATTAAAGTGATTAATGAATACTTAAAAAGTATATTTCACTTTGGTTACTTTAAGTATATTTAGGTGCTTTCTGTGTCTAAATAGACTTAAAGAGGCCTGTCTGTGTGGAGTTTGCATGTTCTCCTCATGTCTGTGTGGGTTCTCTCCGGGTCCTCCGATTTCCTCCCACAGGCTACAGACATGCAGTTAGTGGGGTTAGCTGGTGATTCTAAGCCGCCCATAGGTGTGAACGTGTGTTTGAATGGTTGTCGGTCTCTGTGTGTTAGCCCTCTGTGTGTTAGCCCTCTGTGTGTTAGCCCTGCGACGGGTCCAGGGTGTCCGCCTCTCACCCTGTGACTGCTGGGATCGGCTCCAGCTTTCTGTTCCTCTGCAGATCTCAACAAAGTGTTTGAATAAATCCGACCTGCATCATTATAAAAAACCAAAAAGCTTTATTTGCTTCCACACATCAGCACGGAGCGTGTGGCTCATGTCAGCCATGAATCCAACACATAAAACATGCCAACAGTTGTGTGTACATGCAGCAGGAGGAGGAGGGAGGAGAAAGCCTCAGGTGAAGCTCGGGCCTGCCTGTAATTTATAACTATGACATGGGAGCCAAGTTTCTCTAAATGAGGCATTCAGATCGCCAAAGCAGTCATTTATCCTGATGATTAATATAAATGATATTCATAATAATAAATATTGCTGCCTCGCAGTGCGTAAAGCAGCAGGAGCAAGGAGATGCAAGGAGGAAGAGGAGGAGGAGGGAGTACCAGAGTTTACTGTGATCATGGCGGCACCCCCATCAAAAATGGAGAAGGTGCAGAAAACACGGCTCGAAAACAGCATCTGGAAACACGTTTGATTCAAAGTGACCAATGTTTCATTAGAAGATCATTTAAAAAAGTTTTTACTGAATTTTTCAATCACAGAGATGATCTATTAGAGTTATTCCACTTCCTGTTAATCCCACTAGAGTTCAGATGCTGTGCAGCAGGGGGCGCTCTCAGGTGTTCTTCAGTGAATAGGAATGAATGGAGCTAATTGGCTAACACAGGGGTCGGCAACCTGTAATCCGGAAAGAGCCATTTGAACCCGGTTTCCACGGAAAACAAAACAGTGAGAGCCGCAAATCGCCGCTACCGGCTTCCGCGAGTGACGCATATATTGAGAAACGAAAATAAATAAATAGATAAATAAAATTATTTTATTTTAATATTTCAAGATCACAATAATGTTCCAATTTAAAACTACAACAAAAAACAAACTGACAAAAATAAAATACACTTCAATTGGATAATTTACTTCTGAGAGCCGCACAGAGCCGCAGATTAAGCCTGGATGAGCCGCATGCGGCTCCGGAGCCGCGGGTTGAAGACCCCTGGGCTAACAGAACGATTTCCACCTGCTGTCACACAAAAACATTCTATTTTAGGTTCCAAATGTCCAGCATGGATAATGTGACACAGCATGTGTGACACCGATGTGTGCTGATTGGCTGGCTAAGGGTTTAGGACGGATGTCCTCGCTCGATGGCGCCCGTTTCAAAAGCATAACTCCAGCAGATATTCGCCCAGAAGGTGATGATTGGTCGCTAGCAGACATGCAGGCTCCAGTTGCCTAGGTAACCCTCTAATGTATTTATCACCCCTCAGATGTCAATCAGGGGGACCCATCAGTCCCTTTGTTTGTCACTTGAGTGAAGGGTCCTCTTTGTCTTTAAAACAATCATTTTTCAGAGCCGTTTAACTGTAACAGATGGTGAGCAGAAAGCAGAAGTGAGCTTCAAGGATTCAAGAAAAGTGAAGAAGAGGAGAGGCAGACAGATAAAGTTTATGACTTTCTGTCATGTGGCTGAAAGTAAACAGGCGCTGCAGCCTAACATGACATCAGTAAGTAGGTTAAGTGTAGTCCCGCGTGGCCATCGATCATCACAGGATCTAGCATATTCTCGCCCCACTCGGAGGAGAGCTAAAAGTTTCCCACTCTAGCTGAGATGACATTTAATTTTTCATATCTCCTCCGTAGTCCTGGAATGAATTTTGGCAGACCTGATGCAATTTAACAGCTTGGCAGTTTAAAATTGGGCAATGAATCACTGCGATTCAGTGGAAGCCCGGCTGCTGCTGCATAATGTTTTTTTCTGTGTGCGGGGTGGAGGGGCAGCAGGAGGGGTGGAGATATTGGACAGTAGACCTCCACCCACTTCAGCCCCCCCTTTATCCTCCAGTTTACCTGCTCTGTCACTGATTTCACCTGTTTTAGTTTCTTTATTATCTCCATGAGCAGCTAAAGCCTGATGCTTATAACAAACATACGGTAACTTCTTTAACTCGGGCTCACCTTCACTCCGAACCACACACCTTTAGAGATTTTCATGTATAATTTATCCTAAATGAGCCAATCACTGAACGAGCATTATATCGGTTTGTGAGTGCAGTAACGGGCGCCGTAGGTTCAGCTCATCTCTCTGCTCGTGCTCCGTCGCGGCACCTCTGACCCTCACACAAAGAGCACCGCCTCCATTACATGCACAGCAGCGGCTCTGCGAGTGCTTTTAAAAGGTGACGAGGTCCAGAGGGCTTGCACTGTATCTGATTTTTGACAAAGAGCACACTGGCTAGAAATCAATAAAGCGCCTCTGATGGGTCGACGGGTCCTGCTGGTCCTCCTAGAGAGGCTTGTCCTCCTCCTCCTCTTCCTCCATCACGCAATCACTTTGTTTTCTCCCCCTCTCTCTGTCACTACTTCCCACCACATACCCTCCACCTCCTCCTTTAGTCCAGATGAACCCAAACAAGCAAAGAATGGACTGACAACACTTTTGACACTGGCCGTTTATTAGCCACACCGAGCGATGGGGAGCGATGGGGGCGTCCTCAGCAGGCAGCTGGTTGGCTGAGCAGAGTGGCATTGGTGGGATGACCACAGTGTAGAAACTTCTGTCTCCATCCAGCCATTTGTCAGGGTCACCGTCAGGCAAATTACTGTTTATTCTTGTAGAAAAAGGCTTTGATGAATTGGTTCATTTATATGCTAAAGAATGCTGCAGCCATGTACGACCGCCTCTTTCTCATTCTTCCCCGTAGATCTTACCATCCTTTGCTGCAGGTTTTCTTTAACATGCAGAGGAAATTATGTGAAATTGTTGTAGCAGCGCTTCAGCATTTCCTCATTAACCTGGTGATCAGGTAGGCCAGGCAGGAAGTTCAGAGCTCTAGAGGAAATTTTGTTCTTATAAAATCCGCTGTGATTTTATTTGTCTCAGATCAGCAGGCTAACACGGCGCGTCACGTCCTCTAACATTACAACTGAGTCACAATAACACAACATGTCAGTCAGCTGTTATCACCTGGAACCTTTTCAGAGGAAATCAGAAGACTGCATACAGTAGATCAGTTTTCCACCAGAAGATGGTAGAACAATCTTCCCATTATCACCAGTCAGTTCAATGATTCAAACGAGTTCTGTGTGACATTTTCTTTATTACCAATGTCTGAACAGACTGTAACTAAAAAAGGAGCCTTTCTCTGCTCCCAGCAGCCTGTGGACTGTCTGTGTGAAGGACTCGGGACAAGGTTTCCTCTAAAATCCAAAGGATGTGACCTTTATGCTTCATATACCTCAGTGCATCTCCTCTTCTTAGAAATGGAGCCCACTAACCACTATCATCACCAAACCAGAACACGACACACGAGGACAGAAGCTATGAGCTGAGGAAGCCTCACACAGAGAGCTGTCTGTAACTCACAGAGCAGTCTGTGTCTGTCTGTCCTCTGCTTTAGCTCACACAGGATACTGCAGCTTCTGCTAATTCTATAATTCAATCCAAATTAATCTCACAAAGCACTTCACTGTAACCTGAATGAAGCTGTGCTGTCACCTCAGCTGATTCTCTGTCCTTCCTTCTGAAACTGGAGCAACGTGTAGATGTGAAGCGCAGAGGCAGCTGATGAACGCACACAGACAGGAAGTATCTACTGAGGCTCATTTCTAACATCCTGCGCCCCGTCCACCCACAGCCTCGCTCCACACGTGTTAGTCATTATTAAACATAATAAGGGCTTTTATCAGCCACTGTTTGGCTCTTTGGTTATGTGAATAATTCAGCCAGAGGGAGGGAGACGGGAAAGTCAGGTGGGCTTCGCACCTGAGAAGGCGACAGATGAGGCATTTTGTCTGAATTATTTATTTGATTCTCTTCAAATTTGTACAACTGCCACATTGTTTTTTCTCTTCTTTATTCACAGTTTCCCTGCTAAACATACACTCACTCACACACACACACACACACACACACACACACACACACACACACACACACACACACACACACACACTCACACACACACACTCACACTCACACACACACACACACACTCACACACACACACTCACACACACACACACACACTCACACACACACTCACACACACACACGTTTATTTCAAGCTGCGTTAATTACAGCTGCACAAGCTGTTAAGCTGTCGTCTGACGATTAACAAAGTCAAGCTCCAGCCGCAGACCCACCACTTACTTTCCTGCCTGGAAAATGGAGGGGTGGAGCTGTGTGTGTGTGTGTGTGTGTGTGTGTGTGTGTGTGTGTGTGTGTGTGTGTGTGTGTGTGTGTGTGACAGCCATTGTTAGCACTAACAGTAGGGCTATGAAAGTACAGGGGTCTTTTTTACATTATTTTATTCTGTTGCAGCACCTGAACAGACAATTCGAATAAACGGAATTTGTGGAACGTCTCCCCTAATTAATTTGGAGGTGGTGGAGGTGGCTGGGGTATGGTGGTGGAGGTGGAGGTGCTCACTCAAAGACAAAGAATTAAAAGTCAAACCAACTACGTGTTTGTCAGTGCTCACAGGAAGAGGAATCACTTGATTTGAAAATTGGCTGGGAGACATTTCGGTGTGTGTGTGTGTATGTGTGTGTGTGGCTGCAGCATCCATACATTGACTCGGACCGTCAGAAGATGGTGGAGAAGCTGTTCTGCTGTGTTGGTGGCTGTCAGACGTCAGGTTCAGTTGTCATAGTTAAATGTGTGTGAAACTGCTTCTGGGTTAAAGGGGAGGAAAACACTTCATACAGTCTGAGCTGCTGTGTTTCTGCTTTTGCAGAGAACATTCAGTCTGTTTGTTACTCTGTGGATTCAAGCGGCCTGAATTGATTTGGCCACGCCCATTTTCATTTTCAGGAAGTGAACTAAGTGACAGGGAGACATATTTGTACCCAGGGCAGGTGATCTGTGTTGGTGTAAAAACCAATTTTAATATGTTGGCACATGATGGCACTTCAGTTCAGATGTTCCCTCAGATGCCTCACAGAGAGCTCAGCATTAATAAAACCTGGAGGATGAATTCTTGATGCATAACTCCACACGTGCTGAAGAAAGCAGTGCAAGTGCTCTTGGTTTCAGGTCCACTGATGAGGTCCACAGGTGCACAAAAAGATGATCTTGAATTAGAGATTGGACAAATCTGAAAATAAGTTGTCTGTTTTGTTTTGTTTTGTTTTTTGTTTTTTTGAGGGGGGGGGCATACCCTTAAGTCCTACAGTCCCTGCTAAGACCAAGCTTTAAAGTTTCTGCCCTGGTATGAGGTTCAGTGACACCCTGCAGGTCAGGAGATATTCCTTCAGTATCATCCTGATCTGCATTATCATCAGAAAGTTGTACTGTAGCAGCAACAACCAGCTATAAGCCTGAACTTTCCTGTGGATCATCATGGACACAACACAGGCTGCAAACAGTGTGTTTTTGGGATATGCTGAATATTTTTGTGGCACATTAATCCTTCCAGTGAGTCTTCGGTTCTCTTAATTAACTGAATAAAACAGAACAAATCTTTTTCAGTGAGTTTGTTGTTCTCACATCTGATTTCATTCTTTCCTGCTTTATTTAATTTCTACTTTTAAATTCAACATAATTGTCTGTGTGTGTGTGTGTGTGTGTGTGTGTGTGTGGCCATCATTACCAGAGAAGATGCTCAGAAAGACATGTTTCCTCACGACTCAGTAGCGTTCAGCAGGACCGCCAATCAGGGATCTGACGCCAGCGTGAGTCGTGGCGATGCGTACAGACGTCTAACAGGCAGTCCGGTTTGTCGCCTCATCTCCCCTCCTTACTGACACTTTGTAAAATCACATTAGCCTAATGAGAAGAGGAGTGGAAAGGCAGTGACAGAGCAGAGATGTGGATGGGCCATGTGTCACATTTCATTGCTCTCTGAGCTCAGAGTTGGGGGAGGAGAAATCAGGAGCTCTCCGGCTGTGTCACCGTCGAGGTTCTTGTTGTTCTTATGTTTGTTTTTTATGTTTTTTTTTTAAAAAATCTGATTTTAAGTTCAGCTCAATCTTTGAGCAGGTGAGACCTTCCCTGACTCTGGTTCCCTCCAACAGCCTGGGACTTCTATGTGAAGGACTCGGTATGAATTTTCCACTAAAATCCAAAGGATGTAACATTTATGCCTCTCTGCTGCTCCCAGCATCAGCACTGCACTAGATTAGCTAATGTTAGCTTAGAAATGGAGTCTACTAATCAGTAAATCACCAAACGAGCGGCTCCCAACACAACACAAACTTCACACGAGGAAAATAAACTATATACAACTTCTATTTAACAGTCTGATGTTCATGAAAAGCAGAGGTGAAGAAGATGACGAGTTTCTGTTTAAAATAAATTAAAGAACATCAGAAATCTTCAGTGTTCTTTTTCTTCTTGGTTCCTGTTGTTTCAGGGACTTTTTATACTGTTACTGTTAGAAAACTGGACACTTTTAAAGGTCTTTTGGAGAGGATGTCACCCTCTGCACAAATTCTACTGCACAGGCACCTTCTCTAATAGAGTGCTTCAGCTCCACTGCCATGATGAGGTGTCTCAGGAGGTAGAGCGGGCCGTCTACCAATAGGAAGGCCGATGGTTCGATCCCCAGATCTTCCAGTCTCTAGTCTGCATGTTGTCGGGTAAGATACTGAGCTGCAAGTTGCCCACAATGCATCTTTTGCAGTGTGTGAATGCTACCCAAGCTGCTTGGGCATATTAAAAATAAAAAAAAAAGTGTAAAAATGTGTGTGTGACTGAGTAAATGAGGCTTATAGTAAAAAGTGCTTTGAGTGCTCAGTTAGGTAGAAAAGCACTACATACTGTAAGTGCCAGTCTGTTTACATACAGGAGATCTGTCATACCACAGGCTAACACCCTTTATAATAATTCTATTGAATTTTATTTATATAGCGTCACATCACAACAACAGTCATCAAGGTGCAATACAATATATCTGTCTGGCAGGGAGGCCTATTATAATTTTATCATCATTTCAACTACTGTGACAAAAGAATTTCCCAAAGTATTTGTTATTTATTTCAGAGGTAAATAAAGTATTTACTGTTGTATATAAAGGTTACAGAAAGTTTAATATTGATTGATACTGAAAACAGTCTCATGTTACTGCTGGGTGTGAAGGACAGTGCTGGTCCTTAAGCTACTGAGATAAGTGGCCATCAAGGTCATGATCACCACACACACACACACACACACACACACACACACACACACACACACACACACACACACACACACACACACACACACACACACACACACACACACAGGCTTGATTCTGATCGACAGGACAATTTGTGCCATTTCCTTTATTTGGTGATTGACTCTGTAGTAAAATGCACACATAAATGCCCCCCCCCCCCCCCCCCCCACACACACACACACATTGTAATGTAGACACATGCTGATGCAAACAGATAACATGCAGACACTTTTATGAGGGAAATACAGTTAAGAACAAACAGAGAAGAGGAGACACACACACACACACACACACACACACACACACACACACACTGAGACTAGAGCTGATGGAGGTCCTGAAGGTGAGAGTTTACGTGAGTCCTGGTGCTGATTAGAGGGACGCAGATCTAAAAGTAATTGGTTCCTTTTACTTCCTACAGATTTACAAGCTGCTGTGCAATGACTGGCAGCTTCTTTACGATGGTCACACAATGAAGGATAAACTCGCCGCTCTGTGTCTGTGTGTGTCTGTGTGTGCGTGTGTCTGTGTGTGTGTACAGAGGACACACACATTTGGACTGAAATGAACCTTACGAATGTGATGTGAAGTCTGAGTGCCTGTGAGGCTGATTCAGAGAGCCACTCAGTGCTCTTCTTTTTCACACACTGAGTGTTTTCTGGCCGGGAAAACACTGCTTAGCCTATTAGCACCGCCTGTAATGCTCCTCTTAATCTGCACAGAGCAACACCACTGAATGGACATGAACGTTTCCATCCTCCAGTCAATTATTCATTGATAACCTATTTATTTTTACCTTTACTGTCACTCACAGTGGGACAAATGTGCATGTTTTCATGTTTAATTCATTAAAGAGGAGCCACACAAACACACGCCTCCTTCTTCTAACTAATGTATTATTTTTATAATGCTGAACATGTACATTATTCATTAGTGCTGTGGAGGGGGCATCACTGGGTATTACTGTGTCACTTTACTGTCAAATTCAGAGGGACTTAAAGAGGGCAGCAGGCTTCATTAAAGACAGCAACAGGAAAGATGAGATGGGAAGAGACTGACCACAGAAGAAGAAACATGTTACTGAGGGGCTGATGAGCTGAGGGGGTTAATGCAATGATCAGAAGGATGCAGAGTCTGCTGTACATCCAGTAGGAAACATCAGCGCAAACTCATCTTCACGATGCCAAGTGATGAAGCAAATACATTAAACTGGAGAAAGACACCATAAAACTTTTAATATAACCCAGGGCTTCCAATGTATGGACTTCCTGCTCAGGAGGTAGCGTGGGTTATCTACCAATCAGAAGGTCAATGGTTCAATTCCCAGTTCCTCCAGTCTCCAGTCTGCATGTCACTGGGCAAGATACTGAGCTGCAAGTTTCCCCTATGCATCCATTGGGGTGTGAGTGGTGTTTAAAGGTGTAAATAAATTCCAAATGATGCAGGTAACCTTAACTTAACAGTTGATGGAGTGAACAAAGACTCAGTTTCAGAAGGTCTAATAAAGCAGGGAGCTAGTCTCCTTGACAAGGATGGTGTGGTAGTTATGGACATACTCTATCCAAGGAAATTGAGAGCACCATTAGGAGGGATTACTAGAAGCTACGCAGCAAAAAGTCATGAGCTTAATGTTATACTTTTTAGTCACATGTGCCTTCCAAAATACGTTTCTATTGCAGGTCTATTTTTAGTTGTTAATCAGGGATTAAAGCATAAAAAATATTTTGATGGAGCCACTTGGAACCAAACGGGGTTTTCCCTTGTTACTGAAACCCCCCCCCCAGCAAACGGAACACCTCAGCTGAAGTGATTCTCAGCCAAGCAAGCACAACACACACACACACACACACACACACACACACACACAGGTGAAGAGAGGCATGGAAAAACGTGTCAGCGATGATCCACTCAGTGTTAAAGGTTTTTTTGATGGAAATCCATCGCAGCGACAGAGAACTTTAATACTGCTAATGTGGATGAAACGCTCTGCTTATACAGTGAGACCCGAGCTGCAAAATTTAAATGAAGCATCAAAGCAATAAATTTGTGTCAAAGATTTTTTATAATCAAATTATTCGAGTTACTTGAGGAATCACTGCAGCCCTAATTTACAGTAAAGCTCTGTGTTGGACTGTTGCACAGTGGCTGTGGCGTTCATGGACAGAGTTACAGGTTAGATCAAATGTAGAAGAGATGAATTTGAATTTAAACTGATGAGGCTTAGAGTTATTCTCTGAATTTCATCTTCATACGAACTGTATACAGTTTAGTATAAAGACAGTATAAGCACTATACTATCAGTGTAGGGAATGGAAATCAGCTGAGGTAGCTCCTGAAATACTGGGTTACATCTTGTTGCCTTGAGTTATGGAAATCCACAAAGAGCAGTAAACATCAGAGCAGCAGCACAGGTCAGCTGATCATAGCTTGTACACAAAGAAAATCTACTGGAGCTCACAATAGAATAATTATTTCAGTCACGACCCAAAACTCGTGACCATAAGTGAGGGTAGGTATGTAGATCAATGTAGATCAACTGGTAAATCAACAGCTTTGCTTTTACGTTCAGCTCTGTCTTCACCACATCCACATCACTGCAGTCACAGCCCCAATCAGTCTGTCAATCTCCTGCTCCCTTCTCACCTCACTCATGAACAACACCCTAAGACCCCACTTGGGACAGCAACTCATCTCTGACCAAATGCAGGCACTCCATCTTTTTACAGCTGAGGACCATGGTCTCAGACTTGGAAGTGCTAATTCTTATACCTGCCACTTCACACTTGGCTACAAACTGCTCCAGTGCGAGCTGGATGCCACCACTTGATGAAGCCAACAGGACCACATCATCCACAAAAAGCAGAGATGAGATCGTGAGGGCACCCAAGCAGAAGCGTTCCACCACTTGACTATGCCTAGAAATTCTGCCCATAAAAATTAGGAACAGAATCAGTGACGAAGGGTAGCCTTGGTGGTGTCTAACACCCACTAGAAATGACTCCAACTTACTAATAGGAATGTGGACCAAACTCTCACTGCACTTATACAGGGACTGAATGACACATAACAATGGGCCAGACACCCCATAGTTCTCCAGCACCCCCACAGTCCACCACTAGGAATTTGGTTGAATGACTTTTGTCATAACTCTGCTGTGTGGCAGGCAGAATTAAGACCCCAATGCAGGACTTGGAAACAGAATATGACTATGAACAGCTATATTGCGGGAGTTTACTCCAAAATAATAAACTAATCTAAAGCTGCAAGCAGAGATGATCTGGCCCTCGCACCCTGGCACCGAGCCCTGCTCCATTTGGAGGTTGCTACTGTCGGGAGTGTCACGGGGTCACGTGAACGTTGTTAGCCCAGTAGGCTACTTGGATGTTGCATCATTCGGCCACTGAATGTCTCCTGCGAACACTAGGTGGCGTTCGCAAGTGTCCACTAATTATGTGTCATGATGCTTTATGTAATGGCTGCACCCATCAATGAAAATTTTCACTAATAGGATGATGATGTCAGTCTACTGCTGATTTCCTGTTACTGCTAGGTGGTGTTATGAGTGTGATGCAATGCTGATATATCGCTGCGTCCAGACTGACACTCTCATGAAGCATTTGAAGTTAGGGACAGATTGAACAATGTATATTTGGTGTACTGTGCCGAATGATCAAAAAACCCTTTATTTTACCAGCTAAAATGTTTGAGAACTAGTTCTCATTTACAAACATGACCTGAAATTTCTGCTCCTTTTCATTCATGATTTTTTTTTCTTTTTTTAGTTGTTATAAGAATTATTTATATGTTGACTGAATGAAATAAAAAAAAAATAGATGAAAATAAAGTTTAAAACATGATATTTCCTGTTCCCAATTGGCGGCGCTGTGCCTGTCATTAAATATTGTTTTATGGATGTGTTCAGGGATGGACCCTTATCCTACTGAAGAAGTTCGGTCCAGATTGGATCATGTATGTGTGAATTAGAGCCAATCAAAATTTCCTGACAAATGATCAAAAATCGCCATGGCTCCACAGCCACACCCTCGGACAAAAACTCACCAGTTTAGATAAATTTAGATTTCCCCTGGTGCATAGATTATCCACCTATCCAGCCATGGATGTAGATTATACTGATCAAATATGAGGCTGATCCCATCCAAAACCTAGGAGCAGTTAGAAAATTATGAGTATTAAAGCCCCTAAACAGTCCATTCATTTGCCGAAACAGTAAAAGAACAGAGCAGATACAAGAGGGCCTTCGCATTCTCAGTGCTCGGGCCCTCATAAACAAACTGGACAGAAGCCAGGAACACAAATTAAAGACAAATACTACACTGCACTGGAACAACACATCATGAGGGAGAACACGACAAGGCACAAAGTGAAACTGAGACACTAAATACACTTTAGGATAATGAGAGGATGGGAAACAGGTGTGTACAAGGCTGGGAATAACTAACATAATCACTAAAGGGGAAGTTAACCTAGATGTAAGACAGATCAGAACTGCCCACAAAATAAAACAGGAAGGCAGCACCAAAAGAATAGGGAGACAAATTCAGCACAAAACCCCAAAATTCTGGATCACAGATCCAGATAACATGACACCTTCTCTAAGTCCACAAAACACATCTAGAATGGATGGGCAAACTCAAATATGCTTGAGAGGATTAAGAGCTGGTCCAGCGTTCTGTGACCAGGATGAAAAAGACATTGTTCCTCGTGAATCCAAGGTTCGACTAATGGATAGAACCTCCTTTCCAGCACCCTAGCACAGATCTTCCTGGGGAGGCTGAGGAGTGTGATATTTGTGTGTGATATCCCCTGATATTTGGAGCAAACCCTCTGGTCCCCCTTCTTGCCAGTCCAGTGGCACTGCCCCAGATCTCCACTCGACATTGCAGAAACTCAGGGTGAATCTCATCTACTCAGGGGCCCTGCCACTCTCATTTGGAGCATAACACCACAATCAGGACCCATTTCCTGACCCAAAGGTGCAGGGAAGCGACCCTCTCGTCCAGTGGTGAAAACTCTGATGTACAAGCAGCAAGCCAAGGGGATACAAGGACATCCACCCCAGCCCACTGCCTTTCACCAAGGGCAACTCCAGAGTGGAACAGAGTCCAGCCTCATGCCCCAATAGCCAGCCTCAATAGCCAGGGTTTGGTCCACCACTAACTAGTTAGTGTAGAGTGACCTTTGATTTATTCCAGGGGAGCTCTGGTTTGTCATCCCATCGCCAAACATGGTTAACACTGACTATCTCCACCAAGGACACCCAAAACGGGATTCTAAATCTAAAGAATCTTTTTCCTCATTAAATAAAAAAAATTTAAAAATTAAAAAAAAAAAAATGATCCATGTATTGTCCACAAGCAGTGGACTGTGCAGTGATTTGAAGTTTGAGTTATTCATGGGGGGCTGAGGGGCACTCAAGGTGGCCTTTTGCTAAAATGCCACCAAGACATTAACCTATATGTCTCCACAGTGATATGACCAGCCAGAGCCTCCCAATAAAAAGGCAGAAATCCATTATAAAGGCAAATGTTAAGTTTGCATTAGAATACAGATAACTTGTTGTTGGTTGGTTGTAGCAGCAGCTCATGCTCTCATATAAAGAGCTCCTCATATGTCCTCAGAGCATAATATGAAAGATCAAGCATTGATTTATTCACACTCAGTTTGCCACCAGCAGTAGGGCTGGGCAGATTGATCCAATTTTAAATAGCATTGATGCCAATGTTGGTACTGGTATTGGATTGATCCCAGTGTGATAGGATTGATACTTTTGTTTGTTTCACTCCTGCAAGTTCAGTACATACAGCACACGCTGTTTGCACAGATGTGTGTACTGTTTGATGAATCAGGACCAAACAGCACTTTGCTTGTGAAATCACACTTTGCTCCACCCGCTCCTCCCTGCTCTGCTGTGTTTTGTTGTGGAGTCACATGACTCAGCAGCACCAAGCAGACGCATGTAACATCAGTGAATGAGAAACATGAGCTTCCTGTGGAAATGTTTTACAGCTGTAAATTAAAATGCTGCAAATAATGACACGTGTTGCAAGTAAATTCTCAACTGTGGCAGCAAAACCAATTTAGATAAATATGAAACACCAGGAAACGCAGAACTTAGAACCTGGAACAAGCACCAAAAGAAAATAAAAGAGAAGGAGGAAAATCCATCAGACAGACTCAGACCCCTTGCACAGAGGAGTCCTTTTAGAGAGGCAAAGAATATCCAGGTACCTCATGTAGTCGTAAAAGTGCTGTTTAAGTCGTGAGTCATGTCAGATCTTCAGCATTAGTTAATGTTGGTATTCAAAGTATTACTTAAGCAGACGGATTACGTATAGACTATAATCATCCATCCATCCATTTTCTTTTGCTTATCTGGGGCCGGGTCAAGGAGCAACCGCCTAAGCAAAGAAACCCAGACCTCCCTCTCCCCAGCAACCTCCTCCAGCTCATCTGGGGGACCCAAGGCATTCCCAGGTCAGCAAGAGATATAATCTCTCCAGTGTGTCCTGGATCTGCTCTGGGGCATCCTCCCAGTAGTCAGATGCTCGAACCATCTCAATTGGCTCCTTTTGATGTGGAGGAGCAGCAGCTTTACTTGCTTTACTTTTGAGCTCCTCCCAAATAGCTGCACTCCTCACCCTATCTCTAAGGGAGAGGCTAACCACCCTTCAGAGGAAGTTCATTTCTGCAGATTGTATTCCCAATCTCATTCTTTCAGTCACTACCCAAAGCTCATGGCCATATGCGAGAGTAGGGACATAGATTGACCAGTATATCAACAGCTTTGTTTTCCGGCTCAGCTCCTTCTTTACCACGACAGACTGGTGCAGCATCAACATCACTGCAGACGCAGCCCCAATCTGTCTGTCAATCTCCCACTCCCTTCTCACATCACTTTTGAACAAGACCCTAAGATACTTACTCCTCCACCTGGGGCAGCAACTCATCCCTGAACCAGAGTGGGCACGCCACCCTTTTCTGACTGAGGACCTTGGCTGCAGATTTAGAGGTGCTAATTCTGATGTCAGCAACTTCACACTCAGCTGCAAACCACTCTACTGCAAGCTGGAGGCCACCACCTGATGAAGCCAACAGGACCGCTTCATCCGCAAAGAGCAGAGATGAGACTCTGAGGCCACCAAGACAGAAGCCTTCTGCCAATTGGCAACACCTAGAAAATCTGTCCATAAAAATTATGAACAGATTTGGTGACCAAGAGTAGTCCTGGTGACGTCCAACACCCACAGGAAACGAGTCCGTCTTACTACCGGCAATGTGGACCAACCTCTCACTGTGGTTGTACAGGGACTGAATGGCCCGCAGCAATGGGCCAGACACCCCATGCCTCCACAGGATACCCCAAGGGGCATGGTCAAATGCCTTCTCCAAGTCCACAAAACACATGTAGACTGGATGGGCAAACTCCCATGCTCACTCATATATCTTCCAGAAAATGAAGAGCTGGTCCAGCATTCTGCAACCAGGATGAAAACCTTATTGTTCCTCTTCAATCTGAGGATCAACTAATGGACAGACCCTCCTTTCCAGAACCCTGGCATAGACCTTAATGGGGAGGCTGAGGAGTGTGGTCCCCCGATAATTGGAGCACACCCTCCGGGGTCCCTTCTTAAAGATGGGGACCACCACCCCAGTCTGCCAAACCAGTGATACTGCCCCAGATCTCCACACGATGTTGTAGAGGCGTGTCAACCAAGACAGTCCTAAAACATCCAGAACCTTCAGGAACTCAGGGCGAATCTCGTCCACCCCAGGGGCTCTGCCACCAAGGAGTTGTTTAACTACCTCAGTGACCTCACCCCCAGTGATGGTCAAGTCATCCCCCGTCATCCCCAGACTCTGCTTCCACTACAGAAGGCGTGTCAGTGGGATTCAGAAGGTCCTCGAAGTATTCCTTCCACCGTCCGACTATAGCCTCAGTTGAAGTCAGCAGCACCCCCCCCCCCCCCCCCCCTGCACTATAAACAGTGTGAGTGAAGCACTGCTTTCCCCTCCTGAGTCGCCTGGAGGTTTGCCAGAATCGCTTCGATGCCGTCCGAAAGTCTTTTTCCATAGTCTCACAGAACTCCTCCCACACCCGAGTTTTTGCTTTGGCCACTGCCCGAGCTGCATTCCGCTTGGCCTGTCGATACCTGTCAGCTGCCTCCGGAGTCCCACTGGCCAACCAAGCTCGATAGGACTCTTTCTTCAGGTTGATGGCTCCCTTCACCTCCGGTGACCACCATCTGGTTCGGGGGTTACCACCACGACAGGCACCAACCACCTTGCAGCCACAGCTCTGAGCAGCAGCCTCAACAATGGAGGTGCGGAACATGGTCCATTCGGACTAAATGTCCTCAGCCTCCCTCGGAGTTTCAAAAGAATTAAAACTCTGTCTGGGTTCTTTTAATAAGCTGGAGTGGGAGATTGCTGCTACTGCTCCTCCTCAGCCTGTGCTTTAAGGATTCTGACATAATGAGTGAGTTTATATATGGCCCATGTCCAACACTTGGAGAAACATGAGCAGTTTCAGTACTTTTTAAGTTTTCCTTTCCTAGTTTTACAGGTTTTATTAATTTCCTTTAATCACAGTAAAAAAATTTTGTGCATGCTGGACATTTCTGCTGGAGTCTGACGTGAGTTAGAGCCTCCATTCTTGTATTCAGGAGATGTCTGGAAACAGAGGGTGCCGACCTTCAGACAGATCTTATGCTGGCTAAATTATGGAAGCAAAAAAGGAAAAAAGAGCAGTAAAGAGCTTGTGTTATTTTCACACACACACACACACACACACACACACACACACACACACACACACACACACACACACACACACACACACACACACACACACACACACACACACACACACAAACCAGGAGGAAACACCAAATGCCTCAGGCTGTTGTCATAGACGCAGACATGCTCCCAGGCACACACACATGCTGAGTGTTTGGTCTCCGCTGCTGGGAAGACAGAGGAGGAGATATTGGGATGCTCTAGGAGAGAGAAATTTGAATGAATATACTCAGTGTGTTGTGCACAGCCAGTGACAGGCTATTTCCTGCTCTGACTCTGCTCTCCACTGACAGTTTATCAGCAAATCTGAAGTGCTCCCTAATTCAGGGCCGAGCCGAACTACCACCCTGGGGTCCCCAAGGCAGTGTCATATTCAGACAGAGACATGTTGAAGGATGCTGGGACCCGTCCATCTCCACAGAGGGTTAGAGTGGCTTATAAATGCAACTCTGGTGAATTAGCAGACCTCTGAGTAATGAGCAGTAGACACGCTGAGAGGAAGACAAGGTAATCTGCCGACGGTGGTTTAGCATCATGTGATTGTGATTCCCTGACCCTTTAATGGCAGATCAAAACTCAAAAAATATATCGATGAACAATAAATTATTTGAACCCTGTACTGAAGCTGCAGCTGAAAGCTTGAAAGCTTCAGCCTCCTCAGTGTTTAGAAGCTGTTCTCTGCGGTGTGTTTCATCTGTTTTGAGCGGGACAGCTTTGCCTGTTTTTGTCCAGGCTGTCTCATGCCAGACATTTCAAGTGCAATCAGCACAAGGTTGGAACTGTTGTATACTTTATATATTCCCACATCCCTGATACTTTTGTGTCTTTTCCTTGTGTCTTTTCCAGCTCTCTCCTTGTCACCCACTGTTGTCACATTCTTTTTTTATTTTGGTAATTGTCTTATGGTCTCTGTTCTCTCCGGGTTGGTTTTCTCCTGTTGGTTTTTCTCTGTGTGCTGTTGTGGGTATGTCATTCTCCAGGGCAGGTCTTCTGCTTATCCCGCCCATGGATCTGCCACTCCATTACTAATAACTCACCTGTTCTTCATGAGCTCTCACCTGACAAGTGTTTGAGCTGGGGAGAAATGTTCAGTCTTTGCTGGAATGTTGCACCAGCAAGAACCCAGCCTGTTTGTTGACAGTGGAAGTTATGGAATCATGAGTGTTTGTGTTTGAGCCACCTGCTGCACCCTGCTGACCCGCTGAAGTCCTGGACTGTCTTTTGTAATCGTTTCATTCTTGACCCAGTGTAAATGAAAAACTTCTGAGACTTTTTACTTTCAGTGGCCACGTTTGGGTCCTTTTTCCTTGTGGATCATGACATGTCTCCTGTTTTAGTTCCTGTTTTCCCTCCTTTCTTTTTGCCTGCTGGGTCTTACTGTTTCCACCCATGTCTTATTTCCCTTTGTGTTTAGTGTCTGCTTTCTCTCAGCCTTTTCTCAGTCTGCCTGTCTTTCCACTCTTTCCTTCCTCGTTTGTCTCATTGTGTTTTTCCTAGTCATGGACTCCCAGCTGGATTTTTCCTGCCTTGCACTGCAGCAGCTTTTGTTTTTCTTTTTTCCCATGAAATCTGATCAAAGAAGTCTCATATTTGCCTCACTTTGAGGCCTGTATTCTGACCTTATCTTGGTGCTTCACTTTATGTATATGGGAAAAACGGGAGAAGGTGGGACAGAAATTATCATGTAAACAGATGTCACAGAAACAGGCCATCAGTTAATTTTACATAAATAACCCAAGGCAGAGATTCCAGGCATTTTACATTTGGGAGTTTGTGAAACTTCTGGATTTGTTTAACTCAGTCTTGAGACTGAAGATTCACAATTCAGCTGAAAATCCTGCTGTTGACATTCCTAAAGTGGGCCTTTGGTGTTTCTCCATCCTTCCTGTCATATTCCTCCTGTTCTTGTGGTGGATGTTCATATTAAACATGACCAAGGTTTCTAATAATGAGATCAGTGTGTGTACAGTAATCCCTGTGAGCCCAAAGCTCGGGCTGCAGACAGCTCACTGCAGATGATCACAGTTTTCTTTTTAATCTATAATCCATGTGACATCATTGAGAAGCTCTACCCGTGTGCTGTTCTGTTTATGAGGGGCAGCTAATCAGAGGAACACTGTCTTAAAGGAGGAGGAGCTAAAATAGAGGAGGGGCTGCACTGAGGCCCAGGATCAGATAAAGAAGGATTATTTTGCACTGTGACTCATGCAAAGCTGCTCTAACAGAGTCCAGGAATTTAAATATGGAGCTGAAATGAGCAGAATAGGTTTCAGTGGACCAGCTTTAAAAATCTCTAACAGATTTTCTGTCTGCTGCTCGTTGGCTCAAATCAACTACCTCACATGTTTAGATGCATGTGTTTGTGTGATAAGCATCAGCATCATTTCTTTTTTCTAGATCACATTATTTTACTGTCTAAAGCTTTCTACCTCCAAGAATAATTTCTAACATAAAATAAGCCCTTCTTATTGGTTTGAGTTCATACTGGAACTCTGACTGAACCTATAACCATGTCTTCTCTTTATGCTTTTGATTAAAGGAGACTTTGTCTTTGGAAACATGAAATTCTTTTAAACACTTTTTACTTTGTTTAATTTTTAAACTTTTTGACATTTTTAGATTGTTTTAAGCTTAATCAGAGGTCAGAGTTAATTACAGCAGCTTATTGTTTTCCTGTGCAGGTAAACATGAAAATGGGGGTGTCATGTTATATTTCCTGAATCCATCATCGACGGTGTTCCAGCTCAGAGCTGGATCAAACTGGTGCACTGGAGTGGACGTTAGCCACGTTTTCTGTGCAGCAGAGCAAACATCTGAGTTTTTCTTGCGTCCATCACTGAGTCTCTTTAACATCATCCTGTCTTCATCATAAAGTGCCAGGCGTCAGTTGTCTCACCCCCCCCCCCCCCCCCCCCCCCCCCCCCCCTCCCCTCAGTACTCTCATGACACACATTGGATTAGATATCCACTTTTGGGCTCAGAGAGACATGGAGTCAACTTCGATTGAGCCCAGAAATGGATGACACTCGGCTGACATGTATCAGAGCTGTCAGCACTGTGAAGGCTGCCCGTCTCATCGGCCCATCTGCTCACCCTGACGTGATGTGATGGGAGATGATACTGAGCAACGCCACGTTGACTCTCAGATGTTAGCGGGGGGCCCAAGGGCGTAAAGCCCCTGACAGACGCCACTTTACAGCTTTAATCTCAACATCTTAAAATGACACTTGACATAAATTGAGGCTGTCTTTTTCTGTTGGCAAGGAAAGAAAAAAGATACGGGGGAAAAGAAAACCAGGAAAGCTTTCTTCCTCATTTTATCCTGTTTTTAGTCTGATTTAAATCTGAGTGCAGCCTCTGAGGCTCGTGAGTGAGATGAAGAACATACTTATAGAACAGCCAGCATTTATTTTTATAAAGTTACTCTTCTCCTGATATCAACCTCCAACAACACCTTAGGTGGGAGTTTTAACCAGCTGAAGAGGTCAGCAGGATTCATGTAGATTGATGGCAACAGGAAAATATGTTTTTTTAAACCTCTTTTAATTATTCATTTAAACACCAAAACTGATGCTATGCAGACACTTCTGAGGTAATTTTCTATACTGTTGTCTCAGCATAAACGCACATAAAACAGACATCAGAAAGAAAATAAGGGGACAAAGGTAAATTTCACAACAATCAAATCAAAGGTCTGCATGTTAGTGTTGTCATATCATGACCAAAATCTGAGAATTGATAGTTGATCACGACAAATTGATAATGTAGAAGGGCATACATCAAGCCAAACATGTAGGACTGAAAGACTGTGCACATTGGTGTGCATGATACTGTTTTCAGTCTGTGACATCCATGGATCAGACCTCTGCACAAAACAAGAATCCATATTAATGTTTGAATGTTTGAACTGTGAGCTGAGTCACATTAGTGTGAAAGAAAAACAGACTGCACAGTTTTTAAAAAAATAAATAACTCAGAGGCATTCTCAAGCTTTTCACTCTCAGATTTATATTTATTTCTATGGCTGACTGGAAGTGCTAATTTATACCAGCTACCCTTCAGAGGACGCTCATTTCTGCCACTTGTATCCACCACCTTGTTTTTCCGGTCACTACCCAAAGCTCATGACCATAGATGAGGGTGGGAATGTAGATCAACCGGTAAATCGACAGTTGCACTTATTTACCACAACGGATCGGAGCAGCGTCCACATCACTGCAGACACAGCCCAATCTGTCTGTCAGTCTCCCACTCCATTCTCCCCTCCCTTGTGAACAAGACCCTGAGATATTTAAACTCCTCCACTTGGGCCAGCAACACATCCCTGAGGTGGAGAGGGCACTCCACCCTTTTCTGGCTGAGGACCATGGCCTCAGATTTAGCGGTGCTAATTCTGATGTCAGCCACTTCACACTCAGCTGCAAACCGTTCCACTGCGAGCTGGAGGCCACCACCTGATGAAGCCAACAGGACCGCTTCATCCACAAAGAGCAGAGATGAGACTCTGAGTCCACCAAGGCAGAAGCCTTCTGCCAACTGGCTACACCTAGAAATTCTATCCATAAAAATTATGAACAGAATGTTTGCTTTTATGTGTAATGTCTTTGTTTATATTGGTAAATAGAGTGCAGTCAGCGTGATTTATGAAGGGCTTATATGTTAAATGAAGAAATAACCTGTTTTTCAACAATCTTTAGGAGTCTGTGTTATTGTACCTACATTATAATCAATCCAGAGCTTTTTGGCCACTTCAAATATCTTTATAAAACTGTGATGTCATATTTGTTGTGATTTCTGCAGCTTTCTGAGCCAGATTTCTGTTTTTAACACATTATAGGACAAGTCATTTGCAGACTTTTAAATACAGGCGATCACTTTTTGGCAAACACCAAAAATCGTTTTTGGCACAACACCAGCAGCTGATGAATGTAACTAATAAAGTAACTTGTAATCTAACTAATTACTTCTAAAATCAAGTAATCAGTAAACTAACTAATTTACTTTTTAAAGGCATAATCAGAAATCAGATTATTTTTTCAAGGTAACTATGCCATCACTGGCTACAACATCCAGAGCCTTCAGGAACTCAGGGCGAATCTCGTCTACCCCAGGGGCCCTGCCACCGAGGAGTTGTTTAACTATCTAAGTGACCACGGTGATGGGCGAGTTGTACCCCTCATCCCCAGACTCTGTTTCCACTACAGAAGGTGTGTCAGTGGGATTAAGGAGGTCCTTGAAGTATGCCTTCCATCACTCGACTATAGCCCCAGTTGAAGCTGCAGCACCCCACCTGTATTATTCAATTCAATTCAGTCTTATGGTCTGTCATGGTTCTGGGTCTGGGATCCACTAATTTTTGTTTTGGTTTAATGAAGTTCTGTTTCATAACTATTTGATTCTTGGTTATTATTTATTCTTATATTTTGAGTTCCTCAGTGTACCTGCCTCCTGTGTCAAGTCTGCATTCTCGTCGCTGTGCTTCTCTGTTTCCTGTTTTACTTTGATAGGTCCTCATCCTGTGTGCTTCTTGTCCAGTTTTGCTTCCTCTTGTCATGCCATGGTTACTTATTTCCAGGTGTGTCCCCATCTGTTTCTGATCCTGTCATTAATCTGCATTTGTATATAAGTCCCAAATTTTCCTCTGTATATGGTTCATTGTTTTTAGTTGCCTCTGTGTGCACCGTGTGTTCAAGTATCAAGTTCTTAGCTTCAAGTTTGTCAGCAAATAAAGTTTGGGGAGGGGGTCACCGACAGCTGCATCTGTGACAAAATACAAAAACACAACAAACAGCACCTGAAAGAGAAGATTACAACAAACACATACTCTTGTTCTGTTGCTTACGTGTGCATGCGTGCGTGCATGTGTGTGTGTGTGTGTGTGTGTGTGTGTGTGTGTGTGTGCGTGTGTCATGAAACGTACTTAATAAAGGGGGTGAGAAGCTGCAACAACAATCCCCAGAGTCAGAGATACAAAGAGATGGACTCAGGAAAACGAGGCAGCCCGCAGCACTCCATGAGCACTGAAGAGCCAAGACCACACATCCCGATGACAATGTGTGGTCAAAACCAGAGAAGAAGGATGGAGGTCCCAGCTGGGGTTCCCAAGGCCAAGAGCACCAGAGATACAGCGACGACCGGCATCCGACCCCACAATAGGCTGGCCATAGCGCTTTGAGTGCTCATACTGAGTAGAAAAGCGCTATATAAGAGCTAGTCCATTTACCATTTACCATCTCTGCACAAGCCAAGGGAGGGCACCAGGTACACGAACTGCCTGACGCCAAGCAGAGCACCCCCCTGATTATTCAAGACCTTGTATGTGAGGAGAAGGATTTTAAATTCTATTCTAGATTTAACAGGGAGCCAATGAAGAGAAGCCAATATGGGAGAAATCTGCTCTCTCTTTCTAGTCCCTGTCAGTACTCTAGCTGCAGCATTTTGGATCAGCTGAAGGCTTTTCAGGGAGCTTTTAGGACAGCCTGATAATAATGAATTACAATAGTCCAGCCTAGAAGTAATAAATGCATGAATTAGCTTTTCAGCATCACTCTGAGAAAGGATGTTTCTAATTATAGAGAGATAGTGCAAGAAACCATTGTTCATTGTCTTCGAGGTGCGAGAGCAGGCATCGTAGAAGGAAATCTGAAACTGCTGGCTAAGGCTAAATGTAGATATTGTAAAATAATAATCATCAGCAGCAGTAATGACACCTGGTTGGAGGTTACAAAAGTTAATATTGAATCGGGGTGTAATTTTAGGGATATTACACAAATGCAAAAAAGCAGTCCTAAATATTTCCTTAAATATGTGCACTGAAGGAAATATTTTATCATTATATTATATTAACCCAAAAGTCAAAACGACCCCCTATGAGCAGCACTTGGTGACAGTGGGAAGGAAAAACTCCCTTTAACAGGAAGAAACTTCCAGCAGAACCAGGCTCAGGGAGGGGGGGGTCATCTGCTGAGAGGAGGGAGACAGGACAGAAGACATATGAAATAAGTGGTCCTCGTGGTCACAGTAAGAAGAACAGAGGACAGGTCCTCGAGGAACTCACATGAGAGGATTGGAGAAAAGTACATAACTGTTAAAAGTCCAGTGACTTCACAATGAGACCCAGTGGTCATCATGTCTGCTGCTGCCTCGGCCCGGCCCCATATTTCCTGAAGCCCAAGAGTAAAATATAGTTATGACCCTGATTGTCCTGCCATTACCTAGAATTCATTTGTAAACAATTTGTCTTCTCAACAGTTGAAATTAGCTTGGAGTTTTTAGATCCATATTATGAATAAACTGTTTGTATACTTTCTGAATTATTATAGTCATGATCCTGTGTCTGTGACCCAACATTATCAGTTTGGGACTTTGAAGTTCTGTTATTGTCACTGTTTGATTCTTAGTTTATTGCAGTTTTTGCAGTTTTGACTTTAATACCTTTTCAAATTTATTTCCAAGTTGCTTTCTTGTGATTATATTCTCTAGCCTTTTAGTTGTAAGGGTTCTGTTATAGTTGTAGTCGTGTGTATTTTATTCCTCGTTTCAGTTTTCATACCTCCCTTGTGTTGTCTGTATCTGGTTGCCTAGTCTCTGTATCAGATGTTTTAGTTAGTTTTGTCTCATGTTCACTGTATTTGTTTTTGCTTCCTTCCACACTCCATGGTTCAGTCCAATCAGTTAATTAAGAATGGAAGTCAGGTGGTGTATCCTCATGTGCATGCTTCATGAAAACACCACCCCGCCCGCCAGTCAGAAATGGACCTCGGAAGAGACAAGGGTTAATAACTGCCATAACAAATTACTTTAAAACCATCTACACCTTAAACACATTTAAATGTGTTAAATCAATACTCAAATCATTCACTGATGTATGGTTTAACAAAATCTTCAGGCAATATCAAAGATGATGATTGATTCATCACCTATATAGTGACGGATGCGGCTCAGAGCTCCTTCACAGACACCTTTTTTTATTGTTGTTGTTGTTGTTGTATATCTTGATGTAGAAGTTCCTTAATAAATCTGTCCTGCATTTGGGTCCAAACTCTGCCTGCTACACTGCTGTGCATGACAAATAAGACTTTAGACTTTGCTGAAGATGGATGTTGAAAGGTTGGGCATCTCCTTCAGCTCCGGTCCATTCTATCTTCTTATGTTCAGTGTTTTAAGGAAGAGTCTAAATGTTTGTCTGGAAGTTCAAATCCAATGTGACCAGAGTGTTGACTGTTTTAATGACAAGCATCTTGCAGAGTTTTTCTGGATTTTGCTACATGTTGTTAACTGCACAGTTACAACCCCATGATGGAAAGACCTCATTTACAACATTTCACTTTTCAAAAGAGAAATGGTACCTAAACTTACAGCAAATCTCTGCAAAGTTCAGGGATGGTAATATTTGGGATTTACTGGAGTGAAATAATACAAGCACGTGGCTTTCATAGAGCCGACAGTTGGCATCAGTCAGTGCTGCTCAGTGTGGACTATTTTGGTGGTGATGCTGAAAGTGATACTTCATTGTGTGGAAGAGGCCTTCATACAAATGGCCAATAAAAATGATGGATGTGCAGAAGGAGTTTCAGAGAGGACCGGAGAGTGAGTGTGAGAGGTTCTACATGTGATTTCTATCAGGGAGACACGTGTCTTTGATGCCTAACGTCTAATGCATACTGTACCTTCAAACTAAAATAATATTTTATGTGGTCTGTATGGACATAAAAACCCAGAACTGCCCGTAGAGCTCCAGTGACTAATCAATTAATCAATTAGTAAAGAAATGAAAACATTTTTTGTTGACGGCCATCTCTCTCTCTGCTGTAACACGGGAACTTTGCTACTTTGGGATGTATAAAGTATGTCTTTTCTCTTGGTATCCAATATTCAGTGGCTTTTCATCTTCATCTTTCCCATTTATTATATAATAAAAGGGTCCAGGTCTACAGCTGGGTGGGCCTGAGAACCTAAACTGATAGGCTGAATTAGGATTATGGAAGGGCCATACACAGCCTGCAGGCCTTGAGTTTAACACACGTCTAAGCCTGTAAACATATTTTATATTTACATACTGAATCTGTGACTGATCTTTGTTACATTTTTGAGATCACTGAGATCTTCTGTGCCACAGGCTGAATGTATAAGAAACTTTAATGTTTTAGCTTCTCTGCAGCTACCTTTGACTCTCCTCCATACTGATCCCTTTGAAAAGAAGCATCTTAAACTTAAAAACTTAAAAAAAAAAAAAAGAGAGACTTTAAATTTAGACTAAAAAGATTGTGTTTTAAAAGAAAATTTAACTTCTGACTCAATTCTGAATCTGGAAAAAAAAAACAGCTAACTTGTCCATTTACTTTGCAGACCTGCACACCCACTGCAGTGTAGCCAAACACGAGTTTATTTAACATCCAAGCTCCCTCCATCCAGGCTCACACGGTCACTCAGTTACTCCTTATTTACTGGTGGACTTTAGCTCAGTCTGAGTGAGGTGTGTGTGTTGGAGGATTATTAAGTAGATATTGATTGTGATTTGATTAAACTCCTGCTAATTTGTTGCAAACCAGCAGGACATTTAATCAAATAAAAATCGATGTAGTCTTAAGAGCCTCTGGAATAGGCGACTACAGTGAAGGTGTTATAAATTACTGGTGAGAGCAGTCGGGCCGATAGGATGATATCTGTGCAGTGAGAGGATGTGTCACTCAGGAACTCCGTGACACACAAAGGGTGCATAGATTCATGTTCAGTGGGGATAAAGAAAGAAAACAACTACTTTTGCCTAATATTTCATGTTTTCTTTTTTTCCTCGATGTCATAACTGTAGACCATCAAATCTGAATTAAACTCAGCAACATAAAGTGATGGCAGCTGAAAAAGCCATCAACGACTTGAAGTGGGTGATGCTGAAGAGGAAATCAAATTTGTATTTCAAACAAGTAAGTAACAAGGTTAATATACATAAAAGACGAATGAACATGAAATCAAAGATATTCACATTAAAAAAAATTAAAAAACTAAAAAAGTAGGAGGACGCAAATGCTTATTAATTCCTACCCCTATCTAGCTCATCATACTTATCTGTTTTGATTATACAATCAAATATATATATACCGTATTTTTCGGACTATACGTCGCTCCGGAGTATAGGTCGCACCAGCCAAAAAATGCATAATAAAGAAGAAAAAAACATATATAGGTCGCACTGGACTATAAGTCGCACTTTTTTGGGGGGGGGGGGGGGATGATATAATCCGAGACCCAGAGCAGAAATTCCATCTTGAAAGGCAATTTAAAATAATAATGGATTAAAGAACAGGACGAACACGGTTACGCCTACGTTATGCTAACGTAGCACATTCAGCTACATGATGCACAACGAACACGTGTTCGGTATGTTAACGTAACATTAAGTATTCAGATAACCATAGCATAAAGAACATGCTAACAAGTTAACCAAACCATCAATCCATTGAATTCTTCATCCTCGGTGTCACTTCTAAACAATTCCGTACACTCCGTAGACGAAGCGCCGCTTCCTCTTCTGTGTCGCGTTAGTCAGACTCGTCGTCAGCTGCAGTTCCAATTATTCCAGCCTTTCTGAATCCCAACAGGATGGTTTGTCACTGAAGCCCATGTTTTCTTGATCCATCCAATGACTTCCAGGAAAGTTGGGTGGCGCATTCTCCCAGTTGCCGTTAAGCTGTGCTCTCCATCCATCATCCACTGCGCCCACAGGTTACGCAAGACTGCCTTAAAGCTGCAGTTCACGGAGATGTCAAGTGGCTGGAGTATTTTGGTTTCATGTGTTATAAATGTCACATATACGTCGCTCCGGAGTATAGGTCGCACCCCCAGCCAAACTATGAAAAAAAGTGCGACTTATACTCCGGAAAATACGGTATACGCTATAAATAAATATGCTAATACACAGTACGTTGTTATATTAATATATACATCTTCATAATTTCACCATTTAACTACATCTATTTAGAAGTTTTTTATATGTCATTATATACAGTTTTAATGTGCAGTACAACCATCTTAATATTTAAAACCCTGCTTCATCCATACACGCCTTTATACGTTTTTTACTATCATTTTTAAACTGATTTGTATTTGTACGTCTTTTCAAATCCTCCATATTATTCCACAGATTCACTCCACAGACTGCGAAATGCACATGCTTCTCATTGTTGTCCTTTTTTAAATTTAGCTCTCTGTCTGTGAACTTTTTTACATATATTTTCTTGCTCTGTATATTATTTGACCAGTTTTAAATTTCACCAGATCCATACATTTCAACATCTTTGACCTTAAAAATAATGAATTTGTGTACTCCAGATGTCCAGCCTTATTAACTATCCTTATTGCTCTTTTTTGTAATATGCATAGTGACTGTAGTGTGCTTTAGTATGTGTTACCCTTATTTCAAATAACATAAAACAAGTGAACAGCATAAAATGGTGATTTCTGGTTATGAATGTGCCTCTTTGCTCTTTTGATTTTACATGTCTAACATGAGGCTTCCAGCAGATGATATGATCTAACATCACACTCAGAAATCTGTTCTCATACACCCATTCTATACATATTATCTACATTACTGGTACTTGATGAGGGTGAGACAAAGCGTCCAGACAAAGAGCGGTTCAAAGACCCCTATGTCTGTAACAACGAGGGAACTGTTTAACCTACCCGGGATAGGGTTAACGGGGCCCCACCCTGGAGCCAGGCCTGGGGAGGGAGCTCGAGGGAGAGTGTCTGGTGGCTGGGCATTAGCCCATGGTGCCCGGCCAGGCGCAGCCCGAAGAGGATACATGGGCCCGCCCTCCTGTAGGCCCACCACCCGCAAGAGGCGTTGTAGGGGTCGGGTGCAGTGTGTGTCGGCAGTGGCCAAGGGCAGAGGCCCTGGCGGACCGATCCCCAGTTATCGAGACTGGCTATTGGGACATGGATTGTCACCTCTCTGGTGGGGAAGGAGCCTGAGCTAGTGCGTGAGGCTGAGAGATACCAGCTAGATATAGTTGGGCTCACTTCAACACATGGCCTGGGCTCTGGAACAAGTCTCCATGAAAGGGGCTGGACTCTGTTCCAGTCTGGAGTTGCCCTCGGTGAGAGGCGGCGAGCTGGGGTGGATATTCTTTTATCCCCCCGGCTTGCTGCCTGCATGTTGGAGTTTTCACTGGTGGACGAGAGGGTTGGAATCAGCACCTCTAAGTCTGAGGCCATGGTCCTCAGCCAGAAGATAGCGGAGTGCCCTCTCCGGTTTAGGGATGAGCTCTTGCCCCAAATGGAGGAGTTCAAGTATCTCGGGGTCTTGTTCACGAGTGACGGGAGAAGGGAGCGGGAGATTGACAGATAGATCAGGGCTGCTTCTGCAGTGATGTGGACGCTGCACCGGTCTGTCATGGTGAAGAGGGAGCTTAGTGTAAAAGCGAAGCTCTCGATTTACCAGTCGATCTACATTCCTACTCTCACCTATCATCACGAGCTTTCGGTAGTGACCGAAAGAATAAGATTATGAATACAAACGGCAGAAATGAGTTTCCTTCGAAGGGTAGCTGGCCTCTCCCTTAGAGATAAGGTGAGGAGTGCGGCCATCCGGGAGGGGCTCAGAGTAGAGCCGCTGCTCCTCCATTGAAAGGAGCCAGTTGAGGTGGCTCGGGCATCTGATTAGGATGGCTCCTGGCCGCCTCTTGGGTGAGGTGTTCTGGGCATGTCCCACCGGGAGGAGGCCCTGTGGTAGACCCAGGACACGCTGGGGAGATTATATCTCTTGGCTGGCCTGGGAACGCCTTGGTGTCCCTCCAGATAAGCTGGAGGAGGTGGCTGGGGAGAGGGAAGCCTGGGCTTCTCTGCTTAGGCTCCTGCGCCCGTGACCCGGCCCTGGATAAGCGGAAGAGAATGGATGGATGGATGGATAGATGGATGGATGGATGGATGGACTGGTACTTGATTAGTTATTGTTTTCCAAACCACAAAATCTTTGTTTTGCTCAAATTTATTTAAAATTTGTTCATATCAAACCATTGCTTCAATTTATTCATTTCTGTTATGATTACCTCTAAAAGCTGTGGTAAATTCACCTGACCAAAAAGATATTTGTATCATCCACAACATATAAATTTCAGTATGTTTGAGATTCTCCATATGTTGTTTACGTATAATACGAATGATTTTGGACCTAGCACTGACCCCGCCACAACATATATTCATGCAGGGTGATTTGTATTCACCTACTTCTACAAAGTGCTGCCTATGTCTTAAGTATCTCATCAACCAATTAAGTTCAACCCCTCTGATACTGGACCTTTTCAATTTGTTGAATAGTATGTTCTGATCAGTTGTGTCAAAAGTTGTTTTTTTGTTAAGGTCTATAAATATTTCTGCTGTATACCCTTTTTTTTCTATACAATTTGAGATTTCGTCATTTGATTCCAAAATGACAAGGATATTGTCTTTTCTGAATCCATATTGGCTGTCAGTGAGCAGTTTGTGTTGCTCAACGAAATCATACAATCTGTCTGTGTAGAGTTTGTCCAGTTTCTTGGAGAATTGTGAGAGCAAAGAAACATGTCTGTAACTGGTGAAATGGTCACCTGCTTTATATAAAGTATCACTCTTTCTATCTTTATCTTGTTTGGAAATATACTGGTTTGAAAAGCCAATCACACATGTGTGATAGTGGTTTTTCAACTTATTCAGTAATTTTTTTTTTTTTTTTGTTATATCAGTATCATTCTAGTCAGTTGTTTAGTCTTACTTTTTTCTTTTTACAGTTTCTGTAATTTCTTTTCCTTTTCCTGCTCTAAAAAGATAGAGTGAGGATTCTTTCCACTAGCTTTCTCCAACCCCTTCTCATTACAAAAAAATAAATAATCCCAACTTGCCCTGCAGGCGCCCTTTGTCCTCCAAGCTCAGGTCCTCTGCCAGACGCCTGGAGCTTGAGGGTCCTGCACAGTATCTTAGCTGTTCCCAGGACTGCGCTCTTCTGGACAGAGATCTCAGATGTTGTTCCGGGAATCTTCTGGAGCCATTCTCCCAGTTTGGGGGTCACTGCCCTGAGTGATCCGATTACCACGGGGACCACTGTTACCTTCACCTTCCACATCTTCTCTAGCTCTTCTCTGAGCCCTTGGTATCTGATCCTCTTGTTACATTGTGTCCGTATTTAAATCCTTAGTCTGTGTCAGTTCTTTGTCGCATCGTTGTCAGTTTATAATCATCAAAATTAAAGAAATAAACATTTAAAATTTATCAGTCTGTGTGTAATGAAATGAATATAATATACAAGTTTTATTTCAGTAATTCCATTCAAAAAATGAATCAACTTTTTCATGATATTCTAATTTTAAGACCAGTGATGTACAAGTTAAATTGAAGTACAATAAGGAGGGTGGTAATGCAGCTTGTTTCAGTTTGGTTCATCAAGAAAACTAAATTCTCCAATCCAGGATTTGCAGTTCATGCCACTTAGTTAAATCTTTCACTCCACAAGATGAACCCAAAACAGGAAGATACAGTTCTGTTTAAATGTTACATAAGGAAATGAGTAGAAAGAACCAGGAGAGCAACCAGCCCTCAAGCCTTAACTGGTCACCACGGTGCAGGATGACCCAGCAGAACTACAGGAGTACGGGCTACAAGACTCGTGGTGAGGTTATCACCAACAGTAGGTGCAAAATACTTGGGGCAGGCTGAGATGTGGAGCACAAACAAGCTTAGAGAAAACTGGGTGGAGGCTCATTATTGTAGAGAAACAGTGACCATGTGATGAGCAGCAGCAAAGGACTCTTCTCCCTCTTCACCCTGAATCACCCTCATAGCCTGCGTTTTGAGACAGTGCTGCATCAGTGTAACAGAGTTTGGTGATTTAATTGCAGTTTTCCCAAAGCTTCTGCAGGCAGATCAAATAACGGCAAGCGTTTATGTTGCGACCCTGGCAATAACCTGCGAGTCACGGGGTCACTGTGAACACTGGGTGTCAATTATACCTCCTCCATATGTGCAGCTCTGCGCCGATTATCTTCATTGCTTGTGGTTCACAGCATGACCTCCCTGCAGCCCAGCAGGGACAAACACATCAGGACTTCATGTAGCACGCCTCCTGACTTTTATAATGCCTCCACATCCCACATCAACATTTTCCTGCTGTCCGTCATAGCTGGGTTTTGAGGGAAATCAGTTTGCCCCAGAGACTTCATTAGTTTAAGTAAAATTATGTAAAATATTGTTTTAACTCAACCCTAAGCTTGTTTCAGTGCATCAGTGCTCTCACTGATTCACTGTGCTTAAAGTGAGTGATGGCAGTTTGTTTGCTTTCTGACTGAGACCTTAAGCATGCATGCTTTGTAAATATGCTGCTAAAGAAAAGTCACTGTCTGTGGCCTACATACAACATACATCTAAATGTGTCACTGAAGTGCAAGCATGTTTAAAATAATGGTCATACAACCCCAATTAAGGATTCTCTGTAAAATGCAGCATATTGCTCACACAGGCCTCCTCCATCTGGGCAAAAGGCTGCTGTGGCTCATTGTCTAAAAATAGGGATGAAGACAAATTGTTATCATTTGCCAAAGCCCATGACAATAATGATGAAATGAACACTTTCCCCTTTTCTACCATGCCCTCTGAAGTCATTGCTTAAGGCCTTCTCCTCTTTTTTCCTCAGCTTCCTCTGTCCTCTTCATATCGCCGTATGGTCTCAAGTATTAAGTGAATAAACATCATCAGTACTCTCTGACATCATCAGGGTTAGGGTTAATCACTTCATTTTATTTCCTTTTATTCTCCTCATTCTTCTGCTCTGTTAGATATGTAATCACGGTGGCACAGGTGTGTTGACAGTTGGAGGTGTGGGCTCCTTGATGTGTTGATTGATCACCAATCAGGCCTGACCGTGCCCCCCCCCCCCCCCCCCCCCCCAACACACACACACCCACCACCACCCCTAACCTCATCCCTCCACCAACCAGACTGTCTCAAAACAAACGCCCTTCACCTGAGCTGATATGTACAAAAATATTATTACCCTCAGAGAGTGTGTGTGTGTGTGTGTGTGTGTGTGTGTGTGTGTGTGTGTGTGTGTGTGTGTGTGTGTGTGTGTGTCCAAACATAAGAACTCAGTCCAGCAGGTTATGTCATATTAACTCATTATTTGATGTCCAGTAGAGGCAGGGTGCAGGTAGAGAAGGCAGCAGCAGCTCTGCAGTAGAACAGTTCACACTTGGGGATAAATCAGTCTAGCGATAGGTGGCTGTGTGTAAAGATGAATGTGTTATTAAAGCTTTTTTTTTTATCTCATTAAAAAATGTTGCTCTGTCACCAACAAATCTGCTTTTGATTAAAAAAACCCTGCATATTCTTACTGATGATTGGCTGACATGGCAGGGTCATCAGCTAATGCAGCTCACCTGAGCCTTCCAGGTACAAAAACTGGGCCAAATAAACTGCTCAGTCTCTTGCTTCACTCACCCTTCATCAACCCACTCCAGTGTTTGGTGTTTTATGGCTTATTTTTAATAAATTAACTTTTATTTGAGTAAACATCTGCTTTCAGACAGTCCAAGCCCACTGACACGTGTAAATACAAAAAACAAAACAAAAGAGAAAGTAGAACTGTATAATTTTGCACCTCAGCTTGTTCGTAACCTCCGTAGATTCCAAAAATCTATTGTGAATATCTGTAAATGAATTTCTTTAGTATGCATCATAACACAGAGCATAGAAACAAAAAGCACCTCGTTGGACAGAGTAAACATCGATGAGGGGACACCTGAACATGTTTTCCTGCAGATCTTTGCTTCTGTGTGTGCAGCTGACAATCCACGAGGGAGCCGGGTCAGAGCTTGTTCAGCTGTGCATGCTGACAAATTATTTGTGGAATTGTTGCATTCACAGTCACTTAAATAGGAATCTGTCAGACAGGAGGAGAGGGCTAGCATCAGCGCTCACTGTCACACAGCTTCCTCCTTTCACTGTCCTCCTTCTTCTGATTGCTTTCCCAGTCCTCTCCCTCCTTCCTCTCACCATCCTATGATGATGGATTGGGCCTAATGCAAATTTACAACCATTTTATATGTCGCAGGCTTCTCCCAGCTGGCTGTAAGACCATTGCTCAACATGATCTTACTTCCAAGATGTCTGCCTCTAAACAGCCAGTATCATTGGCCTCCTCTCAATCTCCCAGCTTCACACACACAGCTGGATAGAGATTAATGTATCTGTGGGCCTCGGCCGCAGCTGATCCTCCATGCTGTTTATACATGGTGACTATGCACAGAGCAGCAAGAGCTCCCTGCTTGGCGGGTGCCATGCTGCTTTTCCCCTCTGACCTGTTCCTGCCTGTCCTTTGTGTGGTGACAGCCGTACGGTGTGTGTTAGAGATATGTGTCCCCAACATTGTTGTATATCAACCCTTCTGGATGGTGGGATAGAAAACCGAATGCAAGAAGAAAGGAGACAGTTTTTCACCCTATCAGCTCAGAAAGGCAATGTTGTGCCCTTGTAATTGAGGAGGTATCTCATCTATCAACAGTGCCACCCCGGATAATAAATATAGTACACAGTAGCTCCTCTGAGATTTAAAGAGTGCTCTGTGTGTGTGTGTGTGCGTGGTGTTTGTGTGTGTGTGTGTGTGAGAGAGAGAGAGCGAGAAAGAGAGAGTGAGGGGAAAAACTAGAACAGGTGCCTTTGCCCTGATGAACCACCTTTGTGTGGTTCAGGGAGTTCATGGTCTGATTTTTGGGTTTGTGTGAAATCAGTCAGTGTTTGGACAATAAGTCACCACCTATGTGCCCACTGAATACTTGGAGAATTTAAAAAAAAAAAATCTATTTATTAGATTTTATAACAAATTCAGAAGATCAAAGCAAATCAGGATTCAGAGAAATAACAAATATATGAGAAAACAGTCAATGGTAACCAAAACCCCAATCCATCCCCACTGTTGGCACCTATTCCACTATAATATCAGGAAAAAGCTGTTTGCTTGTTTGTTTTTGAACAACCAATATATTGCTCCTGTAACAGCTTTTTCCTGAGGATTTTTTTCATATCTTTGAAGCATACGTGGGTTTTTGCACAATAAAAAAAGCAGCGGGAGAAGGTGAAACACAGAGAGGACTCCAATCCTCAAGGAGAGCCACCAAAGCTCTCTCGTAAAGCCTGCACTCCCCTCACCTGTTAGCAGTTCCCCAATCAACTCTGGAGGGAGGCAGCAGTCTGTGTTTGGTTCTATAACTTGACTTGAAAAGTTACATCAGGTATCGGTCACTATTCGGTTCAGTTCTGTGTTGTGTGTTTGCCACGTGTCTGTCAAGTGTAGGCTGTGTAGCTGGCAGGGTTGGACCTCAATGCAGGACGCGTCAGAACAGAGTTGCACTCAAAAACAGCTTTCATGCTGGAGGCGTTCCCACAATGTCCCAAAACATAAAATACAAAACATTAAATCCCAAATCACGAAATCCAAGGCACATGAGTAATCTAAAGTACAGAAGGCCTTGGAGAACAGAAGGGAAAACTTGGGAGGACGACGTGACACATAAAACAACAACGCAACAAAGAACTGAAACAGACAGAGGACATAGAGACGCAGCATAATGAGAGGATCATTCTGTGGAAACACAGCTGGGAATAATTAAACAGGACAAGACCAGGAAGCAAACAAATACAAGGCAGATGAGACTGACAAAGCAAACCAGGAAAAAGCAGGCACGGGACAGAGACGCAGAGTCACAACACTGAAGAAGTAGAAGAAGAAGAAGAAGAAGAAGAAGAATTTATTGTTCCGCAAAGGGGAAATTCAAGTATAACAGAAGCCACAGGTATAAAAATTCACATTGTTGAAAACAATATATACAAAAACCCCCAAAAAACAACACATATACAGTGGTTAACAATGACACATATACAGTGGGTGTGGAAAGTATTCAGACCCCTTTAAATTTTTCACTCTTTGTTTCATTGCAGCCATTTGCTAAAATTCAAAAAGTTCATTTATTTCTCATTAATGTTCACTCAGCACCCCATCTTGACAGAAAAAAACAGAAATGTAGAAATTTGTGTGAATTTATCAAAAAAAGAAAAACTGAAATATCACATGGTCATAAGTATCAGACCTTTGCTGCTCACATGCTGTCCATTTCTTCTGGTCCTCCTTGAGATGGTTCTACTCCTTCATTGGAGTCCAGCTGTGTTTAAATTAAACTCACGGACTTGATTAGGAAAGGCACACACCTGTCTATATAAGACCTCACAGTGCATGTCAGAGCAAATCAGGATCATGAAGTCGAAGGAACTGCCCAAGGAGCTCAGAGACAGAATTGTTGGCACAGATCTTGACGAAGGTTACAAAAGAATTTTTGCAGCACTCAAGGTTCCTCAGAACACAGTGGCCTCCATAATCCTTAAATGGAAGAAGTTTGGGATGACCAGAACTCTTCTAGACCTGGCTGTCCAGCCAAACTGAGCAATCGTGAGAGAAGAGCCTTGGTGAGAGGACCAAAAGATCACTGTGGCTGAGCTCCAGAGATGCAGTAGGGAGATGGGAGAAAGCTCTACAAGTCAACTATCACTGCAGCCCTCCACCAGTCGGGGCTTTATGGCAGAGTGGCCTGAGGGAAGCCTCTCCTCAGTGCAGACATGTGAAACCCTGCATAGAGTTTGCCAAAAACCACATGAAGGACTCCCAGACTATGAGAAATAAGATTCTCTGGTCTGATGAGACGAACATTGAACTTTTTGGTGTTAATTCTAGCGGTATGTGTGGAGAACACCAGGCACTTCTCATCACCTGCCCAATACAATCCCAACAGTGAAACATGGTGGTGGCAGCATCATGCTGTGGGGTGTTTTTCAGCTGCAGGGACAGGGACGACTGGTTGCAATTGAAGGAAAGATGAATGCGGCCAAGTACAGAGATATCCTGGAAGAAAACCTCTTCCAGAGTGAACCTTGTTGGAGGTTCACCTTCCAACAAGACAATGACCCAAAGCACACACTACAATTACAAAGGAGTGACTTCACTAACAACACCTTCTGTGACCATTCTTGACTGGTCCAGCCAGAGCCCTGACCTAAACCCAACTGAGCATCTCTGGAGAGACCGGAAAATGGCCGTCCACCAACGTTCACCATCCAACCTGAGGAACTGAGAGGATCTGCAAGGAAGGATGGCAGAGAATCCCCAAATCCAGTGTGAAAAACTTGTGCATCATTCCAAGAAGACTCATGCTGTACGAGCTCAAAGGTGCTTCTACTCAATACTGAGCAAAGTGTCTGAATACTTATGACCATGTGATATTTCAGTTTTTCTTTTTTAATAAATTCGCAAAAATTTCTACATTTCTGTTTTTTTTCTGTCAGATGGGGTGCTGAGTGGAACATTAATGAGAAATAAAATGAACTTTTTTGATTTTTAGCAAATGGCCTGCAATGAAACAAAGAGTAAAAAATGGGTCTGAATACTTTCCGTACCCACTGTATATACTGTACAAGAATATAATAGAAAATACTCTTCAGTAAGAAATAGGCATAAATATAGTTCACTTCAAAATGTCCATAATGTGCCTGTGTGTTGAATTTTGAACAAGACAGACTATTTACAAAATCCATCCATCCATCCATCCATCCATCCATCCATCCATCCATCCATCCATCCATCCATCCATCCATTCTCTTCGCTTATCCGGGGCCAGGTCACGGGGGCAGGAGCCTAAGCAGAGAGCCCAGGCTTCCCTTTCCCCCGCCAGACCACCTCCTCCAGCTCATCCGGAGGGACCCCAAAGTCGTTCCTAAGCCAGCTGAGAGATATAATCTCTCCAGCCGTGTCCTGGGTCTACCACGGGGCCTCCTCCCGGTGGGACATGCCTAGAAACCTCACCCAAAAGGCGGCCAGGAGGCATCCTAATCATATTCCGAGCCACCTCAACTGACTCCTTTCGATGTGGAGGAGCAGCGGCTCTACTCTGAGCCCTCCCGGATGGCTGCACTCCTCACCTTATCTCTAAGGGAGAGGCCAGCCACCCTTCGAAGGAAACTCATTTCTGCCGCTTGTAGTCGCGATCTTATTCTTTTCGGTCACTACCCAAAGCTCGTGTCCATAGGTGAGGGTAGGAACGTAGATCGACCGGTAAATCGAGAGCTTCGCTTTACACTCAGCTCCCTCTTCAACCACAACAGACCGGTGCAAGCGTCCGCATCACTGCAGAAGCAGCCCCGATCCGTCTGTTGGATCTCCCGCTCCCTTCTCCCATCACTCGTGAACAAGACCCCGAGATACTTGAACTTCCTCCACTTGGGCAAGAGCCCCATCCCTAAGCCGGAGAGGGCACTCCACTATTTCTGGCTGAGGACCATGGCCTCAGAATATAGGGTGCTGATTCCAATGCCAACCGCTTCACACTCGGTTGTGAACCATTCCACTGTGAGCTGGAGGCCACCCCCTGAGGAAGCCAAAAGAACCGCATCATCTGCAAAGAGCATAGATGAGACTCTGAGGGCCACCAAGGAAGAAGCCTTCCTCCACCTGGCTACGCCTAGAAATTCTGTCCATAAAAATTATGAACAGAATTGGTGACAAGGGCAGCCCTGACGGAGTCCAACACCCACAGGAAACGAATCCGAATTATTTCTTACTGTATTTACATTACAGTATATACAAAAGCAGCATGGACGTAAATGCCTATTGATTGATTGGGGGGGGGGGGGGGGGGGGGGGGGGGGGGGGGGGGGGGGGGGGGGGGGGGGGGGGGGGGGGGGGGGGGGGGGGGGGGGGGGGGGGGGGGGGGGGGGGGGGGGGGGGGGGGGGGGGGGGGGGGGGGGGGGGGGGGGGGGGGGGGGAGGGGGGGGGGGGGGGGGGGTTTCCGGTGCCTGCGCCCTGCCACTGGTGTGTGCAGGGTCTGACCTCTGGGGAGGGCTGGCTTCCCGTTGCCTCGGGTTCTCTGGGGCCCTTGCTCCTTGGCTGGGAGGGCTCCGTCTGGGACCTTCCTCTCCCTTCTGCTGGGGCGGGCATGCGGTTGTCATTGGAATGTGTGGCTGCGGGTCTTCGTGGCTCTTGATAGGCTGGCCGGGTTTCCTCGGTCTTTCTCTACATGCCTCTGGCTTCTGATAGGTCGAACTGTGGCTTTCCACCCTCATTATTAGTACATTTCATGACATAGACCAAACACTCATACAATCACAACACAACAAAATTGTTGGTTTGTGTAGCTTTTTTTTTCCCACATAAATTTATTTTTCCAAGTATTATTTGTTTTTTGTATGTTGTTTTTTTTTTTCTCTTACAGGTAACGCAGTTAATGAACCATTTTGGTTTATTTACTTGTGCTCTATCCCCTTTTTCTATTTTCTCCCCATTCTGTCTTTTTTCTTCTCTCTTTCTTTTTCTTTCCTTTCTCTTTTTATTTCCTCATCCTGTCAGCTCTGGCACAGATATATGTATGTGAAAAATAACACAAATAAATAAAATAAATGGACAAACATTACAAAAGAGGACCCAATGGAGAATCTATAGAGCTCACCTTGAAAGAGCAAATATGTTTGGCACAACAGTGCATTCAGATCACATTTCTGCTTGCAAAATCTGCCAGACATGACAGGCTTAAAAAAATAAATATGACAAAATTAGTAACACACAGTGACTTGGATAAGTTACTTTGATCTGATTACTGGACTGCAAATAGTAACGAGTTAGATTACTCATTACCAAAAAAGGAGGTCAGATTAGAGTAACGTGTTACTGATATCACTGAATATAAATAACCATAATTAACGAAATACAGAACACTAAACAAACTGAAAATCTAAATAAGCAAACACAACTAAACAGAACCATAAGAGCAAGAACACAAAATGCTAGGCATACGGCCCAGGACCCTGACAGTGTCAGCAGCAGGAAAGCAGGAGGAAGCTAACAATAAAAAGGGTCAGCAGTTTGGAGATATTTCACACTGACACACCAACAGCTTTTCTGTTTTTGCTTCAAATAGTTTTTTAAACTCCAGCGATGGTCAAAGTGAGTCGACATGGCTGACAAACTGCTTTCCCTCTCTCATTAAAGGCCCTTTCACACCAGACGCATAAATTCCGTGCGAATGTTTCGTGCGTTAAAAATATTTTTCGGACTCTCCTGTTCTTGATGCAGCCGTTCACACCAACCGCGTCATTTCACAGGACGAATTTGCGCATTTATTTTTTCGGATCAAGTTCGATTTTTCTGACTTTCGCAAGCGAACAAACAGGACTGACCAATCAGAGCGCTGCATTTAGCAGCATGCGAGGTCATAGCTCAAAACACGAACCGATGTACTGAATATACAGTGATGTTGGAACAATAAAATCATAATATTTTACCTCAGACACACAGCTACATGCTGCTCCGGGTCAGTCGGCTCTCTGATATTATCCTCTGCCTCCTCACATGTGATCCCAACTCTGCCAACAAGAGCTCAAACTTTCCCACTGACATCCAGAAATTTGAGTGAAAGCATCTGCCTAAACTCTGCTCCCACTGAGGTCGATTATCTCGTCAATAGTTTTACATCCTCACTGCGTATAACTTTGGATACTGTGGCTCCTCTGAAAAGGAAAGCTTCAAATCAGAAGTGCCTGACTCCGTGGTATAATTCACAAACGCACACTTAAAGCAGATAACCCGAAAGCTGGAGAGGGAATGGCGTCTCACTAAATTAGAAATGCTCATTTAGCCTGGAAAAAGAGTTTGTTGCTCTATAAAAAAGCCCTCCGTAAAGCTAGGACATCTTACTATTCATCATTAATTGAAGAAAATAAGAACAACCCCAGGTTTGTTTTCAGCAGTAGCCAGGCTGACAAAGAGTCAGAGCTCTGTAGAGCCGAGTATTCCTTTCACTTTAACTAGTAGTGACTTCATGGATTTCTTTACAAATAAAATTTTAGACATTAGAGAAAAAAATTATTCATAACCATCTTAAAGACATATCTCATGTTCAGCTGCTTTCAGCACTGGTATTTGTTGCATACTATAGGTATTAAAGGTACTGCACTGCAGTGGTTTGAATCATATTTATCTAATAGACTCCAATTTGTTCATGTAAATGGGGAGTCTTCTTCACACACTAAGGTTAATTATGGAGTTCCACAGGGTTCTGTGCTAGGACCAATTTTATTTACATTATACACACTTCCCTTAGGCAGTATTATTAGAAAGCACTGCATCACTTTTCATTGTTATGCAGATGATACTCAGCTTTACCTATCATGAAGCCAGATGACACACATCAATTAGTTAAACTGCAGGAATGTCTTAAAGACATTAAGGACTGGATGACCTCTAATTTCCTGCTTCTAATTCAGATCAAACTGAAGTTCTTGTCTCGGCCCCACAAATCTTAGAAACATGGTGTCAAACCAGATACTTACTCTGGATGGCATTACTTTGGCCTCCAGTAACACTGTGAGAAATCTAGGAGTCATTTTTGACCAGGATAGTCCTTCAATGCACATATTAAACAAATATGTAGGACTGATTTTATTTGCATTTGTGCAATTTCTAAAATTAGAAACATCCTTCTCAGAGTGATGCTGAAAAGCTCATTCATGCATTTATTACTTCTAGGCTGGACTATTGTAATTCATTATTATCAGGCTGTCCTAAAAGCTCCCTGAAAAGCCTTCAGCTGATCCAAATGCTGCAGCTAGAGTACTGACAGGGACTAGAAAGAGAGAGCAGATTTCTCCCATATTGGCTTCTCTTCATTGGCTCCCTGTTAAATCTAGAATTGGATATTCAAAAGTGGGATGGGAGGCTGGATCAGGTGACCTTGAATCCTCCCTTAGTTATGCTGCTATAGGTCTAAGCTGCTGGGGGGTTCCCATGATGCACTTAAGTGTTTCTTCTTCAACTTTTTTCACTCTGTGTGTTTATACACTACTCTGCATTTAATCATTAGTTATTATTAACCTCTGGCTCTCTCCTGTGGTTTGCCCTTTTGCCTGTCTGTCTCTGCTCTCTTCTCTCTCCCCTCAGATGACCGCTCCTCCCTGAGCCTGGTTCTGCTGGAGGTTTGTTCATGTTTAAAGGGAGTTTTTCCTTCCTACTTTCACAAAGTGCTAGGTATGAACCGATACCTGAACACACAGTAAAACTATGACATTTTATTCCTGACTGCCTTTCAAGACGCTCAGTGTCACCTTACAGAGCAACAGTAAAATAATATAGAACAACAAATAGAGGCAAGAAAACACTAACATGGAAACAGTAAAATAAGTAAACTGAAATCCTTAAAAACCATCCTAGTTAGATTCCACATGCTTGTTTGAACAGGTGAGTTTTTAGACAGGACTTAAAGAGGGATGAGTGTCTATGTCCTTCAGTGATGGTGGGAGTGAGTTCCAGAGGCTGTGTACAGAACGCCCCGGACCCCACTGTAGATAGACCTACAGGAGGTGTAGTGAGAAGCATGGAAAAAGTGTAATGAAGTGTATGTGAGGGAGTGTAAGAATGAGTGAGAGCATGATGTGTGCGGGTGCAAGGTTTTAAGAGATTTGTAGGTGAGGAGGAGAATCTTATATTCAATACGATGGATTACAGGAAGCCAGTGGAGCTTGTGAAGGATGGGGGTGTCATGGTCCTGGGCCGGTGGCACAGTGTTTTGAGTTTCTTTTGTATAGCTCTGTTTTGTTTTTCTGGGGTTGTGCCTTTTAGTGTTTCTTGTAGATAGTTTTCTTAGTTGATGTTCTGTTTAATTTCCCTTCCTGTTGTTTCTTTGTGAATGTCTGATCCCCTTTGTCAAGTTCCCTGTGTTAGGTCTGCGTGTGTTTTGTTCACCTTCTGGTTTTATTTTGGTAGTTGGGTACTCCTTGTGTTTTGTGTTGTTTTACTTCCTGTTATTAGTCTCATTCATTTCACCTGTTGTTCCCAGTTGTTTCCCCTCACCCCTCGTTTCCTCTGTGTATTTAAGTCATTTTTTATGTCTGTGTGACATTCCTGCTGTTTCTTTCGAGTTTTTCTAGTTTGCTGTTTCGAGTTTTCCAGTTTTGTATTTCTAGTTTCAGGGTTTTCTTTGTACAGCTGCCTTCGGTTCAGCCTTCTCAGTTTATGACATCTTAAATAAAATCTCAAGTTTCTATCCTGCACTCTCCTGTGTCCTGCTTTGAGGTCCCTCCTGCTTAGTTTGCCGCAGCAGTCGTGACAGGGGTGATGTGTTGAGTGGAGGGGGTTCGGGTAATGACGCGGGCAGTGGAATTCCGGACCATCTGAAGTTCACAGAGGATATGGGCCTCATAGGAGAGCGTGCTATCCAGGATGACACCCAGACTCTGACTTGGGAAGAGATGGGGGTGATGGAGTTTTCGATAGTGATGTAAAATGATTTGATTTGGCAAGAGTGGACTTTGTGTGGACTTTGGGATTTTAAAATGTGTCTGTGCAAGCAGTGAGCAGATGAACCAGCTGTACAGGTGGTTGTTGAGTGGGAGGCTGTTTGTGGGGGTTGTTCAGATGTTTAATTGTGACTAGAAATGTGTGCTTGGTATGAGTGGAACTGGGAGAGGGAGGGGGCAGAGGGTGCCATGCTCGTGTTTATACTGCGTATGAAACTCATCACTCATTAGACATTGGCTCGTCAGAGCTCTTCATTACCAGCATGAGGTTAATTAGCATGGCCATGTTGGTTCAGTGTGTTTGTGTGTCACATGAGTTGTTATAGATGTCACACAGGACTGATAGAAGGCCTGCAGTCAAACATGGAGGCTGGATGTTGACAAAGAGTGCAGTCTGTCTCACTCAAACATGCTCTCTCTGGCTAATTGGACCCTGTGGATATCTCTGCCATGAAGGATGTTTGTATATGAGCATATTTGGTGAGATGCAGCAGAGCTTGGAGCGTACAGACTGATGTCCAAGCAGTTTATGAGGTAAGCCTCACTATAAACTGTCTTTGGAGCTTGAAAAAGGCGACTGGACTTCTTTTTGTTTCTTGAAGACGTTTCACCTCTCATCCGAAAGGCTTCTTCAGTTCTCAACCAAATGGTGGAGAGACCCAGGTATTTAAACCCCTGTGGGCGTAGTCCCCTGGAGGTGGTTATGACCCTCTATTGATCATGTGCTTGAACACATGTGCCCAGGTGTGAAGGGGGCGTGGGTCATATTTAATCAGTGGTTTCAGTTGAAACCAACTTAGGACTCCGCTCCATTGTTTCCTGTGGCCTATTGAGGTCACTGGAACAAAGGTGTGAATGGGGGTTGAGACGTCTGGGAAGGAGCTCAGGACAGCACTGTAACGGGGGAAAGTTGGTGACGTAATCCACCTCCTCTGTTCAATGATGGTTGTTCACAGTGGACATAGATGGCTTCTTTCACTCCTCTTTCAAACCATCTGTTTTCCCTGTCCAAAATGTGAACATTGGCATCCTCAAAAGAGTGCCCTTTTTCCTTCAGATGCAGATGTACTGCTGAATCTTGTCCTGTCGAAGTGGCTCTTCTATGTTGTGCCATCGTTTGTGAAGAGGCTGTTTGGTTTCACCAATGTAGAGGTCCGAGCACTCTTCACTGCACTGAACAGCATACACTACATCGCTGATCTTGTGTTTGGCGGGTTTGTCCTTGGGATGAACCAGTTTTTGTCTTAGGGTGTGACTTGGTTTGAAGTATACTGAGATGTCATGCTTGGAGAAAATTCTTCTGAGTTTCTCTGACAAGCCTGACACATATGGGATGACAATGTTGTTCCTCTTGTCCTTCCTATTCTCTGTAGTTTGTGTTTGGCCTTCATTCCTGTGCATCTTAGCTGATTTGATGAAGGCCCAGTTGGGGTAACCGCATGTTTTGAGGGCTTTCTTAATGTGTGTGTGTTCCTTAGCTTCCCTTCTGCCTTAGAGGGAACACTTTCCGCACGGTGTTGTAGGGTCCTGATCACCCCAAGTTTGTGTTCCAGAGGGTGGTGGGAGTCAAAGAGGAGATACTGGTCTGTGTGTGTGGGCTTCCGGTAAACTTCAATGTTGAGGCTTCCATCTTCCTCGATAAGCACCGCACAGTCCAGGAATGGTAACTTGTTATCTCTGGTGTCCTCCCTGGTAAACGTATGTATTTATCCACTGAGTTAATGTGACGAGTGAAGGCTTCTACTTCTTGGGTTTTGATTTTGACCAGGTGTCATCTACATATCTGTACCAGTGGCTAGGTGCCGTCCCTTTGAAAGAACCAAGAGCTTTACTTTCCACTTCCTCCATGTAAAGGTTGGCTACAATGGGAGACACTGGGGAGCCCATGGCACATCCATGCTTCTGTATTTTGTATTCTGAATTTTCTCCAAGCATGACATCTCAGTATACTTCAAACCAAGTCACACCCTAAGACAAAAACTGGTTCATCCCAAGGACAAACCCGCCAAACACAAGATCAGCGATGTAGTGTATGCTGTTCAGTGCAGTGAAGAGTGCTCGGACCTCTACATTGGTGAAACCAAACAGCCTCTTCACAAACGAATGGCACAACATAGAAGAGCCACTTCGACAGGACAAGATTCAGCAGTACATCTGCATCTGAAGGAAAAAGGGCACTCTTTTGAGGATGCCAATGTTCACATTTTGGACAGGGAAAACAGATGGTTTGAAAGAGGAGTGAAAGAAGCCATCTATGTCCACTGTGAACAACCATCATTGAACAGAGGAGGTGGATTACGTCACCAACTTTCCCCCGCTTACAGTGCTGTCCTGAGCTCCCTTCCCAGACGTCTCAACCCCCATTCACACCTTTGTTCCAGTGACCTCAATAGGCCACAGGAAACAATGGAGGCGGAGTCCTAAGTTGGTTTCAACTGAAACCACTGATTAAATATGACCCACGCCCCCTTCACACCTGGGCACATTGTTCAAGCACATGATCAATAGAGGGTCATAACCCCTCCAGGGGACTACGCCCACAGGGGTTTAATACCTGGGTCTCTCCACCATTTGGTTGAGAACTGAAGAAGCCTTTCGGATGAGAGGTGAAACGTCTTCAAGAAACAAAAAGAAGTCCAGTCGCCTTTTTCAAGCTCCAAAGACTACTATGACCTGGATAACTGAGAATCTACACAGACATACTCACTATAAACTGCTCCCCCTGTATGTGATAACAGCACCAAAAAAATCTGAATGTTAAAAAACCCTGCGGTGACAAAGTAATGCATGTTCATCCAAAGACGTTCACAAAAGACGGCACAGCAACAGTGAGGTCACACACTTGCTTCTGGATATTTCACAGCTTCAACTTTAGTTGCCACCATGTTGTGCTTTTTGTTTTTATTTGCTTCCAGAAGCATCGGCTGATGCTGGGATCCCAGGACATCGTTTCACTGAGTAAAGATGGCATTTTTTCCTTGTGCTCTCCAGGTCTGCAGGCTTTGACAGAGGACAGTTAGTTTGGCCTAAATATAATATGTTAGCTAAATATGTTCAGGTATTTGATGAGATTATGAGACATAATCAGCAAACATTCAGCTTACAGGAAATCTGGCTGTGAGTGATGTTTGCAAAAATCCCCTTTGAAAAATGTTTTTGTTTTATCGTTGCTGGCTCTGCTTGTCATAATGATAAAAACAACACGATCTTCATTTAAGCTTCAGTATGACAAGTGTGACACCTTTCCCAAGACACCCATGTGTAAACCCAGAAGGGATTTGAGATGAGAAAACAAAATGAACGACTGAAGTACAAAAAGGAGAAAAGATTATAAACACCGTGTCACTCGGGCTATTTGTCAGGACTATGAACTTCTCTCACTTCCCTATCTTCTTCTTTAGCCCCTTCTCTGAAGAAGTATTAATTTATAAATTTCCCCTCCATTTAACGACCCCATTTGGAGAATTTGAGTTTGATCCTCACCGGCTCAGCGAGGCGTGAAGATGGCAAGAAGAGGGAAGGGAGGAGATGGATCCGTCAGTGTGTCACATAAATATCTTATTAGCCAGTGATCTTATCATCATAAAGCAACCCATTTATACAGTTAGGCATGTCATGTTGGTCATTGCACAAAAAGGAAAAAAATCCATCTGCATGCAATATTAAACTTTCAAATCTCATGCCAAGACCATTAGGGGGATTCAAACTCTTCTTCTCTGCTTCCTCTTCTGGACGTGTCGCTGTCATAAATCCTGTGCGTCTGGATTTATTTTTTCCTCCACTTTGAAAACTGCTTCTTTTTTTCTCTTTTTTACTAATGGAAGTCAAATAGCATTCAATCCATCTATCCATGTTGTTCTTATCTGAAATCAGATGACATTCCCGTTCTTTCTCAGTGTTTTCCAGTTCCTTCTTGTGGATTCTGAGGTGCTCCCAGGCCAGATGGGATATATAATTTCTCCAGTTGTTCCTGGGTCTACCCCAGGATCTCCTTTCAGCTAGGTATGCCCAGAAAACCTCCAAGGGGAGACGCCCAGGTGGCATCCCTTGGAAAGAGATGTTAGTGGCTCAGAAGTACAGGACAGTTTTAGTATGGGACAACAAAACAATATACATAATACCTGCATGAATGAATCTCAGCTTTTCTTAGGGTCATTGAAACCTTACATTAGCAAGAGAATAGTGCATAAACATGAAACTGTTGCTTAAAAAAATGTATGTTTAAATGAAATGCACCTTCAGTACCTGGACAGCAAATGCTTACCAGCACTGAGCATGGAGATGAAGGATCAGGCTGACTTAAATTAAAACAAAGCATAAAGAGAGGATCAGAGGCAGAAGAGGAGGATTATTATTCAGTTATCAGAGGTCTGTGGAGCAGAACTGACATGGACAGATTTCCTGCTTCTCACATTTCCATCAGGAAACACTGCATACTCGAACAGATGGCTGATATCAGAGCACTGAAAGTTCATATGGTCAGCACGCTCAAAGCTGCGTGTGTTTCCTCTTTCAAACAAACTGTCCTGATGATGGCGTGTTGGTGGCAGTTAGTGAGGTCAGTTAGCATCATCACATCGTCGGGCAGACACAGAATTTCTTCCTCCTTATTAGCATTCCTTCTTTCTTCTTCTGCAGTTCTCTAAAGCCCTGAATCCATCTCATTATCTTGTTTTCATGTTGCACTTTATCAAAATGGGACTCGATGGCTTCAGGCCCCAAAGACATCTGAACTGAACTGCAGACCAGACTGAGAAGAATAAGGACGAGCGCCGCATCGTCTCAACACCGCCACTGTTGACAACAACAAGAAAGAACTACATGCCTGCCTGTATGGACATCAATTTTTTTTAATTGTGAAAGAGTACAGTACACTAATTAAAACTAGTAGATCTCGCCACGCCAAAGGCAAAATTAATAATTGATATTTTATTAATATTCAGAAGTAGCACTGGGAATATTAAAATGATTTTGTGGTTGCAGAAATGATCGAGTACTAGGTGTGTGTGTGGTGTGTCTGTGTGTGTGAGTGAGTGAGACCTCTTTCGGAAGAATTAATCGACTCCGCCCCATGTAATCAGACCGAGTCTGGTTTAGTCCCACAGAGACACAATAAAGGGGATTTGTTTAACAGCTGTTAATTACAGCTGAAGTTCTTTCACAGATCAATCAGAATCAGAAACATTGATGAACAGAAACACTGGACCACAAATAGTGTTTCACCTGATTTTCAGGTTTATTTTTGCTGATGTTCCAACAGAAGCCAAACTTTTGTACATGTGTGTCACAGTGAAAGTTCAGCTGGACATAAAATCAGTCAGTTTTTGATCAAATAATGGAACTGAATTCTGTTTCAGCTGAAATATATTTATTAAAAGCCAGTTCACAACAGAAGCATAGTTTCCAAGATGGCGCCGGTGAGGTCAGCAGCCGTCGTACCTGCTCCTACGCTTTGTTTGTATATATTAGGTTTAGCTCTAATTTTGGACTTTATAATTCCGCCTGCTCTGTGTCATATCACGTATGACAGACAGACTCTTTTTAATATCAGAATACAGCACTCTGGCTGTATTCTGACACCTTTTTTTCCCGCCCCGACTTGGCCTCGGGAGATCCAGCGTTTCCAGTGGGCCAGCTCAAACAAAGGACGCGGAGCACCCAGGTCACGGACAAGGCCCCGAAGGAAAAGAGCCGGCGTAGAGAGAGGCTGAGGCGCAGAGCGCACCAAACGCCACTGCCGAGCATCCGTTGGCTAATGTCCAGTCACTGGATAACAAGCTGGACGAACTCAGGGCCAGGATACAGTTTCAGAGGGACATAAGGGACTGCAACATCATCTGTCTCACGGAGACATGGCTGACTCCCCTCATACCGGACCACGCCGTACAGCCGTCGGAGTTCTTCAGTGTTCATCGCACGGACAGAACGAGTGAGTCTGGAAAATCAAGAGGAGGAGGTCTCTGGAGCTTGAAAAAGGCGACTGGACTTCTTTTTGTTTCTTGAAGACGTTTCACCTCTCATCCGAAAGGCTTCTTCAGTTCTCAACCAAATGGTGGAGAGACCCAGGTATTTAAACCCCTGTGGGCGTAGTCCCCTGGAGGTGGTTATGACCCTCTATTGATCATGTGCTTGAACACATGTGCCCAGGGGTGAAGGGGGCGTGGGTCATATTTAATCAGTGGTTTCAGTTGAAACCAACTTAGGACTCCGCTCCATTGTTTCCTGTGGCCTATTGAGGTCACTGGAACAAAGGTGTGAATGGGGGTTGAGACGTCTGGGAAGGGAGCTCAGGACAGCACTGTAAGCGGGGGAAAGTTGGTGACGTAATCCACCTCCTCTGTTCAATGATGGTTGTTCACAGTGGACATAGATGGCTTCTTTCACTCCTCTTTCAAACCATCTGTTTTCCCTGTCCAAAATGTGGACATTGGCATCCTCAAAAAGTGCCCTTTTTCCTTCAGATGCAGATGTACTGCTGCTCTATGTCCTTTTACTGTGGACCCAAGGTGCAAACTCTTGGGAACCAGTCTGGACTGTCTGCATCTCAAGTTGAAACGAAGGTGGTTCCTGTAGTCCGCTAGCTTTCTTGAGTCCCTTTCATACTCCCGCACCAATTGAAGGGTGTTCCTCCCAAAGTGCAAGGCAATATGTCTGTGTAGATTCTCAGTTATCCAGGTCATAGTAGTCTCTGGCTACTATGAGACTACTATGACCTGGATAACTGAGAATCTACACAGACAAGAGGAGGAGGTGTGTGCCTAATGATTAATAACAACTGGTGTGACAGTAGGAATGTTGTCCTTCTGAAACAATCATGTTCACCTAACCTGGAGCTCCTAACCCTGAAATGCCGTCCCCACTACCTGCCCCGTGAGTTCACTTCGGTCATCTTCAGCGCCGTCTATATTCCACCTCAGGCGGACACAAACACTGCACTATCCGAGCTACATGAGGCTATTCTACCTATCAGGCTAACCAGCGTGATGCGGCTCTCATCGTAGCCGGGGACTTTAACAGTGCAAACTTGAAAAAGCTGATACCGGAGTTTATTCAACACATCGACTGCCCCACCAGAGGAGAGAGGACCCTAGACCACTGCTATTCTCCATTCAAAGATGGCTACAAAGCAAAGCCTCTTCCGCCTTTTGGGAAGTCTGACCACACCTCTGTCTTTCTCATGCCGAAATACAAACAACGGCTCAGGCAGGAACCCCCTGCGGTGAGAGAAGTGACACGGTGGTCTGATCAAACAGAGGCCGCTCTGCAGGGTGCGTTGGATTCAACCGACTGGGACATGTTTCGCAGCAGCGCGGGCGGAGACATCGAGGAGTTTACGGAAACTGTTGTGGGATTTATTGGGAAAGTTGTTGAAGACACTTCACTTAGGAGGACCATCAGGACTTTTCCCAACCAGAAGCCGTGGGTGGATAAATCTGTCCGACGCCCTGAGGTCCCGCACCGCTGCCTACAACTCCGGCCTCGCCTCTGGGAACATGGAGGACTACAAGGTTGCATCATACAACGTACGCAGAGCGGTGAAAGAGGCTAAACATCGCTACGGCCGCAGACTGGAACAGCAACTACAACAGTCTGACTCCAGGGGACTGTGGCAGGGACTACGCACCATCACGGACTACAAAGCACCACACACACACCCGGTGAGTGCCGACGCTTCTCTGGCTGATGAACTCAACATCTTCTTTGCGCGCTTTGAGTCGGGAAGCCGACAGCCCGCTGCGCTCCCGGCCGGAGGGGCGGAGACACTCACTGTGACGGAGCGCGACGTGAGGAGGGCGTTTAGACGTGTAAACACCAGGAAAGCGGCTGGACCAGACGGTATTAGTGGACGTGTCCTTAAGACCTGCGCTGACCAGCTGGCACCTGTGTTTACGCTGATATTCAACCTCTCACTGAAACTGTGTGTGATTCCCACCTGCTTTAAAAAGTCCATCATAGTCCCTGTCCCAAACACACACCCCAGCAGCCCCAATGACTTCAGGCCCATAGCGCTCACCTCTGTGGTGATGAAGTGTTTTGAGAGACTCATCAAGACATTCATCACCTCCTCACTGCCCACCACCCTCGACCCACTACAGTTTGCATACCGGCCAGACAGATCCACAGATGACGCCATATCCTTCCTCCTCCACAAGACCCTTTCACACATAGACACTGGTAAGGGGAACTATGTGAGAGTGCTGTTTGTAGATTACAGCTCAGCATTCAACACCATAGTTCCCTCCAGGCTGGTCTCTAAGCTGCTGGACCTGGGCCTGGGCCCATCCCTGTGCAGGTGGGTTCACAGCTTCCTGACCAGCAGACCACAGGTGGTACGAGTGGGTCACCTCACCTCATCCTCCCTCACCCTCAACACTGGATCCCCCCAAGGCTGTGTGCTCAGCCCTCTGCTGTACTCACTGTACACCCATGACTGCGAGGCCACGTCAGAGTCCAACGTCATCATCAAGTTTGCTGACGACACTGCTGTTGTGGGACTAATCTCTCACAATGAGGAGACAGCCTACAGGAGAGAGGTCTCCCGCCTGGAGAACTGGTGCCAGGAGAACCACCTCCTGCTCAACGTCAGCAAAACAAAGGAACTGATCGTGGACTTCAGCAGGAAGCAGCAGAGGGACTACCATCCACTTGTCATCAGTGGTGCTGAGGTGGAAAGAGTGGACACTTTCAAATACCTGGGAGTGACCATCTCACAGGACCTGTCCTGGACTCATCACATAAACATCACTGTGAAGAAGGCCAGACAGCGTCTCTACCTCCTCAGGCGGCTGAGAGACTTCAAGCTCCCACTCAAGGTGCTCAGGAACTTTTACACCTGCACCATCGAGAGCATCATGCGTGGGAGCATCACCACCTGGATGGGAAACTGCACCAAGCAGGACTTCATGGCCCTAAAAAGGGTGGTTCGTTCAGCTGAACGGACCATCAGAACCACCCTCCCCAACCTGCAGGACATTTACACCAAGCAGTGCAGGCTGAGGGCCATGAAGATCCTAAAACAGCCCAGCCACCCCGGACACTCTCTCTTCTCCCTCTCCCATCAGGCCGGCGTTACCGCTGCCTGAGGGCTAAGACTGAAAGGTTGAAGAAGAGTTTTTACCCACAAGCCATCCGTCTGCTCAACTCTGAGCCCTAACTGGACCATTATTGCACAATGTAAATATTATAATTTAAAAAGTGTGTATAGTGTATAGTATATAGAGTATAGTGTATAGTGTGAATTACTTTTTTTTTATTTTTATTCTTCTTATTTATATGTGTGTGTATATATGGTTGCAGGTACAAAATACATTTCACTGTGCATTGTACTGTGTATAACTGTGCATGTGACAAATAAACACTATCTTATCTTATCTTATCTTAGCTGCCTCAAGCAGCTGTCTGTATAAGACGTAGACCCTGCACTATTAGAGAGAAACCCCCAATAATCAGATTGACCCCCCCCCCCCCCCCCCATGAACAGCACAAAGAATTTCTTTTCAACAGGAAGAGACCTTCAACAGAACCAGGAGCAGAGCGGAGCAGCGATCTGAGGAGCACAGAGACGCCATGAACAACAAACAGAACACAACAAACTACAGATGGGAGAAGACAAAAGTTAATGACATGCAATTTGGTGTATAAACACACAGGGACAAGACTGAAGTGAAGAAGAAACACTCAGTGCATCATGGGAACTCCCCAGCAGCCTAGGCCTATAGCAGCATAACTAAGGGAGGGTTCAGGGTCACCTGATCCAGCCCTAACTATAAGCTTTATCATAAAGGAAAGTTTTAAGCCTAATCTTAAAAATAGAGAGGGTGTCTGTCTCCTGAATCCAAGCTGGGAGCTGGTTCCACAGAAGAGGGCCTGAAAGCTGAAGGTTCTGCCTCCCATTCTACTCTTAAGTATCCTAGGAACCACAAGTAAGCCAGCAGTCTGAGAGAGAAGTGCTCTGTTGGGGTGATATGGGACTATGAGGTCTTTGAGATAAGATGCACAGTTTGATGAAACTGGGATAAAAATACTTGAACTGTGCACTGAAAGGATTATTTATGTTTGAAGTTAATCTTTGCAATATGTAAAAGAAAACATATGAACAAACACATCTGTAACATCAGCCCTTCTGTCACAGCCGATGATATTTTTTTTATCATTTTTTTCAAGTTCAGGTCTGAACAGTATGTGACAATTGTGTGTGTGTGTGTCTGTGTGTGTGTGTGTGTGTGTGTGTGTGTGTGTGTGTGTGTGTGTGTGCACACCCCTCTTCTTTTGAATATTCACGTGACACAAAGATGTTGCTAATCTCACATTTCTAATTAAAACTATTTGCTTGTTGTTGCTTAATATCGCTGACTGTCTCAGGAAATGATCCATCATTCTGCCATCCACACTGCCCCCTCCTCCACCCGGCCGATCCACCCTCCACCTCACGTCACATAAACCTTCTCCACCACACTGCCAAACAAAAACCTTCCCTCCACCTCTTTCTTTCTGCAAGGAGCCGGGGGCGGTGTGGGGGGTGTTTAGTATTTTTTAATAAGCATCCTCAGTACTATTGAGTGGCTCCCTTTGTTCATATGTAAGATTAATTATGCTGTCAGCCGTTCTCAGGGGCTGCTTAACAAAGATTCACTGATATAATGGTCTGGCCCTCTGCGTGGCAATCACAATCCTCACAAACCCTCGGCAGGCTTTTTCATCAAACAGGAAGGCATTTTGCCCACCACGATGGCTGAGCATCCTTCTCCTCTGTGTCTGCAGTTTGATTCCTCAGCTGCCATTCATAACTCGCCGTTATAATGTGAGAGAACTCGGGCGGCTTCAAGGACGCCGCGAACAAATAATAGAGCGGCACACGGGGTTTGAACTCTGCAACTGTCTCATGTAATTCATCGACTCTTCCTCTGTTTCTGCGTTTGGATTAAACTCGGGTTCATTTTGCAGATTGAAGATGCCGCGGCCGTGTCATCACCACGAGCAGCGCTCATGTTCATGTTTGTGGAGCAGATTGATGATGGCTGTTTCTGAATATCTCACTGAGAACAAAGCTGGATGTGTTAGAGAAGGCAAAGATGAGGAAGAGGAGATGGTTGCTGAATAAGATGTGGCTGTGTGAGTGTTGGCAGTGTGTGTCAGATTAACTTTTACAGAGCTGTCTGTACAACGGAGGGATGAACTCCAGCCAGTGGATGATCACATGAAGATGAGTGTTGGAAGAAATCATCACTGTGGAGAAGAAGACTGATTTGTTTTAATTGAAACTGATTGGAGTTCCAGTTTGAGTCTCTGTAGAAATGCTGATGTCACTCAATTTAAAATGCAGCTCAGCCTGTTCTGACACACAGTGTGAGGCTGTCATTGTACCACAGTTCACAGCATCACAATGAAATTAGTTGATATTCACTTAAAAGGTCAAAACTCTTAAACATTATTAGAACAAAATTCTTAAATACTGTAATTTAAAAAAAATATGTGCAGCTTAGTTACAGACAACATGTTGTGATGGAGATCACACGTGAGTTTGTAGATTGGTTGATAATGAAGTATTCAGTTGTGCAAGTTAGCAAAAACATTTGAGAGATTATATACACATATATATACTTGCATAAATACTTGTACAAACATATATCCACACAGACACACACAGTTCAAATAATGGAAGTTTTTATCAAGAGTACAGCCTCACATCAGTTAACCATCCAACACCGAACGTGTCATCAGGGACACAACGTACTTCAAATGTCCCACTGTTTGCAGACTTCTGGCAACAATTACTGTAACCCTGTGTTGGGTGTGAAGCACAATTTCTCAGCTTTCAGAAACCATTTAAAATTTTCCAATAGGATAAACAGTCACATAATTATTGCAATTCAAAGTGCATTTGATCAGACGTCTCAGCCGTGATATGCTCAGTCTTAACCAGCTGTTCACAGCAGGTAGGGCCGTTCACAGGTGCATCGCAGCGATCTCTGGTGTTAAACGGTTAAACTTCTGTGATATTGAATGTGTATCCTCTGTGGACACGTTCTGTCTCTGGTTTTACTTACTAAAAGTGTTATTAATATTTTAATCTAATCCATAATTGATGTGTATCACACACTTGTGAGTCCCACATGTTGACCTTGTGATGTGCCATCAAATTTGAGATTTCCTGCCTTTTCCTTGAGACTGCAGCCACACTCAGCATCACACAGCTTCCTGACCTGAGACACAAACTGGGGCTGATGCAGCTGTAATCATGATGAATGGAAGGAGGAAGGCACGTCACTGCTTCCCCTCTGCTTGATAAATGGTCTAATATACTCTTATTTAGCAAAAAAGGGACCTAATCATAGCTCTCTGGATTGTGCTAATATTCTACATCATATGTACTTAAAGAGCACTTATGGAATATCTATTTCCTCTTTCTTTCTTTCTTGCTGTAAATGAAAGAATTGAAGAAGGGATTTTGCTCCTGTGGAAGATTTGAAATCTTTTTTATTTGCTCTTTTTTATCCTGTTTTGTCAGGACATAAAATTGATTTGTGTTCGACAGCAGAGAACAGGAACAGATCACAGAACAAGGTCTTATCAAAATGTCCTGAAAGACTAGCGGACATTTATTTTTCTTATTTTTGGCATGTGTTTGAAGTCCTGTGTTATCATTCAAATCATAAATGGCTGTACCCAGCGTCCAGGAAGCTGTGTGATTCCAGCCACAGGCCTAGAAAGCTGAACCGTAGTCCAACCAACAGAAAGTGACTGACGAGTTCAGCAAATGCAACATCCATAAAGGCTAAAAAATGCTGCAACTATATTAAATACAAAGAACATAAACACAAGGGAAAGAAACAGGCAGGTAACACAGGCGGTAAACAGGCGGGTAACAGGTTACTGTCCTCTGAAAAGGAAAGCTTCAAATCAGAAGTGCCTGACTCCGTGGTATAATTCACAAACGCACAGCTTAAAGCAGATAACCCGAAAGCTGGAGAGGGAATGGCGGCTCACTAGATTAGAAGATGCTCATTTAGGAAAAAGAGTTTGTTGCTCTATAAAAAAAAAAAGCCCTCCGTAAAGCTAGGACATCTCACTACTCATCATTAATTGAAAATAAGAAAATAAGAACAACCCAGGTTTGTTTTCAGCACTGTAGCCAGGCTGACAAAGAGTCAGAGCTCTGTAGAGCCGAGTATTCCTTTCACTTTAACTAGTAGTGACTTCATGGATTTCTTTACAAATAAAATTTTAGACATTAGAGAAAAAATTATTGGTAACCGTCTCAAAGATTCTTCATGTTCAGCTGCTTTGAGCACTGCTGGTATTTGTTTAGACTCTTTGGCTCCAGTTGATCTTTCAGAGTTAACTTCAATAGTTACTTCCTCCAAACCAGCAACATGTTTGTTAGATCCCATTTCTACTAGACTGTTCAAAGAAGTCTTTCCATTTATTGATGCTTCTATCTTAAAAATGATCAATCAGTCTTTATTGGTTGGCTATGTACCACAGACCTTCAAGGTGGCTGTAATTAAACCTGTACTTAAAAAGCCATCACTGACCCAGCTGTCTTAGCTAATTATAGGCCAATCTCCAACCTTCCTTTTCTCTCAAAGATTCTTGAAAGAGTAGTTGTAAAACAGCTAACTGATCATCTGCAGAGGAACGGTTTATTTGAAGAGTTTCAGTCAGGTTTCAGAATTCATCACAGTACAGAAACAGCATTAGTGAAGGTTACAAATGATCTTAGAGCCTCTGACAGTGGACTCATCTCTGTTCTTGTCCTGTTGGACCTCAGTGCAGCTTTGATACTGTTGATCATAACATTTTATTACAGAGATTAGAGCATACTATAGGTATTAAAGGTACTGCACTGCAGTGGTTTGAATCATATTTATCTCATAGACTCCAATTTATTCATGTAAATGGGGAGTCTTCTTCACACACTAAGGTTAATTATGGAGTTCCACAGGGTTCTGTGCTAGGACCAATTTTATTTACATTATACATGCTTCCCTTAGGCAGTATTATTAGAAAGCACTGCATCAATTTTCATTGTTATGCAGATGATACTCAGCTTTACCTATCAATGAAGCCAGATGACACACATCAATGAGTTAAACTGCAGGAATGTCTTAAAGACATTAAGGCCTGGATGACCTCTAATTTCCTGCTTCTAAATTCAGATCAAACTGAAATTCTTGTTCTCGGCCCCACAAATCTTAGAAACATGGTGTCTAACCAGATACTTACTCTGGATGGCATTACTTTGGTCTCCAGTAACACTGTGAGAAATCTAGGAGTCATTTTTGACCAGGATATGTCCTTCAATGCACATATTAAACAAATATGTAGGACCGCTTTTTTGCATTTGCTCAATATTTCTAAAATTAGAAACATCCTTTCTCAGAGTGATGCTGAAAAGCTCATTCATGCATTTAATACTTCTAGGCTGGACTATTGTAATTCATTATTATCAGGCTGTCCTAAAAGCTCCCTGAAAAGCCTTCAGCTGATCCAAAATGCTGCAGCTAGAGTACTGACAGGGACTAGAAAGAGAGAGCAGATTTCTCCCATATTGGCTTCTCTTCATTGGCTCCCTGTTAAATCTAGAATAGAATTTAAAATCCTTCTCCTCACATACAAGGTCTTGAATAATCAGGCCCATCTTATCTCAAAGACCTCATAGTCCCATATCACCCCAACAGAGCACTTCGCTCTCAGCCTGCTGGCTTACTTGTGGTTCCTAGGATACTTAAGAGTAGAATGGGAGGCAGAGCCTTCAGCTTTCAGGCCCCTCTTCTGTGGAACCAGCTCCCAGCTTGGATTCAGGAGACAGACACCCTCTCTATTTTTAAGATTAGGCTTAAAACTTTCCTTTATGATCAAGCTTATAGTTAGGGCTGGATCAGGTGACCCTGAACCATCCCTTAGTTATGCTGCTATAGGCCTAGGCTGCTGGGGGGTTCCCATGATGCATAGTTTCTTTTCATTTACCTTATTTACTTCATTTATACTCCACTCTGCATTTAATCATTAATTGATATTAATCTCTGGCTGTCTTCCACAGCATGTCTTTTCGCTCCCCTCAGCCAAACCGGTTGCGGCAGATGACCCCCCTCCCTGAGCCTGGTTCTGATGGAGGTTTCTTCCTGTTAAAGGGAGTTTTTCCTTCTCACTGTCACCAAGTGCTGCTCATAGGAGGTCGTTTTGACTGTTTGGTTTTCTCTGTATTATTGTGGGGTCTTTACCTACAATATAAAGCTCCTTGAGGCAACTGTTTGTGGTGATTGGCGCTATATAAAAAAATTGAATTGAATTAACAGGTGGGTAACACTTGCGGGTAACACGGGCTGGTAATACAGAGTAGAGAGCTTCACATGCCCTGCCCAATGGAAAATAAGGGCAGTGTCATGTTTGGGCCATAAACTGGAGAAATGCATTTCAGGGAGTGCTTAGGTTTCCCTGCTCCATGTTCCATAGGTTCATTACAAAAATATAAAGAAAACTAAACAGCACAAATAAATCAAATTAAAATGTTTTTTTTAAATTAAAAAGGTATAAGAAAAAAAAAACAGAAGACATGAAAAGGGAATGCCATTTTAAACACGGTGAAATCCTTGTTCCTGGAAATAAACATTTGAAACATCCAGAATGCTTCCCTCTGTGTCCTGATGGGATTTTCCAGCGGAACGCAGGAACGTGATAGCATCGTTCTTGTCTGCCCTCAGTGACATATTTTAGAAGCTGTAGCATCAGGAAATCCACATTTGCTGGGTCACAGATTTTGCGACTGCACATCAGGAAGACGTTAAAAGATTTTTATAAATGAATTTAATGCAGCACAGCAGGAGTTTGTTCGTTAATGAGGTCCAATCCAATAACTGAGAACAGAACATTTTTGGATGTGACCGTGAACAGCACAGATTTTTAATGTTACACAAACATAATTATTGCTCATATGCTGCAGTGCTTACTGTTCTCACTTTGAAACCACACTCTCCTCCTCTAATGACTCAGCCCTGGTGTACCTCTCTGTCTCTTTGTCCTAATGAATGTTTTCTGTTGTCGGTGTGCTCGGTTTGTCATACGTGCAGTTTTTTCTCCCTGCATGATATAAATTATAGTTGGACCTGAGACTCTTTGAGCTCTCTGCCACGATCTCGGGCCGTGGATGAAATTAATTGGTGCCCTGACAGATGATTGCAGCTGTGCTGACGTTAAGGTCGTTAAGTTCTGCACACACTGTAATGAGGAAGAAACCAGCAAATCCCATTGGCTGTCGTTTATTTACAACAACACAACACCAAATATGGCTTCACGCTTCGCACTGAAAGGACTTTCTTTTTTTCCCAAGTGAGGATGAGGAGAAAAGGAAGACTTTTCTCTTCCTGCATCCTGTGCGTGTGACAGTTTTAAAAGTGTGAACATGTAAATCAGATGTAGTTTGGGCCTTAATGGATGTGTTTTAGCAGCACTCTCCCAAGCAGCGCCCCCTCGTCCTGTCCCTGCAACCCGCTCGCCTGTCTGCTTGCATGATGTTTACAATAATGGGGAGAGGCAGGCCAATTTCACCCAACACAGCAGCCACCTCTCTTCACAGCTCCTGCGCCACATTTGAAAAGAGATGAGATTGAAAACAACACTAGCTTCATGTTCAGAGCAACACGAGGAGAGAGGGCACAGCATCGAGCCACACAGCAGCATCCGAGTGAGAGCAAGAGTCAAAATCCACAAACATCACTGTTTGCTTCTCTGTCTGCTCTCATAGTTTTTACTGTACTGTCATACCCTGAGGATGTTTCACACACACAGAATCAGGGCCTCCGGGATTGATGTGACATGCCCAGAATTCCAGAGAACTTCTAATATGATGGAGAATTCCCCCTCAGTGCCCTTCTTGTTCCATAGGGGGAGTTCTTCTGGGATGAACGGGGCTCTGTGGAGCTGCAGAACAAAATGTCAATTTCAGGAGGAAAACATTTCCTACTGCAAACTTTAACCATGTTTTTGATATAAGGATGTAGGGCTTTGGATCTCTGATGGGTTTAGGTTGCATAAAAATGCCATTTTGTGGATATCAGGAACATCACAGCACCACAAGCCATTTCTTCCATTTTGATTTGGCGTGTGAAGTGAACAGCAGCCTCCCCACAGCATCACCTTCAACCAGCACCACCAGCTGCTTCTTCTACACACATTGAAGCTTCTGCTGGGCTTCAACTACACTCAAAAAAAGGTTTTCAGTAGCTGTTGGTTTTACATAATTAAATAATGCTGGTATGACTCATCTTAATTACGTTTTGCACCTAAACATAAATGCACAGTGTTTCTTTAACTCAAATAACAAGCTTGTCATCATACTTGACAATTTCATGTACTTCTAACTTAATTCAACTGCTTTCTTTCCTTGAAACTACTCAATTTAATTACATCCGGATATGACGCAACGGAAACGGTGTTTCTTCACAGCGTGCATTTTTTCAGCAATGGCGTCTCAGGTAATGTGAAATCAAGTTTTATATGTGCAAATACATGCCAACTGAGGTGTTTTATGTTGAGATGTTGTTCTATTCTTATTTGGTTTATTAATATTAACGTTAATCTTTTCGTACTTGTGATACGTGTTTGTTCAAAATAAATGTAGAAACTATCATGGTTACGCTAACACTAACGCCGCTAGCTAGGATTAAATATTAACGTTTGCATTCAGCTGAAGCCTGAAGATAACGCTTTGCTTTTCATTTTGATGGTTAGTTATGTAAAGTCTAAAAACAAACCATTTTGTGACCTAAATTTAAAACAAGCAGGCTCAAAGCAATTGGTGAAAAATCTCCTTGCAGTGTTATTTTGAAAAAAATGTTACGACCAATACTCATTTCTTTTTTTTTCTTCTGTTTGCAGGTGTTTGAGAGGGTTTAGCAGCTGTGGGACTATCACATTTCAGAAGTAAATATCTTTTTACTTAGCGAGTTTTGATTGAATACACTGCGTTGTAAAGATCAGAAGAGATGTGGGAATGTAAAGATTGTGGAGTTTCAGTGAATTCCAGGTCTCATTTACTGAAACATTACAAATTGCAGCAAAGGCATTATGGTCGAAGTCAGCGTTACCCTTGCACTTATTTAAACTGTCCATGCAGTTTTAAGACATGGAATGCTCTTCTGATACATTTAAGTCGAATGCATGCAACACATTCTGGTCCAGATGAAGTTCAGTTGACCACCTTTGTTGTAATTTGTGTGCATGTGCAGAGCTTTCTTCTGAGAGGGATTATTTTGCTCATGTGAATGAAACTGTGTGTTGTATGTTTTCTGGTTGTGATTTTCAGACAAATGTGTATGGAACTTTAAGTCCCACAAAAACAGAAAGCACAACCCACATTCGTTAAGTGATTTTAAATTGGGTGTAGTTACAATCATGCAAAAAGATCAGGGGCCTGACATTGATATTGAAGACAGGCAAGATGACGTTTCAGAGGTTGGAGATACACATTCAGACCCTAACCAAAGCCATGACTTGATTAGTACTATTGTGGAGAATTTAGCTGCAATGTTATTGAAACTGGAGCATTTTGTTCATGTTCCAGCCACAGCAATATCAGTTTTTAGAAGAGCTGCACTATCTGTTAACTTCTGCTTCTGCCCCTCTCTCTGAAAATAAGTTACAAGAAGTGTTTGAGAAACACAATCTTGTGGTTGAGAAGTCAGTCCTTAAAGACATTGCCAGTGTTAGTGCATTACACCCATTATACACAGCTATAAGGAAAGGGGGAGTCCTAAGCACTGCATATCAACGCAAGAAATTTTATAATGATCACTTCTGTGTTGTTGAACCTGTTGAATACATTCTTGAGGCAAAGGAGAGGAAGTCTTTTCAGTATGTTCCAATACTACAATCCCTTCAACAGCTTCTTGCTAGGAAAGACGTTGTTAACAATATCGTTGAAAACCACAAAGCACAGACAAACAGTGTATTGGATGGCAAACAGCTTTACACATCCTATGAGGATGGTGATCATTTCAAGGGAAAGAGCTTCTTTTCAGATGAAGCTATAAAAATTTCACTAACTTTATATTTAGATGACTTTGAAATATGTAATCCACTTGGCACTTCACGGAGAAAACATAAGCTTTGTGCTGTGTACTGGATTTTGAGCAATTTATCCCCCGGCTCTCACTCAGCACTGTGCTCAATCTACTTGGCTGTGTTGTGCAAAAGTGATGATGTGAAGCATTTTGGATATGATAGAGTATTGTACCCTCTGTTGCATGACCTTTCAACTTTAGAACAAGATGGTGTTTTTGTTCCTCTGCTTGGGCAGTCAGTGAAAGGCACAATTCAAGCTGTGGTGGCAGATAACCTAGGAGCACATGGCATCGCAGGTTTTGTTGAGAGTTTCTCTGGAGAGTATTTCTGCCGATTTTGTTTGGGAAAAAGTTCAGACATACAGTCAAATGAGGTTAGGTCAGGTGTGTTTGAAAGGAGAAGTAAAGATGTCCATGAAACTCATCTTAATTATGCAACGGAAAATGGTACTAGCTTTTGTGGGGTTAAAAAACCATGTGCTTTTAGTAAGAGCCTTGAACATTTTCATGTTCTCTCTGGTTACCCCCCAGATGTCATGCATGACCTTTTTGAAGGTATTGTGCCAGTAGAGCTTGCACTGTGCTTAGACCTGCTGATAGCTAAGAAGTATGTAACACTGAAAAGTCTGAATGAGTCTATACTGCATTTCCCCTACAAGGGGGCTGATAAGACCAACAAGCCTCATGTAATCCCTGGTTCATTTGCAACCCGGAAAACAGTTGGTGGTAATGCTCATGAAAACTGGAGTTTGGTAAGATTGCTTCCATTTTTAATAGGACACATGATACCAGAGGATGAGCCTGCATGGCAGGTGCTCTTAGACCTTAAGGATATTGTTGAGCTTGTGGTTGCTCCAGTACACACTGAGGAATCTGTAGCTTATCTTGAGAGCAAGATCTCTGAACACAGGCAGAAGTACCAACAGCTCTTCCCACATGTTAAACTGCTACCAAAACACCATTATCTGGAGCATTACCCAGAAATGATTAAGTTGTTTGGTCCACTTGTAGTATTTTGGACCATGCGCTTTGAAGCAAAGCACAGCTTTTTTAAAAAGGTTGCACGACACACAAATTGCTTCAGAAACATTCCCCTTTCACTTGCAGTGAAACACCAGATCATGATTTCTTATCATTTGAAAAAAGCACCTAGTCTTGAAAAATCTGCACTTGATGTATCCAGTGTCTCAGTGGTTCCCCTAGATGTTTTGAGAGTGGAAATAGCTCAGGCTATCAGAGGGACATATCCTGACACAATTGAAGTTTATCTTACTAAGATGGTTACCAACAAGGGTTTGACCTTCAGAAAAGGTATGGTCCTTGTGCATGGATTTGCTGGTGGCCTCCCTGACTTTGGAGAAATAGTGCAGATATGTGTTGTTCAGAAGAATTTGTGTTTCATAGCAAAACGACTTTGTGGATGGTACAGAGAACATTTCAGGGCTTTTGAGCTGACTGAATCACCAGCAAGGGATGTTGTCTTTGTTTTATTTGATGACTTAGTCGATAAATATCCATTAGAAGAATATATGGTTGGTCCCCTTCGTATGGTGACTTTAAAAAGACATGTGCATGTGTAGGTAAGTTGAAAATCTTGAAAAGATGTTTTGGAAGTTTGACAAATACTGTACACTGTATTTTTAATTTAGAAAAAATGAGAACCAGTAAAAATATTACTATTTTATTTTATTTTATTTTTTTTACACTTCACAGGTTTATCAAAATGGCAGTGGTTTCTTCAGTCAGATTAAGAGTCATCCTTGGAGAAAACAACTCTCAGCGGGTGATTCTTCAGGATGGCATGCCGCATTCAATGATGATTTTGGCTGAAGTTCAGAGACAGTGCAATTTGCCTGGAAGTTTTAGACTGCAGTTCATGGATCCTGAGTTTGACAATGTATTCATGAACCTTACCTCACCATCAGACCTTCAAGACAAATCTACTGTAAAGGTTATATTTTTACCAGAGTCTTCTTCTACACACGTTGCTCTGTGCCAGGATGGTAGCACGCCTTCATATGTTTTACACACTGGAAGCCTCTCTCCGGGGCTTTCTCCCTCGCTCTCCTCATCTGATACACTTATATTGTCAACTCCTGCATCTACATCAAGTTATCTTCTGAGTCATCACTTGGGGCTTCATCAGAGTCAGTCAGCAGCTTGAAGTCTTCTCCATGGCCCCAAGTGTTTGTTGTGCCCAGGTTCTCTTATGATGCCGAACTCAAGTTGCAACAAGCCAATACAGTCTTCAAAGAAGAAGGAAAATTACTCAGCCCTGACCCAAAACTGAAATCTTCCATTTTAGATGGACTTGCAGAAGAAATTGTGAAGTACAAACTTTATCCAAAGGATTCAGACTTTGAAGAAGTGGCAAAAGCACTTATTAGAAAACACCCTTGCTTGAAAGAGCCAGGCTCAGTTACTGGTTGCAGTGGATGGAAAGTAAGCCTAAAATACAAACTTGGCAACTATAGAACAAAACTGAGGAATGTTGGCTGCGTGGAGGTCACTGTGAATTCACTCAAACAGAAACCGACAGGAAAGTCTAGCCCAGCATTGGTGTAAAGAAACCACGAAAAGCGGAAGTGAACTACTGTCCCTCCTTTCCAAGTGGTGAAACAGCTGAGAGTCTTGAGAGAGTAAGAGCGGCCCTTCTTTCAGAAGTTAAAAGGAAGGACAATGACCAGACATTGAAAGCGCTAATGGATAAGACCTTTGCATTGAGAAGGCATGAGGTTATCCAGGAATCACCTGTGATAGCAGACTTCAAAACAAAATGGCCTGCTCTTTTTAGGACAAAAGAGGTAAGTGAATGCACATATCAAGTAAAGTATATTTGTCACACTCCCAAATCTTGTGTAATTTCTGTGCATCTGAATGTTTGTAGGTCAGCACAGAGTTTGAGCGGATTACAACAGTCCCTCTGCTTTCACGGTTCTTTTCGAAGCTGGACCTGCATGCTGCAAAACTTCTGAAAGTGTTCACCAAAAGAGGAGGAGTCCAAGGACGAAAGATTATGCAACTTGTGACTGCCACGACACAGGTATTCATAGTTGCATTCAAATATAATTTAAGAAGTGCAGGTAAGAGACAATATAAACTGTGAATGGTGGAGGATAAATGAGCAGAAAAGCTCAAACGTAATAGTTTTGGGAGTGAGTATGGGAGGAAATCTATCTAAACATTGATTACTCTTCCCATCCTTAGAGTGACAACGTCGAAATGAAAAGAGAATCAGTCCTCAGAGCTCTGTGTCTGTACTTGAATGAAGATCCGGATGATCTTATTCATGAATACATGGTGAGTTTACAATAGAATAGAATAATGCCTTTATTGTCATTATACAGGATGTACAATGAGATTGGAGGCCACTCCTGTTCAGTGCCATGCAACAAAAATCAAACTCTCTAAAATAAAGATAAAAATATTATAATCTAGTAAGAAATATACAGAAAATAAACAATGTATAAAATATACAAAAAATAGAATGTATAGTAATATATACATGCATTGGTGCATCTGTACATTGTAAGAAAAGTAAATATGTGTATACATATAATAATGAAGATGATGAATATTGCACTTGGTGAATGAATATTGCACTAGTGAATGAATACTGATATTACACAATATAGGAATGCTAGATATTGTTCAGTATGAATATCTAATATTGCACAGAGATGTGGGTGTTTCACAGTTACGGTGGGTGAGTGTGTGAGTTAAGTGTTGAATTACTGAAAATTCTTAAATGGGAATTTCTGTCCTATGAATTAGTGATTTCTGTTTTTACATTTTCCACTGTAGGTTTCTGATGTGGCTGCAAATCGACAGGAATTGAGGAGACTGTCTTGGGAATCTATGGCAACCAGAGCTCAGGGGGCTGAAGCTATGACCCTCCTGTGGATTGTTGGAGTGGTAATTGAAGTGTAGTGGTATGTTCTGGAAGACTTGGCAGTGTGTCTCTTGCTTTGCGTTGTTGTTTGGGTTAATTTATGCCTTAACTTGAGTTACCTCCCAAACTTAGATATACTTTGAAGTTGTGCAGAAACTCCTTTTGGACCTCGATGCAACAATCTATCACGCAAAGCTCAGGCTCTGAAAACAAAACTCTTCATTGAGTTGTAGGGATGATCTTTTGATGAAGCTATTGATTTTGGAAGTATTAAAGCCTATGTGGCATGATGCTAATTACATGTTGCAGTTTCTGAACAAATCTTGAGATTACTGTTATATTTTTGCTGACAGATTTCAGATTTAAATATGAAAGTGTTTTTACTTAACTGTATGTTAAATTGTTAAATGTTTGCAAATTTGAAATCTGATTATTTTTGCACAATCAGAATGGAGCAGACACTGTCAGGCTTTATAGGTTTACATGTAAGTTACAGTACATGTTTAAATGTTTTTGAACTGTAGTCCTTAATGCTGAATTGTTCAAAGTTTTGAACAAGATTTTGGAATTAGTGCACATTCTGTAAGTACTGCTTTTACTCTATGCACAGTTGCACTTTGTAAACTTCATGGAATGTGTTCACTTTTACCTGCAGGTGATTTAAAATGTCATTGTACTGGCATTTAAGTTTAAAGTATTGCACTTTTTGTTTAATTTTTCTAAATAAAGATTTTATGCAGTTGTTACACGTGTTCCGTTTCTCATCACCACCACACCATTAAGGCTTAACACATGCTTAACCTTTAATGTTATTTGAATTTAAAATGTTTGTGTTTCAGTAACGTAATTCAGTTAGTTGGAACCACTGTCCACAATCACATTATGTAAACCTAATGAAAATGCTTTGAGTTGGATGAACACAAGTAAATCTATTTCAACATGATAAATCTGTATGTTTAGGGAACCTTATTTGTTTACGTTACTTTAAAGAATTTGAATTGGATTAGGAGAATATTACTACTTTGATTTGGATTTGCTAAATTTAGTTGCATGTTTTTCACACAAGTTTTTTGTGTAGCCTTAAAAAGATATTTCATGTTGAAGAAACACAATTCTTTTGTGTGGAACCACTGTCCATGATTAAATTAAGTTCATTTAAAGAATAATTTTTTGAGTGTACTTTGCTAATGTCTGCAGGAGTTATTGTTTCAGGATAGATTGGGGAATGCCCTCAACCTCTCCTAAATCCTTAACTGACCAATCAGCACAGTGTTTTATGTTCACTGAGAGAAAAACTAAAGAGCAGAAGAGTTGTTTTATTTCAGTTATCCATGCTGGATTTATGGAAACTTTTTGTCAGGAAGCAGCTGGAAATCATTATTTTAGCTGTTTAGCGCCGTTCCCTCCGGTTCACTGAGGACTTTCTGAGAGCGCCCCCTGCTCCACACCAGCTACACCCACCAGTCTCTGCACAGTGGGCTTAACAGGGAGCTGGATGGCTTCCCCAGATCAGCTCTAGATATAAATTTCCTATTACTGTCTGTGCTTATGTGCAGTCACCAGTGAAGAATATGAGTCAGTTCATCTGTCCAATATTAATGCTGCATACTCACTGCTCAATTTATTAGGTACAGCAGTGAAATATAATGCGATCATATCAAAGAGCATATCTACCATCTCTGATGACTGGCCTTTGTTGCAGGAACTTTCGGGGAAGATTAGTAATGTGTCAGGTCTTAGTATCAGGCCTATATTTGTAGATAAAGTTTCTCAGTGAGGATCTCTGGAGTCACAGAGCCATAGCTTCTCAGACTGGATTCTTAGAGCGTTGAGCTCAGACTGCTTTGAGCCAGCTATCACGTTTCTGAGGATGCTTTGTTAGTGGTAGGAATCAGGCCCAGCTGTGTCTACTTCAGCACACAGACCAATGATGGACCCTGTGGTGAAGCTCTGAGCTGAGCATTTCGACTATCGCCATCTTCTGAAACCTTTGAAACCAGACATGAGTGAGAGAGAGACAGACTGAGAGCCATGTCACTCTCTTATGGCAGCAGCTCAGCTGAATCCTCCTCTGCTTCCTGCTCCTTTGTAACTTTAACTGAACCCTCTTGTTTTATTCATTCACTTGAAGCTGACGTGAAGCCAGCAGCTGAGACCATAAACTCGTTATTAAAGTGTTTACTGAGATCAGATGAGCAGTAGACTCGTTTCCCATACACCTCTACACATCCAAATTTTTTTAACAACCACAGCAGTCACCCCCTACTGGATATTAGAGAGAATGCAGGCTTTAGGAGCTTCAGTGCTGGCGTCACTTTTCTGACCTGGAAACTTTTTTCAGGCTCATTATTTGGTGATGACTGTGATCCACAAGCATACCTTTAGAAATAACATTAATCCTAACAGATTACAGCAGGGGTGTAACAGCTCTCTGCAACCATGATTTCTGTTCACATATGTTTTTTTCTTTTTTTTGTAGAAATGGTAAATAAACCAAAAATAAACTCCATGTATTTCCAGTTCACTCGTTACCTGAACAGTCCTTAAAAATCACAGCTACCGCAGCTTTAAGCGTGCTTTAACTGCAGACTGAACTGCAGCATGATAGCTGGGATTTTTTATCACGGGTCTTGGTTTCATTCCCATTAACAGACTGAGAGAACAAAAACAGTGTGTGTTATTCCAAGAACAGGCAGCAGACACTGCCTTGCTCTCCAACATCCTCCTCTATCCTCCTCCAGGTGTCCTCACGATCAGATCCTTTCTCCCTGATCCCTCCACCCTTGTACTGTACCCTCCATGCTTTGTTCTCTAATCCAGGCCGTGGTCCTTCACAAAGTCACCCTCATAAATAAGGTCAGTGCTCAGAGAGAGAGAGATGTAGTGTGGAAAATCAGATGAATTAAACCTGGATATTTTTGTACGCTGGTATGAATCCTTATTGTGTGCAGGTCAAGCCCCTCGTTTTGCTCTGATCTGATGAAAGGTGGAGAAGGAGAAGTTCATATTATTATAAAAAAAGGAGAGAATGAGGATTTCACTGACGAGAGGGGAAGAATGAAAAGGTTAATTGGGCTATTATCCGGCTGTAGTTTTTGAGGGATTTATAAGATGTCCGGGGCTCGCTCTCACTTTCCCTCATTCGCTTTGAGACGTGTGCACATGCACCTCAGTCACACACACACACACACACACACACACACACACACACACACACACACACACACACACACACACACACACTTTTCACCAGTTTCAGGACATATAGCTCTAAAATATTCCCTGTTTTTTGTTCCACAAACGTTGAGATGAAATAAGGAGAAAATAGGAAGGTGTTTGTGAGTCTTTGACACCATGAGTACATGCTCAGGAGCAGAAAAAGTGTGAGGACACAAACAGAAGAACTCTTAAGGAGAAACTTGGTCAATTGTTTTTATCATTTCCACTTCTTAATATTCATGAGGATTCCAGGTTAGTTTCACATCTACACTTTCATAGGAAATATCTCCCTGTTTGACAGATGGAAATATTTTAATAGAAAAACTGTAAGGACCAATGAGAGCATTGATAGATAAAATCTTCTGAAACTGCTCATTTTAAGTGGTTTGAGAGTGAACTGGAGGATGTTAAGCAGAGGGACTTTAACCAATCCCCACAGTCCTGATTAAGAGCATCAGCACGAGGTTCATCTCTCTGCACTTTTAAATCTGGTGTCTGTAGCAACTGTTTTTATGTCAATTGATGATAATAATGATAATAATAAACTTCATTTTAGGCAAAGAAAAGATTGATAAAGAAAGAGAAACTGAATCTAAGGTGGAGCTTCTGGTAACCAGAGGAAGGATTATACACAGATTATCAAACAATGGCTCATCGTGTGTAATTAACGATCACCAGAAATGATCTGATCTACAGGTTTACAATTTAAAGCAATAGTGGAAAGTTTTGTCAGATGTTTTCTGTGTGTCACCATTACCCCACTCTGCATTTAATCATTAGTTATTATTAATCTCTGTCTCTCCCCCCTCAGCAGATGACTGCCCCTCCCTGAGCCTGGTTCTGCTGGAGGTTTCTTCCTGTTAAAAGAGGGAAACCCAAAGCATAAGAAATAATATTAAATACAGCCAAAGTATACAAACGGTACACAAATCCAGGAATATGAATATCCTGCTGCACATCTTTCAAAAGAAACAACACACATGCCAGATTTCATGGCTCTGCTTCTTGTGATTTTGGAGTCTATTGACTGGAAAGGTAAAACCTCACTGAAAAGACGCCCGGACTGACGAATGATACGACAGTATTATCCCACTTTAACTAAAACTAACACTTGAACCTGTCAAATACTGAACTAAAACAAAATCTTTTGAAATTATCAAAATAAACTGAAACCATTTACTATACACTATAACTGTCATTTAAATATCTGAGCAAAGGCTACTCCTGCACTTCACGTTATATTTCCATTACTGAACATTTACCTGTTTGTTAATTCAGCCTCATTCATCCTCCTGACAGAGACTCTACTCATTGATCGGGTTTATTTGCAATCAGTCGCTGATAAGACGAGCATTGCATCATACTGATAACATCAGCTGAATATCTGAGTTCATGCCAAGGTTACCTGAAGAAGTCTTTGAGAGGTGACTTTTCAGTTAGAGGATCAGGGGTATATCTGAGCACAATCAGGAAGTATTCCAGTAACTAACCAATGACTGACTGATCATAGAAACTAAATAGAGATAAAACTGAAAGCGCCAAATCACCACAAACAGTTGCCTCAAGGAGCTTTATATTGTAGGTAAAGACCCTACAATAATACAGAGAAAACCCAACAGTCAAAACGACCCCCTATGAGCAGCACTTGGTGACAGTGGGAAGAAAAACTCCCTTTAACAGGAAGAAACCTCCATCAGAACCAGGCTCAGGAGGGGGGGGTCATCTGCTGTGAGGGGAGAGAGACAGAGATTAATAATAACCAATGAATGCTATATAAAATGCACTCCATATGTCCCGCGGATGAGACCTGGCCAGTTAATAGGCTACAAAATGGGTTTTCCAGAGCCAATAATCAGAGGGCATCACGGGGACTTTTTAAGGTGATTTTGGTGCTGCCAGTTAACAGGTTAGGGTCCTTTGTGTCCCAGTAGAGAAACCTACCCATGAGTGTCAACCTGTCCCACAGCTTCAGGACCCCAGGCTGGCTGACTCTCATTACAGCCTTTCCCGTCTGGAGGGTCTGCACGTCCTCTTAACATAGTGAGCAACTCCTGAGATTACTGGAGCCTTCTGTTGGCGTGACTGAAGATCAGTGAGAGACAAAAAGGGCCACATATCCTGACCAGCAGGTTCCACGGAGGTGAGGTGGTCATCAAGGGAGGCTGCTCATTGTCTCACAGCCGTGTCCCACTCTGCGAATGAGGAGAGAGGGGAGGAGGACATCCTCAGACAGTGAGCCATCAACTGCAGCCCCCTTTTGAGGGGAAAGTGAAGAGGAAGATGTCCTTGCACTTTTCCATCACTGACATCATGAGCCTGTTCTAGCAGTTCAGAGACGCACAACAAGCCGGTCCCGCAGAGGCTTCACAAAGGGGTCCCTGCTGAGAGCATCTGCCACCACATTCAGGAGGCCGGGAATGTGTTTGATCTCAAAGCAGTCAGGGGCCAGTTTGGAGACCCAGTTTTGCTCACAGGCATCAAGCTTGGGTTTTGTCAGGATGTATGTCAGAGGGTTTTTATCAGACCACACAGTGAACCTGTGGCCCTTGAACCAGTGGCTGAATTTATAATTATGGATCTGGTCAGCTGGTCTCTCAACGCCATTATTTTGATCAAATTTTCAGCATGAGGAGATGAGGAGAGGAGAACCCTATTCCCTCTTATCCAATTTACATTCCCGGCTGGCTACATTATGGATTCCTGTGTCGGTGGAAGATGACGTGCCTGGCTGTACTGTCGATGGAGGACATACACATTCGGCTTATTGACACTAGGATTTCTCCGAATTGGACCTGGAGACACCTGGCTGGTCATTACAACTCAGGAAGTCTGGGCAGCTGTTGGGTAGTGGTAAGGCTGCTTATGATAGGTTATGCAGAAAGGTACAGACTCAAACTCAGACTCAGTATATCTGGAGCTGATTGTAGGGATTAGCTCTTGGAGAGGTACCTGTTTCTGCACGGCAAAGGATTGAACAAGAGGATTCGGATGATTGGATTGGATTTTTTTTTTTTGCCACTGAGAGTTACCAGAAAGACTAAAGGCTGTCAATAAATTAATCAGTACAGTCTGCACCAAAACAAGTCGTAGAATCAGGGATTTGGCTCCCTGGCGGCCTTGGACTGCCGATTATCTCACTTTTCTCCTGGATGTTTTGTAAACAGATGCTCTGCCCCCCCGCCGTCCTGTCTTCTTCTGACCTGCGTTGGACTGATCTCCCTGACCTAGTTGCTGACCTCTCATCAGAACTGTTAGCTGAGGAGGGGAGTTGTCTCAGCCCCACAGTAGCCCGATCCCCCCTCTCACCTCCACTGGCTCCCTTCCATCCTTGCCCCCTCCCCACCCTTCTGCTCCAATGCTATATTCTTTATGTGCTTATTATACAGAGGTTTTTTCAACCTCATACTGTGCCCCCTTTATGGGGCAAATTATGAGATGATTTTTTTCCTCACCTGCCCTATGTTTTGTTTTGCTTTGTTTCCCTCTTATCTCTTAAATGGCAGCACCTGTGATGGCAGCAAGGCCACAGAACACTTATCTCCTATGTTTGTCAATTGTTTGTCTTTGTTTCTTGGATGGGTACTTTCTGTTGTATATTTGTGTACAATGATAATAGAGTTGAATCTAATCTAATCTAATCTAATCTAATCTAATCTGTCACAAACAGCCCACTCTGTGAGCAGAATAATTGGCTTGGCTATGGGAGAGAGATTTGCTGGCAAAAGTAACTGTCCTCGCTCTCTCCTCGCCAGCAGGCACCTGGGACAGGACAGCACCCAGACCATCCAGGGAAGCATGAGTGGAAAGGACGAAGAGCCTGTCAAAGTCTGGGTGTGCCAGCACCACACTGTTGAGGAGGGCACTTTTGAGACCCTCAAACACTTCCTCACAGGCAGGGATCCAGTCCTGAGGAGACAGTACCTGGAAAGTACCAGCTTCCCGCGGTCTGGGGGAGCCCTTAACCTTCCCCTTCTGCCCAGCGGTCAGAGCATAAAGTGGCTTCGTAATAGAAGAACAGCCAGGAATGAAATGTTGATAATACAGCACCATCCCAAGGAAAGATTTGACCTTCCTCTGAGCCCATGAGGTCCTTCTCCGTGAAAGCTGAGATGACCTTAACTTTCTCCCGGTCCACCGAGGCACTGCTGCAATCCACCAAATGGCCAAGAAATGTCACAGACCTGCAAAGAAAGTAACACTTCTTCTGTGACAACTTTAGATTGTTTGATCTGAGCTGTGAAAAGACCATGCCGAGACATTTCAAAACCTCCTCCTCAGAAGGGGCAAAGACGAGCAGATCATCAAGGTAGCAGAGGATGACTTGAAAAGTTCAAATCACTGAACACACTGATCATCATCCGCGTAAAGGATGCTGGACTGTTGCACAGACCCTGGGGAAGCCTGTTGTATTCGTACAGGCCCAAAGGTGTTGTAAAGGCAGTGTACCGTCTGTCAGACTCATGGAGGGGGATGTTGTAGAACTGTGGTGCTGAAAAAAGCGTTTCCACCAAAGGAAGCAAGGCAGTCAGCCTGATGGGGCAATGGGTGGGCGTCCTTGACAGTTTTGGCATTGAGCCAGTGAAAGTCAGTGAAGATCTTCAAGTCACCTGACTTCTTCCAGATGAGGACCAATGGCAAAACACATTCACTAACTGACTTACTGATGATGCCTTTTGTCTCCATCTCAGATAGAACCTCTCTCATCTTGTGCACTGGAGGGACACAACAATAGGGAAGCCGGAAGGGGCTGCCATCGGTGAGGTCCAATCTGAATTTGGGACAGGTTCAGCAGTCCAATTGGCCTGTGGTCTACTGACACCCTGAGAGATGGGCGGGTCTTCCACAGCAAGACATGGAAAGACATCTGCCACCTTCGTATTGCACCGGAGCATCCCAGGAGTCTTTGTTGGGTTCAAGATTTTCATTGGTACCCAGCGATCACCCCACATGGGTGTCACTACCCATCCAACAATTATGTCTCTAGGGGCTGAACAGGAGGAGGTGGGCTCCACTATAACAGTGCTCCCAAGTGATAGATGGGCATTTCTGGGCAACTTTCCCAACACAAGATACTCCTGTTGTTTAAGAGTGATAGAGTGATTAGCTTAACAGTACCAACCTTGTCGGGCATGGTAGACCCAGACCAACGGGTCAACAAAGCAACTAAACAAATTGCTCACACTCAGGATTAGAGGTGCTGGAACCTACAAGCTCCCAGTACTTTATATCAGACCTCATCTTTTGGATCAAGGGTCTGATGACATTGCTTCCAATGATCAGCTCATCTCTCTGCCCTGGAACAAGGAACGTAGGGACAGTGAACTCAGAGCCATGAATCTCAATGTTGAGGTCATAAATACATTTGGGCTTTGTTACAAGGCCACCACAGCCAACAAGGACCACCTTCTCAGGCACAGGTTTAGGAACAGTGAAAACACCTGCCGCTCTTAGTTTGGACTCCCCTTCTTAACTTAGCGTGCATGACATACTTCCTGATTCGAGCATCTCTCTCAGAGCACACTGACCACTGACTGTCACTGAAGCATAAAACAGGTCTACTCTGTGTGAGCTACAACAATCACTTTTGTGTCATCAGGGAGAGAACTGCAACAGTTGACATAGGTTAACTGCAAATCATGTTCTTCATTGAGGGTGTCTCCGGCACCGCCCATGTTACTCCTCTCATCACACAGGCAGGCTAGTTTAAATCAGCACAGGAGGGAGGAAGACTTGGCCTGGCACCACAACGGGGGGAAGGCAAACTAAATATATGACCAGGACTGAAGCAGTTATCGCATAACCTGTAAAGCCTGCAGTGTGCATGTGTCGAGTGATCCTTTGAACCACTCTACGAGGCTCAGGGCACCAGGATAGGCAGGCTGACACTGGATAGGCTGGTGGTTGCTAGGGCTCACACAGCAGTAAGAGAAGCTTTGCAGAGACAGAACCTTGTCAAACGTAGTTACAACTTGTTTAAGAGGCCATTGTCGGCAGCAGTTGGGATTACTGCAACAGGAGGCACACTGAGGACAGCAGGGGCACAGACAAGCGAGTCAGATTGGTTCTGACCCGCCACAACGTCATCAGAGTCAGACTGACTGCAGGCCAGAGTGACCGCAGGTGGAAGGTTACAAGGGGTCGCCGGCTGGTTTACTGCTTGGACAGCCTGAGAATCACAAAGGTATAAAGAATCAGTGACAGCGCACTGGCTCAAAGCTGATAACCCCACTGAAGTCCAAGACTGTGAGGCAGTCTTCCTCTTGTTCCTCAAGAGGAAAAAAGAGGAAAAAAGAGGGTGTATTGATGGAAATGTCCCTTTAACATGCGGCAGGGCATGAGCAGTTCACTAGAACAAATAGCACACAAACAAATAATCAGGGAGAATGTGAACAAGTGTCTGTTTACGTTGACCGACAAACTGCGTGCATGGCGGAGGGAGGGCAAGCGCTGACCGGCAATGCAACCGGTGGCTTCTTCTTTTTTTCTCTGCGGTTGTTTTGGGTAATAATGCTGGACCACCGACATATTTGGAGGGAATCTCCATTTATTCACTGACAAAGTTGGAATAAAACAGCACTCCAGTAGCGATGATCACTCTAAGCCCCTACACAAACCAGACACACAAAGACATCATTGTCTATATTACTAAACTTTCTAAACTTTCGCTCACCACCGCTCCCGCCGAATGCAACAGGAAAAGGGGGGGGGGGGAGGCGCGAAACTGCTTCTATCAAGGAGTTGTTCTAGAAAAGCAGACGTAGGGGTACAGAAGACACTAACAAGAGAAAGGTTCCGCACACCAGCGGGAGTTGTCCAAATACATCAGGTAAACTAAATAAATATATTTGTGGAATTCTATATAATAAACCTGAAAATAACAGGTAGAAACAACTTTAAACTGAAAACACTATTAACAAGAATTGCATTGTTACACCAGCCGCTTCACACTTGGCTGCGAACCGTTCCACTGCAAGCTGGAGGCAATCACCTGATGAAGCCAACAGGACCGCATCATCCGCAAAAAAGCAGAGATGAGATTCTGAGGACACCAAGGTGCAAGCCTTCCACCACTTGTCTATGCCTATAAATTCTGTACATAAAAATTAAGAACAGCCACAGCTCTGAGCAGCACCTCAACAATGGAGTGTGGAACATGGTCTATTCGGACTCAAAGTCCTCGGCCGCCCTCGGAATGCTGTTGAAGGTGGGAGTTGAAGATCTCATGGACTGGGGTGTCTGTAAGGCATTTCCAGTGCACCCTCACAACGTGTTTTGGTGTGCCGGGATTGTCCAGCATCCTCCCCCACACCTGATTCAACTCATCACCAGGTGGTGATCAGCTGACAGCTCAGCTCCTCTCTTCACCCGAGTATCCAGAACATACGGCTGCAGATCTGATGATACGATTACAAAATTGATCATCGACCTGTGACCTAGTGTGTCCTGGTGCCATGTGCACTTATAAACATCCTTATGTTCAAACATGGTGTTTGTTATGGACAAACTGTGGTTTTTGCACAGAAGTCCAATAACAAAAACCATTCTGGTCCAGATCAGGCAGGTCGTTTCTCCCAATCCCCTCCAGGTCTCACTGTCATTGAGTGTAACTAGCACCCCACCCAGAGACTCCAAGAAGGCTGGCACTCTCAACTGTCATTTGGTGCATAATCACAAACAACAGTCAGGACCTGTTCCCAGCCCGAAGGCACAGAGAAGCAACCCTCTCGTCCACCAGTGAAAACTCTAACATACAGGCAGCAAGCTGAGGTGGCTGTAGCTCAGTAGGTAGAGCAGGTCACCTACTGATCGGAAGGTCAGTGGTTCAATTCCTGGCTACTGCTGGCTGCATGCCAATGTATCCTTGGGCAAGATACTTAACCCCAAGTTGCTCTCCGACCGTTCTGTCGGAGTATGAATGTGAGTGAATGTTACATAATTAAAGCACTTAGCTTAATTAATTAATCTTGGAAGTGCTTGTATGAATGGGTGTGCATGGGGTAAATGGGTAAAACATGTTGTGTAAGCGCTTTGAGTGCTCATATCTGAGTAGAAAAGCGCTATATAAGAACTAGTCCATTTACCATTTACAAGAATACCCACCTAGCTCACTGCCTCTCACCGAGGGCAACTCCAGACTGCAACAGAGACCAGCCCGTCTTCAGGAAACTGGTTCCAGAGGCCTGCCCATGCATTGAGGTGTGCCTGACTATGTCTAGCCAGTATGTCTCAACCTCACACATAGCCCAGGCTCCTTCCCCACCAGAAAAGTGATGCTCTGTGTCCCAGTAGCCGGGGATTGGTCTGCCAGGGCCTTCGTCCTTGGCCGCTACCCTGACACACATTGCATCCCTACGAAACCTCCTGCAGGTGGTGGGCCTACAGCAGGGTGGGCCGGTGTCTCCTCTTCGGGCTGCGCCAGACGCTCTCCTTCAAGCTCCCTCCCCAGGCCTAGCTCCAGGGTGGGCCCCCCGTAACTCTATCCTGGGCAGGGTAAACAATTCCCTTGGTGACTGCTCCATAGGGGTTGTTATGTATTATATGTTTGTATTTTTTCAGGATGTGCCAGAGGAAACCAAACACGCCATTCACACACACTTTTGTCCACAACTGCTAGAGGTCACTTAATTTCATTTTAAAACATAGATATTGGTCATAAAATGTCTCTGCAGAAACGATCAATGCGGTGGTTTTTTTAAAGGACAGGTTCTTTTAAAAATATTGTTTCAGGTACCAATGTTGCCACAATACACTCCCCTCCATCACCTTCACCAGGTGTGGGTAAATTGAGGCCTTGGCCTCCCACCAGCTCAGGAGAGCTTCTCTGTGAATGAGGGGTTATAAAAGCAGTTTGGGGGAAGACAGTGGATGCTGTGAGAGTTGTTGGTTCAGACCCAGACTCACCAGAGTCAGTAGATGGAGGCCAGCTTGCCCTTTTTCCTCCACCTCTACCAAGGGATGGACAGTTTTTATGTGTTGTGCAGGTTTGCGGAGGAACCTGTTCTCACTGTAATTTTCAATTTGCAATATCACTCTGCTCTACTGTTTCCAATTTCCTTAAATTACAGCCAAATGCAGCTAATAAGAAAGTGGGAGCCAGCTCTCATTCAATGGGATTCAACTCTTCTGGTTAACTGCAAAGCATTGGCTCTCAGAGCCGGCTCTTTTGCAAACAGCACATCACTATCAAAAACACCTGTCACAACTTCAACTTTACTACCTCTTCAGATTTTAGTGAACTGATTTTCAGATATCTTAAATTATGGTTGGGTCCTCTCCAATTTCAGAGAGTAAATTATCTGTAGGAGCAGAGAAGCTGTTTGAATGTGGATTCAGAGAGCCACCTGTCACCTGTGCAGGTAAGCTGACCTCTGAAGTGGTTTCTTTACTTGCTGCAGAGACGGGATGAAGCAGAGGGCACCACTCTGCCCTTGAAAGTGGCTCTTGATTAGCAACCACTCATTTGTGATGTTTTCTGGCAAATCAGCGTCCATTCACACAACGGAGGCTGCCACAGAAAAATGAACAGCTGTCAGCGTGTGATGTGTTAAATTTCCTGACAGTCGCGGCGCAGAAACCAATTACTGATTTAAGGGCAGTGAGAGAGCGGCCCTCCACACACACTCATTAGACTCCTCAGGCCTAAAGGGATAAAAACAAAACAAGGCAGGAAGAAAGAGACTTTCTCACAGCTGCTGTCAGCTGAGAGCCTCGCATGTACAAAGTGTCACTTTAGAAATAATTAAAGCATGACGACAGGAGCCCGATCACAGAGAAATGAGATTCTGTGGGAAGATGAGAACTCCTCACACATCTGTTTTCTACTCTCACCCTCTTATCAGAGTTGAACAGGTGAGTTGTTACCATTGGGAGCTGCAGCCTTTCTAAACTATTGGCTAATTAACTTACTGCGTTAATTATCCACATCATACGTCACACACAGCAGTAATAACCCCAGTGCTCAGTGTGACATGTCAAAAGAACTTTATTTTTTATACAGCATGTGGATGCTTTACAGCAACAATCATGTTAAACTCTCAGAAACAGCTTGTCTGCAGCACTGACCAGCATTGCTAAAGGTAGCAAAGGAATAATAAGGTACTTTATTTTCTGGTGTGTGCACAGTCTTAGAGAGGCACAGCTCCATGACACCCGCTAAAGGTCCAAAACTCCACAGCAGATCTTTAGTGAGTGTCAGCAGTCCTCACGAGGAAGTGTGGCTCTGCATAGTTATCAGGGTTATTATAGTTAACGAAAACGAACGAAATAACGAAAACTGAAATTGAAAAAAACATGTCGTTAACTGAAATAAATAAAAACTACAATTAAAGGAAAAAACGATAACTAACTAAAACTGTATTGTGAGTTTAAAAACTAACTAAAACTAACTGAAATTATTGTGGATTGATCATTTTTCTGCTCTCCGAGTTTAAGCTGGGAGCGCCGTCGGGCAGCTGTGTGCGTGCGTGTGCACGAGGAAGCAGGCAGAGTCGGTTCAGAGCGGGTCCACGCTGGCCGCAACGCTGGGATGAACCTGTTCAGTTCTTGTGCGTTTCCGTCTACTTTATCAGTGAGAGAATGACAATCAGGAATAATACTCAAAGCATCAGTATAAGGACTCACAAATGTCAGCAGATTCCTGGAGGGAGACTGCTGTGGATGTGAGGAAATGAAGGAAGTGGAAAAAACAGGGACAAATATGTTTGCAGCCAGAAAACTGAACACAGAGCGAGGACCAAAAAAAGTCCCAGCTGGCACCGCAGCACATGACCACAAGGTAATTAACACACACAACACACACAGCTACACAAGCATAAATGCGGACATGAGGTCGGACACTTCTGTAGGTTGTGTACAGAGGCTGCAAAGACCCTGCAAGTCTAATCAGCAGCATCTAACCAAGCTAGCTCCAAAACAGAAGCAGCTTCAGGTGTTGGAGAACATCAGGATGCAGCTGGATTTGACCTTGACTCCTTCAAAGAGTTTGTTTTTGTCAAACACCACATGTAGCTGTGTTAATCTACTGCACTGATGCTGGAGTTTATTGTGGAGTTTATTGTAGACGTTATTGAGTTTGGGAGTTCATGTTTTCTTGTTTCTCCCTGTTGATGTTCATGTGTGTCCTAATTATTACACATTAGCATGTAGTGCTGCTTGTCTGTGAACCGTTGGTTGTTGAATAATATTTCTTTATGGTATCTTTTGTTGAGTTTTTATTACACAATAGTCACTTTTGCGCATTGAATCTTGCACCTGACAAAGTATGAAAATACTAAAACTAATACTGAAACTAACAAAACTAAACTAAAACTAAGCATTAAACCTAAATAAAAACTAATAAAATGAGAAAAACCGCTCTGAAAACTAATTAAAACGAACTGAATTAGAGAAAAAAAAGTAAAAACTAACTAAAACTAAACGATAATGTAAAATCCCAAACTATTATAACCCTGATAGTTATATGAACACGGAGGTCTGATTTCATCTAAGAAACATAACATGTGCCCCCAGTGCTGCAGAAAACAGGCTCGTATTAGTTTCAAATAAATCAGCATTTAGCAGCAGTCTCACAGACTTTGTTTTCATCTGCACAAATACCTCACATGGTCACTGATTCATGTTTATATAGCTAATTATTTTATTTTATGATTCACTTTAAAAGATATCATGAAATGCTTTGTGTGTTTCACTGTGCTCTGCATTTTTAACAGCGTTATAGAGAGACAGTGTGATGAATAAAGGGTGTAATCATCCAGAGACACAATCAGCACAAAGATATTAAAAGCACATCTTTATTAATCTCTTAAAAACATAAACGCAACAATAAAACTGAAAATAAACAGCAAACCACTCCTCCCAGTCATTCAGTCCATATCCTCACAAGCTTTCTCCAAAAAATAGACAAACTTTAAAAATAATCTTTAATTTCACAAGAAAAACTCATTTTCTTAAACGAAGACACAGAAGAAGAAACAATCAGTTATTCTGATCGGTTAGGCCCAAATCCAACATGAACTCTCTGAATGCAAAGACTCACGGCCTCCATCCTCCCTGTTAACCCCCCCCCGGGCCGACGGGGCAGCCGATCCCCTGTGGGCGCTCTTGTTCTCCGCTCTCTTTCACCAGAGGAGATAATGTGGGAATATTTATTCTCCGTCCTCTGTGACCTGCTGTGAATGAGCCGAGCGCTGCTGCTGTAATTGGGACGCTGGTTAAAAGGGAGTTATTCCAACAGCAGGATGGTGTCTTTAGAAACTCGGGCCCCGGCCGTGTCCCCGTCCCTGCTCCCTTTCTCTAATCTGCTAATAATACCCCCGTCTAATGGTGTCAATGGTTATAAATCACCCCAAACTGCGGGGAGCGGGGAGGACAGCGAGCTCTAAGGATTAACATATTCACCAAAAACTAACAGAAATCTGAAAATCAATCAGGGAAACATTTGATTCAGTCTTAACATAAAACACTGAGATTGTAAGTTATGAGTCAGGATTAGATTTAAGGGCTGACGTTAAACAAGTCAAATTAATGTATGACATGTTGATAAAGCTAACTATTAATAAATGCATCAAATTCTGCACATTGTAGGAAAAGATGCAATATTTTTTCAGCTGAATTCAAGGAGAGAGGAAAAAACATGCCATCAAACTGAGAGCTGTGAGCAGCAGCCCTTAAATCAGCTGTTCATGTCTCTAACGAGGTTAGTCGTCACACGGCCACGGTCACCGGCCGTTTCTAAATGCAGACACACATTAATGAGGTCTTGATGGAGCCGAGCGTTTGATGTTGAGGGATAAAACGAGACATTCTCGTGAGCAGCCTTCCCAAATCTTTAGAGATCAAATTATATCTGAAATCAAATACATAAGTGACTTACACTTAATTTCAAAAAGAAAAGAGGCTGAGGAACAATAATGGAGTCTGTTCTTTGTTCATAAATAGATGATTATTTTTAATTTCTTCAGATGAAATGCAGACTGTCTCCCATGAGAGCTCTTCTATTTTATTATTGAGTAAACAAACATATTCTTTTCTGATAAACTAACAGAGGTCTGTTTGAAGTGTAAAAATGAGCATCTCCTAAATGAATACAGGTCACATGACTTTCTCACGCTAATCTTTTTCGGACTGCAGGTCAGTGTAACGGTGTGCTGTAAAACAGTGTTTCCAGAGCCACTGTGTGAAACATCATTCAAACCTGGATGTGCAAAACATTTAAATTATATCTAATGAAGACAACATAAGAAATCCTGAAAGTGAGAACTTTCTGGAAATCATTGCATCCACACATGAAGCTCAGACTTTGTTCTCTGCAAACACAGAAAACAAACCGAGTCCACAAATGCCGTCGCCTTCTCTGAGGTCAGGGGAAACTGTCCTGTGGTCTGACCAATCAGAAGCTGCGAAATCGTGGACACTGCATCCTCTGGGCTAAAGAGGAGAGGGAGCGTCCAGCTTGTTATCAGCACACAGCTGAAAGCTGTCATGATCCTGGGTCTGTGACCCAGCACTGCCAGTTTCTATCATTCAGTGTTTATTGTAGTTTTTGTGGAGTTCCCGCCCAGCTGAATTTTTGGATTTTGTTTTCCCTGTGAACAATTTATGGGTTCAGAGTTAATGCCTTGCCTCTGGAGTCCTGCATTTGGGTCCTACTCCACTCGGCACATCCCTGGTTATTGCTGAACCATGTCTCTGGGTGTAGGAGCAACATGTGCTGCCATCCAGGTGACGGCTGTTTCAGGGCAGGGTTTTCTGATTCCAGCAGACGATGAACAAACCACACCTGAGCGTGTACTCCCGTAGCATGGCTCCGTAACTGACCTGAATACAGCCCAGACCATCACCCCTGAAAGCATCTGGCTTTCAAACTGCAGGAGTTGGTCTCCTCGGTTCAAACACTTACAGAGACGCTTGCTCGGTGGGAAACACGCTGCTGGAAAACCAGCACTTGCTGCCTCTGGATTTTCATTAAAAGAAATATGGTTTTCATATCATTGCTTTCTGCTTAAGGTGCAGTTTGGACTCTTTCTCGAGATGATTTATTTTATAGTCTCTCACAGCTCGATAATTCAAATTCCTGCGGTATCGGATTATATTTTTAACTTTGAGAAACTTGCGCAGTCAACTGTCACTGAAGTTCCTTTCTGGTTAGCAGCAGAGTGAATAACATTACTGCTCCTGTCCAGCAGCCCCAGTGGATTCGTGTTTATCTCCTGCTGGGTGAGGAGTCCTCCTGGGGGTGACAATGTGGGAGGACAGCTTGATCTCCAGGCCTCTCTATTGACTGGACTGGAGCAGTGGTTCTGGCTCGCTGCCTCCCTGAAGTGAGTATTGACACCCAGGTTCTGGTTTGGATAGCAAGGTCGCGGCACTCAGACTCTCCTCTTTTGATTAATTGAGCACTAACCTTGATTAATGATCCCTTTAGCCATAATCTTCTTGCCATGAATTCAAACTCAAACAGTTTTGCTGCAGGAGAGGCTTTGTAGAGACTAGTCAGTGAGAGGTAGCTGTTAGGATCTGGAAACATCAGGAGACCTTAACCACATTTTCAGGTTCTTTCAGAGGCAATAAGATGTGAGACTGATGTACAAAAAGCCTGCACTCAATTTCACAGGCCCTGAAATCTCGAGGAGAGCCTTCACACTCATGATGCATCTGTTATATGAACAGAGCTCCTTTTAAACGGAAAGCAGCTGTGTTAACTCGGACTCTGACCTACAGAGCGTACCCTCCTCTTCTTCAGCTCTCCTGCAGCGTTGTTAGTGTCTCCTCTCTCCTCCTGCGTATAAAAATGAGGCGTCAACAAAATGGAATCAAATCTCATTTTTGGATGAAATGTTTTAACCATTAATGACCATTCATCAGTTCCCTGAACACACCAACAGAGTTACAATCAGATACCTGCTTCATTAACAATTTGCTTTGTAAAAAAAACACTAACTTGAGCTCTTCCTCACCAGCCTGAGCTTGTAGATGAGGGAGGTGAAAGAAACAGCCAGAAACAGCCCGTGAGCTCTGTGTGTCCACAATCATGTTGATTGTTTTCAGAATTTTAATGATCTGATTTACAGTTTTAAAAAAATAATCTGGTGACAAGATTATCACTAAAGACAGATAAGTTTACTCCATCATGTACCATGTACATGTTTTTTTTGGTCTTTTAAACCTGATTATGTATGGTGCTGTTTTTCTGTACTTGTAATTAGACTATTTCAGTTTGTAAGGTTTTAGTCTTCTGTAAAGCACTCAGTGTCCCCCGTCTGTCAAAAGTTCAGAATAAATAAAAATTCCTTGTTTGCAATTCACAAAAAATGTGGGGCTGGAGCCTCGTCTGTTCAGGTCTAACAGCAGTTCATGCAGTCCTTTGGCTGTCTCTTTGTTAGCCATGTAGCAGGTGAGAGATGGACCCAAAGGCAGGACTCGGAGACAGGATGAAACTAGACTTCAGCTGAATTTGCTGATCAAAACAAGTTTACAAAGCTGGCCAGCAGCAAAAGCTAGGAAACGTACTTAAACTCAGACACAGCAGGCAGGAGGGTACCAGTGTTTAGTTTTAGTCATAATTTAGTCACCTGAATAGTTTTAGTTTTAGTCAACAAAATTATGGTAAGAATATAGTCGACTAAATCTACAGTCGATTTAGTCTAAAATATAAAGGGTGTAAAATGTAAATGTTTTTTCTTCAGTTCCCTTGAATTAGTCATTATACACACTTATACAAAATTAAAATTTATTCAAAGTTATGGAATATTATTAATAATATTAACATTAGCGTTTCACCTGCTTCCCACACACCTGATCATTAACACCACCTTACTGAGATAATCCGAGCGTTTTACAGCAGGACGCTCTGAAAGGTACAGGGCAGTGTTCAGGACTAAGGTTATAAAGGCTAATCCACCGCGGTGTGGAGATTTTCTCTAAACACAAACTGGGAAAAACACTTTACCCTGCATGACATTAAAATGCTGACCTTTGCATGGAGATCTGGGTGACTGGTTTGCAGATGTCGTTTAAGATTTGTCTGTTTTTACCAGAGATAGTCGCCCCACATGGTTTACACATCGTTTTGTTTGTCACAGCATCAAAGGACAAATGTGTCCATACATCGGCTCTTCTCTTTCTCCCTGCTGACATTGTTTACATCACTTACTTCTATCGGAAGTAACGACCAATCACAGGCTAGTTTGGTCTTCCTGGGTTTAGAGCAAATTTGTGCAACTGTGCGTTTGATTGGATGTTTTCCTAACTTGTCCCGCCCTGTCACAAAATTAAATCACCTCTGATTGGATGTCGCCCCTGCCAAACATTTTCGTCTCGTTTTCATTCGTTGATGAAAGTGTCAGTTAATTTTATTATCATTTTTATCCTTTTAGGTTGTTTTTATTATCGTCTCGTTATCGTCATGAAAAAAAGGGTAGTTGACGAAAACTATGACGAAATTATTTCGTCAACGAAATTAACACTGAGGGCACACAGCAGGGCAGGAAGCCAAAGACGACGACGCAACAATGAACAGAGAAGAACTCAGGGCTTAAATACACAAGCGATAATGAGGGGAGTGGAGGCCAGCTGGGTACACAGCTAAACAAAATGACACTAATGGGACACAGGAAGAAAAACAACACACTGGGAAACAGTGGGGAAGCAGCAATCAACATAACCTATAACACAGCAAAACCAGAAAGTGAGACAAAAAGAAGCACTTAAAAGAAAACAAAACTCAAATCAGTCCAACCTAAACGCTGGGTCAACAAAACCCAGGATCATGACACTTTTGGATATCTAAGGGATTTCTTTATCTCTTCACCTCAGATTAAGCTGATGAGCTCGTACCTGTTCCCCTGATCCGGATCCTCTTTGTGTCCAGATTCTAACCATTGTTCATATGTTGCCTTTTAGACGAAGTTAAATCTTAAGTTTCCTACCCTCCATCAGGAATTGTGGTTGCTGTGGCGTGCAGTGGTGCTGAGTCATCAGCTGTAGTTCAGCGAGTCACCAAAGACTCCTGCGTGAGGAAGAGCAACTCCTCCTCTCCTTCAGACTTGGTACGCCTGTGTGGCCTAATGCATGCAGTTTGTGCAGCTGCGGCACAGGACAGCCGACAGCCCATCATGGCGTGATTTATGACGCTTGACCGCTGGCTGCGTGGGTGCAGGCTAATGACACATACACTAAAGTCATTGATTTGTATGAATACTCTCCGCTCTTCATCTATCACAATTTAATGTTGGAGTTTGCAATGCAGAGGTGGAGGAGGGAGAGAACTCATCCTTAGTAGGAGGCACTGGATCAACATGCAGCAAGCGTACGAGGAGGCACAGACGCTCCGGAATGAGGACCAGGTGGGACGAGGAGGAAGAGGAGGTCTGCTACCCTGAGGCCAGACATCCTCTCCCCCCTCACAGGTCATGAGTCATTTGCTGCTCCTCTAATACCACCCTCTTTCTCTCTACTTTATGGAAATGACGGTTGGAGCATGCATAGTGAACACATTCGCATAAAGCAGATAATAGCAATAACAAGGTGCAGAGTGCAGGAACTAGCTTCAGAGAGAGAGAGGGAGCAACAGAGGAAACTGAGGTGGAGGAAGATGGAAAAATAATATTCAGTTCAGTTTATTTTATAGCGCCAATCACACCAAACAGTCGCCTCAATGTGCTTCATATTGTAGGTAAAGACCCTACAATAACCAAAATAACATCACTGATGACAAGGTCTCCCATCCCATGCATGAAACTGTTGCTGAGCTGGAGAGCTCCTTCAGTGACAGACTGCTGGCATCCTAAATGCACAAAGGAGCGTTACCGCAGATCCTTCCTCCCAGCAGCTGTAAGACTTGATAAACCATCACTGCTCCCAAAAAACCACAATAACCTACACAATGTAGGATAATATATAATATACTGTAAATAGTCCGGCACATCATGCACATTGTATATAGTGTTATTATTATTAGTAGTATTAAGGTTAATATTGTTTGTTGATTTTATATATATTCTTTTCTTAATAGTGTGAATTATTATATCTTTATTTATATTTATAATAACTGCGGCTGCTGTTACACCCAAATTTCCCCTCTGTGGGACAATAAAGGCTGTTTCTTCTTCTTCTTCTTCTTAATAATACAGAGAAAACCCAACGATCAGAACGACCCCCTATGAGCAGCACTTGGGACAGTGGGAAGGAAAAACTCCCTATTAACAGGAAGAAACCTCCAGCAGAGCGAGGCTCAGGAGGGGGGGGTCATCTGCTGTGAGGGGGGGAGAGAGAAATTAATAATAACCAATGATTAAATGCAGAGTGGAGTATAAACTGTCATGTACTGCTGTGGCCAGAAAAGCAGAGGAACCCAATGCAAATGAAAACTTAATTAATACTTCAGCTTTTATTGCTGGATGAAGAAAATAACAAGGCTGGTCAGGAGCCAGCTGCACGAAACGCAAAACTCACTAGAAACTCAGAAACATAAGGACGCACAGCAGGGGAAGCCAAGAGCAACGAGGACGTGACAAGGAACAAGGGAAAACGCAGACAGTAGAAACACAGAGGGATAATGAGCAAAGCAGGAGACTGTCAAAGTAAAACAGGAAGTGACCGGCGGAAACGTACACACACACACTTGACACAACACAGGGAAGCTGGTTCACAGAGGAAACACCAAAGCACAGACATTCAGACTGTGACACATGAAGTGGACATGGAAGCAACTAACAGGGAAGACACAGACACCTGATACACAACACAGAAGGAGGGATAACACAAGAACGCAGGGAAGACAAGAACAAGGGAAACTGGACCTAGATAAAAATAACTTCTAACAGAATTCAGGAAACTATAACAAACTAAGACTCTAAACTGTAAAAACAACCAGAGAAATTAAACAGTAACAGACTTCAATTACAAAGGCCCAGGACTGTGACAGTAACACAGATAACTTATAAAATACAACACAAACTCTGAGGCTTAAAGCTTTGCCACTCATCATATAAAGAACAAAGACTTTTCCTACCGTCTAATAAGGATAAATAGAAGCTATAGTTTGTTTTCAGCCATTTTTTCAGCATTCTTTGTGTGTCAGTAGCAGTGTGAGTCTGTGGTCATGAAAAATACAAACTCCAGAAAAACTAACAGATCCAAGACTTTTTTTTTTTAAACTTAAACACTTAATAAATATCAGAAAAACACAGCAGACAGTTCCAGTTTCATCTGAGTGCCTGGGGTTTGTAACAGCACCATGTCATTCATTTCATTGACAGTTGGAGAATCAGTGTCTTTGTGTTCACTGGAGCCATCACGATGAAGAGTCCCTGCTCAGAGAGACGGCTGTTCACATTTGGAGGCTTCGTGCGGGCTTCAGCGTGTGCTGGTTGGTTTTCTGAGTGATCTCATTGCTCTGACCATGATGTTCTTATCTCCTTCTCTGTCTTTCTCTCTTCACTCTCTCAGCCTTTCTTTTGATGACATGTTGCAGATGGAGTCATGAGTCATGGCTTACAGCGCTGTTTTAATTACAGCGGATGTAAACAAGCCTGTCAGTTTGCTAATCTGGACCATAGCTGGTTGGACGAGACAATAACAACAGACAAACAGGAAGAGGCCGGTGGGACACCTGCTTCTCGGACAGACGTGTCCTTCAGCCCTTCACGCAAACATCACGCAAGACTCTGCAGCAGCAGGCAGGATGCTTTGGACTGGGAATGTATACAACATATCTGGACCTGAAATCAGGAGGTTTGTACACTGGCCGTGTTCCATACTTAAAGACATGCAGGAATCTTTGCTGCAGGTTTTCTAAGTGTATATGTAAATATGACACGCAGCTGCTTTTCATCACATTGTTTTCCTACAGCTTTCATGTTGCTGACATGCATAACCTGAATGCTGGCCCACATTCTCCCAGATGGAGTTACTAACACAGTCGTCAGGACATTTATTCAAACACCGTGCAGAGCTTGTTTGGAGTGGGAGCACGTGTGCCAGGTAAATGCCTTCTGTGATAGGTAAGGGTTAGAGAGGGGCAGCATGAGGAGCATGTTACTCACTGAACCTGTCCCACAGCTTTGAGGCCTGACCGGCAGAACGTGGCGCAAACACACACAACAAAGAACAAACTTAAAAATATTACTTGTGTTCATCACACAAACTGCACGGTCAGAGCATCAGTCAAATCACTGTGTTTAAAAATCTAAATCAGCGTTTTTGGAAAAGTGGGTGAAATCCCTTTTTGACTTCCAACCACTTCCTCTGTACAACCTTCAAAACTGCTGTAATTCTTCATGGCACAGATTCAACAAGGTGCTGCACATCAGCAGTTTCTGAAATCCAGAGACAAAACAACCACGCCACCATCAAAGTCCCTTAAATCACCTTTCTGCCCCATTTGGACGCTCGGTTTGACCAACAGATCGGCTTGACTCGCTGCCATGTGATTGGCTAATGAGATATATGCACAAAGACACACACTGATGGACGCGTTGGGGCGTAGACTGCAACCACCTAAATCTGATTAGCACATGACCCACTCCACCTCCTGAGCCAGTCACACACAGGAAGAAGTTTTTCTCTGTTATTTAAATATCATCTGTGCTTTTGTTCTGAGCCCCTGCTGTTTGGAAAGCCCCCCCCCGTTTTCTTTTTGCAGTCTACCTGATGTGATGGCCCAATCCAATCAAATGTATTTATAAAGCACATTTAAAACAACAAAGCTGACCAATGTGCTGGACATGAAACAAAGTGTGACACAATAGAGTAAGAAATAACCCCCCCCCCCCCCCCCCCCCCCCCACACACACACACACACACACACACACACACACAGAGTGTCCAAACCTTTGACTGGGACTGTATGCACATCAATAAATATATCCAAGTAATCACAACAACACAAGAGCTAATACAACAGCCTAAATGCTTCAGGTCTCACTCCGGGTTGAAGGTCAAAGAAGACAGGAGTTTTAAGGCATACTGGTCAGCAGATCTCTGACCTTGAAGGAACATTAGGTGTTAAGAAGTCAGCACGATATAATGGTGCCAATCCATTAAGGAATTTAAAAAACATACAATAAAATCTTAAAATCAATCCTAAAACACAGGAAGCCAGTGAAGGGAGGCCAGAACAGGGGAGATATGCTCCATCTTGCGGGTCCTAATCGGGTGTGAACAGCTGGAGGTTTGTTTCAGACGAGGGAACATGGACTGAATTTGAGTTTGATTTAGTTAATTTCAAGTTCTTTCATTCGTTTTGTTTCATGTGTCATGGAGAGCATTGTTCACCTCTTTTCCTGACAATTCAATTTCTATTCTATTCTATTCTATTCTATTCTATTCTATTCTATTCTATTCTATTCTATTCACATAGCACCACATGCCATCCAGAGTAAGTAGCTGGTTAGACACCATGTTTCTAAGATTTGGAGGGCCGAGTATCATAACTTTTTTTGTCTGAGGTCATCCAGGCCTTTATGTCTTTAAGACATTCCTGCAGTTTAACTAATTGATGTGTGTCATCTGGCTTCATGGATAGATAAAGCTGAGTATCATCTGCATAACAATAAAAATGCGTGACGTGCTATTGTAACCCATGTGATCTGAGGAAGAGGCTGTCATTTGCCACTCCACCTGTGTGAGTGATAAGCCTCAGCACCACCTCTGTCACTTCCTGTTCCCTGCTGATGGCTGTGTAGTGTGCATGGAGTGAGCGTCCCCGAAACTGGCACATAACCATCTTCAAACTTTATAAAGTAACTACATTTACTCAGCGGTGAGTGTTCCTTCATATTCCCTCTCAAATATTTCAGTTAATAGTGGCATTTTCTTTTGGTAGGGCCTGTTATGTTTATTTTTTCCCACGGTGAATTTCTGTGGTGGTTCTGATGGTCCGTTCAGCTAAAAGAATCACTCTTTTAAGGGCCATGAAGTCCTGTTTAGTGCTGTTTCCCATCCAGGTGGTGATGCTCTCATACAAGATGCTGTCAATGGTGCAGGTGTAAAAGTTCCTGAGCACCTTGAGTGGGAACTTAAAGTCTCTCAGTCGCCAGAGGAGGTAGAGACGCTGTCTGGTCTTCATCACAGTGACGTTAATGTGATGAGTCCAGGACTGCGAGACATCATCTCGATGTTCTCAAGAAAACATCTCAAACCAGTTGGATCTAAATGACTTCATGCACGGACTTCAGCCTTGTTCTGAGTGATGTGCCGCCAACACAACATGTTTCTTTTTTATTATTGCACGCTGACACTGCATATTGCTACCAATGTGATCAGTCACAGTGGTTTTGGTCTTAAACTGCAGACAGGTGAACAACAGGCAGCAACACGGGCTAATATGACACAATCAGACATATCGAAGGCTAATTGATTCCAGATAAAACACATTTATTGAACATCTACTTTGCATAAGTATTAAAAGTATGTCAGAGAACAGGAAAACCCAGAGGCATCTTGGGTACATTATTTCCTGATGCTTCTGAATGTGTTTGTGTGCTGAGTTCAGCATGTGCAGCAGATGCTCTTAAATCTGAGGTGATTAAAAGACAAAATGAATCTCTGCTACTCTTACCAAACACTTTCACATACAAAAAACAAACAAACAAGCAAATGAACAAACCTTCTTTTCCTACTGAGCACGCACCAGGTGTCAGACCCCCTTCCCCCTCACGGCACAGCGGATTTAAGTAGCCACTTGATTGCTGGAGCCCTCAAATCTGGTGTGAGAGACGATAACGAGACGTCACAGCTTTACACTCAGGTTTTAGAAGAAGAGGGAACATTTGTCATTTAAGCGTCTCTCCGTTCTGAGCGTCTGTCAGCCAACGCTCCTCTCTAACAGCGAGACGAATCCAATTACCAGCCGTGGACATCTCTAACAAGGTGCCAGGAAAAGGCTGCCTGGACAAACAACGCCCGGGCCCAATAATGAGAAGCCCTCATTTGAGTGATTTCAGTCTCTCTCTCTGTCCCTGAAATGTGCTACAGAATATGTAGTGTTGGTTTTATTCATCTTTTCTTTCTTTCAAAGTTTTGCTTTAGAGAGTGAGAGACAGCGTGAAAGAAATAAAAACATTTATATCAGCCTAAAACTTGCTAACACACACACACACACACATGCTCAAACTTTGGAATGGCTGATTATTAATCATTCCTGAGCCAAGCTTGTCGATACAAATGATACAAATACAGCAGCGAGCAGAGAGAGAAACACTCTCACATTAGCTCATTTTACCTCATTCTCTCGCATAACTAACCAGGCCATGGATTGTCAATGCCAGGGCTGCGATCAATGCACCAGGGCTCCGTGCGTCCCATCGATTTCCCAACTCCCACATATCACAGCGACTCTTCATCAACAAAAGCACTTTGTCCTTCCCAAATAATCAGATCGAAGGAGCTCCTCTCCTGAGACAAAGTCACTTCAGTCGCCGCAGCACCGCCTCCACCCTCTCCCCATCTGGGAGGGCGAAGTGTTTCACTGTCCTCACAGAGGGAGACGCCAGCATGCTGAGGACCCGAGCATGAATGTATAATCCAGGCAACACCAGCACAAGTAAATCAATATGCTGAGAAAAGATGGAAAACCCTCAATGGGATAAAAAAAAAATGCAGATTGTTTTTTGAGATCTATGTTGGAGATCATTTTTGTTTAATACTTTTGATTCACTGATAAACTTTGATTACGGCCCACACGTTACAGTTTCTGCTGTGCATATATAAACACAGAGAGTACTCATCTGGTGTGAGGCAGAAACAAATAAGAGCACGACATAAAGGAGCTCACACTGAATAATCAGAGCTACACGGGGCTGCTTGTCTTTAAATGCAAGCTTTACTAAAATTAAATGTGTAAGGAGTTAATCTGTGTTTGGGTCTAAGTGGAAATATGAAAGAGGCAGATTTGTAAAGGTGAGAAAAGCTGTTATTTAGACCACAGGTCACATTAATGGAATATTTTCCATCATGGACGGATTATTTTTGTTAACATTGACAGAAGAGGCCGTCCATTATTTTGATCTGAACAATGATGGTAGATCTACCAAATAATTCACACTGAGAGCTGATGGTCGACCTTTTTAAACATACATCGTAGAATCCTCCATTGAGGTCTCTGTCAGCACTACAGGGTCAGAGGTGCAGGAGGAGGTCATCCTGCAGGATGAAAGTTTTTGTGACATCTGAGGGATTAGCCTTCAGAAAAGCACCCAGAGTCAGTCCACTGGTTCAGTGAGGGCGGTGCTCCAGTGGAGAAAACAAATGTTCTGCTTTCTGCTTTGTTAACACAAGAACCGATGTACAGTCAGTGGTTATCTTCATGAATGCTCACTCTTTTCTGCATATCGGTAATTGTGACTGACACTGTCGTCTCATTTAAAAATGACCCCATCCGTCGAAACGACAGACAACGAGAGACTTTCACGATCTCTGATAGGGAACAAATAAATCCTCTGGGAAACAGAACAGAATGACCTGCGTGTGTGTTTGTTATCTGCAGCTGAAAGTGAAATCACAGCCTTCATCACAGTGCGGCTCCGAGGCCTCCTCAGTGAATGCGGCACCCTTCAAACAGCAGCAGCAGTTTGGTTTAACAGATATAACCTGAATACACAACAGGGAGGAAGAGGTTAAAATAGGATAAATAAATATTTACTGTATTAATGAATAGCTTACGTCACCATGAACTGATAACGATGCCACAGAAATGCTTCTCATCCTTTACAAATGAATGCCTTCAGACTACAGTTAACTACAGTAAATGTGTATGCAGTAGTTTCAGTGTTATACACAGTTCAGATAAAGCAGCAGCGTATTTCCCTTCATGTAACCTCAGCCGAGGTGTGGAGGAGACTCACAGGGTGGGAACATCACCAATGGCACATTTTAGTCACTCCTCAGTTTCTCGTTCATGTTTCTGTAGGAAACCAGGTGAAGGCAATAATCTGCATCCATCAAATCTGGGCAAAGCAAATTTATAATTTGTCTCTCCCACCCAATGAAAATGCATCATTTCTTGTCAATTTTGGAGATATTAATAGGTGGGGCAGCGGTGACCATTCATAAATCTACTTTAATATTTTAAGAGAGTCTTTCTGCAGGAAAAAAGGGAAAGAGATGGAGGAGAACGAAGAAAAGGAAGATGGAGGATGGGGTGGATGGTGGGGGTCGAGCTTAACTCGCTGCCCAATTTGATCAATCGCCACAGTCCTGCCTCTCCACTCAGAAAATTAGAAATGGGAATCTTAAAATCTGGGGCCGTTTATCATCACAGGTGAGACGGTGAGCTGGATGAGATTGGTCTGAGCGTACATGAGTGTGTGCAGGCAGAAGCTGCACCAATACTTCAGACACGAGCTTTAATCTCAGTTTGTTCTGTTGTGAAGACTTAAACAACCTCCAAACACACATTAGAAAGTTTCTCATGTTCACTGAGAAGCAAACAAACCTGGAAACACTGCGGGAAGTTTGTGTATTTCTATTTCCACACTGGTACAAGTCAAACACACAGACACACAGTGCATGTTAGGCTGACACTCATTAGGCACCTATTTTAATAGCCTGACTCACTGGCTGACATGAAACTCTGTGATCCCCTCTAACTCCTAATTGTTCTGATTAACGGATATAATTGGTATCTCTAACTGTGCTGCTGGACTGATGCTAATGTGTGCACAAAGTCACTAAATCACACAAGGGTGAGCTAAAAAAGATGTGAGACGGAGAGAGAAGGAGCTCTTGTGTAAACGAGATGAAGATATTTGATGGTGTGGCTCGAGCTGTTATTTAGAGAGGAGTCTCTGGTGGTACTAACTAAGGCCAGAGTCAAACCTTTATAATTAGGAGACATGAGAATTTACTGCAGAGCGGTCAGGGTGTTCTTCTAATGGTGGTGTCATATGTGGACTGCTAAACAAGTAGCCTGAAGCTTGCTGCCCATTTGTTAAAAATAAAGTCCTAACTACTTGACGTTAGACGCCCCCAAATTTCCTGATGTGTTACAAAATAATGACCAGCGGCTTGCAGAGTGCAAGGCTTGCTCACTCTGTCAAATGAGCGCGATGTGTTATCGTAAAGTTTTCTTCATACTTTAATCATTTGTTGTGAGCAAAGTGGGAGCCTTTGTAATGTTTTAATTCCTTTCTCAGATTAAAGGGCTGTATTGTGAAAAGCCCCTCAAATCCAAAGACAGGAGCAGCGTGAGGTTTTTAAATGATGGACACTGAGCCAAAGCTGCCCACTGAACTGTCATCTCATCACTTTCATTAAGGGGGTTTACTCAAGGCCAATCAGAGAGCCGTCAGCTCAGAGACGGTGCCATCGCCCATTGGTGAGGTCCTCTTCTAAAGCCTCGAGCGGAGCATTGTCACCAGACCCGATGATTGAGGGGAGGACACGTCACAGCAACTTATGAATCAAACTGCTCTCTTCTCCTTTGTGACTCTATTGTGACCATAATTTCCAAAATGAACATCATTTTTTATTCAGCCTTGAAACTGCCCCACCCAACAAAAAAAAAAAACTTTGCCAGTCATCTAAACGACTGTTTTTCTAAATAATGTTGAAATTCAGACGTGTAGAAACCAGACTCTCTTACTGACAGTCAGGATGCTGATGTTTGTAATTCCTTTTGAAATTAATTACAAGCAGGAGGGCGTAAGCTTGGAGCCCCCATTTACCCTGAGAGTAAGTGACAGTTTCAGTCCTACACCCACAGCCATGGTAAAAGAAAGTACACCTTCTTTCACATCTGAGGGTTTATGTATCAGGACAACATAAAAATCATCTGGTCCTTAGCAGGTCTTAAAATTATTTAGATGAACAACAAATCATATTTTATTACACTGTGTCATATTTATTAAGAAAACTAAAGCCAAAATCCAGAAGCAGAGTGTGGAGAAACTAACTACAATCTAAATGCTTATATAAGAAAGGTGCTGCTAATCAAATGCACTGATTAACTGATCATCAGCAAGTGTGAGCACCTCTATAAAAGAAGACTTTTTGGCGGTTTGCTGCTGTGGAGCATCGAGGTGGGTATACACAATCCCAAGAAGGAAAGACATCCACAGTGATCTTAGAGGAGCTGCTGCTGCCCATAAATCTGGGAACAGCAGGCAGATTACTTCCAAAGAATCTGAAGTCCATTTTACTACAGTGAGGAAGATTATTCAAAGTGGAAACCTTTCAAGACAGCTGTCAGTCTTTCCAGGAAAGGATGTGTTTGGAAGGGTTGCCATGAGAAAGTGTCTTTTCTCAACAGCACGGCTCAGGTTTGCAAAGCTGATGTGCTGTTTTTGGAGGAAACCAAACTCAGCTCATCAGCACAGACACCTCAGACCTGCTGTAAGCACCACAGTGCTGGGGGGACGAAGATCTGGGCTCTTTGCAGTCACCAAGTGGACCATGAACTCCTCTGTGGACCAAAGTATTCAGAGTCACATGTGAGGCCATCTGTCCCACAGCTGAAGCTGGGACCAAACTGGGTCATCAACAGAACGATGATCCAAACACAGCAGCAAATCTCCAACAGAACGGCTGATGAAGAAAAGGATGAAGGTGCTGCAGCTCAGAGTCCAGACCTCAGCCTGACTGAATGCTGTGCGTGAATGAGTGCTGCAAATCTCAATGAGCTGAAGCTACGCTGTGAAGGACAGGTCCTCCAGAATGATGTGACAAACTGATTTTTCATTATTCCTTTATTTAACCAGGTAACACCCCACTGAGATCCACATCTCATTTTCAACAGGGACCAGGGCAGAAAATCTGCAACACCACGACCTGGTTACACAAACGTAAAACAAATTAAACCATATACACAAGTTTAAAACAAACTGATGAAGTCACACAGGAAACTGTCGCTGCAGCTCACTGCTGCTGAATCAGAGGGCAGACTCACTGCTTCTGCATTTTAAAATCATTTTTGTTAAATAAATAATGACAACATTGCTCATCCCAGGTTGTATTCAGATCTTTTAAAACCTGGTAAGGACCAGATTATTTTTGATTATTTACTGATAGGTAAATCTTAGAGGTGACAGACGGGGTACTTTTTTTTACCCTGACTGTACATTAGACACCTTTAGGTTTGTGCATGCAGCTCTGCGTCATATACAAACCTAAAGGTTTGCACCTGAAATTTAGTTTAAAAGTCTCCTCTTTCTTACTTATTCTATGTCTTTGTTTTTCAGGACTATTTGACTTGTAGATGCAGACGGGTGGGTGGACAACATACAAGGTCTCGTCTCCTTGACATCTTTGCTCTCTTTGATTCAGGCAATTACCAGGCGACCAGAGACTCCTGCTGACATTTGTCTATCAACAGAGCTGCAACTCACTTCTCTAATTAGCATCTGCGGAGATGGAAGGAGGAGAGCATGCAGATGGAAAGAGGTGGAAAAGGCAATAACATAGGAGGGAGAAAGATGATCAAGTCCTGGGAGGGAAGAAATATCAGTGAACACCATCTTTTTTCATTCGCACCTAAAATGTTAGCCCTATATGTGCAATGCAGATGCATGCTGGGGATTTAAGCTGTGGCCAAATCAGTGCAGCTGCAGATTGTGATGCCGGGTGACCAGCATGAAGATAAATTTCTTCGTCTTTAGCCACGAGGGCCTGGAAAACAGCAGTATCTGCAGCCAGCAGATAGCCTGGGATAAAATATGTATTAGTTTCCTCCAAAGCCCCTCGCCTCTGCCTTGCACCCCACTTTGGATGACAAAAGAAGAAAATGAGAGAGAGGGGAGATTGGAGTAGTGTAAGAGATAGTATAGATTTGAATCTATTGAATTGAATCTAGTTACTGGGGAATAGCCACTGCACACAAAAACAGCACAACAAACAGCAATATTGTGATTCCCCCACTCTTTATTCACCATTTCATCTCACACCTCTGTGTCTCTAAGTAAAAGCATTTAGTTGACTCAAAATTCCCCCATATTCTTTTCTCTGATTTTCCCTTTCCCCACTTCTCCCCTTTTCTCTTCACTCTGTTTTTCTAATTTCTTCATCTTCTTCCTCCTCGCCTCCCCCAGCTGACAGGCTCAGGGTTTTCAAGAGAAGAAAGCGGGCATTAATTAAGACAGTGCCAGCTGTAATTTTCTGGGGAAGTAAATTTCTGCACAACTAAAGGTTACGGGGACCTTTTCACTGTCAGAATTTACTACAGCCTGTGAATGTTAATGCAGCTAATGAAGACATGCTCTCAGAGTCTGAACTTAAAAAACTTCCAGCAGGAGGAGGAGAGAGGAGAGGGAGGAGAGAGGGATGGACACGTATTGGAAAAGTGAATTAAAAACTGTCTTGACGCATTGGAAAGCAGTGCATGTTCTGCTGTAACAAATTAATTTTTACCACTATGATTTGGCTCCATTAGCCATAAATATACTGAATAGTTATATTGTGAGTTATTGTGATAAAAATAAAGCTACTGTTTTACATGCAGGCACTGTAGGTACAATTTACAGAAAGTATTGAATCAAAAAGGAGCAAAGAGGTTCAAAAAACGAAACCACAAGTCAGTGAACATTTGAATAAGGAGGATAATCAGATGCTGTCCCACTATTTTATTTGAATAATCAATACAAGAAAAAAACAAATGAGCAGGCTGGTTTGCTCCGTCTCTTTTTCACTGACAGCGTTTTTCGGCAGCAGGTAGGAACAAACCCTGGACCTTGACCTAGAAGTGTGTTGGTGTTGGGCAGGTGTACGGGGTGTTGCAGGTGCCTCTGTTTGCCTTGTCTTAAATGTGGTGAACATGATGAATGAAGCTCTTTAAATGTCTGTGATCTAGATAACAAACCCAGCAGCAGCAGCAGCAGCAGTCAGGTGAACTGAGAGAGGCACTGCGGCACTTCAAGATTAGCACAGAATGAGCTACTTGTAAATATAACAATCCTCACTTTTCAAATCACGCTGGTTTGTCTAGTTCATCTTGAGCTAATGAAAATCGGCGACTGGGTAAAGTAGGTAAAGTAAATTTTTATTTTAACAGCACCTCTCAAGATAAATATTACACAACAAAAATGCTAAAACATTAAAGCAAATATTTCCCCAAAAGAAAGTTTAAAAAGATGCGTTTTTAGCTGCTGTTTGTAAGAAAGCAGCGAGTCCACAGCGCTCAGGCTCAGAGGCAGAGAGCTCTGGAGTCTGGAGGCCACTGATGGAAAAGCTCTCTCTCCTGTAGCTCTCAGCCTCATATGATGCACAGCCAGCAGGCCCTGATCACATGACATCAGGGACCTGCTGAGGACGTATGGGTGTAAAAGTTCTCTGATGTCAGCTGCTGCTTCTTCATGCAGAGCTCCAAAAGTCAAAACCAGAATCTGAAGTTAATGGGGAGCCAGTGTAACTGAATTAGCAACAATGTGACATGAGTGTACTTAGTAGCTTCACAGCAGCATAAGCACGAGTTACAATAATCCAGACATGATAAAATAACTGCATGAATAATAATCACCAGCTGAGACTGTGACACAATGGAACTCAACTTGGCAAGATTTAAGTGTTAAAAGCAACCAGAGATTTAATGTGAGCATCCAGAGTGGAAGCTCTGTATCCCGTACTTTCCCAGTCAGGGTTAGGGTTAACGCCTCCCTACCATCCAGAGACTGTCCCAACTCCTCCCCGAACCCTGCAACATTCTTCCTTCTTCAGCATCCACCGTTTAATCCTTGCCTCTCCCTTCACTCACTTCTTGATTGTGTCTCCACCATTGGTCCCTTGAGTTACCTCGCCACCTCTATGGCTTAGTGCCTCTTGGCCAGGGCAGCCCCCTGAACTGTTGCTGTCTTTGTGGTTTCAGGCCCCTGAACGGTTTTGACTTCTGTTCTGCCTCATTTCCAGCATCCTGCTTTGGACAGTTTTCATCCCTCCGGTTTTTGTTCTGGCTCTCTGTGGTTTTGGTTTTGTTCTGTTCCCGTGGCTTGGGAGACCCCTGAACTGTTGTTTTTGGATTCTGTTGCTTCTTTGGTTTTTCCTTTGTCTCAGCCTTCCCCTCGTCTCTGGTCAGTTTCTTGTTGTCGTCGTGGCTGTGTCTTGTCCCTGTGTTCTCTGTGTTCTCTGTGTTCTCTGTGTTCCTCGTGTTCCTTAGCTTTTCCCCACTCTAAGTTTTCCTCAGTTTTGTAACCGGCATCATTTAGTTCCCTTTTGTTTTCAGCCACAATAAAGGCCGAGCTGCATTTGGGTCCTCACTTTCAGGCACCGTGACACCTACAAACCTCATGTTCCTCTCTCTTCCTAAAATATATTTTCACCTCAGTCATTTCCGTTCTTTTGGAGAAATCTACCACCATCTGTCCCACATACCTGCCTAACAGCTCCTCAACACTTGCGTTCCTTTCACCTACATGTACATTAAAGTCTCTACCACTTCATTCAACTTACTCCACAAGTCTTCTTTCTCTTCTGACATCCAACCTGTGGGGCACACACTGACAACACTCAGCATCACCTCTTTGATTACCAGCTTCAGACTCACAATCCTGTCTGGCACTCTCTTCACCTCCACACTGTTTTATAGCTTTAAAGTTACACGAAATATAGTTTATTTTTATGGAGTATTTTAGATTAAAACTGTATTTACATGTGTAAAAACAATGGACTTACCTAATAATGTGGTCATACTGCTCTAATACAATTAATCATGGTAAGAAAGGTACTGTTATTAGTCAGGTTTTATTATGTAATTTTATGTGAAACAGCTTGTACTTTTAATCCATACTTAATGCAATAAAATAATATACCACCCATAAAACAAGTCAAAATACTATTGTAAAACTAGTAACTGGGTTTGTAATTAAAACAGTCTACTATTTATTTTTGATTATGGCAATTGCAATATATGGGATTTTACAAGTACAAATTTACATAAAAATCTTGTATATTTACTATTAAAATGGTATTCTGACAGATAATCTGACAGATAAAGTTACTGGCTTTACCTTTATAACAAAATGCAGAAAATATTACTGTGATCACAATTTGATGTTAATTACAGATCTTATCAAGTGCATGTTATTGGTCAGATGTGATTCTACATAAAATCATGTAAATAGATACAAACCTTGAAGGAGTTACACTTAATAAAATATCTACTTTGATTAGTAATGTCATAATATTCCCGTGATACAGCAAGTGATACTATATTTAATCCTTTGGGTGGCGCTCTTTCTTTCTTTCTTTATTTGTTTAAGAAGGACAACACATAATAACAAACATCTGTAACAATGTAAAATATGCCAGATTATAGCCTTAAGGCTTATTTCCATCTGTAGTCCTCCTAACAAAACTAATATCACCTCATTTAAAATATACATACATGCTAAAAAAAAAATTCATCATCATTAAAAAGGACATATTTCAGCATCATTACATACCAAAAAACAAAACAAAACAAAATTTCATCCACATTTCATCATAGAATAAATAGGTAAATAAATATTTCTTTGCCCTCATTTTAGTCAATAAAATGATTACAGGTTTGATTTCCAAACAACCAATTCCGGAGACTTTTTTTTAAATGAAGGAAATCTGACTATATTACGTATATTGACTGGTATTACATTCCACGTTTTGGTTGCTCGATACGAGAATGATAATTGCCCAAACACCGTTTTCCTAAAAGTAACCACACAATCACCTCTAGAACCTGCTCCTGTATTCCTTATGTTCTTCTTTATGTAATCCTTTAAGGGAGGTGGTGCCATACCATTTAAAATTTTATAAACCAGGATTACATCTACATATTTAACTTGATTTTCCCAATTTAAAAGATGATATTTTTCCAATATTTTACAATGATGATACAAGTTGGGTTTGTTTTCTAATACTTTCAGTGCCTTTTTATACAGAACTTCTATTTTTTTCATTATCGTTCTGTTTGTCAATGCCCAGCTAGTCAAGCAGTACTGCAAATGAGACATGCAGAGTCAGAGAAGCTCCGGGACGGCCCGGATACAGGCCCAGTATTGTTATTATAGTAAATGTAAATGTTACTAAGAAATGAAAGTGGTGGGTGGGCTCCTTTATATATTTTATCTGAACTGAGCACTAAATCAGATAAATAGTCTGAGAAATCAGACAGAAACTCTGAGTAAGGACCAGGTGGACGATAGATAATAACAAATAAAACAGGTTTTTGATTTTCCCAATTAGGATGGACAAGACTAAGAGTCAGGCTTTCAAAAGAATGAAAACTTTGTCTGGGTCTCTGATTAATTAATAAGCTGGAATTGAAGATTGCAGCTAATCCTCCTCCTCGACCTGTGCTTCGAGCATTCTGACAGTTACTGTGACTCGGGTGTTGGAGTTATGGTATAAATTCCATTCTGTTTATTATAAATTATCATATCTTCTGTTTGTATATTTTCTATAAGTTGTTTTATGTGCATATGATACTGTTGTTTTTATGTTTGAAATGGGAACACGTGGTGGTATTTCTTACAAAGGAAGTTGTAGTTATCTGCAGGCTGCTCTCAGCCTGCAGAGAACACATATAGGATACGTGTCTCGTATACGCCATGTTACATGCGCACATGTCACAGTATGCTTACGACCATATATGGTAAGGAAAAACCCAAGAATGTTGTTTATTACATGCTGTAAACTGTGTTTGATGTAACCCACGTGATCTTATTGTGAAAATCCGAATAAAAGCGCTGCGCAGGAAGCAGTTCGCCAGGACAGATAACTTCCGCTCAGCTGAGAGCTGAGTTCAAGGAACGGATCTCTCCTCCTTGCGCAAGTTCAAAAGAGTTGTGTGTTTGTCCTCTGAGTTTTTAAAATGATCTGAACCTATCACGGGGGTGTTGATTCATTTAAACTAACATATTCATCCTGCTGTAACCAGGTTTCTGTTAGGCAGAATAAATCAATACGTTGATCAATTATTAAATCATTTACTAATAGGGACTTGGAAGAGAGAGACCTAATGTTTAACAATCCACATTTAATTGTTTTATTTTTTGGTGCAGTTGATGAAGCTGTATTATTTATTGTTTTTGAATTTTTATGCTTAAATAGCTTTTTGCTGATTTTAGCTTTGGTTTTTGGTGGTCTGGGAGCAGGCACCGACTCTATGGGGATGGGGTTTTGGGGGGATGGCAGGAGGAGAGAAGCTGCAGAGAGGCGTGTAAGACTGCAACTCTGCTTCCTGGTCTCAACCCTGGGTAGTCAGTTTTTAGGAGGGTTAATAAATTTGGCCAGATTTCTAGAAATGAGAGCTGCTCCATCCAAAGTGGGATGGATGCCGTCTCTCCTAACAAGACCAGGTTTTCCCCAGAAACTTTGCCAATTATCTATGAAGCCCACGTCATTTTTTGGACACCACTCAGACAGCCAGCGATTCAAGGAGAACATGCGGCTAAACATGTCGCTCCTGGTCTGATTGGGGAGGGGCCCAGAGAAAACTACAGAGTCCGACATCGTTTTTGCAAAGTTACACACCGAGTCAATATTAATTTTAGTGACCTCCGATTGGCGTAACCGGGTGTCATTACTGCCAGTGTGAATTGTTATTTTACAAAATTGACATTTGTCCTTAACCAGCAGTTTCAGGGCTCGACTATGATCACTGGTGTCTCTAGCTTCACGTTTCTCAAAACAGAGTTGCCAATAACCAGTTTGTTCCTCTGAAATGTAAGTCACATGCTGTAATGTGGAGCACATCTGAAATTTAAAGTCAACCATTGGAAGGAGAGATACTTTTATTCTGCTTCTTGACATATTGTTTTGATTTTTGCTGATATTGAGTAGAATCTATTTTTCTCTATCTGTGCAATAATCCCTGCCTCACAGGCTGCTAAACACCAAAACTTCCAGTCATGCCCAACAGGTCTGCTCCTTTTTACTCCCAAACTTACCTTCTGTATGTCTCTTCATTATACTTATTGATAGATAGATAGATAGATAGATAGATAGATAGATAGATAGATAGATAGATAGATAGATAGATAGATAGATAGATAGATAGATAGATAGACACCAGTATATATGTTTTTTGGAAACAACAGTTTCCAAAATGACCTGGGCTTCCTCTCGTGTTGCTTTGCATCGACAGAATATAAAATTTTGATGGCTGAGATGAGGTCTGAGAACATTTTCTGCAGGTCCTCTACAGTCACATCCAGCCATAGCTGGAGCATTCTGATTCTGAAAGAGGTTTTCCAAAAGGCCTTGAGGCCACTCCGAAACAAATGAACCCAAAGAATGCAAACAGATAACAGAACCAGAGAAAACGAGATAGAGAAAGTGAGGGAGATCAATGACAAGGTCAGAAAGCAGCAAGGAGCCAACAGACCTGCAGATATCTTGAGGAAAAGTAATATTTAACCCGAGGCTAGAGAATAATTTCACTTTCCCTCAGATCAGTTTAAAAAATCTCTTGCTGTCGGAGCCTGGCAGATTTATACAAATTAATGGCCTTTACTTGAAAATCTCCCAGCACTTGGGTTATTAATTGTTAAAGTGCATACATTAAACAAAATGAGCAAAAAGTCATTTTCATAAATTATCTCATACTAAAAAAAAACTTAGCTGGTGAAAAGGATTGTTGGGTCGGCTTTGTGTCGGCTCGCTGCGATAGTTTGGAAAGCAACAACCAGGAATATGGAGAAGGAGAAAGAAAGGTTGTCTCTGGAGCTTGAAAAAGGCGACTGGACTTCTTTTTGTTTCTTGAAGACGTTTCACCTCTCATCCGAAAGGCTTCTTCAGTTCTCAACCAAATGGTGGAGAGACCCAGGTATTTAAACCCCTGTGGGCGTAGTCCCCTGGAGGTGGTTATGACCCTCTATTGATCATGTGCGTGAACACATGTGCCCAGGTGTGAAGGGGGCGTGGGTCATATTTAATCAGTGGTTTCAGTTGAAACCAATTTAGGACTCCGCTCCATTGTTTCCTGTGGCCTATTGAGGTCACTGGAACAAAGGTGTGAATGGGGGTTGAGACGTCTGGGAAGGGAGCTCAGGACAGCACTGTAAGCGGGGGAAAGTTGGTGACGTAATCCACCTCCTCTGTTCAATGATGGTTGTTCACAGTGGACATAGATGGCTTCTTTCACTCCTCTTTCAAACCATCTGTTTTCCCTGTCCAAAATGTGAACATTGGCATCCTCAAAAGAGTGCCCTTTTTCCTTCAGATGCAGATGTACTGCTGAATCTTGTCCTGTCGAGGTGGCTCTTCTATGTTGTGCCATTCGTTTGTGAAGAGGCTGTTTTGTTTCACCAATGTAGAGGTCCGAGCACTCTTCACTGCACTGAACAGCATACACTACATCGCTGATCTTGTGTTTGGCGGGTTTGTCCTTGGGATGAACCAGTTTTTGTCTTAGGGTGTGACTTGGTTTGAAGTATACTGAGATGTCATGCTTGGAGAAAATTCTTCTGAGTTTCTCTGACAAGCCTGACACATATGGGATGACAATGTTGTTCCTCTTGTCCTTCCCATTCTCTGTAGTTTGTGTTTGGCCTTCATTCCTGTGCATCTTAGCTGATTTGATGAAGGCCCAGTTGGGGTAACCGCATGTTTTGAGGGCTTTCTCAATGTGTGTGTGTTCCTTATGCTTCCCTTCTGCCTTAGAGGGAACACTTTCCGCACGGTGTTGTAGGGTCCTGATCACCCCAAGTTTGTGTTCCAGAGGGTGGTGGGAGTCAAAGAGGAGATACTGGTCTGTGTGTGTGGGCTTCCGGTAAACTTCAATGTTGAGGCTTCCATCTTCCTCGATGAGCACCGCACAGTCCAGGAATGGTAACTTGTTATCTCTGGTGTCCTCCCTGGTAAAACGTATGTATTTATCCACTGAGTTAATGTGACGAGTGAAGGCTTCTATTTCTTGGGTTTTGATTTTGACCCAGGTGTCATCTACATATCTGTACCAGTGGCTAGGTGCCATCCCTTTGAAAGAACCAAGAGCTTTACTTTCCACTTCCTCCATGTAAAGGTTGGCTACAATGGGAGACACTGGGGAGCCCATGGCACATCCATGCTTCTGTCTGTAGAATCCATCATTGTATTTAAAATATGTTGTGGTAAGGCAGAGATCTAAAAGTGCACAAATCTGATCTGGGGTGAAGCTGGTTCTGTTCAGTAAGGAATCGTCTTCCTGTAGTCGTCTTCTGACGGTCTCCACTGCCTCAGTTGTAGGTATGCAAGTGAAAAGTGAAACCACATCAAAGGACACCATGGTTTCATCTGGATCCAGTACAAGATTCTGGACCTTGTTAGTAAAATCTGTAGAGTTTTCAATGTGGTGGGGTGTGATGCCAACAAGCGGTGATAAGATGGTGGCGAGGTGTTTGGAAATGTTGTAGGTGACCGAGTTTATACTGCTGATAATGGGTCGAAGTGGGACTCCTTCTTTGTGGATCTTTGGGAGTCCATAAATGCATGGAGTGGCTTCTCCAGGGTACAGGCGGTAGTAAGTGGGGCGGTCAATGGCTTTTTCCTTTTCAAGTTGTTGCAGGCAGCAAACAACTTTTTTCTTGTAGTTGCTTGTGGGATCACGTCTCAAGACCTCATAAGTATTGTTGTCACTGAGGAGTGTAGTAATTTTGTTGTGGTAATCCGATGAATTCAGCACAACCGTGCACCTCCCCTTGTCGGCTGGCAGTATGGTGATGTTTTGATCCTTGCTTAGGGCTGTGATGGCCTTCTTCTCCTGAATGGTGAGGTTGGATGGAGGAAGTCTTGCACTGGAAAGAGCGGCTGAAACTTTCATCCTGATCTGTTCTGCTACAGGATGAGAAAGTTTGTTATTTCTTATAGCGGTTTCTGTTGCTGTGATGAGGTCTACTATAGGAAGCTGTTGTGGGGCTATGGCAAAGTTGAGTCCTTTGGCTAGCACATTTTCTTCTGGTTTGGTGAGGACCCTGTCTGATAGGTTCTTCACCCACTTTCCTTGGTTTCCATTGCTTAGCGGGTCGTCCTGTTTGTTAACAGATGAATGGTATGCCTTGGTTTGCAGAGTTTGAAATTTACGTAGTTGTCTTTCCTTGCCTTTGATGTGTTGTGCGAGCTGGGCTTTGTCCACAAATGTAGAAACTTCTTCTGCGATGGTGTGAGGTAAGAGTGATGAGAGTTTCTGCTGCGTCTGGTGGATTTTGTTCTGGAGTGCATCTATGGTGAAATGGACCTGTCTTATCCTTTCACTTAAAAGGTGGTTCTGTGCTCTCCATAGAATTTGGTCAGCTCTATGTCCTTTTACTGTGGACCCAAGGTGCAAACTCTTGGGAACCAGTCTGGACTGTCTGCATCTCAAGTTGAAATGAAGGTGGTTCCTGTAGTCCGCTAGCTTTCTTGAGTCCCTTTCATACTCCCGCACCAATTGAAGGGTGTTCCTCCCAAAGTGCAAGGCAATATGTCTGTGTAGATTCTCAGTTATCCAGGTCATAGTAGTCTCTGGAGCTTGAAAAAGGCGACTGGACTTCTTTTTGTTTCTTGAAGACGTTTCACCTCTCATCCGAAAGGCTTCTTCAGTTCTCAACCAAATGGTGGAGAGACCCAGGTATTTAAACCCCTGTGGGCGTAGTCCCCTGGAGGTGGTTATGACCCTCTATTGATCATGTGCGTGAACACATGTGCCCAGGTGTGAAGGGGGCGTGGGTCATATTTAATCAGTGGTTTCAGTTGAAACCAATTTAGGACTCCGCTCCATTGTTTCCTGTGGCCTATTGAGGTCACTGGAACAAAGGTGTGAATGGGGGTTGAGACGTCTGGGAAGGGAGCTCAGGACAGCACTGTAAGCGGGGGAAAGTTGGTGACGTAATCCACCTCCTCTGTTCAATGATGGTTGTTCACAGTGGACATAGATGGCTTCTTTCACTCCTCTTTCAAACCATCTGTTTTCCCTGTCCAAAATGTGAACATTGGCATCCTCAAAAGAGTGCCCTTTTTCCTTCAGATGCAGATGTACTGCTGAATCTTGTCCTGTCGAGGTGGCTCTTCTATGTTGTGCCATTCGTTTGTGAAGAGGCTGTTTGGTTTCACCAATGTAGAGGTCCGAGCACTCTTCACTGCACTGAACAGCATACACTACATCGCTGATCTTGTGTTTGGCGGGTTTGTCCTTGGGATGAACCAGTTTTTGTCTTAGGGTGTGACTTGGTTTGAAGTATACTGAGATGTCATGCTTGGAGAAAATTCTTCTGAGTTTCTCTGACAAGCCTGACACATATGGGATGACAATGTTGTTCCTCTTGTCCTTCCCATTCTCTGTAGTTTGTGTTTGGCCTTCATTCCTGTGCATCTTAGCTGATTTGATGAAGGCCCAGTTGGGGTAACCGCATGTTTTGAGGGCTTTCTCAATGTGTGTGTGTTCCTTATGCTTCCCTTCTGCCTTAGAGGGAACACTTTCCGCACGGTGTTGTAGGGTCCTGATCACCCCAAGTTTGTGTTCCAGAGGGTGGTGGGAGTCAAAGAGGAGATACTGGTCTGTGTGTGTGGGCTTCCGGTAAACTTCAATGTTGAGGCTTCCATCTTCCTCGATGAGCACCGCACAGTCCAGGAATGGTAACTTGTTATCTCTGGTGTCCTCCCTGGTAAAACGTATGTATTTATCCACTGAGTTAATGTGACGAGTGAAGGCTTCTATTTCTTGGGTTTTGATTTTGACCCAGGTGTCATCTACATATCTGTACCAGTGGCTAGGTGCCATCCCTTTGAAAGAACCAAGAGCTTTACTTTCCACTTCCTCCATGTAAAGGTTGGCTACAATGGGAGACACTGGGGAGCCCATGGCACATCCATGCTTCTGTCTGTAGAATCCATCATTGTATTTAAAATATGTTGTGGTAAGGCAGAGATCTAAAAGTGCACAAATCTGATCTGGGGTGAAGCTGGTTCTGTTCAGTAAGGAATCGTCTTCCTGTAGTCGTCTTCTGACGGTCTCCACTGCCTCAGTTGTAGGTATGCAAGTGAAAAGTGAAACCACATCAAAGGACACCATGGTTTCATCTGGATCCAGTACAAGATTCTGGACCTTGTTAGTAAAATCTGTAGAGTTTTCAATGTGGTGGGGTGTGATGCCAACAAGCGGTGATAAGATGGTGGCGAGGTGTTTGGAAATGTTGTAGGTGACCGAGTTTATACTGCTGATAATGGGTCGAAGTGGGACTCCTTCTTTGTGGATCTTTGGGAGTCCATAAATGCATGGAGTGGCTTCTCCAGGGTACAGGCGGTAGTAAGTGGGGCGGTCAATGGCTTTTTCCTTTTCAAGTTGTTGCAGGCAGCAAACAACTTTTTTCTTGTAGTTGCTTGTGGGATCACGTCTCAAGACCTCATAAGTATTGTTGTCACTGAGGAGTGTAGTAATTTTGTTGTGGTAATCCGATGAATTCAGCACAACCGTGCACCTCCCCTTGTCGGCTGGCAGTATGGTGATGTTTTGATCCTTGCTTAGGGCTGTGATGGCCTTCTTCTCCTGAATGGTGAGGTTGGATGGAGGAAGTCTTGCACTGGAAAGAGCGGCTGAAACTTTCATCCTGATCTGTTCTGCTACAGGATGAGAAAGTTTGTTATTTCTTATAGCGGTTTCTGTTGCTGTGATGAGGTCTACTATAGGAAGCTGTTGTGGGGCTATGGCAAAGTTGAGTCCTTTGGCTAGCACATTTTCTTCTGGTTTGGTGAGGACCCTGTCTGATAGGTTCTTCACCCACTTTCCTTGGTTTCCATTGCTTAGCGTGTCGTCCTGTTTGTTAACAGATGAATGGTATGCCTTGGTTTGCAGAGTTTGAAATTTACGTAGTTGTCTTTCCTTGCCTTTGATGTGTTGTGCGAGCTGGGCTTTGTCCACAAATGTAGAAACTTCTTCTGCGATGGTGTGAGGTAAGAGTGATGAGAGTTTCTGCTGCGTCTGGTGGATTTTGTTCTGGAGTGCATCTATGGTGAAATGGACCTGTCTTATCCTTTCACTTAAAAGGTGGTTCTGTGCTCTCCATAGAATTTGGTCAGCTCTATGTCCTTTTACTGTGGACCCAAGGTGCAAACTCTTGGGAACCAGTCTGGACTGTCTGCATCTCAAGTTGAAACGAAGGTGGTTCCTGTAGTCCGCTAGCTTTCTTGAGTCCCTTTCATACTCCCGCACCAATTGAAGGGTGTTCCTCCCAAAGTGCAAGGCAATATGTCTGTGTAGATTCTCAGTTATCCAGGTCATAGTAGTCTCTGGAGCTTGAAAAAGGCGACTGGACTTCTTTTTGTTTCTTGAAGACGTTTCACCTCTCATCCGAAAGGCTTCTTCAGTTCTCAACCAAATGGTGGAGAGACCCAGGTATTTAAACCCCTGTGGGCGTAGTCCCCTGGAGGTGGTTATGACCCTCTATTGATCATGTGCGTGAACACATGTGCCCAGGTGTGAAGGGGGCGTGGGTCATATTTAATCAGTGGTTTCAGTTGAAACCAATTTAGGACTCCGCTCCATTGTTTCCTGTGGCCTATTGAGGTCACTGGAACAAAGGTGTGAATGGGGGTTGAGACGTCTGGGAAGGGAGCTCAGGACAGCACTGTAAGCGGGGGAAAGTTGGTGACGTAATCCACCTCCTCTGTTCAATGATGGTTGTTCACAGTGGACATAGATGGCTTCTTTCACTCCTCTTTCAAACCATCTGTTTTCCCTGTCCAAAATGTGAACATTGGCATCCTCAAAAGAGTGCCCTTTTTCCTTCAGATGCAGATGTACTGCTGAATCTTGTCCTGTCGAGGTGGCTCTTCTATGTTGTGCCATTCGTTTGTGAAGAGGCTGTTTGGTTTCACCAATGTAGAGGTCCGAGCACTCTTCACTGCACTGAACAGCATACACTACATCGCTGATCTTGTGTTTGGCGGCTTTGTCCTTGGGATGAACCAGTTTTTGTCTTAGGGTGTGACTTGGTTTGAAGTATACTGAGATGTCATGCTTGGAGAAAATTCTTCTGAGTTTCTCTGACAAGCCTGACACATATGGGATGACAATGTTGTTCCTCTTGTCCTTCCCATTCTCTGTAGTTTGTGTTTGGCCTTCATTCCTGTGCATCTTAGCTGATTTGATGAAGGCCCAGTTGGGGTAACCGCATGTTTTGAGGGCTTTCTCAATGTGTGTGTGTTCCTTATGCTTCCCTTCTGCCTTAGAGGGAACACTTTCCGCACGGGGTTGTAGGGTCCTGATCACCCCAAGTTTGTGTTCCAGAGGGTGGTGGGAGTCAAAGAGGAGATACTGGTCTGTGTGTGTGGGCTTCCGGTAAACTTCAATGTTGAGGCTTCCATCTTCCTCGATGAGCACCGCACAGTCCAGGAATGGTAACTTGTTATCTCTGGTGTCCTCCCTGGTAAAACGTATGTATTTATCCACTGAGTTAATGTGACGAGTGAAGGCTTCTACTTCTTGGGTTTTGATTTTGACCCAGGTGTCATCTACATATCTGTACCAGTGGCTAGGTGCCATCCCTTTGAAAGAACCAAGAGCTTTACTTTCCACTTCCTCCATGTAAAGGTTGGCTACAATGGGAGACACTGGGGAGCCCATGGCACATCCATGCTTCTGTCTGTAGAATCCATCATTGTATTTAAAATATGTTGTGGTAAGGCAGAGATCTAAAAGTGCACAAATCTGATCTGGGGTGAAGCTGGTTCTGTTCAGTAAGGAATCGTCTTCCTGTAGTCGTCTTCTGACGGTCTCCACTGCCTCAGTTGTAGGTATGCAAGTGAAAAGTGAAACCACATCAAAGGACACCATGGTTTCATCTGGATCCAGTACAAGATTCTGGACCTTGTTAGTAAAATCTGTAGAGTTTTCAATGTGGTGGGGTGTGATGCCAACAAGCGGTGATAAGATGGTGGCGAGGTGTTTGGAAATGTTGTAGGTGACCGAGTTTATACTGCTGATAATGGGTCGAAGTGGGACTCCTTCTTTGTGGATCTTTGGGAGTCCATAAATGCATGGAGTGGCTTCTCCAGGGTACAGGCGGTAGTAAGTGGGGCGGTCAATGGCTTTTTCCTTTTCAAGTTGTTGCAGGCAGCAAACAACTTTTTTCTTGTAGTTGCTTGTGGGATCACGTCTCAAGACCTCATAAGTATTGTTGTCACTGAGGAGTGTAGTAATTTTGTTGTGGTAATCCGATGAATTCAGCACAACCGTGCACCTCCCCTTGTCGGCTGGCAGTATGGTGATGTTTTGATCCTTGCTTAGGGCTGTGATGGCCTTCTTCTCCTGAATGGTGAGGTTGGATGGAGGAAGTCTTGCACTGGAAAGAGCGGCTGAAACTTTCATCCTGATCTGTTCTGCTACAGGATGAGAAAGTTTGTTATTTCTTATAGCGGTTTCTGTTGCTGTGATGAGGTCTACTATAGGAAGCTGTTGTGGGGCTATGGCAAAGTTGAGTCCTTTGGCTAGCACATTTTCTTCTGGTTTGGTGAGGACCCTGTCTGATAGGTTCTTCACCCACTTTCCTTGGTTTCCATTGCTTAGCGTGTCGTCCTGTTTGTTAACAGATGAATGGTATGCCTTGGTTTGCAGAGTTTGAAATTTACGTAGTTGTCTTTCCTTGCCTTTGATGTGTTGTGCGAGCTGGGCTTTGTCCACAAATGTAGAAACTTCTTCTGCGATGGTGTGAGGTAAGAGTGATGAGAGTTTCTGCTGCGTCTGGTGGATTTTGTTCTGGAGTGCATCTATGGTGAAATGGACCTGTCTTATCCTTTCACTTAAAAGGTGGTTCTGTGCTCTCCATAGAATTTGGTCAGCTCTATGTCCTTTTACTGTGGACCCAAGGTGCAAACTCTTGGGAACCAGTCTGGACTGGCTGCATCTCAAGTTGAAACGAAGGTGGTTCCTGTAGTCCGCTAGCTTTCTTGAGTCCCTTTCATACTCCCGCACCAATTGAAGGGTGTTCCTCCCAAAGTGCAAGGCAATATGTCTGTGTAGATTCTCAGTTATCCAGGTCATAGTAGTCTCTGGAGCTTGAAAAAGGCGACTGGACTTCTTTTTGTTTCTTGAAGACGTTTCACCTCTCATCCGAAAGGCTTCTTCAGTTCTCAACCAAATGGTGGAGAGACCCAGGTATTTAAACCCCTGTGGGCGTAGTCCCCTGGAGGTGGTTATGACCCTCTATTGATCATGTGCGTGAACACATGTGCCCAGGTGTGAAGGGGGCGTGGGTCATATTTAATCAGTGGTTTCAGTTGAAACCAATTTAGGACTCCGCTCCATTGTTTCCTGTGGCCTATTGAGGTCACTGGAACAAAGGTGTGAATGGGGGTTGAGACGTCTGGGAAGGGAGCTCAGGACAGCACTGTAAGCGGGGGAAAGTTGGTGACGTAATCCACCTCCTCTGTTCAATGATGGTTGTTCACAGTGGACATAGATGGCTTCTTTCACTCCTCTTTCAAACCATCTGTTTTCCCTGTCCAAAATGTGAACATTGGCATCCTCAAAAGAGTGCCCTTTTTCCTTCAGATGCAGATGTACTGCTGAATCTTGTCCTGTCGAGGTGGCTCTTCTATGTTGTGCCATTCGTTTGTGAAGAGGCTGTTTGGTTTCACCAATGTAGAGGTCCGAGCACTCTTCACTGCACTGAACAGCATACACTACATCGCTGATCTTGTGTTTGGCGGGTTTGTCCTTGGGATGAACCAGTTTTTGTCTTAGGGTGTGACTTGGTTTGAAGTATACTGAGATGTCATGCTTGGAGAAAATTCTTCTGAGTTTCTCTGACAAGCCTGACACATATGGGATGACAATGTTGTTCCTCTTGTCCTTCCCATTCTCTGTAGTTTGTGTTTGGCCTTCATTCCTGTGCATCTTAGCTGATTTGATGAAGGCCCAGTTGGGGTAACCGCATGTTTTGAGGGCTTTCTCAATGTGTGTGAAAGCCCTGTGTGTGAAAGCCCTGAGCTGGGCTTTGTCCATTTGTGGACAAAGCCCAGCTCGCACAACACATCAAAGGCAAGGAAAGACAACTACGTAAATTTCAAACTCTGCAAACCAAGGCATACCATTCATCTGTTAACAAACAGGACGACACGCTAAGCAATGGAAACCAAGGAAAGTGGGTGAAGAACCTATCAGACAGGGTCCTCACCAAACCAGAAGAAAATGTGCTAGCCAAAGGACTCAACTTTGCCATAGCCCCACAACAGCTTCCTATAGTAGACCTCATCACAGCAACAGAAACCGCTATAAGAAATAACAAACTTTCTCATCCTGTAGCAGAACAGATCAGGATGAAAGTTTCAGCCGCTCTTTCCAGTGCAAGACTTCCTCCATCCAACCTCACCATTCAGGAGAAGAAGGCCATCACAGCCCTAAGCAAGGATCAAAACATCACCATACTGCCAGCCGACAAGGGGAGGTGCACGGTTGTGCTGAATTCATCGGATTACCACAACAAAATTACTACACTCCTCAGTGACAACAATACTTATGAGGTCTTGAGACGTGATCCCACAAGCAACTACAAGAAAAAAGTTGTTTGCTGCCTGCAACAACTTGAAAAGGAAAAAGCCATTGACCGCCCCACTTACTACCGCCTGTACCCTGGAGAAGCCACTCCATGCATTTATGGACTCCCAAAGATCCACAAAGAAGGAGTCCCACTTCGACCCATTATCAGCAGTATAAACTCGGTCACCTACAACATTTCCAAACACCTCGCCACCATCTTATCACCGCTTGTTGGCATCACACCCCACCACATTGAAAACTCTACAGATTTTACTAACAAGGTCCAGAATCTTGTACTGGATCCAGATGAAACCATGGTGTCCTTTGATGTGGTTTCACTTTTCACTTGCATACCTACAACTGAGGCAGTGGAGACCGTCAGAAGACGACTACAGGAAGACGATTCCTTACTGAACAGAACCAGCTTCACCCCAGATCAGATTTGTGCACTTTTAGATCTCTGCCTTACCACAACATATTTTAAATACAATGATGGATTCTACAGACAGAAGCATGGATGTGCCATGGGCTCCCCAGTGTCTCCCATTGTAGCCAACCTTTACATGGAGGAAGTGGAAAGTAAAGCTCTTGGTTCTTTCAAAGGGATGGCACCTAGCCACTGGTACAGATATGTAGATGACACCTGGGTCAAAATCAAAACCCAAGAAATAGAAGCCTTCACTCGTCACATTAACTCAGTGGATAAATACATACGTTTTACCAGGGAGGACACCAGAGATAACAAGTTACCATTCCTGGACTGTGCGGTGCTCATCGAGGAAGATGGAAGCCTCAACATTGAAGTTTACCGGAAGCCCACACACACAGACCAGTATCTCCTCTTTGACTCCCACCACCCTCTGGAACACAAACTTGGGGTGATCAGGACCCTACAACACCGTGCGGAAAGTGTTCCCTCTAAGGCAGAAGGGAAGCATAAGGAACACACACACATTGAGAAAGCCCTCAAAACATGCGGTTACCCCAACTGGGCCTTCATCAAATCAGCTAAGATGCACAGGAATGAAGGCCAAACACAAACTACAGAGAATGGGAAGGACAAGAGGAACAACATTGTCATCCCATATGTGTCAGGCTTGTCAGAGAAACTCAGAAGAATTTTCTCCAAGCATGACATCTCAGTATACTTCAAACCAAGTCACACCCTAAGACAAAAACTGGTTCATCCCAAGGACAAACCCGCCAAACACAAGATCAGCGATGTAGTGTATGCTGTTCAGTGCAGTGAAGAGTGCTCGGACCTCTACATTGGTGAAACCAAACAGCCTCTTCACAAACGAATGGCACAACATAGAAGAGCCACCTCGACAGGACAAGATTCAGCAGTACATCTGCATCTGAAGGAAAAAGGGCACTCTTTTGAGGATGCCAATGTTCACATTTTGGACAGGGAAAACAGATGGTTTGAAAGAGGAGTGAAAGAAGCCATCTATGTCCACTGTGAACAACCATCATTGAACAGAGGAGGTGGATTACGTCACCAACTTTCCCCCGCTTACAGTGCTGTCCTGAGCTCCCTTCCCAGACGTCTCAACCCCCATTCACACCTTTGTTCCAGTGACCTCAATAGGCCACAGGAAACAATGGAGCGGAGTCCTAAATTGGTTTCAACTGAAACCACTGATTAAATATGACCCACGCCCCCTTCACACCTGGGCACATGTGTTCACGCACATGATCAATAGAGGGTCATAACCACCTCCAGGGGACTACGCCCACAGGGGTTTAAATACCTGGGTCTCTCCACCATTTGGTTGAGAACTGAAGAAGCCTTTCGGATGAGAGGTGAAACGTCTTCAAGAAACAAAAAGAAGTCCAGTCGCCTTTTTCAAGCTCCAGAGACTACTATGACCTGGATAACTGAGAATCTACACAGACAGAAAGAAAGGTTAGTGAGGAGAGGCGTTCATCACTTAACCCTGATTCCTGTTTTAGTTTCCTCACATGGAGACAGTTACAGCAGCTAGAGCTCTGTGACCACTCTCCTCTCTGATGTCTTTACAATGTTTCCACACCAAACTTACTTGAATACAGTTTTTGAAGTGTTTGCTTTTTAAATTTGGCTGAACACGTGAAGTCATCTTTTCAGGATAATAGAATAACAAATGATTAAATGCAGAGTGGGGTATAAACAGAGTGAAAAGAGGTGAATCAAGAAGAAGTGCATCATGGGAACATCACTCTGAGCCGTCTCTGACTCTTAACATACCTGGTTGACATTTGATGTGGTTGTGAAATGAAACAGAGTTTCATCCATACATCCTCTTCCTCTTATCCTGTTCAGGGTCGCGGGGGGGGCGGAGCCTATGCCAGCTGTCATAGGGTGAGAGGTGGGGTACACCCTGTACAGGTCGCCAGCCTGTCGCTGGGCCATCACAGAGAGACAGACAACCATCTACACTCACATTCACACCTATGGGCAAAGTTAACCTAACCCCAGTAACTGCATGTCTGTGGACTGTGGGAGGAAACCCACGCAGACAACATGCAAACTCCACACAGAAAGGCCCGGGCCAAGGTGGATTCAAACCCAGACCTTCCAGCTGTGAGGCAACAGTGCTAACCACCAGTAACAGTCCTGTAACTGATGTTTCTGTATCAGTGTGAGCATGCTCAGATTATTCCTTGGTCAGTGTGATCTTATTGTTGCCACAGGCTGGGGCGGCACAGTGCTACTGTGGGCTCACATGAGAAGGGTCTGAATCTCATGTGACTTCGGTGTTTTACACGGGTGGTCTTTGTGTTTTTGTCATTTTATTTGACTTTTTTAAATCTCTCAGCTTAAATGGTTCCCAAGGTATTTGTGTTTTTTTTTTTTACACACCATTAGACCACACACACACACACACACACACACACACACACACACACACACACACACACACACACACACACACACACACACACACACACACACAGAGACACACACACACACACACAGAGACACACACACACACACACACACACACACACACAGACACACGCACATACGCACGCACACACACACACACACAGGGCTGAGTGATAGCTACTTGAAGTGTCACTGGTCCTTCTGGGGGGCAGAGATGGAGAGAGGCAGGCAGAGATGTTATTTCCTAAATTTGGCCCCCAGGACAAAGACGGCCTGTTTGATATTCATCTATCCGCCACGGGCAGACGGCGAGGGAGCCTCTGAAAATCTATTCACTATGATAATGAACAAATTGTCATACATTGGGCTCTGTCTGCCCCTGACAGTGATAGTTATCAGAGAGATACTGTCTGTGTGTGTGTGTGTGTGTGTGTGTGCGTGTCTGTGTGTGTGCGTGTCTGTGTGTGTGTGGTTCCACAGCACTCGTTGTCATTAGAGAGACGAGCCTCCTGGCAGGAAGCTGCTGTCATGTCACAGCCTCACACTTTAACGCTGTCACACCTGATTGATACGTTCACCGCTGATGTTTCTCTGTGTGTGTGTGTGTGTTTGTATATACACACATTACTACACTTTTTTTTCTTTTTTGGATGCTGATACGTAGCACCAACAAAAAAGAAAAGCTTGAGAATAACTTTCAACAATTTGTTCCATCATGTCAGATATGCTAACGTTTGGATCGACTGACCTTTATTAGAGCATGACAAAAATGGAGGTTATGGCCAAGGTCCTTTCTCCCACGCTGTGGTGACTGTGACTCATTCACACATGAGGCTGCTGAAGGGTTTCTAAACTGAAGAGTGGGGTAGAAATGAAAGTTTTAGGATGTCCTTACCTGTCTGCAGAGGTTTATTCTGGAGAAAATCTGACTGTTCCAGTTCAGTTTCATTCATGTGTTTGCAACATTTCCAAAATAGTCCAACTTATCTTCACTCTTTTTTTTTTATTTTTGTTCTTTAATATTTACATTTATTAAAACTAATAAAAGTAATCATGAAGCACTTTAAAAACACAAACTCGTGGACAACCATGTAAAGAATTTGGTTTTTAGAGACGCTCTGAATACCTGTTAGTGGGTGGAGCAAAGGTGGGATGGTTTGGACTGAAGTTACTGTACTCAGTAACACTGTGAGAAATCTTGGAGTCATTTTTGACCAGGATATGTCCTTCAATGCACATATTAAACAAATATGTAGGACTGATTTTATTTGCATTTGTGCAATATTTCTAAAATTAGAAACATCCTTTCTCAGAGTGATGCTGAAAAGCTCATTCATGCATTTATTACTTCTAGGCTGGACTATTGTAATTCATTATTATCAGGCTGTCCTAAAAGCTCCCTGAAAAGCCTTCAGCTGATCCATAATGCTGCAGCTAGAGTACTGACAGGGACTAGAAAGAGAGAGCAGATTTCTCCCATATTGGCTTCTCTTCATTGGCTCCCTGTTAAATCTAGAATAGAATTTAAAATCCTTCTCCTCACATACAAGGTCTTGAATAATCAGGCCCCATCTTATCTCAAAGACCTCATAGTATCATATCACCCCAACAGAGCACTTCTCTCTCAGACTGCTGGCTTACTTGTGGTTCCTAGGATACTTAAGAGTAGAACGGGAGGCAGAGCCTTCAGCTTTCAGGCCCCTCTTCTGTGGAACCAGCTCCCAGCTTGGATTCAGGAGACAGACACCCTCTCTATTTTTAAGATTAGGCTTAAAACTTTCCTTTATGATCAAGCTTATAGTTAGGGCTGGATCAGGTGACCCTGAACCCTCCCTTAGTTATGCTGCTATAGGCCTAGGCTGCTGGGGGGTTCACATGAGTATTCCTTCTTCATTCACCTCTTTTCACCCTGTTTATACTCCACTCTGTATTTAATCATTAGTTATTATTAATCTCTGTCTCTCCCCCCTCAGCAGATGACCCCCCCTCCCTGAGCCTGGTTCTGCTGGAGGTTTCTTCCTGTTAAAATGGAGTTTTTCCTTCTCACTGTCACCAAGTGCTGCTCATAGGGGGTCGTTCTGATTGTTGGGTTTTCTCTATATTATTGTGGGGTCTTTACCTACAATATGAAGCACATTGAAGCAACTATTGTGATTTGCATGTGCAGATGTGCAGATGAAGACTCCAGAGGAGGTTCATGGATGTCATGAAGGAGGAAATGCAGAGGGCTGGTGTGACAGAGGAGAATGCTAGGGATGGGATGAGATGGCAGCTGAGCCACTGTGGCTACCCCTAAAGGGACCAGCTGAAAGAAGAAGAAGTGGGCGGAGTTTCCTCCATATCAAACACAAAAAGAAACTGCAGCTGTGAGCCTGAGGGGTGTAATGACAGCAAGACTAATGGGTTAGCAGGCTGTGTCAAGCTTAAAGTCAGAGGTGTTTACCTGGCTAAATCACCATGGTAACTAATGCTGAACACGTCACCTGGTGTGGAGCAGGTTATGTTCAGAGTCTGGATTTAAAATCAGCTGCAAGCTGAAGTTTAGAACTGGTGCTTTGACTGTCATGTAGTTTGATTTTTTAGTTTGTAGTTCCAGTTTCTGATTGTGTCACAGAGTTTAGCTGTTCTTCACAGTTTAGTTTCTTTTCATTCTTCATGTCTTCATGGGGTCTTAGTTCTGGGTGTTGTTTATTGTTGAGCATTTTCTCATATTCATTAATTTTCACTTCCTGTTAGGTGTTATTGTTAGTTATAGTTTGTTTCCTGAGTCCTTATTTCATCGTCCTGTTTTTTGCAGCTTTTTGTCCTTTGTGTCTTATACCCTGTTATTTTGGTTTTATGATTGTATTCAGTTTTTCTTTTGATTATTAAGTCCTCAACACAAACAAAATCCAAAGTCTTTCAACAAGATCAAAATACATGAAAGTCAAAATGTGAATAAAATAAACACCTCATAAAACAAGCATTCAAAGCCACAGACTCATTAATGTGGGTCTAAATGCCGGGGTCATATCAGATAGGAGGGGGGGTCTGGTTGTAGTGGTCATGATGTGTTTGTGTAACTGAATACTGTATCTGTGTATTATGGATGCACAATCCCAACTCAGGATGAGGGTGGAAATTAGTAATAACTCTAAACTCATGAGTTTGGTGCTCCTTATTGAAAATATGTCCAACTGCATCATTCCTCTGAAGTAAAATCTAATAATAATTCCTGTAACGTTGAGTTCTAGTTCTCGTGGAATTATTAACTTCTAATCCCTGTTTGTTTTGTCCTGTTTGTGCTTTTCCCCTTCATGTCTGCCTCACCCTCGCTGTTTTCACCTGTGTTGATGACCTGTGTCTCTTATTAATAAAAACTAAAGACATTGTTATGGTATTTGTCGTTGCTTTTTGAGCACATCATTTCAGCTATCTGGGTTTTTTGCCTTCTGTCAGTGATGCTAATTCAATTCATTAAAATGTTTTTCTAGTTGTAGTTAAAAACATAAACATAAACTTATCTTGCTTATCACAGAAAACATATATGTGCAAATCCCACAGGGGTGAGTGCTCCTCCACAAAGCATCAGCTTCTTTCCACAAACGACTCCAATCATCACGTAGCAGTGGACCTTCTCCTCAGTTAGCTCAGTGGTTTAAGGAGTGCGTCCAACACCTGCCATTTATCTACAAGCCTGAAGTTAATCCCAGGTTACACAAAATGTCTGAGCCTCCGTGTGTGTTGAATCACATTGTTCCTTATATCCTGTCACAGTATTTATGGCCCAACATTCAACTGGAGATGATGACACAGAAAAGTAAACTTTAATGTCTCTGTTGTGGTGATGAAAATAGATGTTCTGCTTTAATGTCACTCAGTTCTCATCAGAAGTGTGTCAGCTGTGATGTCATTTGCATGCAATTAGCATGTAGAAGACTGCAGGGCCTGAGGTCACACAGCGTGACAGCCCAACACGTGGAGCGATTGGATCACGGCTGAGCGTACAGGTTCACTGGAGGGAGACTTTAATTGGAGCAAACTCGTTGTTCTTCTTTCACCTGAGGACGCTCCATCTCATTTACATATACACTTCAGATGGCCTTGAATGGATGCAGATGAATATTTTGAACTTTTTAAATCAGAAGAAGAAAAGGTGAATCTTCTAACAGCAACTTGGTAAACAGGATGAGACCTTCATCATACTGGTCAGCATAGATGCAGCTCTTGGTGAGTGTGGGAGTATAAATGATTCAGGGTGAGCGTCAGTCCAACTCCTCACATATCAAAATGCAGAGACGTAACTGTCCTGTTTCAGAGCCTGTAAGAAGGTTGGAGCAGTGACGGCACGTAACTGTCTGCCAGCTTCATGTCCTGTTTGGATCTTTGTTTACTTTCACTTTCATTTCCATGTTCAGTTTGGTCACTGAAATCTGTCAAAGGGAGTTCTTTCTCAGAGTCCAACCTCAGCTTTAGCAACAAATTATGAGATTTATTTAATCACACTAATATAAAAAGAAAGGTGGCAACAAACGAAAGCAATCTCCTCAACATGAACCAAAGACAAAATGAGGTTCTGCTATTATAACAATCAGCTCGTCTCATCAGCTGAGAACAACCTGCTGTCACGATGTGGTTCTGATGTCTCTGAGGCTAAAAATCAGATCCACCAGGCATGGGTGACTCAGGTGTTTGGGTTACAATACCTTTTCTTAACTTCTTAAGTCTGCCCCTGAAAATACCATCATGATTATTTAAAAAAGTAAAGCTGCCAGTTAAACTAGTAAAGTTAAACTGAAAGCAGCAAACTCCAAAAATGACCTGGAACTACAGCTGAACAAAAGCAGCAAGCAGCTCTGTCTTCCCTTTGTAAGAATCTATTGAGTCAAACCAAAAATGTAAGTAGTGGTGGAGAAAGCACTCAGAAAAGTGGTCAGCACACATCCCCACCATCCCAGCTCCACTGCTTCACATGTGCTAGTATTTGTTTGTTCTGTTTGTGTGTGCAGGTCACCACCAGCCAGCTCTATGAGACGTCCACCAAGACGCCCTTGAAAGCAGGAATGCTCCAGAGAGCTCGTAGTAAATTAGCCTGAGGAAAGAGTGAAAAACAACAGAAGTAAAAGGGAGGCTGCAGGACGCTGCATGTGATACTGGACATAAATCATCCTAATGCCTGGTTTTAAATCTCTGCATACTTAAACAGCAGGGCAGAGGGTGATACAAACATGGATACTAACATGTGAAATACATGTGTGTAAGCTTGTGAATGTAAATGTGGACACTAGAGAGGGTTTTGGAAATGTTTGTCTCCAGTATGATGAAAACAAACCTTCCTCTTCAGGCTTCTTAAGCTTCTTAATTCTCTTAATCTATGAAAGAACTCTGAATCTGAACTGGGGGTTGAAAGTCTGTTTGCTGGACTGTTTTAATGTGATGGAGGTGGATGGAGGTATAAGCTGGTGAAGCACTAACAGGCTATTGTTGTGCCACAGTTGTGAGCTGGACACAAAGTCTGAAAGCTGCTGATACATCAGACAGCAAGGATGGAGGAGGACTGCAGCAGAAGATCTCAGCAGAAACACAGTTAACAGACGGCTGACGGGAACAGCTTCCCTCCACCTGCAGCGAGGCCCGCTGACGGAGAGCAGCAGCTGGGCGGAGCGGGCGCTGATATACATGCCGTGCCCTTAAGGAGATGACGTTCCCTGTCACACGGCAGAGGGCCCTGCGACACGGCAGGATATAAATCTACAGTGCAGATAAAGAAAGTACATGATGAATTAAGGTGCTGCATATAAATTCTTAAGAGCCTCCATTTTAATGCTGGTCATTATTCAACAAATTTTTCTAAGAAATGCCACATGGGCAGGAACAAGTAATTAGAGAGAGAAAAGTGAAACTGTCAGCTGTAATGGTTTACTCCAGCTCCTCACCTTATCAGGAGGGGGAGAAAGAGGAGAGGGAGGGGGAGGTGATGGCAGACATAGGGAAGGAGATGGAGAGAGAGAGTGAGTGAGGGAAAGGGACAGGGGTAGAAAAGTGAAACTATCAGCTGCAACGGTTTCTTCCAGAAACTCACCTCATGATGGGGAGGGGGAGGAGACATGCAGAGGGTGGAGAGAGGAAGGGAGAGGGAGAGCTTGGTGGGGCCTTAGTGCTGCTTCCAAAGTGCCATTAGGCCAACAGTGAAGAGTAAGGAGCTGCATTCAGAGCAGGGGAGATCTCCGAGCTTTGTTAAAGGCAAAGTTGTTTTCCTCCCCTCCTCTCCCATCAGTCCTCCTCTCTCCCCCACTCGCACAAATCGGCCAAGGCCTCCATAAATCTGCGGTCACGGGGGATATTGTTAGTGTTGGCCAAAGTACTGTTAAAATGAAGGGAAATTTATGGATGACACTTTGTAACAATTAATCAGGAAATGTTGATTAATAAAGTTGGTCGGTTATTCTCCTGAAACCGAGGGAGGCTTCGCCACATTGTCAGCCTGATCATTTTATTCATTATTTTTGATTAATGTACCCAGATAGAGGAAAAACTCGCTGTGTGTGTGTGTGTGTGTGTGTGTGTGTGTGTGTGTGTGTGTGTGTGTGTGTGTGTGTGTGTGTGTGTGTGTGTGTGTGTGCTTATCCTCTATGCAAAATCATAAATAGTGAATGAGTGTGTGTACAGCTATAACCTTGGCCGTGGCACAGAGATTTGAGGGTGAGGGGGGGAGGTAGGTGAGGTGGGGAGGGGTGAATGTGCACATTCAGCAAATAAACTGCGAGTGGGGATTAAGGAAACAAAATGGGAGGGGGCAGCGTGATGAACATCACCTCTCTGGACCTGTCCGTCTTCACTGGACGCCCATGATTAATTAGTTTGTTTAGATACTCAATTAGCCCAGCCATGCAGAGAAAGGCAGCGTGTGTGTGTGTGTGTGTGTGTGTGTGTGTGTGTGTGTGTGTGTGTGTGTGTGTGTGTCTGAGAGAGAGAGAGAGAGAAAATGGAGAGATGAAGGGTCGGGGGAGGGGGGTTAATGAAACTGAGAAAAAGATTTTAAAAAAGAGACGAGGAGTGCTGAAGGAGGAGAGATGGAAACCTCCGATATGAGAGCAAATCATGGGAAAGTGTTTGTCTAACAGCACGCTCAGAAAACATGACATCAGACTGATTACAGGCCTGTCCGGATGGTGGAGGGTGTTGCTTTGGGTCGGGAACAGAAATGGACGTCATGCATGACAGTTTATCTGGTGTAGATCCTCACAAAAAATGCAGATGCCTCTGAAATGTCTCCTAATGTCTGTCAGGACATCTCATGAAATCTCATGTCTAATATTTTCTGATTCATAGGCAATGATTCAGTCAGTTATGGAGCTTGACCAATAGGAGTGCTCCTACTTTGTTGAAAGCCGGACTGCAGATATCTTCTCTTGTAAAACACAGTAATAAAAAGTAGATTATTGTGATCTCTCTGTTGGCTGCCCCTCCCTGGTCCCACTGAAGGTCTCTTCCTGTTAAAAGTGAGCTCTTCGTCCCCACTGTCACAAGTACTGATCATAGGGGATCATCTGATTGTTGGTATTCTCTGTCTAGGTCTTTACCTTACAATAAAAAGCATCTTGAGACAGCTGTTGCTGTGAACTGGTGCTGCAGAAGTAACACTGATCATTTCCTCTTGCGTCTCTTGAGATGATAATCTTTTGTGCATTAAGAATGCTGCACTGCTTAATCTGCTTTCACACCAAGGAAACAGGTCAGTTTGTACGCCACACAGAAAGCTAGAGTCTCATTTTAGAAGCATGATATTTATAGATGATGTTAGGCATGATTTCAGTGTAACTCTGCCAATCTCCAGCAAGCTTCTCTGACACCAGATGATCACTGTTACCTGTAATCTCGTGGTGTCTGCCCTCCACATTAAAAAGCTGACACCAAAGGGTTCCCCAGTGCTGTAAATGTGATGCTGTTAGGGTTAGGTGTGGTGTAAAGTTGTTTAAGAGTGGAATTACAACAATGCCCAAACATAACTCAGTTTGAAACAAATATAAAGAGTTTATTTTCACAAGGTACAGAGACTGGAGGGGTATTAATCACAGGGTGTATAGATCAATGATGGCCATACGTGTATATTGTAAGTTTATGCGTTATATTGATGAATACTGATTTGTAAATGATTGAATAGCATTAAGGTGGGTAGGATCAAATAAGGAGTAGGATCCTTTTTGAGCCTGTGACCTCGATGCCTTTTAAGGGCTGGCTGTGGCTCAGGGGATAGAACAGATCATCTACTAATCAGAAGGTTGGTGGTTCAATTCCTGGCTGCTCCAGTCTGCATGCCAAAGTATACTTGGGCAAGATACTGAGCCCCAAGTTGCTCTCCGATGTAACTTTCAGAGTATGAATGTGTGTGAATGTTAGATAGAAAGCACTTAGCTGTAGAAGGAAGTGCTTGTATGAATGGGTGAATGCAAACGTGTTGTATAAGCACTTTGAGTGCTCAGCTAGAGTAGAAAAGCACTACAAAAGAACCACTCCATTTACCACTTAATTTTTTTCTACAATGGATCCTGTTATTATTTTATGTATATTTACATGTTCAAAATAAAACAATCAATCAATCACACTACTGTCTCACTTCAGCTGTTTTACATGTCGTGCTGGAAGAGCTGAACCAAAGAAAACCAATAAACCTTCAAGAATCTCCGTGAGCACGTACAGAAAGGTCTTTATACACAAACACTGGGTGTTGTGGGATACAGAAGGTTAAAGGTCATTCGGGAAGGACTCACTTATTTTTTGAAGACTCCTTGTTTCATGGAATTGACAACATCATATCTCCTCTGATGATCATTGATACGTTACAAGGAAAGCAATAACAATCTGAAAACATGTGTAAACATGCTCTTAAATCGCGTAACAGACCCCTGACACATACTTACAAGTAAAAAATCCAGCAAAGAAGAACCAGATGCAGGTAGATAATCGCTGACATGATGGTGTGAGCTGGAATGTGAACGTGAGCTCCTTTGGATGCATATCTTCACCTTTATGAATAAGAAGTCAGTTAATATAACCTTCAGCTTCAGAGATAGAATGTTTGAAAATGCTTCACTGGTCATACTGAGCATGGAGAGTGTGTCCAGTCAATAGAAAAACTAAAGAAACGTCCCGGCACCAGTGAAGGTGGAGAGTAGCTGAGGTTCAGTGATCTGTAGTGGAGATCAGAGATGCTGGAGATTCAGCTTGTATGGCCCTGTTGGTGTATGTCTTTCAGCAGTGCAGGTCTGTACAGCAGACATTTCTCACTGCCCTGAACATCTTTTTCGACTGCTGTTAACAGTCAACAAGCAGGAATGGGTGGATGAATCTCTGTGACCCCCTGTGAATCCACTGTGACCCCCTCACTCTCATCAGAGGCTGAATGTCCACACTGCAAAAACAACAACCAGTTGAATGACAGTTCAGAGTACCCACCCTTCTTGGAGTTGCTGGGCGGGGTGCTTGAGGGTGCTCTATCCGGTGACTTCATCGTCCAGCTGGGAGACTTGAATGCTCACGTGAGCAATGACAGTGAGACCTGGTGGTCACTGGAAGTGAAGGGAACCGTGAAGCTGAAGACGAGTCCTATTGGGCTTGGTTAGCCTGTGGGACTCTGGAGGCAGCTGACAGGTACCAGCAGGCCAAGCGGAACATGGCTTGGGTGTGGGAGGAGTTCAGTGAGGACATGGAAAAAGACTTTTGAATGGCCTCAGCGATTCTGGCAAACCATCAGGCGACTCAAAAGGGGAAGCTGTGCTCTACTCACACAGTCTATAGTGTGGGCGGGGTGCTGCTGACTTCAACTGAGGCTATAGTCAGGTGGTGGAAGAAACACTTCGAGGACCTCCTTAATCCCACTGACATGACTCACCCATCACTGGGGGTGAGGTCGCTGAGGTGGTTAAACAAATCCTTGATGGAAGGGCCTCTGGAGTGGACGAGATTCGCCCTGAGTTCCTGAAGGCTCTGGATGTTGTAGGGCTGTCTTGGTTGACACATCACATGGAAATCTGGGGCAGTGTCACTGGTTTGGCAGACCATGTTGTTCCCCATCTTTAACCCCTTAACTGGCAAGGGCCCGGTGACGGGCCGTTTGTAGTCCCTTTTATATGGCAGGCTAGACCCTCCCATTTTTATTGACACGTCATTCGGCCAATCATGTAACTGGCTGCACCAAATCACCTGACAAAGCTACGTGACGCCCTCTGAGTATTATTGGCTCTGGGAAACCCATTTCTTAACATGATTGGCCGAATGAGGTGTCAGTCAAAATGGGCGGGTCTAGCCTGCCATATAAATGCACTTCATTCGGCCGGCGGACCAGACGCAGCCAGTTAATAGGCTATGAAATGGGTTTTTCAGAGCCAATAATAACCAGAGGGTGTTATGTAGTTTTTGTCAGGTGATTTTTTTGCTGCCAGTTAAGGGGTTAAGAAAGGTGACCAGAGGATGTGCTCCAACTATCGGTCATCATACTGCTCAGCCTCCCCGGTAAGGTCTATGCCAGGATGCTGGAAAGGAGGGTATTAGTTGAACCTCAGATTCAAGAGGAACAATGCAGTTTTCGTCCTGGTCGCGGAACGCTGGACCAGCTCTTCATATTCTCGAGTGTGCGGGGAGTTTGCCCATGCAGTCTACATGTGTTTTGTGGACTTGGAGAAGGCATTCGACCAGGTTGTGGCCTCCAGCTTGCAGTGGAATGGTTTGCAGCTGAGTATGAAGTGGATGGCATGAGAATCAGCACCTCTAAGCCTGAGGCCATGGTCCTCAGCTGGAAAAGGCTGGATTGCCCACTCCGGCTCAGAGACGAGATGCTGGAGGTGGAGGAGCTCAAGTATCTCGGGGTTCTATTCATGAGTGACGGGAGAAGGGAGCGGGAGAACAACAGACGGATCGGGGCTGCATCCGCGGTGATGCAGACACTGCACCGGTCTGTCGTGGTGAAGAGGAAGCTGAGCGTAAAGGCAAAGTTGTCAATTTACCGGTCGATCTACATCCCTACCCTCACCTATGGTCACGAGCTTTGGGTAGTGACTGAAAGAATGAGAACGCGAATACAAGCGTTAGAAATGAGCTTCCTCTGAAGCGTGGCTGGCCTCTCCTTTAAAGATAGGGTGAGGAGTGCGGCCATTCAGGAGGGGCTCCTCCACATCGAGAGGAGCCAAATTAGGTGATTTGGGCATCTGACTAGGATGCCTCCTGGGCACCTCTTGGGTGAGGTGTTCTGGGCATGTCCTACCGGGAGGAGGCCCCAGGGCAGACCCAGGCCAGCCAAGAGATTACATCTCTCAGATGATGTGATTAAATCTCTCTAAACACCTTGGGGTCCCCCGGATGAGCTGGTGGAGATGGCTGAGGAGTGGGAGGCCTGGGCTTCTCTCCTTAGGCTGCTGCCTCCGCGACCCGGGCAGCAGCAGAAAATGGATGGATGTTTCTTCTCTCTTCAGTTTGTCCCCAACTCATTTAAAAGCGATTTGCCAAAAACAGATTTTAAAAAATAGATAATTAAGTGAAAAGAATGAGTATTGTTATGTTGTCTGTGTAATTTTTGACACTAGAAAAGGTGATAATTTGGTTTAAAGGAATTCTTTTAGCCACAGTTAGTGTGCAGTGAAACTCTTTGCTTTGAGTGAACTGTGATAAAGTCACATTCGCAGCCTGAATCAAACTCCTGTTCTCATGCGTTTCCTTACAAACTGTATTATGATCCAGCTTAAAAGGCTTAAACTGATTGATTTCTGTCAAACAGTGCACACTCACATCCTTGTGCACACTCACAGAGCGGGGTGTGTGTTCAGCTGGAGCAGTGTGGTGCCATGAAGCCTCTTTTCACTTTGTCACATCAGATTTGCTGAAACAACTGTGAAAACACGACTGTTCTCTCCGACTGTCTCTCCTCCTTTGTTCTCCTCGCCCTGCACGCTGGGACAAATGGCTGCTCTGGGATGCCGCGTGCACGTGTGCATGTGCATGTGTGCATGTGCATGTGTGTGTGTTTGTGTAAGTGGTGTCTCATTGTGTTATGTGTGATAAACTGCTGTGACAGCAGAAATGTTTGTGTGACAAGCACTCCACAGTCGGAGTCCATTAGCTGCCGCTTTTGAGTCTCCTTGGCGGGTTATCACTCCAACACACACACACACACACACACACACACACACACACACACACACACACACACACGCATGTACACACACACACAACTTAAACACACACACTGCATAAACAGGACAGCTTACTACTCTACTCTCGATGCCTGTGTCCCAGCAACGTGTGTGTGTGTGTGTGTGTGTGTGTGTGTGTGTGTGTGTGTGTGTGTGTGTGTGTGTGTGTGTGTGTGTGTGTGTGTTAGATTGGTCTAAGCTGCAACAAAATAATGAGATTTTTGAGATTTTTACCTGTAGTACTTAATGGATAGAGGTGCTCCGATCATTTTTTTTTATTGTATATTAATATGTTGCTTTATTAAACATAAACAATATACTGGCATAAACATAAAATGCTGTGGAAATGAACTCTGTCTGAATCCTACTTTTACACCAAATTCATCCATCCATCCATCCATCCATTTTCTTCCGCTTATCCGGGGCCGGGTCGCGGGGGCAGAAGCCTAAGCAGAGAAGCCCAGGCTTCCCTCTCCCCAGCCACCTCCTCCAGCTCATCCGGAGGGACCCCAAGGCGTTCCCAGGCCAGCCGAGATACATAATCTCTCCAGCGTGTCCTGGGTCTACCACGGGGCCTCTTCCCGGTGGGACCTGCCCGGAACACCTCACCCAGGAGGCGGCCAGGAGGCATCCTAATCAGATGCCCGAGCCACCTCAACTGGCTCCTTTCGATGTGGAGGAGCAGCGGCTCTACTCTGAGCCCCTCCCGGATGGCCGCACTCCTCACCTTATCTCTAAGGGAGAGGCCAGCCACCCTTCGAAGGAAACTCATTTCTGCCGCTTGTATTCGCGATCTTATTCTTTCGGTCACTACCCAAAGCTCGTGACCATAGGTGAGGGTAGGAACGTAGATCGACCGGTAAATCGAGAGCTTCGCTTTTACGCTAAGCTCCCTCTTCACCACGACGGACCGGTGCAGCGTCCGCATCACTGTAGAAGCAGCCCCGATCCGCCTGTCGATCTCCCGTTCCCTTCTCCCATCACTCGTGAACAAGACCCCGAGATACTTAAACTCCTCCACTTGAGGCAAGAACTCGTTCCTGAGCCGGAGAGGGCACTCCACCCTTTTCCGGCTGAGGACCATGGCCTCAGACTTAGAGGTGCTGATTCTCATGCCAGCCGCTTCACACTCGGCTGCGAACCGTTCCACTGCGAGCTGGAGGCCCCCCCCTGATGAAGCCAACAGAACCGCATCATCTGCAAAAAGCAGAGATGAGACTCTGAGGCCACCAAGGAAGAAGCCTTCCGCCACCTGGCTACGCCTAGAAATTCTGTCCATAAAAATTATGAACAGAATCGGTGACAAAGGGCAGCCCTGACGGAGTCCAACACCCACAGGAAACAAATCCGACTTATTACCGGCTATACGGACCAAGCTCTCACTGTGGTTGTACAAGGACTGAATGGCCCGCAACAATGGGCCAGACACCCCATACTCCCGCAGAACCTCCCAAAGAACACCCCGAGGAACACGGTTGAATGCCTTCTCCAAGTCCACAAAGCACATGTAGACTGGTTGGGCAAACTCCCACGCACACTCGAATATCCTTGAGAGGATAAAGAGCTGGTCCAGCGTTCCACGACCAGGACGAAAACCGCATTGTTCCTCCTGAATCCGAGGTTCGACTAACGGACGCACCCTCCTTTCCAGCACCCTGGCATAGACCTTACCGGGGAGGCTGAGTAGTGTGATACCCCGAAAGTTGGAGCACACCCTCCGGTCTCCCTTCTTAAAGATGGGGACCACCACCCCGGTCTGCCAATCCAATGGCACTGCCCCAGATCTCCACGCGATGTTGCAGAGGCGTGTCAACCAAGACAGTCCTACAACATCCAGAGCCTTCAGGAACTCAGGGCGAATCTCGTCCACCCCAGGGGCTCTGCCACCAAGGAGTTGTTTAACTACCTCAGTGACCTCACCCCCAGTGATGGTCAAGTCATCCCCCTCATCCCCAGACTCTGCTTCCACTACAGAAGGCGTGTCAGTGGGATTCAGAAGGTCCTCGAAGTATTCCTTCCATCGTCCGACTATAGCCTCAGTTGAAGTCAGCAGCACCCCCCCCCGCACTATAAACAGTGTGAGTGAAGCACTGCTTTCCCCTCCTGAGTCGCCTGACGGTTTGCCAGAATCGCTTCGATGCCGTCCGAAAGTCTTTTTCCATAGCCTCACCGAACTCCTCCCACACTCGAGTTTTTGCTTTGGCCACTACCCGAGCTGCATTCTGCTTGGCCTGTCGATACCTGTCAGCTGCCTCCGGAGTCCCACAGGCTAACCAAGCCCGATAAGACTCTTTCTTCAGCTTGATGGCTCCCTTCACCTCCGGTGACCACCATCTGGTTCGGGGGTTACCACCACGACAGGCACCAACCACCTTGCAGCCACAGCTCTGAGCAGCAGCCTCAACAATGGAGGTGCGGAACATGGTCCATTCGGACTCAATGTCCTCAGCCTCCCTCGGAATTCTGTCGAAGTTCTGCCGGAGGTGGGAGTTGAAGATCTCCCGGACTGGGGCTTCTGCCAGGCGTTCCCAGCGCACCCTCACAATACGTTTAGGTGTGCCAGGTCTGTCCAGCATCTTCCCCCGCCACCTGATCCAACTCACCACCAGGTGGTGATCAGTTGACAGCTCAGCTCCTCTCTTCACCCGAGTGTCCAGAACATACGGCCGCAGATCTGATGATACGATTACAAAATCGATCATCGACCTGCGACCTAGGGTGTCCTGGTGCCATGTGCACTTATGGACATCCTTGTGTTCGAACACGGTGTTTGTTATGGACAAACTGTGGTTTGCACAGAAGTCCAATAACAAAACACCATTCGGGTTCAGATCGGGCAGGCCGTTCCTCCCAATCACGCCCCTCCAGGTCTCACTGTCATTGCCCACGTGAGCGTTGAAGTCTCCCAGCAAGACTATGGAGTCACCAGATGGAGCACTCTCCAGCACCCCACCCAGCAACTCCAAAAACGGTGGGTACCCTGAACTGTCATTCGGCGCATAAGCGCAAACAACAGTCAGGACCCGTTCCCCAGCCCGAAGGCGCAGGGAAACTACCCTCTCGTCCACCGGTGAAAACTCCGACGTACAGGCAGCAAGCCGGGGGGATACAAGAATACCCACCCCAGCTCGCCGCCTCTCACCGAGGGCAACTCCAGACTGGAACAGAGTCCAGCCCTTCTCCAGGAGACTGGTTCCAGAGCCCAGGCCATGCGTTGAGGTGAGCCCAACTATATCTAGCTGGTATCTCTCAACCTCACGCACTAGCTCAGGCTCCTTCCCCACCAGAGAGGTGACATTCCATGTCCCAATAGCCAGTTTCGATAGCCGGGGATCGGTCCGCCAGGGCCTCCGCCCTCGGCCACCGCCCGACACACACTGCACCCGACCCCTACGACACCTCCTGCGGGTGGTGGGCCTGCAGGAGGGCGGGCCCATGTAACCTCTTCGGGCTGCGCCCGGCCAAGCACCACGGGCTAATGCCTGGCCACCAGACGCTCTCCCTCGAGCTCCCTCCCCAGGCCTGGCTCCAGGGTGGGGCCCCGGTAACCCTATCCCGGGCAGGGTAAACTGTTCCCTTGTTTTTTCACTCATAAGGGTCTTCTGAACCGCTCTTTGTCTGGACCCTCACCCAGGACCAGTTTGCCATGGGAGACCCTACCAGGGGGACAAGCCCCCAGACAACATAGCTCCTGGGATCACTGGGACACACAAACCCCTCCACCACGATAAGGTGGCGATTCACGGAGGAGAATCGCCACCAAATTCAATTTAATTTTATTCATATAGAATCAGTTCACAGCAGCCGAGTGTCTCTTGAAGTTTGTTGTAGTTTGTTGTTTGTTTGTTGTAGTTTGTTGTTTGTTTGTTGTTTGTTGTAGTTTGTTGCAGTTTGTTGTTTGTTTGTTGTAGTTTGTTGCAGTTTGTTGTTTGTTGTAGATTGTTGTAGTTTGTTGTTTGTTGCAGTTTGTAGTTTGTTGTTTGTTGTAGTTTGTTGCAGTTTGTTTGTTGTAGTTTGTTGTTTGTTTTAGTTTGTTGCAGTTTGTAGCTTGTTGTTTGTTGTAGTTTGTTGCAGTTTGTTTGTTGTAGTTTGTTGTAGTTTGTTGTTTGTTGTAGTTTGTTGCAGTTTGTTGTTTGTTGCAGTTTATTGTTTGTTGTAGTTTGTTGCAGTTTGTTTGTTGTAGTTTGTTGTTTGTTGTAGTTTGTTGCAGTTTGTAGCTTGTTGTAGTTTGTTGTTTGTTGTAGTTTGTTGTTTGTTGTAGTTTGTTGTTTTTTGTAGTTTCTCTTCTCCCTGCTTCCATCAGGCAGCTATAACTGAAAAGTTGAAGAAGAGTTTTTATCCACAAGCCATCCATCTGCTCAACTCTGAGTCCTTAACAAGACTATTATTGCACAATGTAAATTATTTTATTATTCTATGTATAGTGTGAATTACTTATTTTTATTTTTCTTATTTAAATATATTTTTTACTACTTATTATCGGCAGTAGAATGAAATACATTTCACTGTGCATTGTACTGTGTATAACTGTGGGAAATAAACATTATCTATCTTATCTTATCATCGGGCCTTTTTTGTTGTAGTTTTCTGGGTTCTGTTCGTGGTTATAATTTGTTTGGATTCTGTTTCTTGTTTTAGTTTATTCTTACGTGTCCCCTGTTTTCCCCTTATCTTGTCTTATTTGTTAGGCATCCCTTTGCTATTTTTTGTGTTATTTTAATTTTTTTAAACCTTTATTTTAACAGGTGATATGTTTGAAAACCAGTTCTCATTTACAAATGTAACCTGGCCAAGAGGACCCAATAGAATCTGGTCCATGACGCATATTAATCATGTTTCCTTGTGTCTTGTTTTTACTTTTACATTTTTACATTTCCCCCATCTGTTTGTTTGATTCAGTTCAATGGGGACTTTTTCCCCAGCTGTGTTCCCTGTTTGGACATTTTAACCCCCCCACCATCAAAAAGAAAGTTTAGATAGCACCGTGGTGGCTCAGTGGGTGAGCAGGTGCCGGTATATGGCACACGGCTGTGGTGCATCCAGCCCGGGTTTGCGTCGGACCCGTGGCCCTTTGCTGAATGTCTTCCCCTCTCTCTCCCAATTTCATGTCTATCTTCACTGTTCACTATCCAATAAAAGCAAAAGGCCAAAAAATAATAAACAGAAAGTTTAAGGCTGTGGCTGAAGGCCTAATCAAAGCCTGTCTAAACCCAGGTTAGCAGCTTGGATTGAATCTGCAACGTTACTTTAAAGCACTTATCTAAATCACAGCTTTCATTTAGATGGTCACAGGAACAAAAATAAAAACAGGTTATGAGATGTGACAAGGTTTTGGCAACTTTAGCCCAAAATAAATTTGAAAGAGCTTTAAAAAGCTTTTAGCCCCTAGGTTGTTGTACTCCCACCTCAGGCACACTTTCACCAAACAGCGGTGAAACACGACTGGCTCTCTGAGGGCAGGCGCGGGACAGCCGCCATCTTTAGGTTTATCTTCAGTATCCACCTGTTTCTGGGATAACTTTTTCTGCTCCACCTGCAGCACAGCTTCTGTGCAGGACTGTGCCATTCACAGGAAAACTGGACAGTAAGCTCTCTTTTTGTTTGGCCATCCGTTTTTGGACCCAACTCACTGCTGTGAGGTTTCTCACTGAGTTTGCACAACAGGAAATCCTAATTGGACTTAATTGGATGATTTTTGACATTATTACACTCTGAGGTCTCAGGATTGTCTGTTGTTGTCTGTTCCCAAGGTCAGGACTGAGACAGGCAAAAAAGCCTTCCAATTCACTGCTTCGTCTCAATGCATGAGTTTAAGGCACCTTTAAATACTCTGCAAGTGACTACATCAAGTAGTAGATGTTTTGTGCTGCTGCTGCTGTCTTGGCCAGGACACTCTTGAAAAAAGAGATTTTAATCTCAGTGCGTTTTTCCTGGTTAAATAAAAGACAAATCAAAAAAGGAAATATTAACTGTGATGAACACCAGAGGAAATGTTTGTCCATGCTGCACATGTTCTTTTCGTAGCGGGTGTCACTTCGATCGACCACGCCTTAAGTTTTCCTTGAGTACTAGTGTCACCTCGATGTCGAAGCATCAGCTTCAGGCTGGAGTTCATCAAGGTCTGATCACTTTTATTTACATTTATAATGAAACTTCAGACCCCTCTGCTCCCCGCAGGATCTTCCATGAATTGTGAAGCTCTTTTCTGGAGAACTGATTGGTCAGTGATTTTATACCTGCTGATCTCTAATAAAGCATAAGTTACCATGACATTTTACCCCAGTAAAAAGTGAGCCACCTTTGTACTACAGAAAGTTATCTGGAGTTTTATATATTTTGCATGTGACAAATAAACATTGATTTTATTGGATCTGATTTGAAGTGTCCACATATGGTCATGAGAATGACACAAGCATTGGTTTTCACAAGTTTGGTGCCTCAGCTTTTATGACAGCAGTTTGCATTTAATCCAGAATGTTATGAAAAGTGATCATTCACAATTTAGCCTGATAACACATCCATGAAGAAAGAACCAAAACATCCTCTGACAGCAACTTCCCCCAACTGTCCAAGAACAGTTTGGTGAAGAACAATGCGTTTTCCAGCATGATGGAGCACTGTGCCATAAGGGAACCGTGCTAACTAAGAGGCTCAGGGAAGAAAACGCTGAAACTGAAAAACAGTGAAGCAGCAAACTTTGTGAAAACCAAATGTAAAAGTAACAAGGCCTGGCTTTTATTTTATTTTCAAGAATAAACTCGTTTGAGGTGGTGAAAAATGTTTTAAAAGATGAAATACTTCTGGTAACATGTTGATGTTTAAATGGTCAGTTCTGCCAAAACAGGACAAAATGAAGCACCAGCCCTCTGATTGGTGGATGCCTGCCTCCTGAGTCACCTTCTTAAAAAGCTTTAATCATTATGGACTGTTTCTAATTTGGCAGCACAGACACAGGAAGTGTGTAAAAACAGTGAGATGTTCTTTTTTTTTTTGAGGGGGGGGGGGGGTCCAACAGCCCCCCCCTTTCCCCAGCACACACACATACACGCACACACACACACACACACACACACACACAAGCTCCACGGTCTTTTTGCCAAAGTCCCTTTGGACCAGAGTTTTGCCTGATTTGCCACTGTCTGACGTTTAGCCCAGTCCCGCTTTCCAAATGGGTCTAACCCTGAGGGACTTGTCCCCCCACCCCCCAGCCCCCCATGTGTGCACACAGATACACACTTTTCCAAAGCGAGAGGATTGAATAATTGATGCTTCTACTTCTGATGCATCTCTAAAGCTCCACAGACAGACTGACAGAACGTGGCTCTGCTGGTCTTTCTGTGTACGTGTCATCTTCACTATGTCTTCCAAAACCCCGCCTCCACCCCCTCACCTCCATCATCACAGAAAACATGTACTGTCCCCTCTGACATTCATCAGAAATGCCATATGGTGTCTCCCCCCCTTTCACCCTCTCAGAGAGCATCGACTGACAAACACACAAACAGTTTGTGAAATGAAACTGTGAACCAGACGAGCTTTTAGACCTCCAGCTCTGACAGATGAGGGAATAGACTGTGGACGGCTGTTGGGGGGGGCCATGCAAGTTTAAAAAGACAATAAAGGGGGGGAGAATAGCTTGTTTTTTTTACAAAGAGGGAGAGAGATGTTGACAGAAGAAAAGAGGCAGAGAGGAGAAGCCCTAAATTCACTTTGTGTATTTCCAAGTCAAATGTCTCAAAGATTCTGCCTCTGTGGTGGCAAACTGTGTTTGTTTGTGGCATGGCTCTGTGTCTGTACTCTCCTGTTTGAGGGAGAAGCCTGTCATAACAAAAAGGGAGATCAGCCTTTAAAAACCATGGCTGTGGCAGCAAGTTATTGAAAAGTTGAAAGTGCTCTAAAACACAAAGATGTGAGAGAAAACTAAAGTTTTTCCTTAAATTCAGACTAATGTGTAGTTAGCCCGCCTGCAGGGTCAGTCATTACGAGACAGCAGTGGTGGTTGTGCTCGCTGTGAGGTGGTAAAAATGCAGAAACAGTGCTCCACCTGAGAGAGCAGCTGTGAAAATGACAAGAGAAAGACAATAACAAACATTCATCAAAACTACAGAGAGGATGGGGCCATTCATTCTGCAGCCAGGGAAGAGAAATATCATCAATATTTGACATTGTTTTATGGAGAAGCCACTTGATTTTGTCCCAGGTCCTATGCGGGTGACCAGCAGCGATCAATTACCATTGACAAGATTTGTGCACATGGAAGGCCGCTGCACTTTGTTTGGCTCTGCCCCGCCGCTGTGAAGCTGCCTCCTCAGAGATCGCAAACCAAGTCCTCAGTGAGTGCTCCATCTTCCTCCTCACTCCTGGCTTTGTTCCTCTCAGTGTGCCTGTATAAAGAAAATATTGGACTAATTATGTGGTGTGGAAGGGTCAGTCAGACGGGTCTGCTAGCATCCTGCTAGCGTTCAAGGAGCAAACTGGTTTCACCACAAATCTATAATAACTTCTGGGCTAAAATTTAAGTTTTGGGACCATCTTTGACCTGAAATCTGTGACATTACTGGATACAATGAACCAAAATCTGTACCCCATACCCAGGGTACAGGGTATGAATACCTCTTGTATCTCTCCACTATACAGAAGATCCCATTATGCACAAACCATGGCCAAAAAGAGGTAACAGTTTTGTCCCGTTTGGACCTCAGTGCAGCTTTTGATACTGTTGACCATAACATTTTATTACAGAGATTAGAGCATACTATAGGTATTAAAGGTACTGCACTGCAGTGGTTTGAATCATATTTATCTAATAGACTCCAATTTGTTCATGTAAATGGGGAGTCTTCTTCACACACTAAGGTTAATTATGGAGTTCCACAGGGTTCTGTGTTAGGACCAATTTTATTTACATTATACATGCTTCCCTTAGGCAGTATTATTAGAAAGCACTGCATCAATTTTCATTGTTATGCAGATGATACTCAGCTTTACCTATCAATGAAGCCAGATGACACACATCAATTAGTTAAACTGCAGGAATGTCTTAAAGACATTAAGGCCTGGATGACCTCTAATTTCCTGCTTCTAAATTCAGATCAAACTGAAGTTCTTGTACTCGGTCCCACAAATCTTAGAAACTGCCATGGTCCTGGGCCATGTGCCCAGCATTTTGTGTTTAGGTTTTGTTTTCACTGAGTTATTTTCCCAGTTTGTTTTCATCTTAGTTCCTGTCTTAATAGTGGTTATTGTTGACATTTTGATTCTCAGAGTTCCCCTTGTTCCTGTCTCCTCTGCGTCTGTTTTCTTGAGTCTGTTTTGTCCGTTTGTCATGTCCCTGTCCTCCTTTGTTTTTGTATTGAGTTTTATTCCCAGTGCTGTGACTAGTCTGCGTCTCAGTCCTGTTTTTCTTTGATAGTCCATTGTTCCTTGTACTTTGTGTTTAGCTTTGCTTCCCTTTGTCTCTGTTTATTACATTCAGCTGTGCCCCTGTTCCCCGATTCTCTTAAATGTGTGTTTAAGTCCTCAGTCTGTGTCTGTTCCTCGTCGAATTGTATTCTATTATTCCCTGTTGTGTGTCACCCTGCCTGAAGGTTTTTGTATTTAGTTCTGGCACCCATCCAGCCCTGTTATCTGTATTCAGTATTTCTTGTCATCTCCTTAATAAACCACCTTTAAGTTCAGTTCTATGTCTTGGAGTCTGCATCCTGGGGTCTAATCCTGCTACCCACACAGTCAGCCATGACAGAAACATGATGTCGAACCAGATACTTACTCTGGATGGCATTACTTTGGCCTCCAGTAACACTGTGAGAAATCTAGGAGTCATTTTTGACCAGGATATGTCCTTCAATGCACATATTAAACAAATATGTAGGACCGCTTTTTTGCATTTGCACAATATTTCTAAACTTAGAAACATCCTTTCTCAGAGTGATGCTGAAAAGCTCATTCATGCATTTATTACTTCTAGGCTGGACTATTGTAATTCATTATTATCAGGCTGTCCTAAAAGCTCCCTGAAAAGCCTTCAGCTGATCCAAAATGCTGCAGCTAGAGTACTGACAGGGACTAGAAAGAGAGAGCAGATTTCTCCCATATTGGCTTCTCTTCATTGGCTCCCTGTTAAATCTAGAATAGAATTTAAAATCCTTCTCCTCACATACAAGGTCTTCAATAATCAGGCCCCATCTTATCTCAAAGACCTCATAGTATCATATCACCCCAACAGAGCACTTCACTCTCAGACTGCTGGCTTACTTGTGGTTCCTAGGATACTTAAGAGTAGAATGGGAGGCAGAGCCTTCAGCTTTCAGGCCCCTCTTCTGTGGAACCAGCTCCCAGCTTGGATTCAGGAGACAGACACCCTCTCTATTTTTAAGATTAGGCTTAAAACTTTCCTTTATGATCAAGCTTATAGTTAGGGCTGGATCAGGTGACCCTGAACCATCCCTTAGTTATGCTGCTATAGGCCTAGGCTGCTGGGGGGTTCACATAATGCACTGAGTGTTTCTTTTCATTCTCCTCTTTTCACTCTGTTTATACTCCACTCTGCATTTAATCATTAGTTATTATTAATCTCTGCCCCCCCCCCCCTCAGCAGATGACCCCCCCTCCCTGAGCCTGGTTCTGATGGAGGTTTCTTCCTGTTAAAGGGAGTTTTTCCTTCCCACTGTCACCAAGTGCTGCTCATAGGGGGTCGTTTGGACTGTTGGGTTTTCTCCGTATTATTGTAGGGTCTTTACCTGCAATATAAAGCTCCTTGAGGCGACTGTTTGTTGTTATTTGACCCTATAGAAATAAAACTGAATTGAATTGAATTTTAGAGACCTACAAAGTGCTATTGGGAGGTTGGAGGAGCTGATAGGGGATAACTTGTGGATTTAATGGTGGTTCTTTGCATGTTGTTTTTTTATGAGACCTTTTTCATTGAATTCAGCTGTGCATGAAAAGTGGATTATAGCTGAAATCAGGGAAGGATTATGATAAACATGTCTAAAATTAGGAAACTACAGCATTTCAAGAACATTACAGATAAGACTGGGTTAAAAGCATGAAGGCTGCAGTCTGTATGTATCACCATCATTACAATTATGCACACTAAAGATTGGGTGTAAATCATGAGGCCTGTGATCAGGTTAGGAACAGGTGTATTACTTAAAAACACACATTTTACGTTAAAAATAAAACAAACTGAAGTAGCCTAACTACTGTGTGTCTCAGAACAGGAGCAGCAAAGCCTCCTGATGCTGAGACGTCCACAGATCACTGAGTCGAGTGTTGTATTCACATGAACTAACAGCAGAACTAATAAAAAGTCCTGAAAAAATACAAAACTACATAAAGTGTGCTGGTGAGGCGTCCTCACTCATACACTGATTACATTAGATTGATTTAATGTGTACTTTTTCTGCACCTCTGGGTAACACAGCATTACTGTGGCAGCATTACGGTTTTAGCATCCTTGAAATAGCAAACAGATCAGGCTCCTGTCAGGACACTCTCACCATCATGTATACTAATGCAACACCTATGACCTGCATTAGCTAATCGCGGTGCTGATTTTCATCCATGAAAGCTTAAGTGCTTGTTTTCAGTCAGCTTGAACTAAAACATCTGTATGCACGAGTCCCATCGCGCTGCTCTTCACTCTGTGAATGGATGACCTTAGAGCTGCTGCTGAACCACGATGCCGTTTTTTTTTTTGGCCTGATTGAATGTGAGAGTTTATTCAGTCATTCACCCTTGATGGAGGAGTGAGTGCTGAGTTTGACCAAACAGGTGAAGAATGTTAATGTTTGTCTCACAGCGAGCAGCTGGTGGATCCTCTCTGTTCTTCTTTGGAGGATCTGGCCTTCTCTTTTCCAGCTCCCTGTCTTTAGTCTAACTACCAGAGTAGCTTTGCATGATTCACAGTTTACAATAATCCTTCTTCATCTTATTCTTTTGTTCAGTCTGACATCTTTAACCACTTCTGGGTCCAAATGCTTCTTCAGCTCCTAAAACCAAACTCTGAGGAACCACTGAGAGTTAAAAATGGTCCAGATTCTCTCAGCTCCAATTAAGTGATTAGTGTGGCTGTTCTGCCAGCTTTCACAATAAAGTTTAACGTCCAGGTGTAGATAATAAAGAAGATTTATGAGGTTAGCTTTTCTATATCACACAGATCCAAGAGTAGAAAACACTGTAAAACTGAGGGTTTAGGTCCACCCTAACCCAAACATGTATACGAGTCATTCTGTGAACTCACTGCTCACTCACTACAGAATCAAGCTGAGCCAGGCAAAGAGCACTAGTCCCCCCCTTTAATGTGCTAAATCATGCAGTATTTTTGCCACCACATTCTTGATTTATTTGGAGACAGAAGGGAACAAATCTGGACAGATTTCAGCTAATGTTAGCTAGCTTGTTAGCAGTCTGCATCCACGGACTGTACGGGAGCATCACACAGTCACAGATACCTGCTGATCAGTGCTCAATAACATAAATCCTAGAATCCCAATCAGCAAAAGCTCCGCCTTCTTAGATGGTCTGTTAGTCCAATGAAGCACAGCAGCCATATTATTGGTCAGATAATTGCATTAAAAAGGCTCCAACAGCACAAACAGTGCAGAGGTCCAGTTCAGGGACTCCGTACAGCTGTTATGAAGGGGGAAATGCTCCACAGAGACCAAAGGAGTTTCTGTATCAGGATGTAAACATGTTTATTTCTGCTGGAAAGTTTTAACATGGGAGTCTATGGGGAGTGACTGTATGTTGATGCTGGGTTTTAAGGTGTGCTATGATTAATTTGTCGCAGACACTCAACAGAAAATATGCAAAGTATTTTCAAATCACATCTTTATTCCAATTTGAAAAGTCAGAGTGGCTTTCAGCTGCTTTTCATCGTGAATCATTCTCTGAGTGCTGGCTGTGACCTGCAGATGTACGGGGAAGATTTTGGCATTGCCACATAACTCACTCATAATGGCTGTATGAGCGGCGGGTCCCTTTAGCGTGCTGAGGCTGCGGCGCAGTAATACAGCAGGTAACACCGGCCCCTCTGAGTGCTGCTGCAACAGCAGGAGATTTGTAGCTCGGGGAGACTAATGAAGTGGTCGCTCTGCCACCCTGCTTCTTTTGCAAGATCAATTCGGCGTCAGGGTGCGTACGGCCGCCGTGCTTTATGAATGATGGAAACCTCCTCAGGCCATCCATATACCTGCATCCCCAGCATCACTATGCACCGCCTTGCTCCCCCTCCAGGCCCCCATGCTGCAGGAGGCAGGGATTCAGCAATCTTTCTTGTTTGGAGAAAAATACATTACCCTCAGCCTGTGTGGCTCTGCGGCCTCTGCTCGGCACACATGCCAGTGTGTGGATCCGTGTGCAAATCTCCACGTGCAGACACACACACACACACACACACACACCTCACCTGTCACAGCTGCCACAGTCGGTGTGAATGGTTTGATTGGCTTGATGTGAGGCTTTCTGTCATCCTTTGGCCATTTCTATCACAGGAAAGATGTTCAAGAGGAGCTTTTAAAGCGTTAATGCAATAATGCGATAGATGTTTTAATGAAAATGAGCTAAAGCAGTGAGCGAGGGTACCTCACTGGCCTTTGATCCCATCCAGTCTGGCTTTTAAAGCATCTGCTTCCGTAATGAGGAAGAGTTTACCGTCACTGATGCAGATTCAGGAAATGAATTCAAAAGTTAATGGTGTATTTGTCCCAAAGATTAAGAGCAGAGCCTCGTTCTTTATGACACTGCTGATGAAACAGCCTCTGTGGAAGGAAAAAAAGACATTTATCACAAGTTAGAACAATTATCCTGAAATATCTGCAGGCTAATTATGCCTGTTTTAGGTGAGGGGATACTCAGAGTGGGGGCTTTTAATATGGTGGGGCTGATCTGTTACATACTCAGGGTAGATGCTTTTAATGTGGCGGGGCTGATGTCTATTACAGTTTGCATATGAAGAGGAGCTCAGAGGCTGAAAGGGAAAACTGTGGGAATGTAAAATCCTCCCTGTTTGGAGTCAGATGTGGAGGAAAGAGGCAGGCAGAGGATCTGAGTGAGAGGATGGTGTCTGCTGTTAATCTGAACCCCTCTGGCTGACTGAGTTCCACTGTCTGTAAATCAGCAGTTAGCTTCTTTTATAATAATCTGAGTGTCAGCAGTGAAAGAGGAGAACACAGGAGAGCTGATCGTTTCCCTCCCTCCTCTTCTTCGTCCTTCGTGCCCTGGCTGAGAGGAGAAGATGAGCTGGAGCTCATAGGTTCATGTTCCCTCTGAAGGTGCAGCCGCTGTTGGACACATCAGGACCCTCTCAGAGAGCTCCTAATTTAAATAACACTAGCAAGGGCTCCTGGTGTGAGAGTTACTGCTTAATAGATCTAATATTATAGGGTTGTTACCTTACAATATAAAGCACCTTGAGGCAACTGTTGTGATTTGGTGCTTTATAAACAGAATGAAATTGAACTGAACTGGCTGATCAAAAAGAGAAAAAATAAGAAAATAGGAAAATGACAGACTATAAAGAGTGAAATTTGCAGACCAAATGACCAACATCTCTCTGCTGAGCTGTGTGTATCTAACAGGCCCTCATTATTATTAGGTGTGATGGTTGTTTACAACCACACAATGAAAAGATTCTGGTAATATTTATCTATATAAATTAAATATAGTCGTTTTACACTCTCATTAGTTTGTAATTACTGAAGTTGTGTAATAAAGTTAAATGTGGTTAATCCTCTAACCTGTACATTTTAAGTAATGGTGCCTGTAACTGACTGACTGTTGGCTTGTCACTGATTAGAGTCACCTGACTGCTGCTACTGTTCTTCCTGCTATCAGCAAAAGAGGAGGCTGAGGGCAGAGCAGGTTTAAGTGCAGAGGCCTGTGGCATTTACGTGGTTTACACAGTTACTGTACAGGCAGGTCAGTTTGTTGCGTTGTGTTATTCTGAAAAGTAAATCTTTGTGTGAAGTTTTGTTTAGTTGATCTCGTTTATGGGCCCACTGATTTCTTAAAACAGCTCATTTTCATGACTTTGTAATTGTGTATATCATTTTTGTCCCTTTTTTGGTACAATAAAGCCCACAGTCTGGAAGTGTTGCCTGTGCCTGTGTGTCCTTGGCTGCTTGGGCCGTGACGTCTGGTTCCACTGTGGTTCTGTGTTCTTAGTTTGGGATTATTGTGTAAGTGTTTTTATTTGCACTCCAAAACCATGAGCGTTGGTTCTTCTTGTGTGTGAGTTCTAGTCACTACTTTGTATTCATGGTGTTTGCATGTTCTCTCTGTGTGTGTATGTGTGGGTTCTCCGGGTTCTCCAGCCTCCTCCCACAGCCCACAGACATGCAGTTAGTGGGGTCGGGTTACCTGGTGGTTGTCGGTCTCTGTCGGCCTTTTGTTTCTGACTCACTGATTTTACACGTTTGGCCTCTCAGTTCATTTCTTTGACTTGCTGATTTCAAACTTCAGACCATCTTTTTCTTTTAGTTTGGTGTACAGTTTATCATCAACAGCAGGTGACACACGCACGTGTAAACAGGTCCTTCCTCCAGAGCAGACATCAGGTGTATGTTACACACAAACTCGGGTTTGTATGTGTGCTGAATCAGGAGAATGTTAATGTCATGTCTCCATCAAAGTATGAAGAATTTTATTAATTACATCCAAAACAAAAGAGTCTGAAGTGAGGCAGATGTGAGACAGGGGGCGCCTCGGAGCAGAGACATGAACATCAGACTGGGGTTAATTATTCTAAGAGGAGTCACATCCTGAATAAACTCTGTCACAGTTTGTGTGTGAAGCTGCCTTCAGCCTGAATACTAAACACACACGAGAACAATGTGAAAACACACTGTGAAAGTTACCCAACGACACACACACACACACACACACACACACACACACTTCCCTTCAGAAACCAGCTCAGAGGTGTGCTCTGAAGCCTCGCTGTGTTCCCCCTGAGTGTTGGACAGTTATTTTTCCTTTATATATTATTCAAGTTCTAGTAATTAATTCAGGATATCATGTCAAGATGTAGGAAATCAATCCGAGCTGTTTCTGGTCTGCCTTTCATTAGACAGCAGCGCAGTCCTGGACGGCACTTCTGTAAAGACAGACTGAAACACTTACGTGGCATCCCGTCGGCTGGAGAGCATCAGCGCCCGGCTCTGCTCGCCATGCTGAAGCACTTAGGCTGCATCCGATTGGCTGGCTGGAATTAGTGCTGATATAGAAATGAACCACATGGCAGGCTGAGGAAGAAACTTTGTTTTCTCAGGGTTTTAAGGAGAAGCTTATCGTTTGGATTTTGTTCAGTGTGGCAAGGAGAGACCCTTCAAACCTCCTCCAACTCATCCTCTCTTATCTGATGAGGATGAAGCAAGGATGAAGTCAGATGTTATTGGAGGAACAATCCTCAGTCACTTTATGCCCTTTCCACCACTCTGCCCCCGCTGTGTTCCTGCTCGGCTCCGTGAGGATCAATAACCTCGGACGCCTGATGGCGAGGAGTCATCTCAGCCCCTTTTAGTCAGATCTGCTCCCATCTTCAGGCGACACAATAACACTGTGCTAAAAACGTCAGTCAGAGCAGCGAGTGTGCGGGGGGAAGGCTGCAGACAGGTAATGACTGTGTGTGTGTGTGTGTGTGTGTGTGTGTGTGTGTGTGTGTGTGGTGTGTGTGTGTGTGTGTGTGTGTGTGTGTGTGTAATTTATTGAAGGAAATGTTTCTGTATCCTCGCAGAGCCGCGGTGAGGTGGAGATCTCCATCGCAGTGATAATTTGCGGTTGTTAAAGTGACACAGTGTTGGAGGCTGGAGGAGACGAGGAATGTGGGGGCCAGACCTGACAATTAGAGCTCCGTATATCACCCCCCACCCCCGAGGAGGAACGGAGGGACAGGCCAGGACAGGTCAGGACACATACACATACACACACACACACACATTAAATATGTTATGTGTTTTATATAGATAGATACTTTATTGAGCCCACAAAAATCTCATATATATATATATATATATATATATATATATATATATATATAAATAAACAAAAAACTCAATTAAAAAAAATCACAAGAAGAGATGAATTTACACAAAAATGTTCAAAACAGAATTTTAAGAATTTAAAGAGAGAAAAAGTGTAAATACCCCCCCCACCCCCCCAGTCAGGTGTGCCATCAGAAACACCTGAGAGTACAGACACCAGCAGACTGGAAAGCTTCATATTCATGCAGATGATTTCCTGTTTTAACTGAAATGAAATGACGGTGTGGTGTAGCTGTGTTGTGTAGCTGTGTGGTGTAGCTGTGTTGTGTAGCTGTGTGGTCTAGCTGTGTTGTGTAGCTGTGTGGTCTAGCTGTGTTGTGTAGCTGTGTGGTGTAGCTGTGTGGTGTAGCTGTGTTGTGTAGCTGTGTGGTGCCTGGATCACAGAAATGTAACACAAACGGACTCTCAGCACAAAACCTTCATGTTATACGAGCACTGAACTTTCTAAATAGAGTCCAGGCCACTCATACACACATTTTGGAGTGTTTTTAATCAAATTTGCTGACGTGTGTTGGTACAAAGAACACTAACTCAAAGCTGGCTAGTACTCATTTACTTTGGCCTGTTGTATTAACTGTATTATGCCAACGTTAAGTATCTATATGAAAACAAACAGGGTCCTATAACTCACATATTACGCTGAATTGAATTTTTAAAGCAACACATTTGCTGGGTGGCACACAGCACACTGCTCTGTCTCTGAAACTGTAAATAATGTTAAATAAATCAGACCCAGGCCATTTCTAACGTTTGATCATTTCTGTAAAAAGAAGGTTGTAAAACGGGCAGCTTAAAATGAGGGAGCTTTGCTTTGGGGGGCTTGATGCTGGGGAGGCAGTGCACACTGAAACGAGCCTAAGCCGAGACTTTCAGTCTGTGGGAGGACTCAGCAGCGGACTGAGAACCTGAACTTCAGGAGGGAAAAGGAAAAATTCAACCTTATTTTGAGGAAAAATCATCATATTTTTGAGTGGGTTTCTGTGCTACAGTGTTTATGTCTCAGTGGGCAATGAAAGTGCATCTAAAGCTTCCAAAGGACTGATCACCGGAGCTCAGACTTTCACAGTAACAGTCCCCTTTTAATCTGACTTAGCAAAAACGGAGTTTGTATAGATTTTCAAGGTAAGTCATCTTTTTACAGCATGTGACTCAAGTGTGTCAGAGTCACTGCAGAATAACACAGCGTGATGTGGTCCGCTCTGTTTCCCTCTGTGATTCTTACCTGTCTGTGATTCTTACCTGTCTGTGACGTGAAGGTGAATAATTGTTGTAATTAACGACCTGCGGGTTTTAACTCGGACCGTCTGGTGAAGCTCTGGGGCTCGTTCAGAGCATCCTTCGCGTTTCTAATGCCGCACACTTTACATATCTGAGTGTGTGTTTAACTTGTGTTCTCTGAGTGTCGGTGTGTGTTCTGCTCGTGTCTCGTGCCCGCTCCTCCACAACACAAACAAGAGTGTGAACTCCGGAGAGCTGGAGCTGTTGGCTTCCTGTGACCTTTCCCGCTCCCCCCACTGTGTGTGTGTGTGTGTGTGTGTGTGTGTGTGTGTGTGTGTGTGTGTGTGTGTGTGTGTGTGTGTGTGCGCGCGCGCGCGCGTGCGCGCAGCTACAGTCGGACACAAACATGCGTGCAGGCGTGCGTTTGCAGCGGATTCTGTTTCTTTTATTTGCTGTAATTGGAAAATAATTCAGACGATGTCAGCGAGAATCGATAAAGAATTAATGAAAAGACAGAGGGAGTCATTAAAGGCAATAAAGAGGGGGAGGTTATGATGAAGATGGCATCATGGAGAGACGCAGAGGAGACGCCGTGTGTGCACAGGCGCCCTCCACGTTACAGTATTTTAATGTGAAAAGATCAAATAAACCTGAACAGAAATGATGGTTTTTCTCTCTTAAAGCAAAGAAACAAAATGCAGCTTTAAGGCTTTAAAGACTGACAGAAGTATTTTAATATTTCTTTCTCATAATGTTTGGAGTCAAACGTGCCCGCCAGCGACACCGTGAATCATTCGGATCATTCAGAGGCTGATTATACGACAGTGCTGCGCTAAAATACCTGCAGTCCTTTAATAGCATGGGAGCCTACCACTCATCTGAGCGCCATAAAGCTGCCACAGGAAACAATACTGCTCCTCTCCTCAGTGCCGAGGTTAATGGCAAATGGGGCTATGGCTGCCGGTGATATTGTTGGATAAATGATTATTGATTAGGTAAAGGTTGAGCTAATCATTAGGCTTCATCCATTTTACGGACTCTCTCCGTGACCTTTCTGCCAGGCCCTCTTGGATCACCAGGATTTCTCCATGCGATGATTTGATCGCAGATGAGCACGGAGGAGGAGGAGGAGGAGGAGGAAGACTCGGCGATGAAAGGAGCTACAAGTAAAGGACGGTGCTGATCTGACGGAGGACTTTTACTCCACCTGTTCACCAAACATCCAGCACCTTATAGACATGATATATTTCACAGTGTATGAACTTAAATGTAATTTTTACGCAGAGATGATGCAATCTCATTTTATAAATGAAACAAATAAAAATTCGCAAATAGAGAAATGATGCAGGAACCTGAATTTATGACAGGAATAAATTAATAATCCTCAAAGACTTTTTTTAAAAAAAATCTTTGCATAAAGAATTATTTAACAACAACCCATAAAATATCAGACAGATTAATATTACTGACAATCTTCCTGTGAGCACTGACAGCTTCTTTTTTATTGTATCTTGTATGTTTTTAGCAGCTTATTTAATATCTTGTGTTCCTCTTAAGAGATCGATGTTTTAATTTAATTTATACTACGTTTAAAATAAATAAGAGCATTTTTCACGGAAGAATTTTCCACGTCCTTCTTTAGTGGCTGAGAATAATATCTGACTCCACAATAATCCAAAGCACGCATTTCTGCTCACGGGTGTCTGAGCGAAAGGCCGGAGTCCTCCGTGAGTCTCAGGCTGCTGCAGCCACATGTGTGACTGTGAGTCTGCAGCTGTTCTTCTCCTCGTAGCTTCCAGTGTTCTCTGTGAGCGTGCAGGCTGAGGGGAAAACACCCGATGTGAAACATCCGCTCTGAAACTCTGACATGGTGACAAGGAAATGCTTTGCTCCTAACAGCTCTATTTATTGAATTGAAGCAAATATTCCTGGCAGCAGGACGTTAACCAAAGCCAGAGCGGAGCTCACATCTGCAGCCAATCAGCGCACAAAGCCCCGTGTTCCTTCTCCGTTTCATTTATCCACAAACCCGAGCGCCGGGAAACATAATGTTTATTTGAAGTAATACTTTACTGCAACTACTGCATGGTGGCTGTTCAGTGCGGCACGCAGGATGTGTTCAGCAGGAGAGTCACAGAGAGACAGTCTGACCTGAAGCTGCAGCTTCTCTTGTAGTGATGACTTTACTGATGCCAGCATATTTATTAAAATTGATTAAAGTCACTGTGAGTTAGTCACATGGAAAGAGTCTGCAGAACAAAGCACAACACTGTTTCTTCTGAGTGTTTCTGTAGTTCTTCCATTTTAATTTTTCAGCTGGTTTTTATTTCTGATAAACTAATAAAGTTTCCTTCTTCTCTGCATGGGGCACACCCACGCAGACTGCACACCCACGCAGACTGCACACCCACGCAGACTGCACATCCACGCAGACTGTACATCCACGCAGACTGCACACCCACACAGACTGTACATCCACGCAGACTGGGGCTTGTGTGCTCTTAAATAAAGTGAATGAAGTTGAGAGGAAAGCAGTGACTGTACTGGAATGATGTGCAGCCTCCTCTTTGACAGGACTCATAACTTCAGTTCAATCACTTGATAAATCCACTTCTTTGTTTTACTGTAAAACACTGAAAGCACCTGATTCGGTCACATGTCAGATGTCACTGCATTCAGACCGTTCCAGCTAACCCTGCCTGCTGTTTGTGGAACAACAAAAACCGTCTAACTGAATCCATTCATCAAAGATAATTATATCATTGCTCTTCTGTAGCGCTGGATCTTCTCAGCGTATTCAGACATGAACACGAGCCTCTGCTCACTTTCTCAACAATTTACAGCTCAGATTCTGAAGTTACCTGAGTTCAGGTGCAGAACCTCTGGCTTTAACTTTTTTCCTGCTAATTCTTCTGCAGAAAAATATGTTCACACAAGAATCTGTGTCACATTTGTTGTGATGTGTTCTGCCTCCTGTGGAGGATCCACCTGTAAACTCTCTCCTCCCACATGAGCCCACTGCAGGAAAATTACAACAACACACATTTTATCATCAGGCCTCATTTTATTGACTCATTTTCATACTACAGAGACAGCACAAACACACTCAGCATGTGTTTGGGAAAGAAGTTTCATTTTATTGTCTCTAATTATCATTGCTGGGCTCAGGACACACTCACACAAGAATTTCACGTCCTGGTTAAATAAAAAGTTTAACAGTGGATTACGATTTTATGAATTCTTCTTCGGTTATCGAGCAGATCAAATTTAAACTGTGAACCTGCAGCATGCAGAATCAGTGTGGAGGACGTTTTACTCTGTGGGTGGAAATGTCTGATCCTACAGGTGTGCTGGTACTGAGCCCGTCCTGTTCTCCGGTGTAAACCTGACAAACATCACAAAGTCATTTTTCCTTTTCTCCAAAATGCAGGATTAAAATTCTTCTTCTTATTGATGATTGATTGATTATTATGGAGCTCAAGGGAATGAAATAGAAGAGTGAAGAATGACGTGTTGTGAACTTGGTCTGACGGTCCTTGATGGATTTTTGTTAGGTGAAGTAAACTGCAGAACTGGTTCCTATTCAAATGTTATGATATAAATCAAATCCACCTACATGTTGCATGAACGTCTGAATTGGCCTACATCTTGTCAGCTTCCTGAGATGCGTCACTGCAGAGGTCACTGCTCAAACACACTGAACAGACTCACTGCAGTTCTTCAGTATAAAGATGCAGTGACATTGTGTATCTGACTGAGATGGTCCGGTTAGGGTTAAAGTCGGGGTATTTGGGCCATATTTGGCTCATGTGTGCTATAGACGATCAGGCAGAGTTTACTGATCCTCAATCGGCATATGTCTCCATAGAGAGCAGAGCTAAGGTCTTCTACAGATCTTTGTGCTCCAACCACAAACTAGAAGTAGCTTCTTAAACCTGCACTCCCTCTGACCAGCAGGGGGCGACTCCTCTGGTTGAACAAAGAAGTCTAATTGTTTAGAATTCTGTGAGGAAATGAGCGTCGTGCTCACCTGAGCTCAGTAAAGTGCACCTGATGAGTTTATGGTCTCATTCACTGGTTTCAAT